>NC_071326.1:77174571-77789883 GCF_943734725.1 Anopheles marshallii | reverse complement strand
CAAAAATACAAGGAGAAATGCTAGGATTTCTCTTAATGTGCCTTTTAAAATTCATGCATTACGCACCTAAAAGTAGGGCACTAGCCAGAGAAGGTACTAAAAAGAGAGGGAAAAAGATGGAAATACGATTAGCAAACAGGAGCGATTGTTTGCCCAAATATCATTCCTGTAGAGTCACAGTGTTGAAAACAAAAAATCGAAGCAGAACGGAACGGTAAATGGTTTCCAAGTAAATAGAGCGCAATGAATTAATTCCTTCTCCAATAGACTTCCACAATCGGATGCTGTGGGCGTATGTGTATAACAACCGATTAGCTCATATAGGTATATATACATATTGAAACTATTTTTAGTTCGATCTTATACAACCGTAACGAAACAGTATGTCATCGTTTTATGGAATCATCGAGGCAATTGTACTTTAATAGGAACTGAGCAAGAGAAAGAGAGAGAGAGAGAGAAAGAGAGAAGAAAAGAAAACATTCTGTAGCTATCGTTGGAAGGATATCTTGAAAAGAACAAGAACGCATGTAAATAGTGAAGCAAAACAATTAGTAAGGGTGAAATATAAAAAAAACATAAGAAAACCTGTCTCGGTAACGTATAAACAAAAAAACATACACATATCTTTTATGAAAAAACAACACACACACACACACATGCATTATAGGAAATAGATAAAATATAAATACAAATGAAAAACAATACATAAAACAAAGCTACAGAAGAAAAGACAAAATGTGTGGATAAAAAAAAAACATTAAAAAACAAACATCGATATCTAATAATCAAACGAAAGAGATGATTTTGTGGCGAAGCAAATTCACATGAAATGGTTTGCTTTTTTGAAGGGGTCCGCTTAAAGTCAAACAGGAGCGAAACAACTACATCACAACTTTACATATTTGGCTCACATTGTGCGATGTCACTGATCCTATCGCTTGTACCCTTGTCCCAATCAATGGTGTAGTTTTTTTGTTATTGTTGTTGCAGTCAGACGTGAGACGTTTGTATGAATTGACGAGAATAATGAAAAACAAAAAAATGTTTTGTAAAAATGCAACCGCAAACATCGAAACAAATCATGCAACAGAAACAGTACACAGTTAGGATGAAGATCGAGAGAACGATAACTAACGAAAGCCAAATGGTTGGTAGAAGAAGAAACATAAAACGGCACAAACCCACTACCGAGTTGAGAAGGAAAACAAAGTGTAACAATAAAGTAATAAACGAAATTTATTTGGAAAAAAGTGTATTTGCTTCCGATGCGTTTTTATGGCAGCTGAGAACATTTAGTGCATTTAGTGCTGTTGTGATTTTATCACAATAATAAGCTATTTTTTTAATTTTTTAATTATTTTTTAATAACTATTTTTTTATCTTTATTTTTTAACAATTCGATATTTGTGCGTTCGAGCGAGTTGAAGTACGCACTGTGAACTTTGAAGAAAAAGAGAGGAAGAACAAGAGGAAGTCCGTTTCATCAGACCCTTAATAAATGTCAAATAAATAAATTTTTGGGTATAAGCTAAAACTTTCAAAATTTATCACCACTCACATCACAACTGTTAAAAACGAAGAAATGGTATAATTTCCAGAGATTTGGAGCTCCTAAATCATTTCAAAAATTCTTCAGAAAAGCGCCTAAAGTTATGCGATTCGCATTATGAAAGAACCCTGTACTTTACAATCGCGAAACGTTAATTGCATACCTTTAGGCGTATAAAGCCAAGAGCGGCTGAAGCAAAATTCAAATGCGTCCAAACGGATTCAGACCTTCTCGTTTAATTATTGTGTAATTACTTTCCATAAAGTTTTATCCAAATTTCCGTTAGTGCCATAAACGCAGTTCGAGCAACATTCAAAATTTCGTGCTCGAAAAAAATCGCTCAATGTGTGCGAGAGCCGCGACCAAAAAAGTGTTCCTCCTCACACACAAACACACCCTAAACGGTCAACTGTCACTTTCCTGTGTACAACACGTCATGCGGAAAAGCGCATGCGTTTGTTTCATCGGAAGGAAACGAAGGGAGAACGAAAAGCTCTTGCTATGCTTTTCCGATTCATTCAGCACGCTCGCACATTCAGCTACCCTGGCTGGTGGCGTCATTCTGGTGGACACTGCCGTTTGTGTCGGATGGGAAAGCTTTAGAGAGCCTTGCGTACATTACTGCACCCATTGGCAGCATCTGTAGTGTGTGTGTGTGTGTGTGCACGTGTGTGGCTCACAGTAGCTTCACCCTCGCCATAGAAAGGGAGGAAAAACTTGCGTGTGCGACTTTTGTTCACTTTAGTTAGTTCGTTTCACTAGTGCTCTTGCCACAAGGTAGCGTAAAGCGATGTGCATATCTGCTGATTGTGAAATGTGTTTGATTTTGGGGACATGGCGTACAGTGGGAGTGGGTGATGGTGATGTGGGTGCTAGTGTGCTCATACAACAGGCAGGGAAAACTACGCTTAAAGCTCAATGTGATAACAGTGCTATCATACTTCGAATGTTCCCGATCAAAGCCGATAGAATTGTGAAATTCCCTTCTTATCTTCAAGAAAGAGAAGAAAACTATCCCAGCAGCTGTTGCCTTTTGTAACCGTTTTCCTGCTTCTTTGCACGGGGAAAAGCCTACTTTTCTCGTTCCGTCTCTATTCGACAAGCAACTCAGTGTCAGAAAACCTTGCCACGCGATTTAAATTTGTGAATGAATTAATCATAGCACCCAGCGCCGCACAGAAATAGTCGCTCCAAGTAGGACACAGATCAGGGCCATCTAGGATAAGGAAAACGGAGCAACAGCTCCTAGCCTTCTTCCAGTCATTTTATTCTTTCACTTCCGCTTCCTCTTTGCCCTTGCTACGTTTGTGGCTTAGTGTGTATGCGTGTGTGTTAGTGACACCAAGCAACATTTGAAGATAGGACAGAGGACTTCTTTTGCGTGCTTGTGTGTGTGTGTGTGAGAGAAGTGTGTCTCGTGCTCTTTTGTGTGCGTGTGTACGTGAACAATAATTTTCCCAACTCCAAGCTCGAGCCTCTGCTGCTGCTGAAATGTTGATTTTAAAGCGATTCCTTGTAGCGAGACAGGAAAACGGTTCCCGGTTTGACCTCCATTGCATCACACTCACCATAGAAGAAACCCACATAAACACACCAACACATAGCACAGCTAGTTGAACACCGCCATCACCACCAACCCACCCGCCCACCTTCCTTGGTTTGTTTGGTATATTAAACCTGCTCGAACACCACGTGCGCTTTCCCTGCGTACTTGTACTTCATTCATACACAACTTTCTCTCACCCCACCATATTCTCTCTCTATCTCTCTCTCTTTTTATTCATTATGTTTTTCTTTCCCTTTTGCTCGTTGCCGCACACACACCAAGTAGAGCCAACCTAGACTCCCCACCACCATTTTCCTGTTGGATCGGTTGAGTAAAAGCTTGCAAAGATTGCAACAGGTTCGTATGCTTCTGATCCTTCTGTCTCTCTCTCTCTCGCTATGTGTGTACGTGTGATTGTTTTATGTCGTTATTCTATGTGCGATGGTGTTGGTAATACACCACGAGGAAGCTCTTTAATATTTAAACATGGGTAAAAAATGGGGTAAAATGTATCATTGCTTATTTAAACGTGTTACAAACTAATATGTACTTCAATTTGCATAACTACCGGCGCTTTTCCCTATTTGAGCAAAATGCGAAGTAAACTTCGTTTTCGCGCCTAAATATATACAAATTGTAAAACATTTCAGTCGTTTTTTAAATATTTCACAAATTTTAGACAACTTTTAAATGAGATACCTTCGCGCATAAATGTTTTAAAGCTTTTCACCAACGTCATGAGTAGAATCTATCCCATTGTGCCCATTTCTAGCATTTTTGCTCGCTCCATGTGGTGCGTCCGTGTTGTGGAAGTGATTGGGACACTTCCGCTGAAGCGTGTCCTTTTTTCTGTCTCGCTGCCTACACACGTCAGCGTCTCCAGGCTTCCGGTTTCCTCCCATGCGCGCACGTGTACCGTTCTACGCCTTTGATGGTAATGCGAAAAATATTGCCCACCCGGCCAGACTTTGCCAGAGTTTGCCCGTCCTCCTGAAATGTTTTTTTTTTCAGGACAACGTTACTTTTCCATTAAGCTAGGATGTATGCCGCCAACGGCTAGTAGTAGTTGTGCACAAATTGCAAAACCGATTAGACGACCAACCGTCCTGGCGTTGGAAACGTCCGCACTGCTGGGCATGCCAGACGCAATTAACGAATGAAACTGTGCCGTTCGTCGTAACGTTCGAGTTACGTGCTCGATTGATTAGCAGGCATGATTGATTGCTGAACGACAACGATGACGGTGTTGGGGCATATTGATTGATTAGGCCGGTTGCTCAATGTAGCAGCACTGAACTACATACGGGTTTCATGCTTCATCGGGGTGAATGTGTTCAATGAAGTAATGTTGTTCTAACCAAATGGTTAAAGCAACAGGTGGAAAAGAACTAAGAGTTGAATATTTTAATAGCATCTTCATGAAGCTTTTGAGAAATAGCGAAAGATAAACAAAATCAAGTTTATTTGTCTATCATGATCATTGTAAAAGACATTTTGCTGTATGTTTTGCATACTTTTGAGCGTAGAATTACTTTTTCCTCTGATGGGGTCTGTTGGGGTCTTCAAAGTAGAAAGCTTAAAACATTAAGACGGTATCTGTCAAACAATTGTATGGATAAGCCGTATAAGTGCTAAAGGATTTGTTTGGAAGGAAAATAATTAAATGTTAGCTTAACTTGGAATCAAATTTAATGGAAAGTTTGTTTGCGTTCATGGGAAGTTGTTTGATTATGGAAGTTTATTGTTAAATGCTAGAAGCATTTAGACCATCAAACGAAAAAAAAATTACTAAAAACTAGTTGAACATATCACAAACTTTATTTAAATTATCTCAGGTTCATATATGGTCTTCTAATGTTATCATCTGCTAAACTCATTCTTTTAATCGTGATTTCAGTACAGCAAAATAACGTACACTTCCTATCATAAAAATGCAGCACTCTACTTCAGAGGTTTCTGATTGTTTCCTTATTTCAGTACGCCTAAATGTATGCAATTGTTTGTATTATAATGTTTTTAGTTGCTTTCGGTATATTCGTAGTCCTCTACAGATCAAAAAGAGAGGTGATTGACGATTTCCTAAATGAATTGCAATTTTTCCGGGCGACATCCAAGACAATCAATGGCTGTCCTATCTGTTTGCCATATGAATCATAATTGAATGCTTTCACTGTAACTTTCTCGATAAAAATAGGTTATAGACACATAGTACATCGTTCATTCACTACTCCATTTTTTTCCTCTCTTTCTCTCTCATACACACACTCTTTTCCAATACAGCAATAGAAATAACAGCTATGCCTGAAGTGTTACCACTTTCTGGCATGGCTGACGCCGAGCCGGACCTCTCGACGTTCGAGAACAAGTCCGGCCTGGCGGAGGACATGAAGTTTCTCGCCTCGATGCCGGAACTGTGCGACGTGACGTTTCTCGTCGGTGAAACGCGCGAACCTGTCTGTGCGGTCAAGGCGGTACTGGCCGCCCGGTCACGCGTCTTCCAGAAGATGCTCTACCAGGCACCATCACCGCAGCGCAAAAAGGAACCGCCACCGCGCGAGAACAAACTGCGACTCTTTCTGAAGCGTTCCTCGGAACCGCTGCTGAATCTACAGAATGCGGCACAACAGGTAAGTGCTGTGGGGAGGTAATTCGATTGTGTAGTGATGGTTGACTAACATACCCAACAAGGGAAAATGGGTAGATTTGATTTGAATTTTGATGAAATAAAACTGGTTTCATTTGTTTGTCTCATTTTGTGGGCAAATCTCTCATAAGTTTCCGTAAGCATAAGTTCGTAAGCTTTTTGTACATATGGCGGTAATTATTAATTTACTTTCGTTTCGTAAACGCCTTTTATTGAAATGTGCTTCTTTTGTTTCCCAAGTTCATTTCAATTTTTGTAAACCATAGCTCTATATTCGTTTTGTTTCATTGCGTTTTTGTACATATATTACCCTTGTTTGATCTTTCAACCAATCAACAAATGATCAACAAATAAACCAATTCCGTTTGTCTATTTTGTCTCTCCCGCCATCGTACCATGCGTGTGCCATGCAATTAAACAATAAAAAAAACCTACTTAATCTAACATTCACACTGTTAAACGTCTGTGTGCCGTCGCATTCGTACAACTGCTCCCGCTTGAATTGAATACAAAATGTAAAAAAAAACAAACGCTTTTGCCCACATTCGTCCACATTTTCCACACGACAATTCCTTCATCCTTGTGCTTCACCATTTGGGCCACAAAATTCACACACGAATGCTGTGTGTGTCTGTGTGTGGCGACAACAAAAACAAACTGTCCGATAAATGACCATCCTTCACCATCAAAACACCCCACCCATAGAGAAGCGGCTTCAATCAGCAACTAGCGCCTATTGCGGAGGTAAAAATACATTAGTGGCAAAATCATATAGCAATCAACAACCACAAAAATCCTCGAATCGCGGGGATTAAAAAAAAACTCCTTGAATCTCATGCCTCTCAAACTAGTGATTCTGTTAGCTTCTGTCGCTTTCTATCGCACACCGGACCTGTGTTCTTCTGCCTGTGCTTCTGTCTTTCTATTGCTCGTCTGTATTTTGCTGTTACCCATCTCAGACATAGTGTTGCTGCATGTTCTTCACACTGTTTTCTTTTAGCAAGACTATAAAAATAGCTTACCCATCTACTGGACCATTAATGCACCGGACTGTTCCACAAATAGAACTTTCACTTTATTTTTCGAATGCGATGCTTGAGTTGATGGTATCGAAGGATTTATCACATTTAATACACCAAACAACTTTTTAAAAAATGCATTATCATTCCTATGTTAACTGGCAAACAGTCTAGTACCAGAATAAATTAATCCCGAAAGTATGCAATCAAATAACCTTCAACGCACTTTAACACTGAGAATATCAATGCATACATTTAGGCGTTATTAGAGAAACTTTTCCTTTTCACGAATGAGCCTTCTGAGCAACAATCGTAATTGCATACATTCAGGCGCAAAAACCCCAAATTAGCTCTCATTGGAATCGACTGTAATTATGTAAATTAAATGCAGATTAAAACCACAGCCCGAAAATAATATTGTTGCCAAAAATGGTGATAAATGTAAACTATGAAAATAAAAAGCCAGATGTTTTGTATGGTTGAGTCACCACATCTGCAGTTCTACTCACGGAATAGCTGTAGCTCATTTTAAAGATCCTTTGTGTTCACGATTACTTAAACACAAAATCCTGTAGGAACACAGCGAAAACTAACCTTTAGTTTGCAACGTACTGCGGCATGTTTTGCTTTCAAACTTGTTGTGTGCTTAATTATATTGCATCTACTCTTAGCTTTAAAGTCATCGTTTTGCTAGTGCAACGAATTCCTGTTTAGTACTCTTTCATACACACAGTAGATTTCGAATGTGTCTAGACATTTGTCTGTTAAAAGGCGTGTTCCTTTAACCTGCTTAAAAAAATTGCTCTGACTGTTGCTACACCCACAAACCAACAATTCTGTGGCACTGAATAGTCATCCAACCAGATGAGAACTCACGATATCTCTTCTCGTTCGCGCTCACTCATTAATGGCACCCAACTCTGACAGAAAACACTGCACAAAACAGTTTTGTAAACCGCTCACGTTTCGGTGTGTTGTCCCTTCTGAACGTTCTCACTAGCTGAACAAATTCCATTCGTTTCTTACTCGTTGTCTGTCGCTGTATTCCGACGCACTAAACACTACTCCTCCCGTACTTTCTTTCTCTCTTCCAACAACGCCACCACTGCCAGCCGCCGGGCCAACAGCACCAAACGCTTATTATCGAAGAGTTTGAGCCGGACGTATTCCGGCAGCTGATCGAATACATTCACACCGGTTGTGTGACACTGCAGCCACGTACCCTGCTCGGTGTGATGAACGCCGCCGACTACTACGGGCTCGAGGAGCTCCGGCGCGCTTGTGGTGGCTTCGTGCAGTGTTGCATTAATGTGGATACCGTGTGCGCGCTGCTGGCGTCGGCCGAACGCTACATCCAGTACAAGTGTACCAAGAGCCTGGTACAGAAGGTGCTCGAGTTTGTCGACGAGCATGGTAACGAGGTGCTGAATCTGGGTAGCTTCACACTACTGCCCCAGCATGTCGTGCGGCTGATACTGGCGCGGGAGGAGCTGCGCGCGGACGAGTTCACCAAGTTCCAGGCGGCGCTGATGTGGAGCAAGAAGTACTGCGACTCCAACCAGAACACCCCGCTGAAGGAGGTGATTGGGAACTTTCTCGAGTACATACAGTTCCACAAGATCCCGGCAAACGTGCTGATGCGCGAGGTGCACCCGCTCGGGCTGGTACCGTACTCCATCATCATGAACGCGCTGGCGTACCAGGTGAGCCAGAGGCGATCATCCTCACCCTTCCTCCACCTGCACCCGTGCTAACTTCCGTACCTTTCAGGCAGACCCAGCAAGTGTGGACCCCGGAAAGCTCTCCCCCAACTCCAGCCGAGTAAGGCGGGCGAGGCAATCGCACGGTCGCTCGATGTCCGTGCAGAGCTCGCTCGACCCGTACGGCTCCAACACGACGCTTAGCTCCAGTGGCAGCAGTGATCCAGCTAGTGGACCACCTCACAGCAACTAACAAAGGCTCAACGGCCCCTCCTCTCCAACTCCAGAGTCGTCCTCCCACCATGGCAGATCGTTATCGTCCTCCCATCACCAAGGCCAGCACCACCATCACCACGGCCACCACAGCCAGCACCATCACCACAGCCAGCATCTGCACCAGCCGAACAGTGGCGGGGGTTCGAGCAGTTCCCGCTCGCTGCCCAAGATACGGAAGGCCAAGTCGCAAAGCTTCCGGACACGCCGCAGCCCATCCGAGCGTAGCTCCAAGGGTGGCCACATATCGCCGTGGAATTTTAGTGCGCAACTCAGCACCGGCACTAGTCCACAGCAGCAACAGCAGCTACCCAAATCCCCGGTCGGCAGTATGACCCATCTGGAACAGCACCGCAGTTCGATCAGTTCAGCCAAGAGTCCGTGTCTGTCACGCCAGGGTACGCTGCGTTCATCGCACCGGCGGAAGAGCAGTCTCGGCGCATCGCTCAACCTGAGCCAGGGTCGCCGAAGTCCGAGCAGCATGCTGAACGATCGAAGTCCATCCGGACGTCCAAAAAGTCCCAACCTGCTCATTACCGATCAAGCGTATGCGTCCAGCTTCGATCGACGGTCACCGACGGCGATGTCCTTCTCGGGACGCCGCAGTCCATCTGGTCTACGGTCACCTTCCGGTGGTCTGCGGTCGCCTTCCGGACGTCGTAGCCCACTCGGCTTCAACCTGCAGTCGGAGTACTCGGATCTGCTGCAAAGCCAGCAGGAACGATTCAGCCCCAACTCGCTCAGCAGCCACCAGTCGGCGAGTGGACCGGATCGGCGTACGAGCCCAACCATCCATCTACCTCCAGAGCGTAGTCGCAGTCCGGTCGGGTTCGGGTCCCGGCTCGGAGGCAGCCTGTACGGGCCAGGATCGGAGTCTCGCTCGTCCCGCACCAGCCCCACCACCCTCGGTACCATTCCGCCGATCACCATCTCCAATCCCTCGGAGACGTACGAGATCGTACAGAAGTCTATCGAAACGAACCAACAGCAGCGCAGCCCCAAAAGTCCCAAGAGCCCCAAAAGCCCTATGAAACCCGACCCGGGTGCGGTTGGGTCGGCGCCGGAAAAAAAAGAGAAAACGAGCGTCATGAAGGAGATACTAGCGTTCGTGCGCAAACCCTCGAAGAAGGTAACCACACGCACGAGCAAATTTGCAGCCGCCTTCACGCGCACCGAATCTACCACCGGCGCGCCTCTGTTGCGTCAGAGCACGTTCTCCAGCATTCAGAACTCATCCAGCTGCGCGGGACGGAATGCGATCACGAAACAGATGTCGGAGATTGCGTTCGAACCGATCATGTCGTCGCTCAAGTGGAAGAATGTCGGATCCAAGATGTCGCTGAAATCGCTCAAAAAGCTATCCCAAGGTATGAGCGTTACCTCGGACGGGCGCTCGCGGGATAAGCGTTCCAGCGGTGATGAGGTGAGCGATGTCGAGAGTAGCGATGGAACAGCGGCCACCACCTCAGCCGGCATTGCTGGTGGGCCGGATGCCGTGTTTGAAGTGCTCGAGAGCGTTCATTTTGAGAAGGTCGGCGAAGCGTACATCAAGCACGATCAGATACGGGAGGAGGAAAGCCCCCGAGGCTCCCAGGATAGTGCGGCCGGTAGTGATGATGAGGGGCGCAATGGCGCGGACAGTGGTCGTCTCAGGGTGACGGCTGTCAGTGAGATCAAAAAGTCTCTGGAGGCTCTTTTTACGCGCCAGGAACCCATTGATGAGGCGGGTGAGATAGGGATGGGCCGGGAACCGGACGCTATCCAGTGTCCGACGTTTGAAATTGAACCACCCTCGAGAAGGGCCTCGTTCGATCCACCTCGATCACCGTTCCTAGAGAATCTGCGTAGTCTCAGTGATACCGATCACGAGGGAACGCATCATAGCCGGCTGGATTCGGGTGGAGATAGTTTCGAAATGATCGACACCACGGATCGAATGCCGGGCTCGAGTGTTTCCGGTGATCGTCACTCGTCGATGGACACCAGCTTCGATATCTCACGCTATCAATCAACCAGCTACGAGGATCAGAACTCCAGCTTCGAGCTGGTAGAGCTGGACAACTCCCAGCGCGGTGACAAAACTCTCTCCCCGTTCGACATTCGCAAATCGTCGATCGAGCTGGTCGATGCAGAAACCTTCCAACGTTCCGGCTACCCCGAAGGTCGCAAATCTTCGCTCGAAACGCACTTCGATCTGGCCGACAGCTATCAACAGCATCACCAGCAACGCTCCGCTAGTCCCCGATCGGCGTTTTCCGTCATCTCAAGCTCGCGGGCTCCCACCCGCAAGCAGATCTCCGAACCGGGACGCTGTCGGGACTCACTGCCAAGATCGGGTACTGGGCCATCTACCAGCACCGGCATGAAAACGCACTATTCGGCACCTCATCGTGCCAAGTCACCGCTCTCCAACCAGACCTCGTCCAACTTCAGCTCGCGCGACAGCTACGACTCGATCTTTGAGTCTACCGGTCCACCGCCTCACTACCACTCCCAGCAGAGGAGTCCCTACTCGTCATCCGACCCGAAGCAACACTTTCCTCTGCCACCGCGCAAATCGTCGAACGAGTCGCCCCGGTTCCTCTGCACCGACAAGCGTTGTGCCGCCATCTTCGAACCGCGTCCATCGGTCGGTTCGATCGGGCCGGTCGGTACGGTTATGGCGGGGACGGCGTCCGGTCGGCTGTCATCCTGCTACCTGGACACCTCGAGCGGCAGCGAGTTTGAACCACCGTCACCGCGCCGTGCCGCCAGTGCCTCACCCAAGCACACCTTCACCTTCCGGATCGTGCTGAAGAAGGTGGACAGCTCGCCGGACGCGATCTGTCCGTCCGCCGAACGGCGCCAGCTGCGGGAAAAGGCCGAAAGCCGCCACAAACGGCGCGACAGCCGCCGGAAGAAGCTGCTCGAAATAGGGAAAAGTTTCTAAGCGGAGCACGTAACCGAGATCATCAGAACCAGCGGGTTGGATCTCAATCTCCACGAAGGAATTGCGTTTGAAGCACTGCGTTTCATTTGCGTTTCGGTTTATGGGACCGGAAAGGAAGTGTTACAATTTGGAGCCGCTGCACTGTTCGCGCAGTGCCTGTCGGAACTCGACTTTACAGACAGTTTAAATGCTTCCGATTGATTGACACTTTATCACTTTATGACACATTATCGGAGGTACTTCAACAGTGGCAACTCAGTAAGTCAATAAGACAGGAAAGTAATTACATTTTGCATACATTTAATACACTCTAGCCGTCGTTTTTTGCATGTCTTTACAGTCAGATTCAACCATATCAATAATCAATCGATTCCAATTTTGAACATGCGAATAGCAATTGCAGTAACCCGTGTGAACCTCCATCATGTAATAATTCACAATTTCAAGAACCACTTCCCGGATGCGAAGAACGTTTTTTAAAATCTCCATCTTGTGTCTTGACGACACGCACACGCGCGCACTCCTTACAAACGAAAAGTGTTCAAGTAATATTACAACAAGCTGAAACATACTTAAAAAGGAAACGAATTGTGTAAGAGAACTAAGCTGTACCGTTACCGTTCCTCCTCAGGTGTAATTGATAATCGTGTAGGGTATCGGGCAGAAGGCTAGCAAACTGTCACCGTTGTTATAATGCAATGTAACGTAACGAGAAAACTCCATCACTCTTTCCTTTTTTCAATGGATATCAATCTTCCGGATGGATCCATTCTATTTCCGGCACAGGCACGAGCTCTCGTTTCCGTTGTTCATTTCCCGTCCGTGCCTTTTTCCCGCCCTTACAAAGAGACATCGTGATGTTGAACTACAATTATCAACCATTTCGATAGAGTATCGCTGAACGCGAGTAAAATATGTATATGAAACCAGTAGTAAAAATGTTACATTTTTCACTCATTCGTAAATTTATCAAATGTTACTCCGAGTCGTAGAGAAGATAATCGTTAATCGGACCGATCGACACACCGATCCATGGGGTGTTGGGAAGGATAGAATGCAAAACTTTAACGTATGAACAGGATAAGCATAGCCAAAGAAAAAACAACCGACTGACGACACTTATTCGCAATACAGTTTAAATTTCCAAGGCTCCAGACGCGATCGTTACTGGGCGGATGTGGTTGATGCATTGAGACAGGTACGATAGAAGCGCAAAGACACATTTTTACCCAGCGATTTGGTGGGATATTCTGGACACATCATGCACTGGTTATAACTATCGAAGCGATAAGACTTTCCGGGATCAAATCATCTAACTTACTAACACTCATTCTCTGGCTCTCTTTCTCGTGTAACGGACGAAGGGTCTCACAGCTGGTTTCTAGTAGCTAGTACAGGATTAGGGTAGGATACTGGAGGATACACTATGGATTCGACCACACGTAGAAATACAAAAATCAAACACGATCTGGGACAGAGACACACACGATCGGTACGATCATAACAATCAAGCCATGAGCCGCTACCATGCGGGGAAGAACCAAACACGACCGAACGACACAAAACAGCAGAGACTCTCTGGAGGGCCGTGTCTCACTGTGGTATGCCAATGTTTTCCCCTCCCAACCATTTTTCCCAACACCTTGCTATGTTAGATGTAAATCCCAAACGATATTGTGCTAACGATCACACCGTTTGCCGTCATAGTCGAGACGCACAGAGTGTGCCTGAAAGGATCAACAAGCGAGTCTCACATGTTCGTAGGTGTATTTGTGTGTGTGTGTGAGTGTGTTCTTGAATGTCGGACGTCTATAAAGTATTTAAAGCCCGAATCCATCCCGATCCTGGTCCCGATAATGCAAACATACATAAATATTGGCTACTTCATTATAATTGCACTGTTCGTCTGGACAGATCACCGTTAGGATGTGTTTTGGTAGAGGAACGCCTAAAGGTATGCAATGTGGTTTTATTGGGGTAGTCAGGATCTCTACAATAGCAAATAGTAAAAAATATTGCATACTTTTAGGCGATACTGCACTGGAATTTAACCATTATAGCGAGAATTCTGTCAAGATACTTGATGTTCACTGAAAGTCTAATCAGTTACTAAACGAATTGCTTACTAATCCTTAGTGAGACAAACTTCGACCGTTCCTTTTACACCTGTATTGCTCTTATGCTCTCATTCTGTGTGCCAATTACAGCAGGAAACCCACCAACCTTTAACACGTAATGCCCTCTACCGAACATTGTCGTATTGTCGGAAATTCCCACAGCACACCGTAAGGTGACGTAGTAGACGGGAATCTGCAAAGACGTTTGCCACATACATCCACCAAATGGAACTCTCTGAACAATATAACGACTCATACAAATATGGCTAAAGCATCCTTTACCCATCCAACAGCACAGATTGTGACACAATCAAGGTGAAAGAATCCATTTGTCTACATCCATTTAATCGGTGTATGTTGATTGACATAAAAAATAATGCCAGACAAGCAAAATATATATTGATGAAAAAAAAGCTCCCAATTGTTTATTGTTAGCAATGGAAAGAAAGGCAACGGATGAAAGGGGTGAGTAAAGCAAATGTGTTATCACACGAGGTGGAAAACATCTGACTTAAACCACCTTCGATAAACAGCGTGGGCATGGTGGCATCCACTTTGCGTCAACGTGTTTACAAACCACTTCTTATCTCTTAATCGTGCATGTTTTGGTACTCTTCTTTTGGTTTTATTTACAAAATCGCTGTTTTCAACATATGACTAGACAGCCCGGAACTGTCGAGTACTTGTAAAGCGAGTGTATTTTTTTTAACTTCATTAATATATTATAAGTTTTTTTTTGTAAATTTACGAACTATTATGCTTTTTCACCACAAGGAGAAAATGTGATTTGTTTTGCTTCATTATAACGCTCAATGTAACGCTCAAAATATATCCAAAGCGGAGTTCACACGCAACTCCAAATGATAACGATGCGTTTGTTTGTGGATTGAAACTGGTGGAGCATCGCGTAGCATCGAAGCGGTGTTGAGCGAAGCGGCTGTGTAAAACAATAAATGTTAACATCTGCATCAGTCATGGCATAGAACTGCATTTGGTTGATATTTCGATACTTTATGTGAAGTTTGTCCAAAATAGTTGCATCTGTCACATAATCACAAAATAGTAAAGGGTAATCAAGTGCCTTTGATTCTTCAGATATGGGTAGAATTAACTTCCACTTTCCCTTAGCAGTGTTGTTCTTGTATAGGCACTTCTTTGCCATTTTGGCCAGCTACTCCGTCATCCCACGGAACGATAAGGTCTTTGCGTCCTCGAACTTCATCTTTAGATTCTGATGTACTGTACAGTCATGTCAGCTGTCTGGCGGTCTGAATTTTAGTTTCTGTTCGACACTCTGTACTTTCTCTGACTTGATTGATATAAACCAAAGCGCCTCTGTCAACTTTGTGTCGTTCGTGGACGTAACTCTTAGGGTTGGTCCTTGATAAGGTAGCTCATTTAACATTGCTTCATATCAATTAATAACCGGTTGAACAACAACAGTGCGGAGAAGAAGTACTACAATAGCTTGTAACATAACTCATGCAACAACGCTCATTTAGAAATCAAGATGTCCTGTAGACCTGAGGAAGTCAACGAATTAACAGAACTGTAAGATTAAGACGCCAATTCTTATTTGAACAATGAGAAGAGCTTAAAAGTTCCTACCTTACATGATGAAGGAAAAGAATATAAACACATCCAGTGTAAAAATCGCTAGACAAAAATATCGCATTGTGTAAAAAATTAACCAGTACCAATTGGCTACGTTTAGTGTATCTCGCCTATTACGCTTTCTGAGGACAGCTCACCACTGGTAGATAGCAGTTTTATCGGACACATTCTCATTACCGACGCTCTAACAAACACAACGTTAAGTTGTTATCAGCGTCTTATCAGCTACCACTCCAATGGTATAACATCATTTACAACTAAACCGCCTCGACTACATTAGGTCATCCTCATACTTCCCCCAGTCAGTTATGACCTGTCAACAGTAAACAGTGGTGATGTCGGGTGCGAGGTCTCCATACGTACTGCCGATGACGTTTTGCGCTCGTTCATCAATGTGCAGTAGTCGGAATTAAGAAATAAAAAACAAACATACAACGTGGCGAAAGCCTTCCCACTGGGCCTCAGTTAGGTTGAGTGCCATTGCAAGGCACACGTAGTAGCACCTAGCGCTTATCGTGGTGAACCGTTCGGGTCTAGTCTGGTGGGAGCTATGCGAACGATCACATCGTTCATCGTTCCGGGTCTAAAGTAACACCAGCTTTTGTCCATTGACAGCAATGGTTCCGTTGCTTACCGCGAAGCATCTGTTCTTTGTGCTGGTACTCTCGCTGATTGCCCTTACCTATTGGATAGTGTCAGTGGAACGTGATTCTCCCAACGATGACTTGCAAGAGGAACTTCATCTTGTGCTGAACCGTCCAAAAGTTCCAGGCGGAGCATTCGACCCCAGTGGAACTCCGGGCGATATGGGACTGCCGGTGATACTGCCGGAAAAACTGTCCCCCGAGGTGCAGGAACTCGTCCGAAAAGGGTGGGATGAACAGGGACTCAATCAGTTCGTTTCGGACATGATTCCGCTGCGCCGAAGACTGCCGGACGTGCGGGATGGTTGGTGTCGGAGTGAGGAGCAGGCGAGGCGCGAGCGTCACATCCAACCCGGCACGCTGCCACGTTCGGTAATAGTGATTGTGTTCTACAACGAGGCCTGGTCCGTACTGCTGCGTACCGTGCACTCCGTTCTGGACCGGACGCCAACCGAGCTTATCGACGAGATTGTGCTCGTGGACGACTGTTCGACGATGAATCACCTAAAAGACGAACTGGATAATTATATTGCCGCACTTGAGAAGGTTCGCTTGGTGCGTTCCACCGAACGGTTGGGTCTTATTAGAGCGAGGTTGTTTGGTGCGAAATCGACCACAGCCAACATCATCACCTTTCTCGATGCTCACTGTGAGGTAATTGAAGGTGAGTAAACGTCTGAAAACTACAGAAAGCAGGCGGTTCCAGCGGTTTAGTGTTGTGCGTTGTGAATCTTTTGAGAAGATGTCTTTCATATGAATCTCAAGTGAGGAGTCATACAAATACCGTATCGACTCCCAAAACAACAATGAATCCAGTCACATCAAACCCTAAGTGAAATGACAGTTGGGGTCCTTTCGCCTAACAGTTGGGAGAATTGATATTTGGGGATTCATAAATCTTGAAGCTGAAGAAATCAGATTCATCTAAATTAAGTTCAAATATTCATCCAAATTTACCCAACACTAATTTACACCCATTACTGCCTCTTCTTCAGGTTGGCTAGAAGCACTTATTGCCCACGTAGCATCAGATGAAACGATGATCGCCATACCGGCCATCGATTGGATCCACGAGAACACGCTCGAATTGAACGCACAGAACTCGGTAAAGTACTTCGGTTCCTTCGATTGGTCACTGAACTTCCAGTGGCGCGGTAGAGATCAAAGGATCAAAGCCGCATCCAAGAACGGTACGTCCACCGTACATCCGGCGGCACCGTACGACACACCAACCATGGCCGGAGGACTTTTCACCATACACCGTACGTTCTTCGAGCGGCTCGGCTGGTACGATGAGGGGATGCAAATCTATGGTGGTGACAACATGGAACTCTCATTCAAGGCATGGATGTGCGGTGGCAAGCTGCAGATAGTGGCGTGCTCCCGCGTAGCACACATACAGAAGCGTGGCCATCCTTATTTGCGCGAGATTGCCGGCGGGTTATCGATAATCAAGCGCAACTCGGTCCGTCTGGCGGAGGTGTGGTTGGATGAATACGCCGACTTCTACTACGAAACCTTCGGAGGGCGCACCAGGCGAGGTGACTATGGAGATGTAACGACACGGAAAGAGTTACGCCAACGACTCCAATGTAAGCCGTTTCGGTGGTACCTCGAACACGTCTTCCCGGAACAGTTCGATCCGAGTAAAGCGGTGGCGCGCGGTGAGATACGCTTTGGCGGGACGACACAGTATCCCACCTGTCTCGATTGGCCGACGCACCTGTTTTTGGTTGGGTGTCACGGTACCGGCGGTCACCAGCTGTGGTATCTTACCAAGCAAGGTGAGGTGACGCGCGAAGACCACTGTCTGGACTATGATGGTACGACGGTGGCAATGCACCGGTGTCACGGTATGGGAGGCAATCAGGCGTGGAGTTGGGATTCGGAGAGTAAGTTGCTGAAAAAACTCACCTACGACCGTTGCCTGCAGTGGAATCGAACTTTTACGCTGGAAGTTTGCGATCCGAACGAGCCGAATCAGCAGTGGCTGATGCAAAACTTTCAACCAAACAATCTGTGAGGTTCAGCCCATGTTTCCGGCCGGTTATTGCCACGATGCTGCACGATACAAAAAAAACACTTGCGAACTCCAACAGCAACAAAACAAACAAATGAGGTGAGATGAACGAAATGTGTGACTGGCAAAAAGACGTGACAACAACTGGCAGCTTGTGTCGAAAAGAACAGATCGAACCAGTTGCTCCAATTGTTTTCCTTTCCTCAGAACATTACTTTCAGCTAGCACGAAGCTACGACAAAAGAAACTCGACCTCGTGGCACCTTCGCACCAACTAAATCACCGGGGCCGAAACAGTGGCACCGATCTTGTCTGTTTATCGAACAGTGGGTGTGTTGGTCGGAATTAAGAAATAAAAAACAAACATACAACGTGGCGAAAGCCTTCCCACTGGGCCTCAGTTAGGTTGAGTGCCATTCTGGTGCAAGGCACACACGTAGTAGCACCTAGCGCTTATCGTGGTGAACCGTTCGGGTCTAGTCTGGTGGGAGCTATGCGAACGATCACATCGTTCATCGTTCCGGGTCTAAAGTAGCACCAGCTCCTGTCCATTGACAGCAATGGTTCCGTTGCTTACCGCGAAGCATCTGTTCTTTGTGCTGGTACTCTCGCTGATTGTCCTTACCTACTGGATAGTGTCAGTGGAACATGATTCTCCCAACGATACGGAAGACTTGCAAGAGGAACGTCATCTTGTGCTGAACCGTCCAAAAGTTCCAGGCGCAACATTCGACCTCAATGGAACTCCGGGTGATATGGGTCAACCGGTTACGGTGAACATGTCCAACGATCAGATCGCCATCTTGGCACAGGAAGGAATCCAAACGCAAGGCTTCAACCAATACTTCTCCGACCTGATGTCCGTTCGGCGCAGGTTGCCCGAGATACGTGATGCCTGGTGTGCACAACCGGGACGCTTTCTAGATAACCTGCCAGTGACGTCGATCGTGATCGTATTCTTCAACGAAGCTTGGTCAGTTGTATTACGGACGGTACATTCGATACTGGACCGATCGCCGGCACACCTGGTGCGGGAGATCGTGCTGGTAGATGACTGCTCCACCTTAGGTAAGTGTGGAAGAAGCCATTCGGAAGCAGCCCATAAATCAGTTCTCTTATCGCCTGCAGCTAACCTTAAAACCCAACTTGAGGAATACTTTCGACCGTATCCCAAGGTGCGAGTCATTCGTGCCCCTTCTCGGTTGGGGTTAATTCGGGCAAGAATATACGGAGCCAAAAACACAACGTCCGAGGTGATCACGTTTCTAGATGCGCACGTGGAATGTACCGTAGGTAGGTGTGCGTGCAGCTAAACAAACTTTACAATGCTAATCCAATGTCCACTCGTCACTCTTACACTGTCAGGTTGGTTGGAGGCACTGCTCGATGTTGTTGCACGTAACTCCACCACTATTGCCATTCCTACAATCGATTGGATTGATGAGAAAAGTATGGCACTTGTTGCCAACAAGTCGATTCTCTACGTTGGTGCATACGATTGGGATCTTAACTTTGGCTGGTGGTACCGCACATCTTTAAAGAAGAAGTACGAGAACAAAATGGAGCCGTTTGATACACCCGCCATGGCTGGAGGACTGTTCTCCATCAACCGGACGTTCTTCGAACGACTCGGCTGGTACGACGACGGTTTCGATATCTACGGCATCGAGAACATCGAGCTATCGATGAAGAGTTGGATGTGTGGTGGAAAAATGGTGACCGTTCCCTGCTCACGAGTCGCTCACATCCAGAAGATTGGTCATCCTTACATGCGTAACGAAAAGAAGGACGTTGTGCGTGCGAACTCCATTCGTCTAGCCGAGGTGTGGATGGATGAGTACAAACAGGTAATCTTCGACATTCACGGTATTCCACACTATCTGGAGGAGGAGTTCGGCTCCGTTGCGGAACGGAAAGCGGTCCGAGAGCGTGCTGGTTGTAAGGACTTTCGCTATTACATCAAGAACGGCTTTCCGGAAATGAAAAACCCCTACATAGCAGGCGCGTTCCGCGGGGAAGTACACAGTGTACTGCTGGGAAATGGGACCTGCCTCGAATATCGTCCGGATACTCTTTTTCTCGGAATGACACAGTGTGATGGGAAGCAGAAGACTCAGTACTGGACACATAACTACTACCAGGAGATAAACAGCAACCAACACTGTTTGGACTATGCTGGCACTGATCTCGCACTGTACGGTTGTCACCGATCACGTGGCAATCAAGCGTGGCGTGTGCTCACTGACACGAACCAACTGCAGAGCATCAAGCACGATCGGTGTCTCGCGGTAAACACGCAAACAAAAGTCACTCTTACCATGCAAGTATGTGATCCAAATAATGTCGCCCAAAAGTGGACCGTAAGCTACATCGAACTAGACGTGACGCCATTTACTTGAGCTAATCTCAGTGGTCGTACTCTGCACTCACATCTACAATCTAGTCGTTATATGTCTAATCGATTGCTTTCGTTTATCAGATCGGTATGATAATGGCTCAAGCTAGGCGTAATAGATTAGACAAGCTAATGCAATATCCAGTCTCGTCTACCGTGTTATCTGCTCTCCTGTCTACCATCCACACCAATCATCACGAACAATCTATCCAGAAGGTCGTTTGATTCTCATTGCAGTGTATTGAGTGTGTTGCGATGACGCTGCTCGAAGGTGCAAATAAGAGCCTCAATATATTGTACGGTGGAATTTGTTTGACATACCCTGGACTAATCTTTTTAATCGCTGTATTACATCGATATCTTTGACTGGTGATGACACTTTTTTTAAATGACTCGACATTACTGCAGTCTTCAGAGTTTGGAAACGTTTGAGGCAGGAGATTATATACCTTTAATGCCTGAAAGTATTATCCAGCGAGTCTCACATGTTCGTAGGTGTATTTGTGTGTGTGTCAGTGTCTTCTTGAATGTCGGACGTCTATAAAGTATTTAAAGCTCGAATCCATCCCGATCCTCGTCCCGATAATGCAAACATACATAAATATTGGCTACTTCATTATAATTGCACTGTTCGTCTGGACAGATCACCGTTATGATGTGTTTTGGTAGAGGAACGCCTAAAGGTATGCAATGTGGTTTTATTGGGGTAGTCAGGATCTCTACAACAGCAAATAGTAAACAATATTGCATACTTATAGGCGATACTGCACTGGAGTTTAACCATTATAGCGAGAATTCTGTCAAGATACTGGATGTTCACTGAAAGTCTAATCAGTTACTAAACGAATTGCTTACTAATCCTTAGTGAGATAAACTTCGATTGTTCCTTTTACACCTGTATTGCTCTTATGCTCTCATTCTGTGTGCCAATTACAGCAGAATACCCACCAACTCTTTAACACGTAATGCCCTCTACCGAACATTGTCGTATTGTCGGAAATTCCGACAGTACATCGTAAGGTGACGTAGCAGACGGGAATCTGTATAGACTTTTGCCACACCTTTACACACGCTGCTACACATACATCCACCAAATGGAACTCTCTGAACAATATAACGACTCATACAAATATGGCTAAAGCATCCTTTACCCATCCAACAGCACAGATTGTGACACAATCAAGGTGAAAGAATCCATTTGTCTACATCCATTTAATCGGTGTATGTTGATTGACATAAAAAATAATGCCAGACAAGCAAAATATATATTGATGAAAAAAAAGCTCCCAATTGTTTATTGTTAGCAATGGAAAGAAAGGCAACGGATGAAAGGGGTGAGTAAAGCAAATGTGTTATCACACGAGGTGGAAAACATCTGACTTAAACCACCTTCGATAAACAGCGTGGGCATGGTGGCATCCACTTTGCGTCAACGTGTTTACAAACCACTTCTTATCTCTTAATCGTGCATGTTTTGGTACTCTTCTTTTGGTTTTATTTACAAAATCGCTGTTTTCAACATATGACTAGACAGCCCGGAACTGTCGAGTACTTGTAAAGCGAGTGTATTTTTTTTAACTTCATTAATATATTATAAGTTTTTTTTTGTAAATTTACGAACTATTATGCTTTTTCACCACAAGGAGAAAATGTGATTTGTTTTGCTTCATTATAACGCTCAATGTAACGCTCAAAATATATCCAAAGCGGAGTTCACACGCAACTCCAAATGATAACGATGCGTTTGTTTGTGGATTGAAACTGGTGGAGCATCGCGTAGCATCGAAGCGGTGTTGAGCGAAGCGGCTGTGTAAAACAATAAATGTTAACATCTGCATCAGTCATGGCATAGAACTGCATTTGGTTGATATTTCGATACTTTATGTGAAGTTTGTCCAAAATAGTTGCATCTGTCACATAATCACAAAATAGTAAAGGGTAATCAAGTGCCTTTGATTCTTCAGATATGGGTAGAATTAACTTCCACTTTCCCTTAGCAGTGTTGTTCTTGTATAGGCACTTCTTTGCCATTTTGGCCAGCTACTCCGACATCCCGACGAAACGATAAGGTCATTGCGTCCTCGAACTTCATCTTTAGATTCTGATGTACTGTACAGTCATGTCAGCTGTCTGGCGGTCTGAATTTTAGTTTCTGTTCGACACTCTGTACTTTCTCTGACTTGAATGATATAAACCAAAGCGCCTCTGTCAACTTTGTGTCGTTCGTGGACGTAACTCTTAGGGTTGGTCCTTGATAAGGTAGCTCATTTAACATTGCTTCATATCAATTAATAACCGGTTGAACAACAACAGTGCGGAGAAGAAGTACTACAATAGCTTGTAACATAACTCATGCAACAACGCTCATTTAGAAATCAAGATGTCCTGTAGACCTGACGAAGTCAACGAATTAACAGAACTGTAAGATTAAGACGCCAATTCTTATTTGAACAATGAGAAGAGCTTAAAAGTTCCTACCTTACATGATGAAGGAAAAGAATATAAACACATCCAGTGTAAAAATCGCTAGACAAAAATATCGCATTGTGTAAAAAATTAACCAGTACCAAATGACTACGTTTAGTGTATCTCGCCTATTACGCTTTCTGAGGACAGCTCACCACTGGTAGATAGCAGTTTTATCGGACACATTCTCATTACCGACGCTCTAACAAACACAACGTTAAGTTGTTATCAGCGTCTTATCAGCTACCACTCCAATGGTATAACATCATTTACAACTAAACCGCCCCGACTACATTAGGTCATCCTCATACTTCCCCCAGTCAGTTATGACCTGTCAACAGTAAACAGTGGTGATGTCGGGTGCGAGGTCTCCATACGTACTGCCGATGACGTTTTGCGCTCGTTCATCAATGTGCAGTAGTCGGAATTAAGAAATAAAAAACAAACATACAACGTGGCGAAAGCCTTCCCACTGGGCCTCAGTTAGGTTGAGTGCCATTCTGGTGCAAGGCACACACGTAGTAGCACCTAGCGCTTATCGTGGTGAACCGTTCGGGTCTAGTCTGGTGGGAGCTATGCGAACGATCACATCGTTCATCGTTCCGGGTCTAAAGTAACACCAGCTTTTGTCCATTGACAGCAATGGTTCCGTTGCTTACCGCGAAGCATCTGTTCTTTGTGCTGGTACTCTCGCTGATTGCCCTTACCTATTGGATAGTGTCAGTGGAACGTGATTCTCCCAACGATGACTTGCAAGAGGAACTTCATCTTGTGCTGAACCGTCCAAAAGTTCCAGGCGGAGCATTCGACCCCAGTGGAACTCCGGGCGATATGGGACTGCCGGTGATACTGCCGGAAAAACTGTCCCCCGAGGTGCAGGAACTCGTCCGAAAAGGGTGGGATGAACAGGGACTCAATCAGTTCGTTTCGGACATGATTCCGCTGCGCCGAAGACTGCCGGACGTGCGGGATGGTTGGTGTCGGAGTGAGGAGCAGGCGAGGCGCGAGCGTCACATCCAACCCGGCACGCTGCCACGTTCGGTAATAGTGATTGTGTTCTACAACGAGGCCTGGTCCGTACTGCTGCGTACCGTGCACTCCGTTCTGGACCGGACGCCAACCGAGCTTATCGACGAGATTGTGCTCGTGGACGACTGTTCGACGATGAATCACCTAAAAGACGAACTGGATAATTATATTGCCGCACTTGAGAAGGTTCGCTTGGTGCGTTCCACCGAACGGTTGGGTCTTATTAGAGCGAGGTTGTTTGGTGCGAAATTGACCACAGCCAACATCATCACCTTTCTCGATGCTCACTGTGAGGTAATTGAAGGTGAGTAAACGTCTGAAAACTACAGAAAGCAGGCGGTTCCAGCGGTTTAGTGTTGTGCGTTGTGAATCTTTTGAGAAGATGTCTTTCATATGAATCTCAAGTGAGGAGTCATACAAATACCGTATCGACTCCCAAAACAACAATGAATCCAGGCACATCAAACCCTAAGTGAAATGACAGTTGGGGTCCTTTCGCCTAACAGTTGGGAGAATTGATATTTGGGGATTCATAAATCTTGAAGCTGAAGAAATCAGATTCATCTAAATTAAGTTCAAATATTCATCCAAATTTACCCAACACTAATTTACACCCATTACTGCCTCTTCTTCAGGTTGGCTAGAAGCACTTATTGCCCACGTAGCATCAGATGAAACGATGATCGCCATACCGGCCATCGATTGGATCCACGAGAACACGCTCGAATTGAACGCACAGAACTCGGTAAAGTACTTCGGTTCCTTCGATTGGTCACTGAACTTCCAGTGGCGCGGTAGAGATCAAAGGATCAAGGCCGCATCCAAGAACGGTACGTCCACCGTACATCCGGCGGCACCGTACGACACACCAACCATGGCCGGAGGACTTTTCACCATACACCGTACGTTCTTCGAGCGGCTCGGCTGGTACGATGAGGGGATGCAAATCTACGGTGGTGAAAACATGGAACTCTCATTCAAGGCATGGATGTGCGGTGGCAAGCTGCAGATAGTGGCGTGCTCCCGCGTAGCACACATACAGAAGCGTGGCCATCCTTATTTGCGCGAGATTGCCGGCGGGTTATCGATAATCAAGCGCAACTCGGTCCGGCTGGCGGAGGTGTGGTTGGATGAATACGCCGACTACTACTACGAAACCTTCGGAGGGCGCACCAGGCGAGGTGACTATGGAGATGTAACGGCACGGAAAGAGTTACGCCAACGGCTCCAGTGTAAGCCGTTTCGGTGGTACCTCGAACACGTCTTCCCGGAACAGTTCGATCCGAGTAAAGCGGTGGCGCGCGGTGAGATACGCTTTGGCGGGACGACACAGTATCCCACCTGTCTCGATTGGCCGACGCACCTGTTTTTGGTTGGGTGTCACGGTACCGGCGGTCACCAGCTGTGGTATCTTACCAAGCAAGGTGAGGTGACGCGCGAAGACCACTGTCTGGACTATGATGGTACGACGGTGGCAATGTACCGGTGTCACGGTATGGGAGGCAATCAGGCGTGGAGTTGGGATTCGGAGAGTAAGTTGCTGAAAAAACTCACCTACGACCGTTGCCTGCAGTGGAATCGAACTTTTACGCTGGAAGTTTGCGATCCGAACGTGCCGAATCAGCAGTGGCTGATGCAAAACTTTCAACCAAACAATCTGTGAGGTTCAGCCCATGTTTCCGGCCGGTTATTGCCACGATGCTGCACGATACAACAAAAAAAAAAACACTTGCGAACTCCAACAGCAACAAAACAAACAAATGAGGTGAGATGAACGAAATGTGTGACTGGCAAAAAGACGTGACGACAACTGGCAGCTTGTGTCGAGAAGAACAAATCGAACCAGTTGCTCCAATTATTTTCCTTTCCTCAGAACATTACTTTCAGCTAGCACGAAGCTACGACAAAAGAAACACGACCTCGTGGCACCTTCGCACGAACCGAATCACCGGGGCCGAAACAGTGGCACCGATCTTGTCTGTTTATCGAACAGTGAGTTACCTTTGTAGCCAGGCCGCATAAGGTACCCGAACCGTCAGTGTAGATGTGCGACACGTTTGAAGTGACAGTAAACACCCTCGACGAACTGATAAATTAAACTGATTGATAACACAGCTTACTTCGGCACTGCGTGCGCAAAGAGAAACCCGAACCCGAAGATGTGTCTCGCTAGTGATTAACCAATACTGGCCGGTGAATGGTGCAGTGCCGCGTGGATCAGTTCTACCATGTACGGAGTAAGGCATTGACAGCGAATAGCGATTCGGGCTCTCATATCTTAAAACATCTCTCTGCTTCTTGTTGCAGAAATTTTTCTCCACCAAACGTGACATCGTTTGGGCGCTGGTGGTGTTTGGCTGCATTCTGGCCCTTTATCTCTACCACAATCAGCTGTCAGATCGACTCGCCACATTGGAGGAGTTTAAGCGAACGCACCAGGAGGAACACCAGCGGACAGTGTTACGAGGCGGGACAGATTTTATTGTGCCGCAGTATCAAGTGGTGCAGTACGATGCACACTACACGCCGGTGCCGGATGACGGGTGGATCGAAAAGCTCCCGGGCGATATGGGTAAAGCGGTGATACTGCCCGACAACGTAACCGCCGATGTTCGTGAGCTAGTCCAGCAGGGTTACGACAAACAGGGTCTGAATCAGTACGTTAGTGATCTTATACCGGTACGGCGACGGTTACCCGATCTACGGGACCCTTGGTGTACGGCGGAACAACGACTTCATACCGCTCTGCCACAGGCATCGATTGTGATCGTGTTCTACAATGAGGCGTGGTCGGTGTTGGTACGCACTGTTCACTCCATCCTTGACCGGAGTCCAAAGGCGCTCATCCGCGAGATCATCCTGGTGGACGATTATTCTAATCTGGGTAAGCTTTAAATAAGCCTTTGCGGTCTGTTACCGGTACTGATGGGCAACTTCTGCTATCCGCAGCGCATCTGCGCACACAGCTCGACGAGTACTTCAGCAGCTATCCGCTCGTGCGCATCCTGCGAGTTCCCAAGCGGCTTGGACTGATACGCGCTCGGTTGTACGGTGCCCGGAATGCATCGTCCGACTTTCTCACGTTTCTCGATGCACACTGTGAGTGTATGAACGGTTGGCTCGAGGGTCAGCTGGATTTGGTGGTGCGAGACCCGCACACCATCGCCCTACCGACGATCGACTGGATCGACGAGAACAACATGAAGCTAGTGAGTGACAAGGCACCGGTATACTACGGCGCAATGGGATGGGGTTTGGACTTCCAGTGGCGTGGCCGGTGGGATCGTGTAAACAAACCAGCCAACAAGATGGAACCGTTCAGCACACCGGTGATGGCGGGCGGATTGTTTACGATCCATCGGAAATTCTTCGAGTGGCTCGGATGGTACGATGAGGGCTTGGATGTTTACGGCGGTGAAAACATTGAGCTTTCGCTGAAGGCATGGATGTGCGGCGGGAGACTAATGACTGTCCCGTGTGCCCGTGTTGCTCACATCCAGAAAACTGGACATCCCTATCTAAATGTGAGTACTTTTGGGAAACCTCAATACAAGTGTTGATCGACTGCATTCTAATGCTTCTTGTATGGCTATATTTTAGGGTGTAACCACCGACGTCGTACGCATTAACTCGGTTCGCGTGGCGGAAGTGTGGCTGGATGAGTACGCACTCGTTCTGTACGGAATGTTTGGTGGACCACAGTTTCGCGGTAACTATGGAGATGTTTCCGCCCGCAAGCAGCTGCGGAAGGATCTCCATTGTAAAGACTTTCATTGGTACCTCGAGAACGTATTCCCGGAGTTGGCTGAAGCACTCGACAAGCGTCCCGGACAAGGCCCAGTACGAAACGAAGCATTGGCTGGGCCACCCGACTACTGTTTAACGTACGTTGAGCCGAAGAATACCGTCCATATGGCGCCATGCCAGCAAGGGAACGTTGGGCAACAGTGGGTGTTCAGTTTGTACGGCGAAATTAGTACCGATAACCACTGTTTAGACTATGACGGTAGCATGCTGCTGCTGTACCATTGCCACAAAGCGCGAGGAAATCAAGAATGGACGTACAATGCTACCACGTACCAGTTCGAGCACAAGAAACACAAGGGCAAATGTTTGGATGTCGACGAAGCGATGAAGAAGGTGCGTATCAATGCATGTGTCCTGGATGAACAATCTCAGAAGTGGCACTATCCGGCCATAGAGTAGTGGATGTAGAGTGTAGATCAAGAGCCAAAGCACTCAACCCCTGCCATTCCTGAAAGATATGTTATTAAAACATAATAAATTGTTTACATATTTAAAAATGCCAGGCAACGTGTCACATTTGTTGTGTATAATATTCCATAGTTTTAGATCGCAGAATTGGTACAAACAGTTTTTTTTTGTATAGAGTCCATTGAATTATATGATGTAAGTTTTTGTTCATATTTTTAAGTGGTTTGATAAATAGAGACACATTTGAGGCGAATGATCGAATGCGAGAATCAATCTCGAATCGAATTTGAAAATCAATATGATCGATCGTCGGACAATTAATCACTTCGCTTGATTGCATACTAGCAGGCGCATTGGGATGTACTTACTGGGCTTACTACACGCGAACAGCTCTGAAACGAATTAACCTCACCGTTGATTTGCCAATTCGTTAAAAAATTTTGATGATTAAATTAGGTTTAGTTATAATGCAGGTATGACTACAAATTCAGAACGAGATAAAATTTTCTCAAACAAATAGCTATACCAATAGCGTTATAGCCTGGCTCTGGACGTTGCTTTATAAAAATTGAACGACAGAAATTAGCACCAACTTATAGACAAATGCATGCGTAAGTATACAAACTTAACTTTACATATTTGGTATGCACCAACAGAAACTCTATCTCAGATTCCGAGAATTTTATCCGCCATTAATGACCCTCCACGGTTTTTAATTACTAACAACCAGACAGTTTGACTGTGGTTTGTTCCGGAAATTCTAGGGCACTGATATTAAAGTCTTTGATACTGTAATTGAATTGCAAATAAATACAATACTTGAAGGTACATCTAGTGACGGAACAATCCCCTTCGAGGCACTGGATGGATTGGTAGTTTAAGCCCCTTGAAAGGTTAAACTATAGGGGAGCTGGGAATGTGGAGATGTGGGTGGCGGGGACTTCCAGGCCCTCGAAAAGGAGTTGTTAAAAGCAGATGGGGCTCCACAATGTAAAATTTTAAAAAGGCCTTGTGCCAAGTGGCCTTCTCTACCTGTACGACTCCTCTACCATGCGGAGAGGGTTAAAGTGTCGCTCTTTTCGGATTCTTTACTATACCAATTCACATGTTCTTTCCTACATAACTGCTTTCTTCGGGGCCATCAGTCCTCATAGACGGCCGCCTACTCCGTCCACCGTTAGATCACTGCCACTGGGTACGGCACTGAGTACGCTGCTTCTAACACTATCGTTAGAATTATATATGTACTAAGTACAAAATAAAATATCCACCATTGAACACTAAAGCATTGCAAGCCTCT
The DNA here is from genome assembly GCF_943734725.1 of Anopheles marshallii. NCBI lineage: Eukaryota > Metazoa > Arthropoda > Insecta > Diptera > Culicidae > Anopheles > Anopheles marshallii. The sequence continues at coordinate 77,760,420 of NC_071326.1, read as the reverse complement.
ATTCCTTTTCTTCTTATATCGATTTAGTACAACAATTCTGACAGAAAACAAGACAAACAACTAAATAACGAGCATGGTTTCCGATAAGTCTTATCGCGATGCTCACCGTTTTGCGCGGTTAAACTAAAACGAAGTGAAACACCTCATTAAAATGCTTGTGAAAATACTTCAATAAAACATCATTGCGCACACAGAAGGTAACGCCGGGCGCTTAAGTCAGCCCAATACCATCACGGACGGTGCGCCGTCGGAAACATCTGTACCAATAGGTTGTTCCAAACCACACAACACTGGCAGCGTTTGAACAAATGTGTAGTAAACCAATAAATAAATGGATGCATAATATTAACACGGTACAGAAAATATCAGATATCACACATTATCTAAGCATTAGATTATATCAGGGTAGATTAAAAAATGTGGTCTAATTCTATTAACAGTAGATAAAAAGACCAGCAGGAAAATAATAAATACACTCATCTCAATCATCTCAATTGATCTCGTCGTGGTCGCCAACATCGGTACTAAATACCATTAACCTGTTTGATCAAATGTATATTAGGCAATCGAATAGAGATGTTTGGAACACAACGTAACTAATATGCAAGAAAATCCGTCCAGACATACAGAAGTAAAATTCACAAAGCAACTTGTAACATTATCTACTCTTCAACACCGATAAGCGATCGTCCTCTACACAAAGTCGAGCAAATTATATGATCCGCACTCGTTTGGCCCAAATCTAACAGAATTCATGAGCATTATACAGGAAGCGTACTTGAAGCACATAATTCTAACCTTATATATCTCACGGCGTCTCACCAGAGAACTGCACACAGCATTAGAGCTGTTCACGCTGCGTCTTATCACCGGTGTACCTACACGCAGACGCCGCTATCGTATTTCGTGCCGATTCCCGCCTTGTTTGTAGGCGCCCGACCAACCTGTATAATACGCGCACTTAGCACACTTATCACAACCATCCATTCACATTGCCACCATCGAGCAATCGAACCGAGACATCGGTCAGTTTGCTTTCGGCACCGACAGCATGCGGAATGCCGTATCGTTTATACGCGTTTGCGCCGCTGCTGTCCAGCGGCGCTGCAATCTTGTCGTACTGGTGACCGTCGTTGTCACGCTAGCGCTCATGGTACTGTACCTCGTGTACGACGTTAATCTAACACTTACACCGAAGAGAAATTTCCTGCAGCAGTATCGCAATACAGCTGACGATGAATCAGAGCCGAAACAAACGAGTACCGCGGGTGTTGTGATAAACCAAGGGTTCCGCTTTGTTTATACCACTATCGGGCTGTATCCGCGATATCAAACGCCACCGCCGGGTGATATGGGACTGCCGGTTACGGTGAACATGTCCAACGACCAGATCGCCGTCTTGGCACAGGAAGGAATCCAAACGCAAGGCTTCAACCAATACTTCTCCGACCTGATGTCCGTTCGGCGCAGGTTGCCCGAGATACGTGATGTCTGGTGTGCACAACCGGGACGCTTTCTAGATAACCTGCCAGTGACGTCGATCGTGATCGTATTCTTCAACGAAGCTTGGTCGGTTGTTTTGCGGACGGTACATTCGATACTGGACCGATCGCCGGCACACCTGGTGCGGGAGATCGTGCTGGTAGATGACTGCTCCACCTTAGGTAAGTGTGGAAGAAGCCGTTCGGAAGCAGCCCATAAATCAGTTCTCTTATCGCCTGCAGCTAACCTTAAAACCCAACTTGAGGAATACTTTCGACCGTATCCCAAGGTGCGAGTCATTCGTGCCCCTTCTCGGTTGGGGTTAATTCGGGCAAGAATATACGGAGCCAAAAACACAACGTCCGAGGTGATCACGTTTCTAGATGCGCACGTGGAATGTACCGTAGGTAGGTGTGCGTGCAGCTAAACAAACTTTACAATGCTAATCCAATGTCCACTCGTCACTCTTACACTGTCAGGTTGGTTGGAGGCACTGCTCGATGTTGTTGCACGTAACTCCACCACTATTGCCATTCCTACAATCGATTGGATTGATGAGAAAAGTATGGCACTTGTTGCCAACAAGTCGATTCTCTACGTTGGTGCATACGATTGGGATCTTAACTTTGGCTGGTGGCACCGCACATCTTTGAAAAAGAAGTACGAGAACAAAATGGAGCCGTTTGATACACCCGCCATGGCTGGAGGACTGTTCTCCATCAACCGGACGTTCTTCGAACGACTCGGCTGGTACGACGACGGTTTCGATATCTACGGCATCGAGAACATCGAGCTATCGATGAAGAGTTGGATGTGTGGTGGAAAAATGGTGACCGTTCCCTGCTCACGAGTCGCTCACATCCAGAAGATTGGTCATCCTTACATGCGTAACGAAAAGAAGGACGTTGTGCGTGCGAACTCCATTCGTCTAGCCGAGGTGTGGATGGATGAGTACAAACAGGTAATCTTCGACATTCACGGTATTCCACACTATCTGGAGGAGGAGTTCGGCTCCGTTGCGGAACGGAAAGCGGTCCGAGAGCGTGCTGGTTGTAAGGACTTTCGCTATTACATCAAGAACGGCTTTCCAGAAATGAAAAACCCCTACATAGCAGGCGCGTTCCGCGGGGAAGTACACAGTGTACTGCTGGGAAATGGGACCTGCCTCGAATATCGTCCGGATTCTCATTTCCTCGGAATGGCACAGTGTGATGGGAAGCAGAAGACTCAGTACTGGACACATAACTACTACCAGGAGATAAACAGCTACCGTCACTGTTTGGACTATACGGGCACCGATCTCGCACTGTACGGTTGTCACCGATCACGTGGCAATCAAGCGTGGCGTGTGCTCACTGACACGAACCAACTGCAGAGCATCAAGCACGATCGGTGTCTCGCGGTAAACACGCAAACAAAAGTCACTCTTACCATGCAAATATGTGATCCAAAGAATGTCGCCCAAAAGTGGACCGTAAGCTACATCGAACTAGACGTGTCACCATTTACTTGAGCTAATCTCAGTGGTCGTACTTTGCACTCACATCTACAATCTAGTCGTTATATGTCTAATCGATTGCTTTCGTTTATCAGATCGGTATGATAATGACTCAAGCTAGGCGTAATAGATTAGGCAAGCTATTGCAATATCCAGTCTCGTCTACCGTGTTATCTGCTCTCCTGTCTACCATCCACACCAATCATCACGAACAATCTGTCCAGAAGGTCGTTTGATTCTCATTGCAGTGTATTGAGTGTGTTGCGATGACGCTGCTCGAAGGTGCAAATGAGAGCCTCAATATATTGTACGGTGGAATTTGTTTGACATACCCTGGACTAATCTTTTTAATCGCTGTATTACATCGATATCTTTGACTGGTGATGACACTTTTTCTTTGTTTGGTTATGATAAGAAAGTGCTAAATTGTGTAGTGTAATTTGCAACAATAAAAAAGCAATACTTGAAATGTGGTGTCGATAATCGAATGACACTCATGTTAAAAAAAAGTGATTCAAGAAAGCGATAAGTTCGACAGAGCTGGTTTCGTTAAAAGAATTGCTTTCTTCCTAAAAGGATTTTTTTATGTTTCACCCCCCCAAAACAGCTCACACCCACAAAGTGCCTTAACAACATCTGTTTACAAATTGCATTGCAAATCGACTCAGTACCAGTAGCATCCAATTGCAGCAATCTCGTCACAGCAATCTCGTTATCACATACCCTAGACAGCATACAAGTGTTGTGCAAATAGCGTCTCCGTCCTGGGCGGTACCGTTTATCAGTGCAGAAACATCTGACAGCTGTCGTACGATGTTTGATGCCACGGCGATAAGAATATCATACGTAGACATCGTAATTTGAAGGTGCGTCTTGTGTGTTTCGTCTTCCATAAAATGGCGCTTATAAAGCAATTAATTAATTACCTTACCATTACCATCCTGGAATAAAAGCAATCTGGAAGAAAGGTAGTTCTGGGTCTCGAAATTACTGCAGTCTTCAGAATTTTGGAACGTTTGAGGTAGGAGATTATAAACCTTTAATGAACCCAATTAAAGTTTAGGGCTATACGAACGGTTCGCGAAATTCTACAAAAGTTAAAACAAAACCTTCCACCAGTTAGCTCCCCTATTTATGTACTGTGTGGTAGCTTCAAAGGTAGTGAGCCCTCTACGGCAATTCTAACAAAATAATTTCCAACAAGCAGCATTTCTCAACATTATCTTTTTCAACAGTGTAAAACGACGAAATGAGCTCATGATGTACTATTAACAAGCAAAACTTACTTTACTTAACAAAGGTTAGAGAGCATACCAGCACTGTAACTCTACGTTAGAATAGTAATAATAAAACAACACACTACAGGAGCAAAATAGAAATGACATTTATAAAGAATTCTATCACCGCAAACTCCACCGTTTTGTCCACTTTAGTCAACTGGCCGATCTCAGTGTGCAAATGGTGTTACACTTTTCAAGTGGTGGAATGTTATCGTAGGCGTACACTACAGCTTCAAAACCTTTTTGAAATTCCACTACACTTCAGTACGCGTTCTACCATCATCGTATGCACTAACGGCTTGAACGGGGCACAGTGCCACCATGCGCAACAACTGCAGGAAGAATTTTGTGCTGGTAGGGAGCATTCTCATACTGCTGGTGTACCTGTTCCTGACGCTGTTCTACGACGGTGGTCGCGGACGGTTTGATAATGTACTCAGACGATTAGCTCTTCACCGAAGCAGAAACATCGACGAGCAGAAGGTTCAACTGCGACACGAAATCACCTCTACCACCCCTTCATCCTCAGTCGGCACAACGCTATTCAAGTTCCTGTACACAACGCTCGGGCTCGATCCAAGGTTTCCGGTACCACCGGGTGACATGGGAACACCGGTGGAGATTGACCTGAACGATACCGATGTGGACAAACTGGTGGGAGATGGTTTGCTCGACCAGGGACTCAACCAGTACTCCTCGGATCTCATGTCCCTTCGGCGACGACTGCCCGAAATTCGGAACGCTTGGTGCCGTGAACCGGGTCGATATCCGGCCGATTTACCACCGACTTCGATCGTGATCGTGTTCTACAACGAAGCGTGGTCAGTGTTGGTGCGCACGGTGCACTCCATTCTTGACCGATCACCTGAGCAGCTGGTGCGCGAAATAGTGCTCGTGGATGACTTCAGCTATTTGCGTAAGTGTGGCCATCTTGTGAGTGTGCGCGATCTTTTCAATTCGGCTTAATTTCTGGTGATGTGTAGCTCATCTAAAAACGCAACTAGAGGAGTACTTTGCCAGTAACCCAAAGATCCGAATTATTCGGGCCCCGAAACGATTGGGATTGATCAGAGCCCGGATGCTTGGTGGGAAGAGCACAAAGACGGACATAATTACATTCCTTGATGCGCACGTTGAAGTTACTATCGGTAAGTACATGGGAGTTTAGACTGATTCCAATGATGTCATTATCATTTCTACACTCCTCTGCTTCACTCAGGATGGTTGGAGGCACTGATACAACCGGTTGCCGAGAATTGGACCACGATCGCTCTACCAACTGTCGATTGGATTGACGAGAACAACATGAAGTACCGCAGCGATAAATCACCGTCTTTTGTAGGTGCATACGATTGGGATCTTAACTTTGGCTGGTGGGGTCGATATTCGCTAAAAAAGAAGTATGACAATATGATGGTGCCGTTTGATACACCCGCCATGGCTGGAGGACTGTTCTCCATCAACCGGACGTTCTTCGAACGACTCGGTTGGTACGATGACGGTTTCGATATCTACGGCATCGAGAACATCGAGCTATCGATGAAGAGTTGGATGTGTGGTGGAAAAATGGTGACCGTTCCCTGCTCCCGTGTAGGCCACATCCAGAAGACTGGCCATCCGTACCTCGCTAAACAGTCGAAAGACGTTGTGCGCGCGAATTCGATTCGTCTTGCCGAGGTGTGGATGGATGAGTATAAAGGAATCATTTTCGATATCTACGGCATTCCAAGATACTCCGAGGCGGAGTTTGGTTCCGTGGCATCACGCAAAACCATCCGCGAGACTGCCAAATGTCAACCGTTCCGGTACTATCTGGAGAACGCTTTCCCCGAAATGCACAACCCGATGGTACCGGGGGCATTCCGGGGCGAGGTTCACAGTGTGGTGCTGGGCAATGGCAGCTGTTTGACGTATCGGCCGGATGATCACTTTATCGGGATGGCACCGTGTGATCACCTCGAGAAGGACCAATTTTGGACGCACAACTACTACCAGGAGCTGAATAGTTACAGGAATTGCCTCGACGCCGTTTCGACCGTGGTGGAAGTGTACATGTGTCACAGGTCGCGGGGTAACCAGGCATGGAAATTCTTGGTAGCAAGCGGTCAGATAGAGAGTGTGGCGAAGAAGCTGTGTCTAGCATTGGACACGAAGACAAATACGACCCTTCTTTTGGAACAATGTGACCCCACCAAGCTGAACCAACAGTGGAACGTTTCATTCATTCACTTGGATGTTTCGATGTTAAGAGAACATTGATAAGAAACACTTAAACTGATTGTTCCTGGTGCTTCAAACTTCTCATGCAGTCTACAGCACAACGATATGAATGTACATGACTCATTTTTAATGTCCAATAGAAATGGAAGGAAAGACTTCTCAGAATGCAACACTAGAGCGGTTGCGTAAGTTTTCTTTACATCGTTCTGCTTTAGACTCAAACCATTCGTTTCGTCTCACAAAGGGAATATTATACTCGAAATACACCGGAGCTCATAATAAACACGTTTATCGCATACAGACAGTTTAAAGTGCTTCGTTTCGAACGTTGGAACGATTTCGTTTAGCTTCATCAGAAATAATAGTTATGCTATCGACCGCAAGATGGCGTTTTAATGCAGTGATCGCGTTGCTATTGCTGTTGGGTGTTAATTTAATCTTTTACCAATACAACGATGAGATAAAGCAGCAAGTTCGAATTTGGAGGTTAAACGTAACAAGCAATGTCAGTACCATAGAGCCACCAGGGACAGTACTTCAACCACCAGGACATTTGGGAAGGCCAGTGCAGTGGAATTCTTCTGACCAAGAGATAGTAGCACTTGTGCAAGAGAGCATAAAGCAGTATGGCTTCAATGAGTATGCGTCGGCCCTCGTGTCTACGAGACGATCCTTACCAGATTTACGCCCTTCGGAATGTGTCACCAGTCGGCAAAAGAACCTTACGCTCCCGAAGACATCCGTAGTGATCGTGTTCTACAACGAACCGTGGACCGTCCTGTTGCGAACGGTTCATTCTGTGCTGAGCAACTCTCCTGCACATCTGCTCGATGAGGTACTGCTCGTTGACGATTGTTCCAATCTGCGTAAGTCGAGTATAGCTTACGAAGATCCTCACGCATATTAACGCATTTCCATTTCTTCAGCAGCATTCTTGAACGCTCCACTCGAAGAGTATTTCAGAACGTACGACAAGGTGCGCATAGTGCGTGCTCCTGAACGGCTGGGTTTAATAAGGGCAAGAATGTTTGGGAGCAAGAACACAACCTCAGCGGTGCTTACATTTCTGGATGCACACGTAGAATGTACGAAAGGTAAGGCTTGTCGATCGCATTAAGTGTTTGCCCTATTCTCATGGTTTGCTTACGCAACAGGATGGTTGGAACCCTTACTGGAGCACATTTGGGACAACGAACAAACAATATCCGTTCCGCTAATCGACCGCATCGACGACACCGACATGCATCTGGTCACTAACGTGTCTGCCGATTTGTTTGGCGCCTTTGAGTGGGATCTCAACTTTGGCTGGTGGCATCGTTCGACATTTCCGCATCGGAGCACACAGCGGCCTAGCGAACCCTTCGAAGTTCCGGCAATGGCGGGTGGGATCTTCGCCATTGCTAGACACTTTTTCCAGCGTCTCGGATGGTACGATGAGCAGTTCCGCCTGTACGGAATGGAAAATGCGGAGCTGTCCATCAAATGTTGGATGTGCGGAGGAAGAATACTAACCGTGCCATGTTCGCATGTGGCACACATTCGCAAGAGTGCCCACCCGTACATAGACGACGGGCAGCAGAATGTAATCTTCGTGAACTCCATCCGCCTGGCAGAGGTTTGGATGGACGAGTACAAGCAGGTCGTGTTTGATGTGAACGGCATTCCGGGCTATGCTGATGATTTGTTTGGATCCGTCACAGATCGAAAGGCATTCCGGGCGGGAGCCGGTTGTAAAGCATTCCGCTACTATCTGGAACGTGCCTACCCGGAAATGCCTTCCCCAAGCGTAGTGGGGCAGTTTCGTGGCGAGGTACATAATGCCGCCCTCGGGAATGGAACATGTTTGACGGTGGGATCATCACCGGCACCCATACTTTACATGGCACCGTGCGATAAGCGTAACCAAACCCAGTACTGGACGCATAATTTTTACCGAGAACTTAACAGTTACAAGCGTTGCATTGACGCAGGTCCTGCTGGGACAAGCCCTACTCTAGCTGCCTGTCATCGAATGCGTGGGGCGCAATCCTGGAGCTACGATACGAACCGTCAGCAGCTTAAAAGCATCGTGCGGGAAGTGTGCCTAACAGTTGACACCGAAAGACACAGCGGAGTTGTGATGCTCGAACCATGTGATGATCGTAAACAGATGCAAAGGTGGTATGTGACGTTGGTAGAGTACAATTTCTGGAAACCGCCTCAATAAACCGGATGCATGGCAAACAGACCGTGCACTGTGAGCGTTCCAAACAAAGGAAGCACATTGTGTTTCATGCTCGTTTCAACGCTTCTTCCAGAAGAACAGCGAACAGTATTGAAAAGCCTTTCGAGAGGCATCTACCGAAATGTGCCACAGAGTGCCATATCAAACTCCGTTCGTGTTCTGTATTGCCATCATATTTGTAGTAAACATCACCTTATATCAGTTCAACTATGAGACACCCTTCACTCAAAAACTTTCCACAAGTCCCCAGTCAGGCACAACTCCATCGCAAGTTACGTTACAAAACTCGACTCCTCCAGGTTATATGGGATTGCCTGTACAGTTTAACCAATCCGATCCAGGTGTAGCTGCAGAGATTAAACGATCGTTGGTCCAACAAGGACTCAACGAGTATGCTTCGGATCTGGTGTCGGTAAGACGCCGATTGCCGGATCTACGAGACCCTTGGTGTCGTAATAGCAAGAGTAACCGCTTATCGTCCGAGCGTCTACCGGCTACATCTATCGTGATCGTGTTCTACAATGAAGTATGGTCAGTGTTGACGCGCACAGTGCACTCGGTTTTAGACCGATCGCCTTCGCACCTGATTAGGGAGATCATACTAGTGGACGATTGCTCAAATTTCCGTAAGTAATCAAAGTGGAGAGTCAACATCACTGCTTTATAAATCTCCTTATGTACTTTTAAGCTTTTTTAAAGACGCAACTGGAAGAGTATTTCGATGCGTACCCGGTTGTAAGGTTCATTCGTGCGACGGAGCGACTCGGATTGATACGGGCCCGTATGCTAGGGGCCAAGAATGCTTCTTCAGATATTGTTACCTTCTTGGATGCGCATGTAGAGTGTATGGAAGGTAATGTGAAACCGGTGCCTACGATTACATTTCGTCCTCAATCCGATTAACGTTCCAGGTTGGCTTGAGCCTCTACTCGAGGTGGTTGTCCGTAACTCTACGCATATAGCTCTCCCGACGATCGATCGTATCGACGAGCGGGACATGAGCCTCCGAACCAACATCTCGCTACTACTTGCAGGTGCCTTCGAGTGGGATCTTAACTTTGGGTGGTGCGAAAGGAAGCAACTTCACCGGAAGTACGCGCATCCGTACGAACCATTCGATACGCCCGCCATGGCGGGAGGATTGTTCACCATCAATCGAACGTTCTTCGAGCGGATCGGTTGGTACGATGAGGGCTACATTCTATACGGCATGGAGAATATTGAACTGTCAATCAAGAGTTGGATGTGTGGAGGCAAACTACTCACTGTGCCTTGCTCCCGGGTGGGACACGTACAAAAGCACTCCCATCCCTATCTGTTTGCTGTGCAGAAGGATTTGGCGTTCCATAATACGGCCCGGTTGGCAGAGGTATGGATGGATGAGTACAAGCAGGTCGTGTTTGACGTGAACGGATTCCCTCGTTATTCCGAAGCTCTGTTTGGGTCGGTTGAGAAACGGAAGCGCGCAAGGGAACGTGCCAAATGTAAACCGTTCCGCTATTACCTTAAGCATGCGTTTCCAGAACTTCACAAACCATCCATCCAGGGACAGTTTCGTGGAGAAGTACGCAATCTTGCATTGGGTGTTCGGTTGTGCCTGACGGTGAATAAAAAGGGTACCGCTCCGTACATGGCGCCTTGCAATGGTCTAGAAAGGACGCAATATTGGAGTCATAGCTACTATCAGGACATCAACTCCTACAAAGCTTGTCTCGCTTTTAACGGATCCACACTGACCACTGCTATGTGTCACCGACATCGGGGCAATCAAAGTTGGATGTATGTGAGTGAAACGAAACAAATTGTTAGCATGGCGCACAGCAGATGCTTATCGATAAGTGAAAATTCCAACTTCACGTTGACATTAGAAAATTGTGACGCCACAAAGGAGAAGCAAAACTGGTCAGTTAATCTCGTTACGTACAGTTTCTTAGAATAATTGAACTTGACTGAAATAAACCAACTGGATCAACAAACCGTTAAACATATATGAAAGACGTTACAAGCCTTATTCACAGTTCTTAACATTCAGCTCATAGATGACTACGACCTTCATTTTGTTTTTCTAGGAAAAAAAACACTTACTTGAATTTCTCTTTTTTTTGGAACTGGAACCATATGTGTCTATTCAATAGAGCTCACTGTTCGTTGGTAATTCGTAGCTGAACAAGAAAACACTCTATCAACAAAGCTAAGAGATGGGATGTTTCGACACCCTCAACGATGCTTCAAACTGGTCGGTCAGTAGACCAGAACCAACTCTACCAGATGGTGAAAAGCAGGAGCATGCGCCATCTGTTTACGGTGTGCATGTATCTGGCAGTGTTTGGTGTAGCATGGTTCTTGTACAAGACCTACCTCATCAAAGTTTGTATGGACAGAGAGCTGTTAGGCAACAGCCGTCTTACTTCAGATAAAAAATGGCGATCAGCTGATAAACCTACACAGCAAACGAACTGTTACACTACGCGGACACTACCGTCCGATCGTGAGGCACCTCCAGGAGATCTTGGACGCCCTGTGGAGATGGACTTGAAAGACAACGCCACTTTGAAGATGATTAAACAGGGTTTGGAGATGTTCGGGTATAATGCGTACGCTTCCGATCTGATGTCTATTAGGAGACGTTTACCGGATATAAGAGCTGCATGGTGTCGGCAACAAGATCTAACAGCCGTTCATCTTCCACCGACATCGATCGTGATCGTGTTCTACAATGAGGCGTGGTCCGTGCTACTAAGAACCGTGCACTCCATCCTAGATCGAACACCGGAACATTTGATACACGAAATAGTGCTCGTGGACGACTACTCTACTGCGGGTGAGTCGTTTTAGCGTGATCTAGCATTTGGAGCACTAAATGGAAATTGTTCTACCTCATCAGCTTACTTGAAAACTCGATTAGACGACTATTTTGAGCACTTTTCTAAGGTACGTATTCTACGGGCGCCCTCAAGACTAGGTTTGATTGTAGCGAAAATGTTTGGTGCTAAGGCAACGACAGCCAAGATCATCACGTTTTTGGATGCACATGTTGAATGTACTGTGGGTAAGTAAACCTCAAGGTTTTGCCATGAGATGTGCAACTCTAAGCATGACTCATTCTTCACAGGTTGGCTTGAGCCATTGCTGATAGAGATAATGAGCAATTCCACCACGATCGCTATACCAACGATCGATCAGATAGACGGCAATACGATGCAGTTGGATAAAGACTTCGCCCCACCGCTCGTTGGGGCCTACCGGTGGGATCTGAACTTTGGTTGGTGGGGTCGGGCAGCCATGAAGAAGCGCTATCCGAACCCATACGTTCCCTTCGACACACCCGCCATGGCTGGAGGACTGTTCGCGATCGAACGTACCTTCTTTGAGCGGCTCGGCTGGTACGACAAAGGGTTCGAGATGTATGGAATGGAAAATATCGAACTGTCCCTGAAGAGCTGGATGTGCGGTGGCAAAATGGTAATTGTGCCCTGCTCACGAGTTGCGCACATACGCAAGCAAAGTCATCCCTATCTACTAGCAGCTGGTAAAGACGTGGTAATAAAGAACTCGCTGCGGCTAGCTGAGGTGTGGATGGATGAGTACAAGCAAGTGCTGTTCGATGTCTACGGTGTGCCTCGCTATTTCCCGCAGTACTTTGGGCCAGTGGATGATCGGAAAGCCCTTCGTGCTAGGGCTGGCTGTGGAAGCTTTCGGGACTACGTGCTCAATGCCTTCCCGGAGATGATGAACCCACTCGTACCGGGTGCCTTCCGTGGAGAAATGCACAATGCCGCCCTCGCATCTAAGCACTGCCTAACACACAGTTGGGCGAACCATTCGCTAACGATGGCAGTGTGCGATGGACGAGAAAAGCAACAGTACTGGACACACAATTTCTATCGCGAACTAAACAACTACTCGACCTGTATAGAAACAATCAATTCCGATAGATACAAGCCGGTTGTGAGGCGATGCCATAGGAACGAGAAAACGCGCACCCAACGCTGGCAATATGTGGTTAACAGTGGACAGATCAGGAGTGAAAAGCTCGGTAAATGTCTAGCAGTACGCGACGGAGGAAAATTGATTACAATGGAACGTTGCAATCAGGCCGATCGACGTCAGAAATGGTTGGTTACTTTTGTAAAGCTAGATGCTTCAATCTTTCGATATTATTGATTACAAGCGAATTATAAGTAAGCATTCAACACACGAGAATTATTCAATATACAGCAACAAACTAAAAACACCTAAAGTTATGCAAACCACCATACATGTACATTTGACTCTGATGCGTTATTTGCCTGAGAAATTGCATTCGCCATACTCACGCACCTAAACAAACACATCATTCATTACATTTCCCACACCTTTTTCCCAACAATGGCCTTCACCTTGTTTATAATTACCTGTTAGAGCCGCGTTCTGATGATATGCCGGATGAAATCGTGCTCGTTAATCGCACCGATGCAACACTTCCGATGACATTCACTGCATCACGTCAAACCCATCTTCAAAGCCCGCTGCGGAGTCAATTTATTTATGATTGGTTTGATGGACCAGCCGGGCGACATGTTGTTTGCACTGGGACTGTTTTGCTTCTCGCTGGTGTCGGCTCAGTTTAATCCACACTTTAAAACCGGACGCCACACGATAGTGCAGCTGTTTGAGTGGCGTTACGAAGATGTCGAGCGCGAGTGCCGCACATACCTCGGTCCGAACGGATTCGGTGCGGTTCAGCTATCCCCGGTGAACGAGGTGCGCGATGGAGGTAAGTCTGCTAGTTGGGCAGATCGTTATGAACCTGTTTCGTACAAGCTGACAAGTCGCTCGGGAAACGAGTCAGAATTGCGGTCGGCAATAGAGGCCTGCAACAAGGCCGGTGTTCGAGTGATAGTAGAGGTGGTGCTGAACCATATGGCACGGCCGGAAAATGGATCCCTAACACAAACCCGTGGAACGGCTGGCTCTACCGTGAATCCTACCGCACGTGATTATCCAGGTGTACCGTACAGTTCGACAGATTTTAACGATCGCTGCCGTATCGTGAACCCGAACGATCCACACGAATTGCGCAACTGTTGGAAGGAAGACCGACCCGATCTAAACCACAGTCTGCTGCGTGTTCGTGATCGTATAGTGGGCTTCCTCAACCAACTGTTGACGTTCGGTGTAGCGGGATTCTTAGTCGATTCGGCGCTTTATATGTGGCCACACGATCTGCAGGCTATATTTACCAAGCTGCACAACCTGAGCACGACGGGCCAAATCTTTCCGGCAGGTAGTCGACCGTTCATCTGTCTCGATCTATCTTACCACGGCTTAACCGGAGCCGAGAAATCGCTGCTGGCCAGATGGAAAGATTACGCCGAACTCGGAGTGATCGCACAAGACCGTTTTGCGTACGACATTGGAGATGTGTTGCTAAAAAGAAAACCCTTCCATTACTTCGTCAACTTGGGCACCCGACTTGGGTATGTACCACGGGAGAAGGCACTAATATACGTCAACAATCCCCAGCTTCAACGAATACAGGACAAGGATGGTAATCCATTGGTCGTGCCGGCACACAACCGAAGAGCGTACCAAATCGGGCTTGCCTTTATGCTTGCACATCGGTATGGAATGACGCGTATTACAAGTTCGTACTACTTTACCACGACTTTCGAAGGTCCTCCGAGCGATGCGCAAGGTAAGATTGCGCCTGTTCAGATCGATCCAGACGGGGCCTGCCGCTTACCATGGATCTGTGAACATCGATGGCCCGTTGTGAGGAAGATGGTTTACTTCCGGCATGCCACCAACGGCACGGGTGTTCATGCGTGGGTTGATAATGGCCAGAACCAGATAGGGTTCTGTCGTGATCGTGTTGGATTTGTGGCATTCAATGCGGAGATTTCACTGACACTCAAGGCAAACATGTACACGTGCCTGCAGGGAGGTCTATACTGTGATCTGATCAGCAGCGCGGACCAAAAGCTAAATGCTAATGGAGGTTGCCCCGGAAGCACCGTGAAAGTGGCCGCTACGGGTCACTCAGACATTTTCATACCCAGTACACACGTTGAACCATTTATAGCACTCCTAGCAACTTTCCACTCGTAATACACTACGAAATAAAGCGAAAAAACTGTACACAATACTACCGAAGCAATAGAGAACACAATATTTTAGCACGCTGTAAACAACACTGTCTTCAACTACATTCAAAACTTCCAGAAGGTTTACACTGAGCTGTCAGTACGAGCGATCGCCATGCTTCCGTTTACACTACCTATTCTGTTGCTGCAGCTCATGCTATAATTCAACGCACGATTAGGCGACACCGGAAAGTATGCAATAACAATTTACTAGTGCTCTTTCAGTAGCCTACCACGTGAGTGGCCAATTGAACACCTTTTAAACCATTGTTCTGGGTTAATCGATCTGTATCTTTAAATCCAATTTCAACAAACTGTATCGCAGTAGTCCGTTTTACACCATTCTTCCAATTGCAATACAATGTTAAACCGAACAGTCATCAAGCGTGAAACATATTTCGAAACAATAGAAACAACAACGCACTGTTTTGGTATATTTTGATGATGATTTTTCATTCGTTTTTTTTTGTTGTTTTTACTCTCTTTATATCCTTATACAGCTTGATGTAGCACTCTATATTAGCATTCAAAATCGAATCACAACAATGAGAAGTGTTTTGAATTGTATGGAAACAGAAACACTGAAAGGTTCGTAATAATATGCGCTTCGCGTGTTTTGTTTTCGTTCTTTTTTTCTTCTTTTTCCATCCATCCTTTTCTCCCTTTCTCCCTCCCTTCCCCTCTTCTCTTTTACATTCCTCATAGAACCTTCCGCAGCCGTTCCGTCTCCTATGTTTCACATACATTTCTACTCCACTCATGCACTACACTAGTGGATCGTTTCGCGATCTTCTACATACTTTCCACCATCGCCACACGCACCAGCGCACATACTCTCGCTCCAATAAGATTACACGTGCGTATTCCTATTCGAAAATTTCGTGGTACACGTAAAAAGTAAATTTTGGTTCAAGTTGCACAAAGAGTTTGTGTATGTGTGTGTGTATGTGTGTGTCCGTAAACGGGTTCCATTTGATGGTGACGGTGTGATTGAGAGGAAGGTTATCTTAAAATCTCCTTACGATATCAACATCCAGATGGTTTTGCGTCTGTCGCGTTCATTTTATGAGACTCGATTTTATGGCATATAGGGGCGCGTGGCCATAATCTCTCGCATGCTCGCAATACACTATCTCTTAATATAGTTCCTTCTCTGCATCCAAATGCTAGTGTGGTGGGACACTAGTTGAATCTTTTTTGCCCATGATTCCATTCGTCCCGTGCTCTTTCGAGTGGTTTTGTGTGTGTCATTTAATAAAAGGAAATATAGAGCTAGAGGAAGAAGACATCTTTTCGAGAAGAGTACATCAATCGATGAAATATACGCTTTGTCCAACCGTCCTTTACCACTTGCTCACTTATTCTCTTAGTCCTCGTCCACGGTATCGTTAAGTGTTTTACTTTATGGAATTATCTCACTTTTAGGTTGGGCTTTGTTTTGTTCATTCATCTCTCATCGTTTATTTCCCGAACCGTTTCCGTTGTCACCGTCACTCCAATAGGCGTGTCTATGCTAGAAGGTGTCGGGTTGCGCGTTTCGCGTCCACTCGTGTTTTGTTACATCGGTTAAATTGTAAAGTCTGTTCTCACTGGGTTTAGTTTTCCTTTATTTTACTACTACGAGAGTCCGCTCGGTTACTGTCAGTTTCGGGTACGGTAGCAATTGCTGTTTCCCTGCGGCGCCTTCAATGATTCCGTTCTGTAGCCGATCTCTTGCCGCGCCGTTTATGCCTGTTCGTACAACGTTTCGATTTGCTATAGATTTGTTAAAAATTAAGGCAGTGGTGAAATAGAAATTGTATCCTGCATTATACCATGTACTTTACCCCATGTGAGCCCACACCAGAGCCTCTGACGTTCGATTTCGGTTAGCGCTATCGTTTTCCTGCTTTGGGCGGCTCTTATCCCTTTTTTTCTTGTTTTATTTAATGTGTTTTTTTTTATTTTATTTCTTTTATCCTTTTTAACTGGGTGTAAACCCATACCTTCTTGGTTGTTATATATTACTTTTGTCTGCTTTATATTAATTGTCACTTTTTTATACACTTTTTTGTTTTATTTATCGTTTCACCCCTGGTATGGTTTGTTTTTTTTGTTAAGCTTTTAAATCACGCTGCGTATGTTCGTAATGCTTCCCTGGGGTGGTGGGCATTGGTTCACACTAACCCGCACCTGATAGTAAGCGTCAGGGAGCCGGGATTTGGTGGGCAGAATAAGGGTGGGATTTAATGTAAAAATTGTTTGTCTCAAATTTCTCGTTCACCGAATTTTGACCTTATTTTCGTAAAATCTCACAACTAACTAACGGCGGATGACAAAACGAAGCAAACTAGTTGTTTGTAAGTTCTGAGCAGCTCAGAGAAACCTGGCTAATGAGGGAGAGAGAAAACACTGTGTTTGGGAGGGGAGTTTTTTTTGTTTTTCTCTCTTCTAGATCGTTCTACTCGAAAGGCTACTGTCAACGTTAACAAAACCACACGGTGGGTTTTCCTTGGTTTTGGTTTTAAATAGATTAATAGTGTATAATGTAAATTTGTAGGTGCCAGTACAGTTTGTTTTTCTTCGCTTCGTTTAATTCACCACGGCTTCATAATGCCTGCTCATCGACCCGTTCTCTAGTAGTGTTGATGATTGTTAGCAAAATGGCTCCGTCCGCCATTTTCTGATTGCCGTACGGTTTTGTAAGACGTGTTCCTATCAGGTTCGCGATGCATTTACTCTCGTATTCGGTTACCCTTTTACCGTCCGTTTTAGGAATATTTATTTATTTGCTTGTGTTTTTTATTTGCCCCTTTCGTTCGTTATGTATACTATTATTTCCGCTCTCTCTCTCTCTCTCTTTCTGTGTGAGTGCCCAATGATGTATTTGGTTTTTATTGTTGTATTCTACACTAGAATTTCGCCCTTCGCTCGCCGAACTCTCTTACACGCGCAGTAACGAATTGTTTTAGTCGCTTTTGGCTGGAATTTTAAGTTTTAGAAATAGGTTTTAAACGTAAATGCATGATATGAAAAGGGGATTTATAGTTTAAAACGTTACTAGTAGCTCGTAGTACATAGATGCTAATGAATGCTTGCTCACATTGCTCACAGTATATGCTCACAGTTTAATGCTAGCCTAAGGTTAACCGAATTGATTAGTTAAAAACATTGCATAGTTTATAGCGTTTCGCAATTAGCTAAAGAGTAATCATAAGATACGAGTAATTATACTTTTCTAAACCAAACAAAACTCGTTCATAACCTTTATAAATAGCTATAGAATTTAATTACATTAGTATTTTTTTAATTTCAAACGTTAATTAGTGACGTCTAGTATTGCATATAGAAGGAAATAAACAGACAAAATAAAAAAAAAAAAACAATAGAAAAGATCCTCTTTTTGACCACCAACGTTCTCACTGTTCCATCCTCACTAAAGCGACCCATTTACTGACTCAATTCCGCCGTCTTTTGCTGAGTAGCCATCTTTTTTTCTTTTTTTTTCGCTCGCTCTCTCTCTTTTGTTTTGCTCTTTAGACAGTACTCTGGAATGTTTACAGACTATACAGGTTTGCACGGAAGTAAGAGCATCGGGGTGGGGACCCGTCTCATCTCATCACTCCTTTATCTCATAGAGGGTGTAGGCGCAGAGTATGTTTTGTATGTGTATTTGAGAAAAGTGCGAACACCAATCCAATGTGATTAGCTTCTGTTATGTCATCCCACGTTCATCTACTTAATGTTACATATCTTTTTTTTCTTTTCTTGTTTATGTTTTGTTTTGTGTCATTTATATAACCTCTAGTCAGTATTTGTGTTTGTTTTTTTCTTGCAGTATTCTTGTCACATTGAAACTAACTTGGTTTGTTTTACTGTTTTGCTTCCATTTGCACACTGTTGCGACATCATGTTGTCTGTCTGTTTTATATCGTTTATATAGATTGTCATTTTTCGTTTACATACGCTTCGAACGGTTCCACCTAACCCATATCTACCCGACCCTCAATCCAATCACATCGAAATGCGTTCCATTATCTTTGCATCATCTTTCTCCATTTGTGTTGCCATGTATAGTTTCCCCCCTTCTAGCTTTCTGATATGATCTACTAGATCTGTCATGCAAGTGTTCTTCTTCTGCTCAATGTTTGTCTTTCCGCTCAGTCCTAGTACCTTGCCTTTGCTTAGTTTGCACGTTCCGTTTGCCCTTTTACTCTTCTATTCCTTTTTCTACATCTTTCTCTGTCACAATGTTTCGCTCGCCACTAGAAGAGCATACGATTGCGCATCATTTGTTGTCTTGAAAATATCGCATTCTTTTGTGTGATTTGCGTGTGAGTTTTTTTTATTATTCTTGCTTAAGTAAGTGACTGTGTATATGTATCTGTATGTATATGTATATGTATATATATATATTTTGTGAATAAATTGCTTTTTTCCTCTTGCTATTACTTCCAAGAACTTCTCACTTGAAGTGGATTCCGATGAAGATTTTATCTTCCCGAATATGCTTTCCACGTTATCGTTATCCGCTTGTGAGACAATTTTGCAAACTCCTTTGCAGTACACAATAAATAGATCTCTGTTAGATTGTTTCACCGATTGCACAATTATTTTCACCACCATCAGGTTTCGGTTGCATGTGCAATGTGATGTCTGTCCTTTTTTGCTGCTCTGTTTTAGCAAAATGCAAAGTGTTGTGTTGCATGTGTTGAAATATTTATCTTAAATATCTTCAATTATTCTGTGTCCCTGTGCCATTGAATTGCTCTGCCGGTGCTAAACGGTTTCTAAACGTGCCCATCTAGCTCCCTGCTCCATTGCGTGCCATTATCGGTATGGTGACATTCTGCTAGCGTAACTTGTACTCCGGTGTCTTTTTGCCATTTGTAAGCCCGGTGTGATGGTTCATGTATATGTACTCTATCAATATTGTTATGTGTTTTCTTCTTTACTAGTAATAGTCATATAATGCGTTTCTTTTTTTTCCTGCTGGAAATATATCGCCCACCCTGCGTATCTTTGCTAGTGTACTCCCTTTATTTTACCTCACATTGTTTCGCTTTATTCGATACATATATATAAATATATCAGTAAAGTGCAAGATTAAAGCTCCTTTTGGTTGTTCATAAACAGGTTTCGAGAGAGAGAGTGAGAGAGAGAGTGAGAGTGAGAAAGAGTAAGAGGGCGTGTAAGTGTGTAAGATTAGGCATAAGGGAAGGTCGATTTACATTTTGTTTTGTTCTAAAATCTTGTTGAATCGTACACTGGGAAAGAACTCTCGAAGAAGCGCTTTTCCAGTGGTTCATACAATTTAGGTATGATCAACAGTAGTTTGTGGCGTAAGTGTGTGTATGTGTTTTATCTGTCCTCAGTATCTGTAAACAATTCTTCCACACTGGATGTGTTGCCATACCCCGGCGAGGGGTGGCGCACCGAAACAGAACAGTCAAGATGGCACAGTATTTGTTGGATTGGTTAATAGCATTCCCCATCTCTCATTCGTCATCTGTCAGTTGTGATTATTATACGGTAATTACTATTATTGCTACTAAAAACGAGTATGTATTCGACAATTGCTACCGATGAATCGCGAACGCGTGCACTGGATGTTGTGCTGCTTTTGGTGCAAAAATTCTCATGCTGATTGATTGTGTTGTTTCTGTGGCACGTGAGTTACTACACTGTCCCTCTTCCAATGTTTTCTTCGCCAGCGCAACATCCATGCTTCGAGTGTGCGATCAATTAATCACGGGGTTTGGCATTGCTCGTACTACTGCTGGGATGGCCAAGAGCCCGGGGGCGAGCAAGGAGCTCGCGAGCTAATCTACAACATCAAGAAACGCATCACCTGCGCTCGCAGTGTTTTTTTTTTGTTTTAATGTAGAATGAGAATTAATGTGCCTATATGCCCTTTTTCGTTTTGGAACCTTCATTAGCTTGTTCGCTTCACAATTTACCGCGCTATAATAGTGAAAAAGTGGTGTTTTCTTAGTACACACGAGACCTACACATGGTTTGATCCTGTCTTACGTGTTGCATTGTTCTTTAATTGGTTAATTTGTATATTTGTGTCCTCCTACGCTGCCCTTGTTTGCCGTCCACATCCGTGCACGGCAGCACGGATGACAGACGAATGGTTTAGGTGCTGCTATGCTAGTGTGTAGTGGTTTTTGCCTTAGCTTTTTTTTTTGTTTGTTATCTAAAAACCCAATCCCTTTTTGATAAGAGAGATTCATGTGTGTGTATGTGTGTTTTTTTGTTTTCTTTTACTACTCCCCGTATTTTTTCTATGCGGAAATGCTGAGTAAATAGGGCATTTAAACACTTGACCACATCGGTCAATTAAAACATGATCTGTGCACACAGCCAAATGGAGCATTTTACTTGGTTGTTTGCTTGCTAGTTAATGTTACTGTTTTTTTTTGTTTTACTACCATTTTCAACAAAAAAAAAATGTGTCTGCATCAATCTAATTTAGTATGCAACACAAACGCAATCAGCTAGATTGCTAGAACATATTTAAAAGGATGCACGAATTGAAAAGAATTCTTGAACTTGTAGTTGCGTTCGTACCTAGATAGAATAATGTAACTTGCAAGGATCTGATCCGTCCCTCTTTTTTTCATGAGCCCGTTTGCGCACGCATATCATATTTATACGCTTATATAGTATAAAAGTGTGTAGATTTTAACAAGGTGCAGATGTTTTAAGGTGTACACCAACCGGAATCGTTCCAGCCCGCGTTCGGTGGTTGTTCGCAACACCACCCAAAGCTAGGCGAGTGGTACGCTGCCACCGAAACGCCGCCTGCAACGATGGTTGGGCCACGGTAATGAGTGTAAAAGTGGTATTAGTAGATAAAAGTGTTTTCTTTTTTTTTCTTTTGGCAATTAGATTCCCCCGTCACCTAAGGCCGGTACAGATGGATCGTAACGTACGCGACAAATCCTCGATGCCTTCCTTATTTACTAGCTAAACATGTACAGGGACAATAATACGACAGTACCCTATTATGTCTTATAAACGATTTGAAGTACGAGTTTCCGCTAGCAAAAACAAATCACTTATTTAGAGGCAAGAAAACTAGTTTTTTTTTAACATAATTCGCTTTAAAGGGCATTTTTTCTGTTTTCACTGGCTTAAGTTGTATGGCAAGCCAAGCTCGCGGTGCCTATTTATCGCTTACTAACAACATAACAGGAAAAAATATCCCACGCGCGAAGGGAAGACGATAGAGATTTGGGAGTGAGAGAGCGTATGGCAATTGAAACTTTCCACAAGATATCCCCTTTTTTCTTTTTTGCTGCCAATATTTGCGACGAATTGCGATGGAGTGGTAGAAAATACTGGCAAACATAAACTCAAACGCAACAACTCCTCTTGCGATATAAAAAAAATCACAACTCTACTACTTACAACATGACAATCTCTTTGGATGAGCGCGAAATAACAACAGATAATGGGGAAACACTAAAATTATCAATTATTTTAACAAATTAAAACATTCTACCAAAACAAAAACAATACACACAACAAAATGGCAAGCTTGAGCATGTGCCATCAACGGGGATTGCTGAATTTCCGCGCAACTTAGACGTACTGCACAAACTCCGGGTTGAGATACGAGAAGCCGTTAAACTCCGTCTGGTCCAGATTCATCATGAACAGCTTATCGGTCGGTGTCAGATCCGTCTTCTCGGACGTAAACTGGCGATCGAAGTTCGACACATCCTTGCGATGTTTCTGTATAACAGAGAAAAAAATAGTTACAACAACAGTCTTCAGCAGTGTATGTATTTGTTAAGTAGTTTGCTTACAATCTTTGGCTTGAACGGTGGTTGCACCTCGCGATTTTCAATCTTTTCCCAATCGATCCGACGGAAGAATGCATGCGCACGAACGTCCTCTTCACCACGTGCACCACAGCCCAAGCGTTTCTGTGGGTTCTTGGTGAGTAGCTACAAAACGCAAACATTAAACAGAATTATTAGCGAAATTGTTATTGTTGAAGTTAATTTAGATCCGCTTTTTATGTAGGTTTGGTGTTAAAAGTAAGAGTTTGATTTATAATTGCATACTTTCCGGGGTATAATAAACAATAAAGGTAAACAGAATGTCCTCGAGAAGCAGCAACATTCTTAACCGCTCGTAAATTCGAAACGACTTGCTGTTATTACGGCACGGACATAGTTAACCATACTTTTCAACAAAACTTACCCCCTTGCAAACATCTTTGGCCTCCTTGCTCAAGCTCTTCGGGTACGAAACGTTATGATCCGTGATGGCCGCGAACAGTTCCTCCTCATCCTCACCGTCGAACGGTGGTTGACCGACGAGCATCTCGTACAGCAGCACTCCGTAGGCCCACCAGTCAACCGATTTGCCGTACGGTTGGTATAGAATGATCTAAAGCCACCATTTCACCGGGGCACGAACGCGAAAACGAAACATTAAACACAAAACTCCCCGACATTATAGATATAATTAGCGGCTAACGGTGCGACCTACCTCCGGCGCAATGTAGTCCGGCGTGCCGCAGAACGTTTTCGTCGTCTTATCGCCCATGATGCCCTCCTTGCACATGCCGAAATCCGCAATCTTAATGTGACCGTCCATGTCCAGCAGCACGTTATCCAGCTTCAGATCGCGATACACGATGCCGCGTGCGTGCAAGTAGAACAATCCGATGGCAATCTCCGATGCGTAGAACCTGTGCGTGTTAAGGAGAGGCAAGTGCGTAAGAGGATGCTTTGACAAAGGGAACAAGGTGTAACAAAGAAGAAAAGACCAGGCCGAGAACGGAAAGTAAACCGACGCCAATCCGCTAATACAACTTCACTCAATTAACTGCTGAACGAATCGATCGCCCATCCGTATTTGTGTCCGGCGAAGCCGATGACCTCATTCTAACAGCTTCGTAACGGGAGCAGAAAGCGTACCCCGGTGACGGAATGCGTTAACTGAATTACCGAAACGGTAATTAGTCGCTACAAACATGACTTTTGCTTCCCAATTTCTCTCGCACGTGCACGGGCAAACCATTCGCGATTAACGCACATTTGGCTATCGCATTCTTCTGCGTCATTGCTGACTAACGATGCCGGTAATAATATCATTTCCTCACGAATATATAGCCCGGTACAGGTGAATGAGCACGAGGACTACTTACACAGCAACTGGCTCCTTGAACTTGCCGCACTGCTGAATCTGGAACATGAGATCACCACCGTTGACGTATTCCATGACGAAGTACAAACGATCCTGCAATGGAAGAGAAATATTAATTGTAATGGAGAACCTTAATAACGGGTAGTTAGGCTCTCGGTGGTCAGTTATTGCATACATTTAGGCACTTTGGCTTACCATGGTTTGGAAACAGGAATGTAACTGCACCAAGAATGGTGGCTTACTCGACAATGCCAGCACGCGCTTCTCCACCATCGTGCACTCAACATCATCGTCCTGGATGATGATGTCCTTTTTCAGTATCTTGATCGCGTACAGCTCATCCGTACCCTTGCGCTCGGCCAGCATTACCTTACCGAACGAACCTTTGCCGAGTACCATCAGGAAGTTGAAGTCGGTCGCCCGAATGACGTCCTTCTTCGTCATGTTATGCGGCACATCCTTGTCACCCATCATTGGAATCTTCTTCGTGATGGATGTTTTCTGTAGCACAAGTTGGAGATAAAGATCAGCACTTCTGCTCTAGTTGCGCGATCCACCACGATCCACTCTCTTACCCTCATTTGGCTCTTGAGCTGCACGAGATCGGCACCCTCCTCCGGCACCGGTACGTTGTAGTACTCGCCTTCCTCCTGCGTGAGCAGTTTGAACCATCCGTCGACCGGGTTCTTGAGGATTTCCGAGATGCCAAACGAAAGTGATCCCATGAAATCGTTCCGCGAGGTACGATCCCAATCCCACACCTCGATCAGCAGCCGACGATCCTTATCTTCCGGCTTGAGATCACTGTTCCGAACCACAAAACCCACTGGTCAGAGACAATTGTTTGCACCGGTACCGCACTCATAATACTCACAATGTAAGCGTTTCGTTCCACACCGGGTTCAGCGAGGCGCGAATGGTTTTGGTTTTCTTCTTCACATTGTCCGCGTCCGGGATCAGTTTGATCTTGACGTACGGATCGCTGGAACCGTTGGGATCCATCGGAATAAGGTTACGGCCCTGTTTCACTGGAAACGAAAGACATAAAAGGAATAAAGTACTTTGGAATTAAAACAATACGTACATCAACGGAAGGATGTCATAGTGTTTAAGATAAGGTGGGAGCTGTTTTAAGCTGTGTGCATTATGAGCCTTCGTGGTCATTTACTAGATTGATATTAAAAATTATTGTTTGATTCAATTAATTCATGGCACAAGAAAACATAGCCAAAATCATCGATTTTAATTTTATTTACATGAAAATATCTAAAAATGTGTTGTACGAAAAATTATTCTACTTAGGTAATGATAATTCATTTATTCGATATCATGATTCAGTTAATGAATTTCTCTTAAAAATAATGCCTGTTTATTGTTTACATAATTTCGTCTGTTCACC
The DNA here is from genome assembly GCF_943734725.1 of Anopheles marshallii. Taxonomy (NCBI): domain Eukaryota; kingdom Metazoa; phylum Arthropoda; class Insecta; order Diptera; family Culicidae; genus Anopheles; species Anopheles marshallii. The sequence goes on along the minus strand of NC_071326.1, from coordinate 77,735,042 downwards.
CAATTAGTTAACAATCAAAACAATTAAAATTAATTCACGTCGCCCTAAATTGTTGCCCAATTTAAAGATTTGGTCCAAACCCGCTTTAAACGCCTACATGTATGCAACCAGCACCAGCACGTGGAAAGCGATTTCTAATATTTGACACAACCCATTGAGACAAATTTCGTTAAATACCCTTACGGTTTACTGCCAGTTTACTGGGAAAATTAGCAGTCCTTAATTTACCCTTTCGAGCAGATTCGACATGATTACATTTGGTATTTGAGGCCCTTTATTTACCGTTTAATTGAACGCTAAATTAAGGGCAAATCTTTCACTGAGCATGCACAACGGGTAGAGTAAGTGTTGTCAAATGATTTAAAACCGTTTTAAAAGCATGAAAAGCATCAAAACACTGTGTTGTTTGCATGCATTCTCGGACGCCATCATACTGCCTCCACAACACACAGGAGCGAATGATACAGCCTAAAGAAGCGAGCTACTGGAATGGGCAAATTAACAGCGCAACTGTCTCACTCTGAAGCTTGTGTTGTGTTGTTTAATGTTATTTAGTTTTTCATTTGCAAATGTATTTGAAACAATGATGACTAAAATAATCCCTCCAAAGTTGAGCAATAAAAGCATATTTTACGGCTTACTGGCGTTAAATTACATTCGAAGCGGCCTTGGGGATTGTGTAAGCCTTGTGGACGACAACCACAGGCATATGGGTTGCATCCTATCCATGCCAACCCAGTTATTGTTTCAAGCTATTCATTAGCGTGCTCATGGAGATGGTTCATCGTTTCATCTTTTCCATTGTGCTCATGATTAAAGCTCACCCGCCCTACATTACCAACCCGGCCAACCGGTATGTAACGGTGTGTGTGTGTGTGTGTGTAAAGAGCGATGTTTGTTTCGTGTCTCCGAAACGACGTTCTAATGATGCAACATTATGCTTGCCGTAGTTATTGCTAAACCTCAACTGTTTCGGCCCGAAAGCCCCTGTGGTGTCGTTTTTTCGCTCCTTTTGCTTGAATATTTCGATTTTTTTGCAGCACAAAAATACACCAACAGTGGTGAAGAGCTGGCTGGAAGGATTTTTTTTTTTGCGTGTTTTTCTCCAACAGATGGGTTGAGCATCTCTTGCAGCATACACGTAGGCCCAACAGTACCACACAATCAGTCGTTCCATACACTTCAAAACCTTTCCCTTAGGCAGCAAGAATAATAAAAAAAAAATGAACAGAGAACCATTTTTGTCGCTGGCATAATGTTTCTCTCTATCGTGGTTTCTTTGTTTCGTTGTATCACTCCGCCTCGTTGCAGGCTCCACTGTAATCATAATTGAAAACGACGTGCAAGAGCTTTTCGGTGTTACATGGCTCTCGGTGCTTTTATTTCGCTGTGCAGCGCATGCCTTCTACACACACACACACACGGCCATCGTCGAAAGCTGTTGGTGCTGCAATCAACAGTTGATACGATTGCTGGGGATTACTGCGTACCGCTGTGTTAAAGCACACTGGGAACAAATTTCAACCGAACCACCTCAACTGAAGCAGAACAGGCAACAAATCTATGAAGTACTGGGCGTCTCCATTACAGTAGGAATGGTGGGGGAAATGGATTATCTACATTAAATCACATTTTTACTTAATATTTCACTTTAAAAAACCAAAAACATTAACCTATTCTGATAAAAATAATGTTGAAAAATTAATAATTTATTTTATTCAAATAAGAAAAGTTGCGTCGCTGTAGCGAGAGAACCAAAATATTGTATCCCAAATAACTTTCCCGTCCACTTTACTTCCACTACAACGAACTGAACGACGGCCCGTCCTTTAAAAAGGATCACCATCCCATTGTGCTCAAAATGGAATCACTCCACAAGTGCTCTACTAGAGGTACCACGTTCAAGCAGTTTCGGATGCAAATCAACGGAACCAGCGCGACACACCTGAGCTGTCAGAGCGGCGAACAATAGTGGATGCTCTGCCCGCAACAGAAACCGTGATAAGAACAATTTACGAAATGCGCCCAGCCCAGCAAAACAAACGCCCTGCGAATAAAGAATAAAGCCGTCCCAGGGTTGTCATTCCCACACCGTTCCCGGGTGCGGGAGTGGTATGGATCTGTCCGATCATTTTATCAGCCTCTTCAAAAAGGCGTCTCCACAGCGCCTTCGGCAGATAGCATCAGTTTCTTAACCACAAACCGGCTGCAGCTGGTGAAATAGGGCACCAAAACAACGGCAAGAACCCAACACACCCAGGTAAGGATGTGTCTCCGTTAACGGTTGGTTGCTTTCCCGTTTTTATTTCCTCCCCCGGTTCTGAGTGAGATCTTTATGCGGTTTTGTCGGGTTCGTTTGTTATCGCGTGATGATTTGTACTGCGGTGTAATTTAGGTGCCGAGGTGTTGAGCCGTCCAACTAACCGTACACTATTGTTGTCTCGGTTTCGGTTCTTTTTTTATTTCAAGCATATTTCTGGGTGGTTGTACCGAAGGTGATCATAAAAAAGAAAACACATTTCTTTGCTATGTTTTCTTTCCCACACTATGGACAATGCTTTTCCACCCCCAGGTCGCTCTTGGGCTTGATTCACAAAAGGTGTCGGAGCGGTGCAGTCATGAAAATGAATGTGAGTTTTGGGACGAGCGTACGGGCCAACATTGCGCCAGGACAAAGTTGAAACGGGCATAATGTGGGGTAAGTTTGTTTTGCCAACACCTACAAACACTAGGCAATAACAATTGCGTACGGTTAGGCACCATAAACAGATGCGGTAGTTCAGATGCGGCTGGAGTTCAGCCATGGATCAGTCAACAGGAAAACTATCGGAAGTTGTGTTTAAAATCCTAATTTTTTTTAGTTCCATGAAATCGACCAGGTCATGTTTCTAGAAAATTCATGATTATATACATTGGTTGCTGTTCCCCGATCCACTATAACAGTATATTACGAGGGATTCCTTGTACTTTATATTTACATTTTTCTGTCAATTGTTTGGTTCAATAGAATGTAAATAATTTAATTTTTCACTTTAATGTACACTATTGAATGTTTTGAACTATGTCAGACTACGAAGCATTGAAGAGTTTAAACGTTATTATTACAGTCGTCTGTAGTTCCACTCACATATGCCTCTGAGACATGGACATTGTCCAAAGTTGACGAAACCCTCTTAGCCGCGATCGAGAAGAAGATGCTCAGAAAGGCTTTTGGACCCTCTATGTGTATGGAAGCATGATAGAGGAGCCGCTACAATGACGAGCTCACTGTCATATAGCGTATGAGATTCATCAAGCTCTAGTGGGTTGGTCACGTCATGAGAATGACACCGGACAACCTAGCCCAGCAAAGTCATTTTAGGTTGTCCACATGAATAGTGGAGGCGTAGCAGGCTCAAATTGAGATGGAATGATGGCGTTTATGCGTCCACCAGAAAGGTCGACATTATGGGTTGGCTGACAAGTTTTAGAACTTCTGCAGCAGGCCGTAAGCGATACTAGCGCGTCATATAAATGTCCATAATCCCATCGTGCGTATTTCCTTCGTAACTGGGATGATGATCAGGGTTGTATAAAAAGCATTATATTTAACATTATCAAATGATTTAATATAATTTATCTAATTTTACACTTTAACCTTAATAACCAAATTAGATATGTTTACATTTACAGTTTTAAAGGCATTTTTGTTTTGTTTTTATTTCTTATTAGTATTGCAGCTTCTCTCCGTATTTTCACCTTGGTTTATTATACATCAAAGTTATAAAAGCTTCAATTTATCCCCTTTCAAAGGTATTAGAAAAGACCTTCCAGTTTCATCCGCTGACAAATGCGCTCAATTCCATTTCCCTGATCGATTCATTTGTGCTAATACGCTCTTGTAGCTGTTGCCGACCCTACACAAACACACATCCACCTCGTGTCCTGTTGCTATCACTCGAAATTATCGTATTACATTTGATGCACTATCCATCACACTGACCCGTGTGGCGTAGGGACCGTCAGGGTAACGGATGGCAAAATAAAAGCAATCCCCGAAGCGAAAAAGGTCCTCCGTTCATCGCATTCCCCCACAGACCGTGAGTTAAATCGATTCAATAACACGAAACTTGTTCTCCCAGATCGAATTAATCCTTTCTGCAATTGAAACAGCACCACCATTGAAACTGAACCGCATCCGGATGCTGAATCGTTCTGTTCTCCACCTTTTTTTTTAAAAAAGGATGCTGAATTATAGCGTTCTCTTTTCTCGCATTACTTTATCCTTTTCATCGCTGTGAAGAAAATCCAACGTCCCTTTTCATTTTGTTCTTTTGTTTTTTCGCTCTGCTAAAAGAAACCGTAATCCAATGCTGGGCTTCTGATGGGTGCCTCAGAAACGGAGCAGCACTTGAATTGCTTCTACTTCCGGCACGTTAAAATTGTTATCCAGCTTGAAGTTGATGTTTCTTAAACCACATCGCTTCCCTCATAGCTTACGCCGCGTTGCTACCCAACTGGTACGCACTCAGCATACCATTAACCGATTCAGCTATGTTTATTTTCTTCAAACGACCTTTTGTTTGCACCGTTCTTTCCATCGCATATTCAAATACATAAAACACACACACACACACGCTGGGACTGTAAAAGGTGAGGCTTATTTTCCACGCATCAGTGCCCGCACGATCGAAATGCTCGTTGTTTTCTAATATGCCCGCCCGTAAAAGGTTGTTATGGGTGATGTGCGTGAATTTTGGCATAATAAATATACAACCTCGTTTCAGTAAGTGGAGTGGTGTGGATAGGATACGTTTTGGTAAAAAAAAAGGATCATTCTTTACCGGACAGAACAATTTTCTTAGATGAGGAAGGTAATTCCAGAAAGCACTTCTGATTGATAATATGTTAACAGTATTTCTTGTCGTCTGAGAGCTCCATATCCGGTAAAGACTAAAAGTCGTTCCATTAGATCTAGATGGATAATATAAGTTTTTTAAACAGAGCATAATAAAAAAGTTAAAAAATCAAAACTCCACTTTAAGGAGCGTAATGATAACGAGTTAGTAGGATGGATATCTGCTCGGCTAGATGGGATGAGAGATTTTGTATATTTGATCAACTCACAAGCGATCAATTTAACTAACAGCTCTGGTAACAAACGAAGTCACATTACTGCAATCGTTTGTTTGTGCAATCTTTGATGAAATCCGTCAAAAATCCTCGATGAGTTCAAGAGCAACAAGACAACATGCACCACGATAAGGACGAAATTCTTCAATTCAAAACTAATATGTTCCTCAATGCCTTGACACTGGAGTAAAACAAAATATTACTGAGTTCATGCAAATAGAAACCTTGCGATTGGAGCCTTGGCATAGTAAAACCAATACAAGAGTAGTGTGATGTTGAATACTATTTAGAATATATTAATCCTAATACTACATGATAGCTGGATGCTATCAGACACGATTCTACAACGGAATAACAACCACTGATCAGATCTTCAGACTGCGAAGGCTGAGATGGCGGATCAACAACTTCACTCCTACCATCATTTCATCAATCGCAATGTTGCATACGATTGCGTAGCCAGGTTAAGGCTATGAGGCGCAATGAGCTCTTTTGGAATTCTGTTCAAGCTTACCAGACGTATAAAAAAGACACTGTTCAACGTCAAGTGTCATATGAATTCAAATAAAATGCCAAGTAAATCGAAATCCCTTAGGGCCCTTTTCTATCAGCAAAAGCCTATACTACGCAGATAAATATTCTCCCAACCTTGGTTTAAAAGTCACCTGCTTAAGCTCAAAGTCAACACAAAAGTATTGTCAGGTATTCCGGTCAATTTGTAGCTTGAGGAAGCGTCTGAGATATTACCCCTTAACTAAAGTTGACGACATCCAACAAACAGCTGCGGCTTATCTACTGACTATGGTTGAAGGTCATGTAGATAGAATGATACCGAACAACCTAACATCGTGAAGTCTTTCTAAGTCAACATGGACAGACACAAACTAAGATGGAGTTATGCCGTTCAAGCGTTCGTCAGGAAGATCGATCGTGACGCTAATGGTCTACAGTGGCACTCGACCGATTGATACAGCAAACGCAAGACCGTAAAAAAAGTAGCGAGACAAGTAAGTAGTATATCGATTTGTAAAAAAAGACTTACCTTCAATGTTGAGCTTGCCAGCCGAGTACGTGATCGTCAGCTGTATACGCCCTCGACGCTCGGTATGATCACATCCGCAGAGGTTCGGTACGCTTTCCTCGCACCGTTTGTGTACGTTCATATCACATGCTGCGCCGCAAAGCGAGTCGACCAATCAACCAGTGCCCGACGGGATTAACAGCCGATGCAAACGTATGAAAAAAAAGGCAATTAGCAATGTGATCCTGATGCAAGGCTTCCGTTTTAGAGAGTATGAACGAAATGAGTAAATGTGTTTTGACCTAATTTAATTATTGTTTTGTATTATTTCTTGTCGACAGTACTGTTTTGTTTAATGAATCAATTTTAAGACAGATTAGTTTGAGATGACATGAATCTTTTCTAAACAGAATGATGTAGATAGTGAAGTTTGAAACACAGAGAAAATAGCAGAAAGTAGACGGTGATAGAAGATACACGTGACACAATTGTGATAGTTCTCTGGAAAGTAGTGTGTATGTGTGTGTGATTTTTTAAAAGCTTCTTAATGAAACCTATTTTATAGATTTAATATTTCACACCAAAAAAAAAACACAAAAGAGATCAAGATGAAACACAAACTTAACATTGTGCTTGATGGTGACATTTAAGACAACTGTTTAGTATTGGTTTGATGAAGCTTTAGTGTCGTAGCAGTTATTTGTTTACAGCAGAGGTGCTAGTTTACATCCGGTGCCGATGAATCCCGAACCCAGATGTTGTTAATTATGTTTAGTATTTCCTTTATGTGTTTAGTACAGAAGAAGCTTTTACATCTATCGAAAGGGGAGTGCATGGGATTAGTAGAAAACAAAAGAACAGCTATATCCATACGTGCGCCCACAAGGGTTGATAGAGATAGATCTATTTGTATTTCTGCCACAGGAAAGTAACACAAGTGATAGAGAAGACACTTATTGGCATACGAGCAGGATTTTTTGGAGTTAGTTTGTTGACAGTGATTTCTGTAACGGATTGTGTTACTTCAGGAGACAACTAGTTAAGCACATCGTGAAAGATTCAATTCGACAAAGTAGATTGGGAAGAGGAGTACTAGACGTTAGAAGGAGCTAGGATATTGTGCAAGAGCTTACAGGTAGACAACTAGAGACGGTGTACATAGTGATAAATTGTTTTACAGGACGATCTAAAAGTAATTATTGCATGGAAATTTACGACCCAATCACACACTCACGCAGGCACGCATTCACGAGCAAGTCCATCTAAACACAGACTCCATTCCCTTGAGTGACAGGTACGTACAATAAAGTGCTTATGTATAACAAATTGCATAGCTTTAGGCGTTTTGTAATTGTGCATTGGCATCGCTCTATTTGCAATTGGTTTAAATACGAAAACAAACGCCTACAGTTATGCAAATTTCATTCGCTACAATAATGCTGATCGCACCAGTTCATCATACGCCAAACCGTACCATAAGCACATCATCATCTTCGGAATCTGCTGTTGAACCGTGCAATCATCCACCGGCTGTGTTTTAGCACTGTTGTTATAAAACCGAGATACTGCTTTGTTCTACAGCACGGGAACATATAAAATGCATCCCACGTCGGGTGGTTCCAATCGAATGAAAATCCATCAAACCGGTAATGCACCGCCGGGTACGATAAAGTTCTCCAGAGCCTTCGCTCGCACTTCTAGCAGCGCGCCCAGAACACCATGCTCCAAAAAGGAAAATGCAACCAGCCCAGAACTTAAGTGTTGTCTTGTTCGTCTCTCTTTCTCCATCTGTTGTAACCTTCTGGTGGAACTTATCGCTTTAAAAGTACGATTTTTACGACCCCAACCAGTGACTCCACACGTTCGGGCTATGAAACGTCACCTTTTGTCTTCCCACTCTCTCCATTGTCACAAAACGAAACGCGATGGTAATTTAAGAAGAATGAGTACCAACAAAAAAAAAGTGACACCCACAGTCGTTAAAACGAAGGTGAGCCTTTCTCGGGGACTGTGCGCGCCGCTTCTGGTGGCAGCTACCGGGGCGCTTCCGTTTAATGCCATCCCGAACCGTTATACGATCGCGACCGAAGCATTCTGAACAGGATGACACTGGGAGAGTGAGAGCAAAAAATAAACACTACTTTAGCCCGAGCTTTGAGTTTCAATTTCAGTCTCCGCACCCGCTTTTTGCGTTGTTTCGGTGGGAGTCATCATCTTCACGGGCGTGAAGTCCAGAGTGGCCTACCATTACTGGAAAATTTAATTATCTTCACCGCCGGTCGCTTCCTTTCGCACACCTAACCGGCCGTATTGTAGTGCGGAAGGGAAATTCTGCCCGAATGCCTTTGCCCAGCCAACTCGTACCTAAATGAGATGAAACATTCACGCACACCAGATAGAGCGAGAGGGAGAAAAAAACATATCCTGTGTGTAAAAGTCCCAATTTGCAAGAAAGTGTTCATTTGCTGAATAGAACTGCTACATGGGCTGGCTACTTTCAACTTCGATGTCTTGATGGTGATAGTAACGCCAACGTTTGGGCTACAAATTTCACCCAATTTCCCGTTTTTTTTTGCCCCTATTCCCCTGGCACAAGGTTCTTTCACTGGTTTCATTTGTGGGCACACCGGAAACTGTCACGAACGAATGACAGCTAGTTGAGGGGAAACTTTACAAGCATAATGTGAGAGCATAAGAAAAGAAACACGCTCCACCGACAAAGATAGGGAAGGTTTGGGTAAGAAACTTTCCTGGTTTGAAAAATATTCTTTGAAAAATGGACCACGGTACCCGGTATCATGAGACGAAGAGTGTCTCATTTCATGCAGGAAAAGCACGAAAGAGGACTAAACATGATATTACATTCCATTTTTAACGTACTCCGGGTCATGGACCTCACTAATGGACCAATGTTCTGTGAACGATGTAATACTATTTTGTACAAAAAAGTACGTACTAATAACGTTTAATACAGTTTAAATTGCATTGAAAAATTGATTAGAACATTTCATTCCCCTAAAGCACTGTAAAAAAAACATTTATTCCTTGCAAATTGCATAACTTTAGGCGTTTTGCAATAATTTTACCATAATTTATCCAATTTTGTGCGGTAAAATTATGTCCATCCTCACAGTCAACTGTGTCAACTGGTAATGGGACTCAAAAACACGAACAAAAGCAATATTATCATCTCATTACCCCAAAAAGGTCGAGAAAAAACAACCGCCTTTCGGCGCGCTTCCATCTCAAAATTGGATGATAATGTGTTTGTCCTTCGTGTTATACCGTCGGGGGTGCTATAACGCTAAGGGGTGCCCGGAAGGGGAAAGAAATTATTTATCTTGCCACTCATTTCGCTGCCATTTGCATTCGAAAACTAATGACTTTCAATTGGAATTGAACATTTGGGGATGGAGTTGGTCGCGTTCTTAGCATCTTCCTTTTTCGATCTCAGTTTTTATTTGTTTCGTACAATTTTCGCTCGCTATGGAGCGAGGACATAAAGAAGCGTTAGCAGTTTACTGCATAGTACCCTTCATCTCAAGGTGCGCCTAATCCCACTCGAATGCGATTGCAGCGTTGGAATCCCGAGGAGCGGAGTGCGCTATTATCGTTGGCATTTTAACGACTTGGCGTCAACTCGGATGGATTTTTCGTTTAGTTTTCCCGCCCCTCAAGACCCACTACTAACCCCGCTGCTTACAACGGCGGGATTTTCCGTACGATCGAGCAGCATGTACTTGCCCTGCCTGCCGGCAACGAACAGTGCAATGAAATGTAATCACACTGATTACAGTGTTGCACAGCGCGAAACGGACGAGAGAATGGAACAAAACCCCACCAGAAAAAAAAAAGGCAAACTGCATCGGAACCGAGGTCGGTGGGCAAAATGCGCGCGCTGCGTTGTGTAAATTTGCCGGAAGTACGAAGGATGAGGATTGCTCTCCTAACCTGCAGAAGCCCCGGAAATCCTTCTTCACAGGCAGAAAATCATCCCGGCCAAAGGATACGGGTTTGGGGTTGGGAAGAATTTTGCACTTCGAATGAGGGAAAAATAAGAGCAAATACAGCACAAGAAGAGGAAAAAAAACAAGCCCTCCCTGGACCCATTGTGAGCATCAACGAGTCCAATTATTACCATCGTTATGGCAAAAGTTACGGCATTTCGATTCCCCAGTTTCGGGGAATGGCTTGAAGCGTTATGTTACTTCGTGCCATTTGCTGTGCTGCGTGTGCATTTGGTACGTGTTGCCGTTTTGTGGTGCACAGTTTGCTTTCCTGTGGGAAGGTAATGGTTTACGTTAGGCGATAGTATCTCCCCCACAGCGCTTTGTACACTTCCCTAAGCCCGCCGAGATCAAGACATTCGAAAATTGGAGCACGTATGCGGTTTGAATTTACAAGCGACATACTTTTTGGGGGCAGAAATAAAAGTTGAAAATCTTATGCTTCTTCAGTTCACTTTTACAGTGTTTCACACATCTAGCGCAGGAGTAATATTTCCTTCTAAAAATGGTTAATAATATTTCTTGTTTCCGATCGTCATCCAGTCTTCAAATTGGACACAAAGTCCCATAAAATAAAGCTTTTTCAAAACATTTTGTTCAAAATAAAATTCCTCTAGCGCAGCGTCACGTTTTTGTCCATCACTGTATGACATTTAAGATGCATGCCCCTAAACACACAATGCATAGCTTTAGTGTGCGATAAAATGCCAAATACGATACGCCATTACAGCATTTTCTTTCTCCCCGCCTGCCTGGAAAATGGTTTTCCCGTACCGCTCGGGTATGTAAATTTCCGTTCTTCCTGTGAAAACATCGCAACACAAACACACTAGCGATTGTGGACGTTGTAGAAATGTCCTCGCTCTATAACAAACCTTAACAAAAACAAGGACCCATTTTAGGGTTGTGAGATGTTTGGCTACTGCTGCCGAAATATGATTTTATCACACTTGTAAACAAGGCTACTAGAACGCCTAATTCGATGATAATGTTCCTCCGTTATTGGATAATGCTACCGACTCACTGGAATCACTGAACAGTCCTTAAAAAAAAAATCCCACTCAACAACTAAAGTGCTTGGAACTCGTACATCAGCGGCCATTTTGGAACACTTGCAAAACACCCAGATAAAACACCCGCTCCAATCATCAGCAGCAGCAGTAGAAAACAGCATCGGGATTTGTTTTTGTGATGCTATGCTATCCACATTGTGCTAGGAAAGTTTTGTGCACCACTTGAACGCATTTAAATAAACTCCCGTCGCCAGTTGTGCGTAATGGGAATTTCGCCGTTTTATATTCCGATCTCTTTGTTTGTGTGTATGTGTTTTTTGTTTTGCGTGCTGTGGGGTATCGATAGTGGTTTGTAGTAATCGGTTTACAACAGTTTCTTGCAGAAATATTTTACTTTGCTTCTTTACTGGCTTCAAAATGTTTCAGCACAAGGTTTAATGTTGAATATTCTCAAACATTTTTAATATTCACTGTGGAACGCCAGTTACTTGAGAACCTTCTTTAGCTGGGTGTTGGTTTAACCTTGGCACCCGGAAACTTCAGTTCCAAAACCAATTTGACTTTTGAGAATGATGCAATATTTTTAAGAGATCATATTAAAGTTAACAATATTATTATAATACTTATACTACAAGATTCCTACAAACTTTGCATCATTCATCATTTAAAAAATGACTTAACTCGTTGCATACAACGATTCACTAATATGGACCACAATAGGACTTCGTTAATAAAGTTCCCCGGTTAACTGAACAAGGTTCACAGTACCACAGTGTTGTATGGGCAATTAATTTTGGAGAAGAAATATGATGTGTTTTATGTCCTCAACTCAAATCCTTTTGACTACGTTTGCATTTTAAAACTAATATAGGTAAAATTATTTTAACATTGCTTACATTTTGTAAAATAAATATTTTTTCTATTTATATTTATTATTTTTGAGTTGAAAATACCAAGCCAGGGAAAAGTTTAACTCATTTACCCTTAAATAACTCTTAAGTTTAGGGATAATTTAATGGCAATTTAGCAGTGTGAGTTACAGGAAAATCAACAATTTTTCAAAATTTTCTAGTAAAATGCAAAAAAATTAGTAACTTATGGTACATACTGAATATTTTTATAGTTTTTCAAAGTATTACTATGCAAATCAGTCAGAGTTTTATGTTAACAACACTCTAAGTTACGTCTGGTTGCGTGAAATTCCAAACATATCCGTGCTCAAATTTGACAAGTACATTTTGACATTTGCTCCCGTCCGATTGAAATGGCTCATTCTGAAGCCACTTAGGTTATTTTGTTGGTTTGTTAGGTTATTGTCTTTTATTATTACTATCATTACACAATTTAAATCGAGTATAAAATATAAGAGAAGAGAGCAATTTCTTTATTTTACTTGCGTAACATTTGAATGAAATACTTTTTTTTTAAATTAATCTGATATAAGTTACAATACTTCAACATGTTTAGAAGGGGTCATTTTAGGACACAAGGATAGTCCGATCACCGTTTCATCAAGCCGTGAATAATCGACGATTTGTCATCATTATACCAATATACACTATTATATATTGTCGTTTATCTGTGTTGTCCGCTAATCCGGCCATAGACAAGTCGCAAAAATAGATGTTCTTCTGTCGTTTTCCAAATCCAAATCTCCTATTAAATAATGCCAAATAAGACTAAATTGCTCTTCAAGGTTTTACACTAATTTTAAGTGCTTCAAAATATTCTCCCGATATCTAATGCGGCTGTATTTTTCTATTAGCAAAAAAAAACACACAAACTAAACATACAATTGAAAGGTGCTAAGAATGATCGCTACAAACCAATCTAATGTGGGCCATCCGCTCGCATGAATATCTACAGCTGCCCTCAGTAAAACCGCTAACGAGCTCCAACGGCTCCACTTGCCTGTTTGCGCTTGCCTGCAATATTTGTCGAGCTGTTGTTCTTGTTGCTGTATTGCTGGTTGGTTGGCACACACTGGTTACCAGCAGTTCGCACTTCCGTCACGTGCAAACGAACGTACCACCCACTCGAACCACGGTTGGCATTGATGACAGTTGTTTGTCGATAAATAAAAGCGCCTTCTATTAGCGTAGCGCCAAACCGGCTACGCTAATCGTTCGCACCACCCATCCCGATGGCTACAGAGTGAGGGTGCACCGAGACCGCTGATAGTGTCTCCAGCTATTGAACTGCCGGCGGGAAGATGTATTCAACAACCTCTTCGGCAATTGTTGCCGGGTCCCTGCCGTACCTGTCCCTGTGTACCTGCCGTGCGACCTGTCAAAACGGAACACCATCAACGCGGTTCTGCGCGGTTATGAAATACGCTCCCGAGACACAAAACCCTTTGGCAAGCCCGGTCTGTGGGCAAATTTAACGGTTCAGTTGCCCTAAACGAGGAAACAGGGTACCCCCAAGAACATAGAGTGGAACAGAGAGAGAGAGAGAGAGAGAGAGAGAGAGAGAGAGAGAGAGAGAGAGAGAGGGATCGAGTAGTAAAGAGCCTACTACCGAGTGCTGCGGTTACGCCTTTACTGCTGGTAGTCAATAAGCGTTCCAAATTTGATGGACATAGGATACGGCCCGTAGACGGCTGTCGGCAGCAGACGACGCAACACGCGCGCCATGTAGATGCGCGAGCGCCATCCACTGAAGCGCCGGCTCGGAAATTGTTTAAATTAAACTGATCAATTTCAATCAAGCCCGCTCCAACTTTTCAGGGTTGCGCTGCTGTACACGGTCTGCCTCCATACACGTTTCGCACGCCAACAAACACAAACCCGAAAGCTGCCGGATTTAGAACCGTGCTGGGTTGAGCTGGCCCTTGCTTGTTGGGGCACCAAACGGTATTGAAACATTTCGGGACTTCTCCTAACCGAGTGCGGCACGAGACAAAACTTCAACCACCGAGTGGATTGCCGAGCTTTGCATAAAATCTTCCACTCCCGATGAAGGATTTGCACACATTTGTACAGAAACGGCACAGAATATTAAGCTGTTCTCGGCTCTACGGTACGGCCCGTACAAATTGGTCCCATCTTGCCTAAACCCATCTTGGATCTCCATTTGGAATGGTTACAACCTTCTTTTTTGTTGCAGAAAGATGGTACATTTATCGACTGCCGTGCCGTCACCAAATATTCCCGTTTTGTTTGGCCATCGTTATAAACTGGAATGGCTTTGCCGCAAGATTTATCCCCAAAAGGCTGGATCGTGTATGTGTCCCGAATTTCTCCAACTTCCTTTTACCGTGCACACTGATGGAGTTATATTTTCTGTCTGTTTGTGTCCTTTACGGCGTCCAAAAGCAAACAAACTCATCGGGCGCTTCGTGATGGGAGCTGACTTCACATTTCCATTTTGGGGCGTTTCATAATTCTACGTCCGTCGGTCTAGTTTCTCTTCACGACGAAACACTGTGCTGCGGGCACACTTTTCATGTGGCAAAAGTTTGATTGAAAGATTATCGTTTCTATGATTACGTTATCTGAGGACCCTCAGATCTTCATTCTCGGCCTATCATCTGTCATATGCAAAATTGAGTGTCTAAAACAATTCTTAAAATTCTAACATTTAATTTAAACGCATTTCTATTCTCAACTCATCTTTTTGCATTGATTGTGCACTGTAAAAAATTGTTGATCTAACTAACTCATCTTCGAAAATATCTTACGTCTCACAACAACAATATCAAATTAGAACATTTGGGAAGCATTTGAACTCTCAATTCAATTATTTTTATTGATTCTAAACTGTAACTAATTGTTGTTATGTTCAATTGTTCAAAAAAAAAAAAACTGACAATTTCACAACACATCTTTATCATCATCAACATAAACATCAAATTAAAACATCGATATGAAAAGCATGATTTAAAATTCATTTATTTTAATTTATTCTCTTCTGTAACAAACCGCTTTTCTATCTAACTCCGCATAAAAATATTTGACGTCTCACAACAACAACAAAAAACTCCCTGCTAAGCAAAAACTTTTCTCATTTTCAATTCCGTAAAAAAATGCCATGACAATTCACAATCACCAACCGACACAAAAAAAAATACTTTACCGAAAGCTGTTCAACCGAAGCCCCGTTCGGTGCTTCACATCTGACGAAGGTGAGAACATTTAACACAACTGCTGACCCACGCCCCGCAAAGTCCAACCGACCCGAAACAAAAGCAAAAAGCGCTACAACAAAAGGGCTTGTAGCAACACTTGAGACAATGGCAGGGCTCCGCTAACGTTCATAAATCATAGACCCAGTGGAACGCACTCTACCTCAAACGTCCAGAGCAAAATCACGTTTTTCTTCCATGAACTACCGGGCGTCTCCATGGATGAGGAGGTGAGTTTTAGTGGAATTACAGAATCCCGCCGAAGGAAGAGAACGCGACCAAAAATACAATCTTACCACCTTCACAAACAGTGCGTTCCGCGGGGTACTCAAAGGTACTGCCGGTGCCCGGGAAAAATTATTTCATGTCATTTCTGCAATCCATTCCCTCAATCATGGCGCATCCCTGCCTCGCCAGCCCTTCTTTACGCGGCGTTATGATAACATTCGCACGGCTGTCGTCACCGGTGCCATCTATCATTTCGGTAGAACCGTGGGAAAGTACCCATTCCCCCCGTCGCGAAACCTTCATTTGCCCATTTTCCCCAAAAGTTCCAACCGTCACATGTTGCGACGCCACGTTCGGGTTGTTCGCTCTCTAAGCAGCGGAACGAAACGGAAGCAAATTTGTCAATCCGGCGTGCGGCTTCGTGGCCCCCTTTTTCGGGGTCTTACAGATGTCTTCCCGAAACGAATACTTCCGACCGACGAGCATTGGTGCGATGGCACACAACCATCCTTGCCTGCCGCTGCTCGTGTCTCCCTCCCGAAGGATTTGCTCCACTCGAAACCCGGTGGCGCTCGTGACTCGATTGAGCTTGCTCGCTTCGCCAGCGAGTTAATACACAGTGATTTATGATCGTTCACATGCTTCCGGTGAACGTGTGGCCAATTCCGACACCCGGGAAAGGAGATACCAAATGGAGGCGCATGGTCGCTGGTACACAAACGGAAAAGAGCACAGATCCTGGAAGGATCGGCTCGTTGCACAGCGTAAAATGAGGAAACATATTTCACCACGCACGAACCCTTGCGGGCGTGTGCAAAAAGTCGTAACGGTGTAGAAAATAATCTCCCTCCCCATCGAAAAAATCCCCATCGACAAATTTAAAGCTCCATTTTACCTTTTTTAAGGACAACATCGGATGCGTTGCGGAGTGTCGGTCGGATCCAATAAATTTCCCACGCACCTTGCAGCACGTGCCTTCATACGGTACGGTTATTTGCATAATCATTCGGTACGGTTTATGCACCCTTTCGGCAAAGTTTGGTTGCGTAGGTAGACGACCCTCCAATATTCACCAAATGTCATCGCTAAAAATGTCAAAGTACCACCTGAGCGCGAGACGTTCTTGTTGGGTCGCAGTAAAGATCTTCGTAAAACCCTTCGGCTCGAAAGTTTGCGCTCTCGGTACAGAAGATTCCTTTTCTTTTTTCTGCGAAGATTTTAAATGTTTTATGATGATTTGGAGAAGTTGCTAATAGGAACGAGAAAATTCCAGGCCAATAAACTCTTGTACAAGGTGTACCGAATCGCCCGTTTAATACTCAATTTATGTTCTATTCTAGGTTTGCATCTACTGTGCTGCTAGTACGCATTCCTTGCTCTGTACCATCTATTCTAAAACAGGTGTGTGTGTGCAAATAAACGAAGGAGTTTCATCACATTCCACAGTGGGTACGAAAATGCATGTGAGTGTATTGACCGGCTAATGGTACATCCCAAACACCCAAACACACCATCCCTGGGTGCGGGGGTTTTGTGATATCTGTGCAAGCTTTTACAGAGAAACATCCATATCACGTACGTAAGCAGACATTTCGAGTGCGGGTGCGCTTGTGGAAGTACATACGTAGAAGGATGGCCGTGTGCAAGGGACAGTCGAATGTTTTTTAACCCACCCAACTCGGCAACTCTGTCTTAATACAGGTAACTAACAAGCTTACAGCTTTGTCACACAAGTTGCATAACTTTAGGCGCAACTGTCTTCACCCGAGTGATCCCGCTCGCCTAAAGGTATGCAATGCACATGACAAAATAGAGCAATTTGTTTTCAATTATGCCAGCACCGGTTTGTTGTTAGCTACCGTAATCAAATTTGTCGCCTGGGAAGTTAATTCCTCTTGTGTGTGTGTGTGTTGTTTAGAGTGTGAAACAACTTGCTGTGTTTCGTGAAGTTGTGTTAGGGGATGTTTGGTATACATATTCAGTGTGCTGTTAATACACCCTATTCCGATGGACTGTTCCGAAGAAATTTAGCTAATGAGTTCTGCAAAACGATAGTCTCTGATGGTGTGTGAATCGAAAACTGAAGAAACACTAGTTTGCACCCAGTATAAAAAAATTAATTCGAAACCAAAAGGAAATGGGTTAAAGTGCCCTGCATACCGAATGAAAGTCAAATCAAATGGTTGAAAACAATAAAACAAACCCTGCACCAACCGATTATTGTGCCCAGAGCACAACGTGTAATGGTGGATAGCACGCAAACGAGACTATATGTCTACCATCCGTGTCAAGAGTAGTGGAACTATTTCATACTATTTTGCCCTGGTTTCTGTTTCTGTTTCGGTCACGAGCAGCAAAGTGAAGGTGTCGAGTGTAGAGTAAACTAAAACTGAACAAAATACAACTCAAACACGGCATGACTGTACGGTACGCGCTATTCTATTCTAGTTAAGATGGAACGGACCAGTACGGACCCGGTCAGACATCGGTAGTACCTTGACACTTTAAACCCTGATGCGCAATCCCGTGCAGCATCGAACCGCAGTGATCGCAAAAGGTTGGTGTTATGAAAGTGTATCCTTGCCATTTGTGCGGATTTTGTGCCTAGAGAAAAGTAGAGAAAACGGGTAGAAGAGAGAGAGAGAGAGAGATGGTGGAAAGAAAGTAGAGAAAAAAATGGAGCAGGTGCGCAAGAAGTGAGGGGTGTGTTTTACACTGTTGCGTTTTTTTTTTATTTCTGCTTTGCTTGCGGAAAACATTAATTGCGTTTATTCAGTTAAGTTCCGTTCTGTTGCTGCTCTTTTCCGTAACAAAAATTACGGGTATAAGATTTGCCGGCGTGGTAAAAGAAATTGACGTAATAAATTGCAACAATTATTCATTGTGCTAAACTTATAAGATGAAACAAAACAGGGTAAAGAGGCGGCGACTGCAGAAATCGGCTGAGTTAAGCTGTAAAATTTCGTTTGAAACAAAATGCCAACAGAAGTCGAAGAAACATAACAGTTGCATACGGATGCTTTGGTTATACACAACTAAATGGCATATTTTTTTAAATATTATTTATGCTTTTCCGCTTAAGTTTAACGACCTCTATTTCCGTTGCAGCAGAAATAGATGCTGGTGTGAATAATTGTGTCTAAACGAGTTGTTTAAGATATCATTAAAGCCACTCACTCTCGCAAACAAACGCTCTCAGAAGAACTATTCATTGCAACACATTCACTCCTTCAACAATACTAGTAATAATTCTTTTCACTTTGATAATATTTCGAACTTCAAATTAAATGTAAAAAAGTGAACCTAAATTTTAAAACAAAATAATTGTAAAATTAAATAAATCAAGAATTTATATCAGTCGATCCTGTTGCTACAAATTCTTTGTTCGCATCCGTTATAGGATTACATCGTTTGTTGATAAGCTGTAGCTGCATGCTGAAGCTGATTGATCACTCTGGTCCTCTCTCAATCCCGTAACGATGACGGTACAATACATTGACTTTTATTTCAGCAGGATCGCTTGCCTGCACTATCGCCCGAACCATCCATGCTGCAGATAATCCACAGCTCAAATACATCGCGAAAAAGGATGGAGAAATGGTATGCAACATCTAACTCAACCTGCCTGAGTTAAAAGCATTTCTATCGTAAGCTCCATCCCTCCAGATACCAAGTTAACCCTCCTCCTTTCGGGATGGATAGAAGCAATTGAAGATCGAAATAAATATAAAAGAAGTCATCCGAAGCGACCTTCTGCACACAGTCTAAGCTCACATTAGTGGCATCGAAAGCTTTACGGATTGTTCTGTCACCTGTCAGGCCCGGGTTGACACTGTTGACATCTCTACACCCCACAAGCCCCCCCTCTCTCTCTGACAGCAGCAATCCAAATCGGGACACACGCCATCACCATCACCGATTTCCCGCTCTTGGCCATTTGCAGTCGGGGAAAAGTTTTCTCCGGTTTCAATTTCGTCGTAATTTGAGTCATTGTTGCTGAGTTTAGTTTTTTCCGGGGGTTTTTTTTTTCTTCCCATCCGTTGCGTCACAGAACTTTGGATGAAAGTCCAGGTTGCACTGGAAGGAAAGTTCTTTATCTTTAGCGAACTGATACCTAACAGAAAGAAACAATACCAAAATGGTGATGGAATGCTGAACGAAATAGTCTCTGGAAATGTGTTTTTACTATAAAACCCAAACAGCTTC
The DNA here is from genome assembly GCF_943734725.1 of Anopheles marshallii. NCBI lineage: Eukaryota > Metazoa > Arthropoda > Insecta > Diptera > Culicidae > Anopheles > Anopheles marshallii. Next base: position 77,715,329 of record NC_071326.1, on the reverse strand, counting down.
GTGACCTTGGTGTTGTTGAAGCCATAAAGTAGACGTAACAAACTAACGGTCCACAAACTGTCAAAGGTTCCGGAGGAGTCCGATTATCGAACATGAACCTTTCACCTTTCACAACACTCTCCCATTGCCATTTTCTTCTGGTGTTTCTACGATTTGACCTTCAGCAAAGTGCCCCCGGAAGCTAATCAGCTTGAAAGTTCTGCTGGTCTCTGTTGCGTAACGTATTCGAGGGTGGCAGCTGGGTTACCTAATTTCTTGCTTCTGTTCCACTTTTTTTTCCATGTATCGCTACCATTATGTTTGTTCTTTTCCAAACCCCAAACCGTCTCCCACTCGAGCAAAGATTCTTTGCTAGTTTTTTTTTTGGTTAGCTATCCATATCAGTTAACGTATGTTTCCTTTTATTTTTTTCAGTACCATGTCACATTCTTCCTACTTCAGCAGTCGATCACGACAACGTGATTACAAGCAAAACTACACGCATCACTGAGGGAACACACACACACATATGGTTTTGCGGTGTCTCACGTTGTGCGGCACTGCTACAAAACGTGCTCAAACTTCCAAACTATTGCCGATGACGCAGATCTACGACACACGACAGCTGTAACGAGGCTCGAAAATGAGAACGGCAAACATCAACCAAAACCGATGAGCTTATCGAAGATGTTACACTTCTTTAACGCTTCTTATCGAACGCCCAAACCGTGTCGGAGTAGGAAGAAGCGCACAAACAGTGACGGAAAGGGCAGAACGAGTTCTTATCTTTCTTTCCGTTGCTACGAAACCGTCGCTCCACTAATGACTCACGGCCGATAAGATCGTGGCTGTTGACATTAATATATTGACTCAAATTTGGCAAATAGCACGAAACGGTCAATAAGTGAGTAGGGTATAGGGCGGAAGGTTTAATTCCGTAAATGGCTTCTTTTAAAATTCTAGCTTTTGAAAGCAAAAAAATGACATTGGAATCGACATTTTCAGGCGCTCGCTATAAGCACATTATTTTGGCAGTAAAATAAAATCGCCTAAAGGTATGCATTCCGCACTCCAAATGATCTTTTCGACGGCTTTTCTTTAATCGGATTTTGAATTCATAATTGACCGGGACATCTTTAAACGCATTAAATTTAACCAATCGTGCAAGAAAATTTGATACAACCATTGTACAACATTTATTTTAATTGAGATAAAATTCAAACCTCCAAACAGAAGCCATTTGTGGAGAAATGGGGATGGGGGTCCCCACCATTTAATCAAGTGACAAATGATCAAATATCTCAAGAAACGATCCACAACCGTGCTGCACAACCACCAAGCAACATCATTCATCTCATCGTGTCGGCGGGCTGTGCTGATTTACATTTCCACCGGAACCATTCCGCACCGTGTTGTTTACACAACCCCGACCCGGAACACGGGTTACGGGTAAATCATGGCCACAGCCATAGACGCCATTAATTAGCGATCCCGGTCCGGGCGTCGAGCAAAGCGACGTAAGTCGCACGCAGTCATGCTACGGTCGTGTCCAAGCAGACGACACTTGGTCGCATCTGTACACCGGCGCACCGGGAAACAAACTCTCCTAGCCTTCGATACCACCGATTTTCACCACCGATGGTAATCGGTAAACATTTTGTTTAACATCGTTTTGAACATCTTTTCATACATCATTGACTCTTGTTGCTGGCAGTGTGAGAGATCACAAGGCGTGAACGTGGTCCTAGAATACTGTCGCCCTTATTTAGTTTACCTAGTGAAGGAGCATACCTATCTAAATCCATTGGCATTTGGACGTTTCTTTCTTTTTCTCTCTATTTTCCTGTTTGTACCTTCTTTTCCGCTTTCCTACTGAACGGTTCCGACGATACAGATATATCAGAAATAGTTGGTCGGAGGGTACGAGTGTTACCACTCAATAGGTAACAGCGTGTTTACAGCAGATTGTAAATACCTTTTTGCACGATGGTATTTAGAGTCGGCGTTCTCTTTTTTTTTTTTTTGTGCAATACCCCGGCCAATGACTGGGCACGCTGTGATGCGTAAACATACTCGCTCACACTCTGGCGCACAGAGAAGTATCGGAAGCGAGGAAAAATTTCATCCCGGTGACAGATGGTCACACCGCATAACTTACACCGGTCTGTCGGCCACGAGTTCAAAGAAGACCAACGTGGCGATCGTTCATGATGTGGGTCGTCTTCTATCGTCTGCAAATCGCCATATTTACCTCATCCCCAGATGACACCTTCTCTTCCCGCTGACCTGTCAGCTGTCGGAAATGGATGACCGAGCGTCTAGATAAACATTGCGTACGGGAAAACTGCAGAGATGGTACCTTAACCCTGTCACGCGGACACGCGGTGCGTTTTCTGAGATGAGATCCGAACTTATTTTATTTTTCTTGAAGCCATGGGAGTCTTGAGGACCAGCGATGATTCTTTTGAGGTGTGCAAATGAATATGAGCGTAATGAAAAATTGCTTCAAACCATTGGTTGGATCTTATCGTTCGAAGACGGGGCATCGATCGATTTTGAACGAAATGCTTTCCACATCCGATACCGACCATTCATCCCCGAGCCGCCCAAACTATTGTTTGCAACCACCACAACCATTCACCTTAATATGCTTCAGACGTTAACATACTGCAAAGCCGGAATCAAATTTCGCCTTGTTTTCGCCTTAAACTTGGCCTCCACAAAATGGATTTTAGATTAAGCTGTTCCCAGCGGTGAACGGTGGACCGGAAGTGAAAACTTTATCACCAGCAGTCGTCTTTCTCGCGAGGCGTTTCGTTCGTGCCCTTGAAGTGTTTCTTCTACCGCCTGACCGTGCACGAGTCCATTTTTTTATGTTACTCAGTCGCCGTATGTCTTATCAACAGGCATCGTGTTTGAAATGGAAATCAATAATGTGTGATATGTTTGTATAGCTTTCATTCGATGCTTTCCATCTGCTTATGTAAGTTGATAACATACTGTAGAAATATTCCCCATTGTAAACAGTTCGATTTGATTCTTCAAAATGTCGACTTTTGGACGATAAAATTAAAAAAAAAACAATTGTAAAATGTTAATTTAAATTATATCAATACAAACGAACTCAACTAATAGACAACTAAACAAACAAATAATTATCTCACTGTAATGTGAAGAGAAACCCTGTAGTACAAAAAACAATCATTCACACTTTCCACGTTCACACATTGCTCACTTCTTGTCAAAACATTTAAGAGTTTTAATTTAATTACTAAAATTGCTACTACCTACAAAGCATGTAGAGTAAACCGCAAACTCTACTTACGAAAGAACCGTTTTGAAGATATAACATTTAATTAATAGAAAAGAAGGAAGAAGAAGTCGAAAAATAGAAATAACAAGAAGAAGAAAATGGCATGCAAAACAGTTTACTATCTTATCGATTGAGATACCCAATCGTTGAAATGTTCGGAAAAAAAGCGCCAACTAGAGAAAACGAACGACAAAGAAACACACGACGCATAAAGCAGAAGATGACAGATTGCAAGAAGTGAAATATAGAACACGAACCAAGTTTCTCCGTTTGCTAAACAGAGAAACTCGAATGCCTTATGGTGAACAATATGGGTGCCTAGATGCAATGTGATGCTGATTATGTTGTCGATGGAATGGGATGAGTTGGTAGTTTAGCTTGCTGCAGTAGAACACCTTTAGTGGTTTTTTTACGCTAATGTTGCGTCGGTGTTACGCACCGAAGCAATGTGTTTGTGTAAGAGATAAAACAAATCTTAAATAGATAGTAAGAAAGAGTGGGGCCAGAATAGCAGGTTCTGTGGGGAGTGTAGCAAGTGTAAGCTAGCGCCACACTGGGCAGAACGGGAAGTGAAATTCAGGGAAGAAAGAAAAGAAACAAAATAGTGGTTCGAGTGATAAAAGAAGGAGAAACACAGTGACAGATCTGTTACAGCAAAACAAACACAAATTAAAACAAAAACGAACGTCAAAAAACTGAGATGGTGTTGATCTTTACCTGTACACTTAAGCCCCTGGTGGATCAAACCGTACAACAGCGAACCACAGTGATCGCAAAACGTTGGACTCGAATAGGTCCACACTTTAAACTCATGCTTGGTACGGGTGTCCTATTTGGTTATGGTGTGGTTTGTGTGTGGTCCGGAGTGAGGTTGGGTTTTTTTTTGGTTCATGTTTAAGTACAGGGTTTGCATGTATGTTTTTTTTTACACATGCGTTCGATTTTGTTCCACATTTTCCAAATTGGCCGCCATGGTGAAAACGTGAAGGTAAAAGGAAGATCATGTAGGTTCATGTTTTTTTTAAATTTATTTGTTTTTTTTTTTGGATCAACAGGTATCATATTGAACGATTTTAAGGTCGTGGACGGATTTAAATAAAACCGCACAGTGGTATTTGTTGGTTTTTGTTGAATCGGTAGAAATTGGGAAGTTTTGATGACGGTGGTAGTGTCGATGATCAAGTGGATTTGGTGGAATTCAATGAAAAATCATGAAATAAAGAAAATTAAAAAAAATAGTATAACCATTAGAAACAGTTTGACGTAACATAACTTAACAGCTAAACGGTTCCTATGAATTAATCTAAAATTAATTACAATAGCAAGTAAGAAGCTTGCGGAAAAAGCTAAAGTGACGTTTTATTTTTTAAATGTCAATTTTTTATTTTACTGTAAATTTTCAATTTGATATTCATCTTATTTTGGATAACAAATAAACCAAAAGTAATTCAGTACGCTTCTCAAATGACTTCGGGAAAGCAATCATGATTGGTGCATGGAGTTTATCTTAAAGTAACGTGAAGCGATAATCAGCGAATTCTATTCTATTTTTGTCTATTCTATAGCACACACACATTTAGACGTAGCAAATCGTAACATCCTCCGGAACCACTTTCTGATGTTTATTTTTTTTTTTTTGCACGTAGCTTACTTGCAGTTAAATTTAATAGTATTCCAATTATGTTTAACTTATTTTACTTTATGTTCTATCAAGCGCAATTTATTCAAGTGGATTATAAATTCAGTATCCGGTACCAGAGGAGAACCGATTGGCCTTCAGCAGCAACAGCAGCAGCAAAAGAGTTACATACAACCAAACATTTGGCACGATGCATCTAGCCAGCAAGGTGTGCCCCTCTATTCTAAAGCACCACTGAAGACCACTCAATCGCAGGTAAAACTCACTCCACTAAGCACAAAACACTATCGTTAACTCGACCTATCTAACTAAGAGTATTTGCTCGGAACGCAATGCTACTATTTGGTTTTGCTAGACTATAAGAGATTTAATTTAATATATCCTCACGCTTATCTCATGCACACACACACACTCGCGTAATGTAATAGTAACAGGTGTGACAATTGCAGTAACCATGTGCCATATGTTCAAGTTTTTTACAAATAGCAGGATTTGACCTATTACTACCTATACTAAACCTTTCGAAACTCTATTTTTTTACTGAATGATAGCTTTGTTGCGAAAAATAATATAGAGCAGTTATTTAAAAATTGAACGAAAAGCAGTAACAGTAACAATAAAATATTGATTTATTTAAACATTTCACACCTGCTTGAATTAAACATATCTTATCGGACAAAAATAAGTAATTCTTGACGGAAAAGGCTCGGAATAAAACAAATATAGGAGTTTTTCATGAAGTTTATAGGGTTTTCGAGGCAAGCCACTTCATTTGGCTGTATATAATATATATACAGTTTTGCTTATGATGTCAATATAATCCTCGGAAAACATTGTAATTTTAATGTAGAAGAGATTTTAAAATATCATACGAGATTGTCGGAAAATTCCAACTCCTCCACATCCGTTATGGTCGATAATCCGTAAAGAAATAAAGAAATGATAAAGCAATGTTTCATTCCAGATGTCATCGTAACGTGCTCGCCGAACGCTTCATTTGCATTACATTTCCTTACCGCAGCGATTTAATTTAACGCCCAGTTAACCGTTTTCATTCAATTAGCGAACGCAAACGATCCGAAGCGGCAGCACGAAAACAACACTCAAATCATTACGCACACCACATCGGTGCGGGAGATGATTTGTTACATAAAATGCAAAACCATCCGGTATGCATACCGGTGGTGTGGACCCGGCCGGGGGAGGGATAGTCAAAATAAAACATAAATTACACTTTCACGAAAACACCCAGAAGACCCGGTCCCATGCAAAAAAGGGATCGTAAAACAAAGTGCAAAGTGTTTAAGGAATAGTCACCGGCAAAATTAAATGAGTAAAACAAACAAAACAAAACAAACCGCAAGCATCTGCGAGAGGTAGCGCGAGATTTTACCGCACTGGAAGCACCGGGTAAGATCGACCTTTGGATGAAGCTATTTTTATTCCGAGCCCGGAAACAGGGGAAAACGGGACAGGACGGGTTCTAAACGTTAGGCAGGAAAAAATATGGAACGTGCTGCGCGAATTCGCTTCGAAGCAAAAAAAAAGTAAGCCGCGATCCGATAAATAATTTAGTAAAATCTATCCAACACTTCGTAATAATGAATACAGTCTGATTATGAAAACAACAAACTAAAGTTATCCTGCCAATGCATTAAACTAAGAAATATTAAAGACAATTTTTTGTTTTCGCTTACAAGCTTACAGTTTTACGCGTAAAATAATTTTGCATACGTATTGTTTTCTAATTCACAAAAGCATATTTTCGAACAAAACAAAAATGGATAACATTGTTTCACTATTGCTGCAACAAAACACTCGATTTTTGCATAAATCTAGTGTAAAACGATTGTACTTACATCGGAATCTGCTCCCTTATCCGCACCCGGACACTTGAAGGTAACGTACTCGTGACATCTTTTGTGCACGACAAAGGAACAAACTGGAAAGAAAACATATAACATGGTAAGTTATTCGAAACATTCAGGAAAGTGGAGAATTTGGAATAACAAATTCAAAAAGAAAATTTCAAACACACAAGATTAGAATGTTGTACGGAAACTAAAGAAAAAAGTGTTAAACTATAAAACCAAATTGAAATAATCAAAAAGAAATTTTTAAAAAACTATTGTACAAATTAAATATTAATGATTTTAAAAACAAAACAAAGACAAGACAAACAACAAGAGTTGAAACATTAAATGGAAACGAAAAAATATAAGGAAAGTCATAAAATGATAATTAAATGAGCGAAAAAGAATGGCAAACCTACCTTGACATTGGAATCCTTGCTTGCCAAAGCCCCTGTTTTGGGTATTGATAAACAATTTGCAGCAATCAGGCGCGCCCATTGAAGTATCGCATGACAATGTGACATGGAAAGAGACAAAGAGAAGAAAATGTAATTGCTTGACAAACTGATAGGATTAACGAAGCAGACGCACCAACAGGTGAGTTTAAGCCTCCATTTCCTATGAATTTCATCTTCACGTTTAGCTTTATGTCAGGCTGGTTTCAGCTCGTTTGGGCTTGGTAAACATTTTACCCTTACCCAAATTGATCCTATAAAAATATACCTCCCAGCAAAGTGTCGCATGTAAACTCGGCCCCTCACCCCGCTACCTCCTTTCCCCCCGGAACACAATCCAATCAATAAACAAATTTAAATAAAATCTTCAACTCCTGTTCCGGTCCGGCACAACGTCCCCTTAAAGTATCACCTCGATTCCGTTGGGAAAGGAACGGTTCGAGGGGTTCCACTACAAACCATCATGACAAAACCGCACGCACGTCGGGATTTTTGCTGCAGGCAAATTTTGTTTCTCTCCTTCATTTGGGTGAAATTGATGAAGTGATATTATGTAAGCGACGGAACGGGCGAATGTTTGTGTGTTGGCCGAGTGTCGCGCCGTTTGTCATAATAATTAAATTTTTCCGTACACTGCCCGACCCAGCTGGTTGTAATGTGTTTTTTTTTTATCTTGCGTTTGTTTCTGCCTGCTTATACTTTGGCTTCATTTGTTACAGTCTCGTCCATCAATCGGTAACAGCTTTGCCGAACAGTGACCACGAAACCGAAACAACAGCGCGGTAATTCAATTCTCGTTCACTGCATAAAGTATGGGAGATTATTTTAACGCTGTAATCGGCTAACGTGTTGGAGGGCTGATTGCTTTCCATTTTGGGAAAAGTGTCTTCTGGTCAGAGCGCTTCTCTTATTCACTACTTTCTGAATGTCAATGATCTAAAATATCTTCGAGGCGAGGATTAAGTGTATACTGCTTGAGGTTTCATTTGTGAGTCAGTAATGTTGCTTATATTAAGAATCAGAAACTTATGAACACCATAATTTCATAACCCACTGCTGATTCAGGAGAATAGATATCAGAGATAAACGATGTACCACAATATTTTGTTTCAAGTCCACCATGTTTGGGTGACGCGGGCACGTGGAAATATTCCGCGTCACCCATATTTTGGGTGACGTGGTACAGCGTGTGTTAAACAATTGTGCATATTGAAGAAAAAAGTCTCGTTTTAAGTGTTGGCTTACTTTGTAATGAGGGCGAGCAAAAATGTACAAACAATATTGAAGAAAATGTTTTCTTTTGCTTTCTTTTTTTTTCTTTTTTCGTTTTTGATTTCTTCACAGAACTTCATATTTATCTCTCTTTGGAACTATTTCTTTAATTCTCAAGAAACAATTGGCCGGTTTAATAATGTTATGATAACTATTTCCTTCAAAAGAAGTGAATGAAAATAGTGTTCAATCAGTTTCCCAACCTTTCCATGCTACTTTCCTAGTAAAACATAGAAATAACAAAAATCCCAGAAGAAAACAAATCAATAACTAATATGTTAAACTTTATGCAAATATCAATCGCCTCTCCTGTGACAACACGCAAACTAAAACGCCTTTTTTTCATTCCTCCCTTCCCACCTCCACTTATCCCATTACATCACAACCTCTTCCATTTTGGTGTATTTTTCCATCAATGTCTGCCCAAACATCACATTCACCACATAATTAAATTCATATTTAATTCACCCGCGGCTCCGCGTTGGCTCGTAATTGATCAGCAGCCGAATCGCTACACCGAAACCGTGACAGATGCCGTAAAATAAACCGTATAAATTCTGTTTCCGGTTTCGCTTTGATTGTTCCGTTCGCCCATTCAGTGCTCGAGGCCGCCCACTTGTGCAAGCACGGGAACCGCCCGATTTTCCGTGCCGTGTTTGATGAAGCGTAAATGCCTGTATACGGGCGAGCTGAACGCATTGAACATAAATAAACAGACAAAACAAACACATTTTGCGCTCAAAGAGTAATCCTTGCTTTGAATCTCCACTTGCCCGTCCTCTATCGACCCCGGCAGTGAGCTGGGATCGAGTATTAGCAAAATATTTTCCCTCATTTGATCTTCATCTAATGTGCAAAAGCCTTAAGCCCCCCCCCCCCTGTTCTACCGCACCATTCTAACCGGCCAACATGAAAGGCTCCCGTTTTAGATTGAATTTTAAAGCAAATCAAAATAGCTTCTACATAATTTCCTACGCTCCCAAAACCTCCAAACCCGGGGGCATCAAACCAGCGCTCGAAAGGTGACGCAAGGTAATTCGGGCACAACGATTTCCACCCGTGCTCGCACGAAGCCCGGATGGCTCTTTATTTATTATGGCGTGAAAATTAAATGAGCTTCTCCACTTCTCGCAGCGAGGTCCGCCACGTGGCGGATGGTGAAGTTCGTCAAAAAGCCTATCAAAACCCATCATCCATAAAGCAACAGCTTCCGACAGCAGCAGAACGGATTTTTGGGCAGCATATGGAAGCGGTGTCGTTCTGTGTCGCCCGTGAAATCCCGTTCCTAGCCCGGGCGCCCGGGAGTCTTGTGTTTCGTTCAATAATTTACACGCATAAATTCCACCCACTTCCCAAACTGCTGGCAGTGGTGCACTTTTCCAGCTGATTTCGGCACGGCAATATCCGGCAGGTTCTATTGCGAAGCGAATCATGGCCCCGGTATCTTGGTATGTTGTTAGACGATAGACCGAGATAAAACCGTATACGCTGCGTAGGAAGGAATTAATGCAAGCAACGTGAAGAGGGCCAGCTCCCAATGGTCTGTCCCCGTCTCCATTTCCTCCCATTAGTATAAAAATTGCCAAGAGACAGAAAAAGAGAGAGAGAGAGAGAGATTTGTCCCGAAAGCTATGCGCATCAATATTCCTAACGACAGCGGAAGGAATTGCTTTCCCGAGCCCAGGCCCGAGATGAGCAGTAAGGATCGAAATTCGAAATGAATATTTAATCGTGTAATTTATTCGGTTTCACTTGCCTAACAATTCATCCACCCATCAAACCACCCGCCCCCGAAGGAATGGAAGAATATTCTCACGCACTTATCTACCACGGCCCACGACCCACCCGAACCGTGTCCGCGGGGTTCATCATCGTCGAAACCCATTAACTCTCGGTTGACGCGACCTTCGTGCGAAAACCCTTCGAACGGCCATCTCGTACGTAATGGTACCGCACGGAAAATGGTGATAATGGCAATCGGGTACCGTCCGGTACGTACGCGTGAACCTGACCGGGCCTGGACCGGGGCAAAAAGGGAAAAGCTCTCGTCCCATTTTTTTTCCCCCCGAATGATGGATGATGGTCCGATACGAAGGATATCGAGTTCGACGTAAATTAAACACTACCCTTCGGTGCTGTTCCGCACGCTTGTGCGCGGGATTTTCACTTGCTCTATCGCAACCTTCCCTTGAGGGAGTTCTTGCAAGCCCATCGCAGCGAAGGTTGATTTATTTCTTCTACCTTCCGTCCATTTGCTTGATGGTTCTTCCACCCATTTAGGTATTCTAACGAACGGAACCATCGTTGTCATCGATTTACATTTTGTTTTACTCAGTGTCGACGAAATCTTGTTTAACAGCAGGTTCATCCCGGTGTAAACAATACGCTTATTAGGTGGCGTTTTTTAATGGAATTCAGTGCAACAAACCACACCGTAAATTAAATTAGTAAAATTATGGTGTTGTTACTCGTTTTAAGATGAGATTTACATTCACAATCAAGCTAGTGATGGGTATATTCAATGAGAATAAATAAGTGAGTTAGTTCCTATCTCCACAAGGAGTTTGAGAACTACCAAATGACAAAAAGATAAATATATCAGATAAGGGTGCCATTTTCTAAGGTGACTAGCAACTCGGAGTAATTTTAATGCCAGTTTTTTTTTTAAACTATAATAGCTCAGAATAATATTACCAAGCCATTCTTATTCTACATTAACCAACATTATTATAATTTTCTCTACAAAAAGTTTATTGAAGTTCCTAAAATAATGATGGCTCGTTCATAGTCAAAGTGAGCTTTACTTGAACCAGGGAACGAGCTCGTTGTTCTCCGTTATGCCCCGTGCATCTTCCTGGTAGGACATGAATCCAGCATACTGATCATGTGCCCCAACCACCCAACCAATTGAGTGAGGACTTCCTTAAGATCAGAGTGAATGAATGTGTTTAGCTCTACTTGAGCTAGCAAACTAGCTCACGGTGCTCGTATCTGCCTCGTGCCGTACGGATCACTGAACTTCCTGTGAGGGAATGAGTCCAGCATACTGATCACGTACCTCAACCATAGTAACTTCAACAAGTTAGTATAGGAGTTAGCTAGTGAGCTTAGCTCCATTTGATCCTGCTAATAAGCTCGCTGAGCTGAGGAGGATGAGATGAGTACGGGATACAGGTCATGTACCCCAACAATCGCATCGTTAAGACCTTCGCCACCAACAGGATATTTGCTTCGCTCTACAACTCGTATGACGCCAAGACCATACTGACTCGTAGTTCATTCTTTCATCTTCTGTTCTGTATTTGTGAAACATGGTACGGTTCAAAATAGAACTCGTAGCCATCGAGGTTTACCGGACTTATCAGGATTCAATATGTTCTGCATTTTAAATCTTGGTAAAGCCCATAGTACGATTATCATGATTTCCAATATCAAAGCGCGTCCAGGTTTTGCTGCTCAGGTAGCTATCCGAAGGAATAATTGTGCCTGGCGTACCATAGCTCGGTCAAAACCTCTGACCAGCAAGTAGCAAGGCGTCGCGTTAAACATTTCTGAGAAATAGATTTTTTAGTGTAATTGGTGGAAAATATCTCTCTTCAACCAACTTCAAGAAAAATATCTTTAATTCGTGTTATTGAATGTATATCTACCTATTACGTAACTTGTTCTTAAAGTATTAAAGCTTCAAGATACGTTTGCCCAAAAGAAAAGCATCCAATTAAAGCTTGTTTTCTTGCCTTCACCTTCAACTGCCACCACTGACGACAATTATTACACTTGCTGTACCGCAACAAAGGCTTTGATCCATACACCCGCGTGAAAGAATAGAAGAAAATTCGCTACTGTATAATGGTGGCTTTTTTGCGTCCACCAAAGTAGAGAAGTCAAATTTCATTCCCGAACCGAGGAAAGCAACCAAACGAAAAAAAAACAAGAAACAATCACCACCGACAAACAGCGCAAACACGGCCAACGGGACGGGACCGAAACATTTTGCTACAGCCGGCGGCCACCAACCAGCTGCTACTGTTGCTGCTATTGAGGAGGAAAAAGAAAAACCAAAAATCCACCCATTGGTACCTCCCACCTCCCACGTGCGCACCCACAATCCGTGCTTTCAGCATCTACGGCTATTGGTAAATCCATTACCCAGCGGAAATCAACCGAAACTCGGCGTAAGAGCAACGGACAAAAAAAAACGTTGTTGCCCCGCGAACAAATGCCATAGGAAATTTGGATCGGTTCCCAAACTTCCAAACAACCGGGAAAAGAAAAAGAAAGATACAACCCCGAAAGCATTGTACCGATGATACTGTTGTGGATGTGGTTGAAATTGAACCTGCTGCCAGTACTGCCAGCCCTGCCCCTTTAAGACGTCAAAAAAGCTAGCGCACAAGCACCTCCAATGTCCTTTTGTCACCCTCTGGCAAACGCTTGCGAAGGAAGAAAAATGCAATATCTCAGAAACCAACCACAAACCGAGAACAAAAAAGAAACTAAGACCATGCACGACGAGATAGCGAAAAGAAAGTAACCCAAAGTGGAGCGGGAAGTTAGCTGGCAGCAGTTTTGCAAGCCGTCGTGGAAAAGTGTGGCCCTCCGGGGAAGTCCAATGCAACAGAAAGAAGCCCCAAAAAGCCGGACAAACTCGTTGGGCGACCGAAGCGAAGAACAGATTGTGGGAAATTGCGAAAACGCTTAATAGGAAACGGCTTTCACACGGACCAACCGAATGGGTGGTGACTTCTTCTTTCATTTCAGACATGGCGGGCGATAAGAACATGGAAAGCGAAAGAAACAAACATAATCAAATAGGGAGAACAACAACGAATAAATTAAATTAAGCTAAATGCAAGCAGATTTATACACGCGTTGGGAATAATTTAAAGTAACCAAATCAAGGTGATAAAAGAACTTAGTAAATGAATGAATGTCATAATATAATAAATAACTAATGTTGTTTAAAACCGTTATGAAAAACAAGGACACTAAACAAGAACAGTAGCGTAACAAAAGCAAACATTTTCCAATTTCAAAAGAGTTTAACATTATGATTAACTAAAAGGTAAAAGATGAAAAAGAAATCAAAAACAACCGAAAACGATAATTGAAAAAACGATAAATAAATTATACTTCATAAAAATAACTTATGTATAGTCAACACGTCAGCATTAACACGAAAAATTTCAGCAAAACCAAAAAGTTGTTGTTAAAAAGATACAAAACTATGTACAAGAAAACAGAAGAAATCAACAAGCATACATAACCACAGGGGTAGGAAAACAAAAACAACAATATTAAAGTTAAACATGAAGTTCAACTTATGTATAAAAATACAACAATAAAAAAAAGAGCTGTAAAATTAATAAACATCATTAACATATTGGTAATATTTTTGTTAAATTCAAAAATATTAATCAATGCATTCAAACAATACACAAAAAAACTGTCACCAGAATTTTAGAAAAACAAGAAAAAAGGCATAAAAACCTAACTTTCAAGTAGAAAAAGAAAAAAAAGCATAGAACAAGTTGTTACAAAACAGAACAATATTAAACGATAATAAGCAATAAAGAAAATAGTATTTATTAAACAAGAATAATTAGCAGCAATTGAACCTGACAAGCAAGCAAAAATATTTCGTAAATTATGTTGATTTTATTGCCTATTTTGTTTAAAGTCAAGTTTGCTTGTTAGTCAGTAATGATAATAACTAGCTTATTTTTCGCCCAAAATATTCGCTTGTGTAGCATTCATGTACCTTGCTAATGGTTATCACACAACCAATCACAAGAATCAATGGCCCAACAATTAAATGAACAAACGTAGAGTGGTGAAACGACCTGTTACATTTTGCCGTAGGACAGCAACAGCAAAGAAATTGGTTCCGCGTATCACCTTTCCGGTACCAAACCGTCCAGAAAACTGGTTTCTAGCTTTTGCTGCCTGCTGCAACATTGTGTGAATCTTCCCAAATACTTTTCCAATTTTATGTTGCTGTGTTTTTCTTTTCTCTTTTTTTGTGCTGACTGAAGTTATTCTTCCCATTCTGAAGGTCTGTGAGGTTTCGTTCCACGTAAAGTTTTCCTTCTGCAGGCTACCACATTGTATATGTTTGAGTGCGTGCTTGTGTGTGTGTGTATGGTATGCCCTCGAGTGTCACCCACCAAAAACGAGTGAGAGAGAGAGAGATCGAAGAAGAAGTTAAGGTTGGACAAAGTTTTGGAAAACCTCAGTACAAACACTTGCGTCACCCCCTTAGGTTCCCGGTATGTTCCAGGCACACACACACACAAAATGGCCGCTCGGGACGACGTTGATGCCCGGTTCTGGAGTTTTTCGTGTTTTATGCTATTATTTCCTCATCCGCTTCTCCTATGCCCCTTTAAAAAGCTTCACGATCACCGGGGAAGGTGAAAACTCCAACGAAATGAAGAAAACTACGTTGAAAACAGTAGCAGATAACTGCAGCCTTGCGGAGAGGGATGAAAACTTGGAGGTTGCGCCTATATACGAAACATTGCCTGTAACACCCTTCAGCAAGATCAACATTTCTGGGAAAAGCTGTATGCAGTGTGCGTATATATGTGTGTGCTTCGTTCGCTAAACAGTGCCGCAAATTCCTATCCGTAACGTGCGGCCTTCCACCTCGACACCCTTGTACTCGTTGGGCTGACTTCTTATCGTGCCTGACAAATATTAATTTAGAAAGCCGAGTTATTTTTTGTTCCGTCGCTTCCATCAAGATTGGTCATTTTCTTATGTTCGTAAAAAGTGTGCACATTTTTTCTTCCCTCTTTTCAATAACACGTAAATCCATAAACGAAAGATTGTGCTGATGTCCAGAAGGTGCTAGTCACCTCGTTCTACCTCGGCGGGTTATCGTTGTGATAAAGTTTGGATCCGTTTTTTCTTCGTCCTTCTACTCTCTTCCTAGTCTCGGGTGAGGGACTTCTTAACCAAAACCCATGCCCAGAATATTTTTTTAGTCACATTTCCCCGCATTTCTTATCGTTGTCCCCGAATTGGATCGCTCGCTTCTGCATGGCCAACAGCAGCGTACGGACAAGAAAGGCTGGTTGAGAACATTTAGGCGTTGACGTGATGAATGACCGATGTCAGATCAGGATAAAACTTTCTCCTTTTTGTACCTTCGCCGGGGAATATGTCTTTAAGAACCTTCCCCAGAGGGGATTGGTTGGATAGTCGGTACTATAAAATATCCTTTTCAATTTGTAAAAGCTACTCCCCAGGTTTACATCGTTTAAAGGGATTATGTTTATATACAATTTCTTATTAAAACATATTTTTGTAGCCTTTCAACAGTTTTAGAAGAATGTTCAGTAGTGCATAATATTGTTTTTTTCTCATTTAAATATAAAAAAAATAGTCGTTTTACCCGAGAAAGCTGTAATTTGCCTTGAAAGGTGTATTTTATTCGCGCCTGCATGTATACTATACAAAGTCAGAACAGAAAACGGACTCCTAGCTTTTGCTACTTAGTGGGACATGGTGTGAATTATCTCAATTACATTTTCTATTCCTTTATGTCTGTATTTTTCTGTTATTGTTGAAAATTGTATATCTCATCTAAACACTAAAATAAAGCTATTTTGCAGATTAGACCAGTCCAAATTCCAATTTGCCATAAAAAAAAAACAATATATGTCTTGTACATTGCATAATTTCAGGCGTTTAGTAACTGGCGCATTAATGTGTGCTATGCGAAGTCAGGAAACATACATACACGCTTTTCATTGCGCATTTTTCAATTCCACCTTCCAAATGCTTATCGACTTATAAAACGTTCCTACTTCCAACACCATTCTTTGGCAACGTGCCTCATTTCAGCTAAATTAAAACCGCTTCAATATCCACCTTGGAATGTTGATAAATTTCATCAAGTTCACCCATCGCGAGCTCAAGTGTCACCGACGTTTGCGAAAGCGCGACACCGAGTATGATTGAATTTGCACCTTAGCCCATCGCAATCCCTTCTGGCTAGCTTCTTCAAGAAGCCGTCAGTCACCAGTCGCCCGGCACCGATCGCGTGTCGCTGCTGCGGTGTGGAATTTACTCACGGGCTGCAAAGGGAAGCCAGAATAATTTACACTCCAAGTCACTCTAACGTTTCGAGCGGTGGGGGAGAGGGGGAGGGGGAAGTGGAAGCGACTGTTTGATGGTAATGGTTGGGAAAACATAAAACTCCCCAAAAGAAAAAACGCCACACGGGCTGGTAATAGGATTTTCGTTTGCAAACGACGCCACAACCGAAGACACCCATGTCGATTTGCGACAACTCCCACGAGAAAGTAGCTCACCGGTCGCACGGTTCGCTATACCGCTTAACGAACGCTAGGGCACACAGAAATACCGGCACCGGAAGGACAGTTACGAGATGTTGAAAATTCATTTCTTTTCGAAACGTGTGCCATTGCATTTATTATTAAATAAGGTAGCAAGCGGGAAAGCAAGCTTTCGGGTCCGAGCACCGTTAGAACGACGAACCAGCCAGGGAAAATTGAGCACGTGAAAAAGTTTCACTAATGCCACCGGCCAGCACACGCTGACAACGGGTTTGTGTCAGTGATGGTTTCTCTCTTTTACCCATACGGTACGACAATTTGGGACCACTTCCGGACGACAATGGTCTACGGAAGATGAAGTTCAAATTTGTCGCTTTATTTAATTTTCACCTTTATCTAGTGGGAAAACGCGTGTGGAAAACTCTTTCCAGGGACCAGTGCCAGTGATGTGTTGGTTTTTGGCAACATGTTGAAGACCTTCCCATACTTTGACTTCAACTCCAACGAAGGCGTGTCTTTATTGCGAACCAAAACTAGAACGAATTGCTTGCTGTCTTCTGCTAGGTGGAAAAATCACGTGTTCCGCAAATGGTGCGAGCGCTGTATTGAGTCGTCATGCTTAGCAGCAACTCTTTAACATGTTCCAGCTGAATTTCCCGCTAGATTTCGTGACATGACAAACTGGCGTGGAACAAATGTCATTTGGCTATACAATGTGGATTGCTACGCTGTGGATATCCGATGTCGAGCCATGGGCTTCCAAAAGCTTTCCCATTAACGACCTGTCGACTCGTGCATTTGTATACGAAACCGTGACACGACTACAACACGTCATGTCACAGGAACTTAGGTTGTGTGTGTGTGTGTGTTTTTTTTTTGTTGCTATTTTTCTCCCCCACCTATCGTTTGTGTGCTACATGTTACGTAAACTTCCACTCAGACCTACCCGAACCCAGCTGATGGCGTAGGGTGTACGCCACCACTGAACCGTTCAGGCGTCGCCCTTTTGCCGACAGAAGCCGACAAACTGTTGCTGTACACGGTTGCGTATGCTCCGTAACACCGTTCCGGCCACCCGAAAAACCCCGAACCACGACGATCAGAATCTCATTTGCGTTGTGGAAGTTGGCTCTGTGGTGGCCAAGCCACAAACCGTACCGAAATCCCCTTCTTTTTTGCCCAACGTCCATCTTGGAAGAAGCGTTCGGAAGGAGGAAAGCTGGACGATAGTATGCAAAACCTCGTCCACTTCTTTGGGTTCTTAATGTAACGAGGTAGCATAAAACCGACCACAGTTTCGATGAGATGAAAGGCAACTCGATACTTTGAGGTTTTTGGGGAGTTGAAACTGTGTTGGTTTTTTTTTCTCTTCCATTCGACATAAACATGGCCTACCTCAAAACCGATGCACAGGTGGAAGATGGAATGGGGTACACCCGAGCAGCAAAGTATGTCAGGTGATTGTTTCAGATCAAAAACGTGGCTCCAAAACACATCCACTGTACACAGTGTTCGATGGGCTGGATGTTCACTAAACAATCCCCGGAACCAAAAGGGGGGGGGGGGAAACATCAGCACCAACCAGCACACGGTCATTTTCTGATCAGATCCGCTCATCAAAATCCAACCTCAAACTCACACAACAAACAAAAAACACCAATACGCAGAGGGCAAAACAGATGAGATGAAAAGCCCTGCCGCTCTGGGAGGAATGGGATGAAAAGCTTGTCGAACCAGGACCATGACCATCCAACCAGGGCACCCAGAGCACGATGGAAATAGAATATCTGCCCCGCGCTTTTTCGACTTATGGGAACCGGTCCTCACCAATGAACCGGGTTAGATCCGCAGCAAAAACCAGTGCTGTCCTTGTGATGAGAAGTTTGCCTCTGTGTGTGTGAGTTTGTTTTTTTTTTTTGCTGTGCCACCAGAACATGATATCCAATCCAGCAGCGTTATTTCATTCCTGTGACTGAGCACAAGCTATTTCCATATCGCTCCACCATCGTGTTTGCCATTTAAGGCTCCACCAACCACCCCCGTCATGTCAGCTCCTTCCATCGCATGAGCCGTGGCAGGAGAGCAGTCCAACATCCAAGGGCATTCGAGATCAAAGGGGCTAAAAATAGAAGGCACGACACAAAACCATGTCTTAAATCATGGAGCAACACGACACGGAGCACGGGAAAGGGCTCGACAGGCAGAACAAAATGGTATGTTAGTAGTAATAACTTAATATCACTTCAACTCTTCCATTTGTTGCTTGGAATATGAAAAAATACCTACCATTTCTCCACCCCTACAAGAAATGCTGGAACTCCGTTTCCCAACTGATTGACCCCCAGCAACAAGCCGACCGATTCTCGTTGTAGCACTGTAATTGCAAACCCACAACGGTGGCACACCTAGCTTCTAAATCGGTTTCGATTACTCTAGCCATTACTGGCACAATTCGAGCTCCGATCATCTCGCCCAGAGCGTTTCCCGCATCTCTTCCCCGCCACACCGCCACCCAACGGGCCTGGGGAGGGGCACATTCAACCAAATTGATTACTGATACCGATCTTCAGTAGGACGGTTCCCGACTCGATTTCGGGTACTCGATAGCTATGATTTCCCAGCCGGCAAACTCCACTCCACTCCACAATCACGGCACAATATCCGAACCCACCACTAACCGGGTACGTAATCTAAATCTCAAGCACTTTCTTGATTTACCGGTTTTTGTGCAAAATCGGGTGACATCCTCCAAGTGGGTTTCGAGTGGGCTGCAGTACTTGAACGCGGCTCGATTCCACAATCACCGATGCTGAAGCTGGCTGAACCATGCCAAATCAAATACACACCTCCACACCCGATGGGCTGGCGGTAGAGGGTGCGGGAAAAAAGCGTCACATGATATCGAATTCTCCGCAACTGCTCGCTTTTCCTGCCGGAAGCCCTCACTCGCGGAATCCGGAGCAGTTCCAGCCAAGGAGGGAAGTCTGCCAACGGTGCACCAGTGGAGTAGGTGAAAAAACGATTCAAGATAATTCTAATGAATTCCTAACAAGTCACCGGCTTCTTCTGCAACTCGGACAATGGGATCGTGCTGTTGGAGCAATGCTCGTATCCATCCCCGTAGTGAGCAATGGCACGCTCGTACGCTCGTAAATAAACGAAACTTTCAGCACATGAATGATGGTTTGATGGTGGTTGACGAAAGGCAGCATCCCATCGTAGGTGGTACCAATTTTCCACCAGTATCTCTCATCCTGCACGGTCAAGAATTGGAAGATACCCATTGAATGGTGTTTGTGTGTCCTCTTTTTTTTCTTCAAGGAACGGTCTTCAAGGAACAAGGACGCTCTCCTTGTTTTTTTTTTCTTCAAGGAACGGTAAACATTTCATTATCATCGGTATTCCAGAATATACCGGAACGGACTCATTTACCGAGGCAAACATCTTGCCCGGCTCGGTCACCCAAGAAGCAAACCGTTCGGCAATGAGCTTGAGGAATTTGCGTTCCCATGCACCGTTTGTGTGCGTCCGAAGAAAGGCCCGCACGACGGTCAGTCGTTCAATCCCTGCCGTACAGTACGAGAGAATGTTGTTTGGAATTTTCCATCAACGTGCTATTTTGCTGCTGCCTTATCCTTTTCCGGCAGATGGAACGAAGCGCCCGATGCGAAGCAGAGTGTACCGGCTGGGAACGTTCGCGAGATTTATCTGTGCCGTTTGTAACATGCTGACGGGAGTGCCGAGCAGTGGAGCGGAGCAAAAAATCTTGTTCAGTCCACCAGCTAGATAGTCAGCCGATAGCAGTTCCACCGAACGAGCACAACAGGTTGCCCAAGCAAACCGAAGCAAAATCGGGCCGGAGAGGAATCTGATGCACGTCCGATTGTAAGGTGAGGTGTTCTCCTTTCCATACACAGACACATCTACTTCAACCACTAATGAGTAAAGGTATCAGTGTTTTTTTTTTCTTCCCCGAAATATAAAGGTCATCTCTCACGCACCGCTCCACCACAATCCATCTGTTGCCGCAACGGAGGAGAAAATGTCCTCATCTGTATGCCTGCGGACAAAACCCCACCGCCACATGGGACGTCTTTTCTGGTTTCATTCGGCCCGATAGCACCGCTCGATCGTCCCCCGCACCGTCCCCAAAATTGTGTTGTGAACCCACACGCAACATGCACGTGCGCTGGAAAACCGAAACCTACTCGCGAAAGGAAAACTACCGGCGCACAATCGTGGGCCCACTCTCCCGAAAACACTGCTAGGCGCTCGGTTTGCGACATCCTCGATGACCTTTATGCTCGTTGCGGACCAATATTTTCCGAGAAATGTTGTGCCGTTATTGCATTTAAATTTGACATTTACTGATGAGCGGATGAGCTAAAACAAAAACAAAAATTTGCCCCGCTCGAGAAGGTACTGGAGACGGCGCAACAACTAAAACAACAGCACCGAAAGACGAGCAAGAACAGGGAGTGTTGTCGGTCCCCACCCAGCAAGGCAAACCCGAAAAACACCTCCACAAATCGCGGAACAGCAGGAACGCAAAAGATTAAGATAAATAAATGGGGTAAACATAAATAAAAAGGATGCTCACCATCAACTCGGCTTTTTTTTTTGCTTTGACCCCACAATCTCCGCGAACCAAAATGAATCAAAGCAGAGCAGTTAGGTCCCTATTCGTCTGTTGCTTTATGCCCGAAAATGAAAACAACTCCTTCAGGGCACGTCGATTGAATTAATGTGTTTGTAATACAATCAAATCAACAGCGTGCCGAAAATGGCAGTAGAGAGTGAAAAGAGAAAGCATGGAAGATGGAAACAACATGTCACAACAAACGGCAAACATATAAAAGCGAAAAGAAATGAAGCTTTTCCCTAGATGCTGGAAGATGGTGGCAGCACAAAAAACATACACCACCACCACACAAACGCAACAAAAAAAAAAAAAAACATCATCATAAAATCCTTCGTTTATGAAGAAAAATGTTATTGCCCACATTCATCCTAATGTGATGCCCGGTTTGTCCGGGTTTTGTGTCATGCTTCGGCTGCCGCTGCGTGGCCTACACACAACTCAAGTACACATGCAGCTAGTTGAAACAAAGCCATCCATATTTCCCACCCTCTCGGTGGGGCGCATTACCCAGACCCGTGACGACCCGTGGGGAAAGCTTTGAGTAGGAAAAATGGCAAGCTACCGCGCGCCGCTTTCGGATAAATATCTGTTCGAGAAGGTTTTGTCATTCCGCATGCTTGCTTATTTACTGTTTTTGTTTGGTTATGTAGCGAAACACACAGACACACACAGACGCAACTCTCTGGTACGTCATGATGTTCCTTGCCCTGCGAAAGGTCAACCGACAGATTGAAAAGATGTCCTGCTGGGTGATGACGTCACTATTTGCCAACACCGAACTCTGTAGTTCGGCTTGATCTCAGCTTCAACTCACCCAATACATATATACCATCTTGCTCCCACACCACTCCCATGGTTGCCACCCGCTCGGGTCGGGATTTCGCACTAGACCACACTTTCGCTGCAATAAATCTGTGTGCACAACCTTCACGGATTGTACAACTTCGCACAGCGCGCAGGGAAATAACAGCACAGAGAAAAAAAAACAAGCAACTAAAAGCAACGGCCTCCTACGCTCACGGTGGAATGGATTTGGCGTGCAGTTTGATTGAGTGCCCCTGTGTGCGGCGGTGTCAGGCGAAAGAAACCTGTTGTTGCTGCGATTGCAGCAAACGTACGTTACGTTATCGATTGTCTTTCATATTTTGCGTGTTTTGCGCATTCTTGTATCTTCTTTTCAAACTGTTGAATGATTAATTCCTCACGTGCTTTAGAGTTCAGAGTGTGCTGTTGAGCCACCGTTACCTATGTAACGCTGTTGAATGAAGCGAAAATATTGACCCTGCTGGAGAAATGAAGAAAATTGTGGGAAGCTCTCGGTTCGGTGACTTCATTTGTTCGTTTTGATTGCAATTCATCCCTTTCCGTACCGTCTTTAAAACGCCATAAACAGACCAGGGTTGACGAGATCCGTCTGTCTCATTAGGTGACTCAACCACCGAAGTCTGGAGAATGACATTATGAGGTTAAAACGCTGGCAGGATTCCACGCTGATTGACAAATATCAAAATGAAGCATTTTAATAAGATGTCCGACGTTGATGAGGTTATGTTTCCAGTGTTCTAGAGCTGAAAACAAACACTGTCGTCAGGATAATGGACCCCGAAAATCATCTCAGAGCACTAAATCTGCCCGATTATTGCCAACAGTTTGCCTTTACTGTGTAGATTCCGAACCAAAATCCTCAAAGATCTTACAGTTTGGCTATTCTACAGCTTATGAAGGTAGTGGTCGGTGGTGATTTCTCCATTGTTTTCTCTCAGTATACTCAGTAAACATGTATGATGAATTAAACCACCAAACAGTACCGAAATTCTCACCAAAAAATCTATGCGAGTATTATTAAAAGGGGCAAATAAACAAAACATTACCACAAAAATAAATAATACCGAAACCTGTATGTTATTCGCTGTTACATTTTTTTTTGTTGTTGAAAATCCTTGAACTTCAAAAATCCAAACTCACTAAAATAGACAGTTCAGCTAAACCACACACATTATGAGCCATTATGTTTTTTTTTTTTGGTTCAAGTCCTAACGGCCTCTCCAACCTGTCCAAAAAACCATCGGTAAAGCCTTCGTTTTTCCGCTACCGACCATGGGCAATGGGGCCGAACACCCTAAAAGTGAATATATTTCCCCATTTTTCCGAAAAATTTACGCATGTGGTCAGTTCCCCGGTGGGTCACCTTTTCAACATTTCCCAACCATCATGTTTTTTTTTTCGGCTCTGTCGGCTTGTTGTTACCGTCGTTATTATCGGTTGTCAGCTAAAAAACCAGACCACCAGAGCGGATAGACAGATAGTGTAGCGTGCTCAAACCACCGGTCCGGTTGTACCGGGCTGTACAGATTGTTGGACATTTCGGTGATTAAGGTTTCTGACCTTCTGCTTGGCTCCGTTTGCAACCCGTACAACCCGGTACATTTTCGGCCCTTCCCTACCCACCTGTCCAGCGGTTAAACGGTGCGCGGTCACGGTGGACGCTTCCTGCCATCCTGCTTTGCGGTGTGATGGCCATTTTGTTGTAACCATCATTACGGTGCTCTAAGCTTTCCTCCTTCCTTGCACTTGCGCTACCGCAAGTTCAATGGGAATCGATCGGTGTGCTCTGTGGCTTTGTCTGCCATCGTTGGTGGGAGCTATCGACACACACACACGTACGAGCATACCCTCATGGGATGAGGCAATTTGGCCCTGAAATTTCGGTTGGTAGCACTGCTTCCGGTTAACCTGATCCTGGGGTAACTATCCCCTAAAGCCACAGGGCCTAGCAGCTGCGTATGTGGGCAGGGACGAGACCCATGCACGAGAAAATCAGATCACGGTATCAGACGTGGTCGTCAGCGGTGTGTTAGTGCCCCGGTCACGAATGGCACTGCAGGAGCACACACAACAACAGGCCGCGGTAAAGGTAAAGCCTATGGGCCCGGGCGAACGGTATCGATCTCGGCACGGTAAAAGGCTTTCGCCCTCGTAAATGGAGGCGCCCAGTCGGGCGTAAAAAATGCGCCCTCCAAGAATATGGTTTCGAGATGGTAGTAAAACCAGTAAGCTTCCCCTGGAGGAAATCACCGTGCCGGGGTTTTTCGGATCTGCTTCAGGTGCCGTCGCCCAACCTCCATGCAACCTAAACGGTCCCAGCTTTAACCGTTTATCGTTAAAAGCCAGCGAACAGCAGTGCCGCTAGCGTTGCAGGATCATCTTTACCTTTTCCTTGAGGGGTTTTCGAAGGGGCGAAGGTTCGAGGAGGGCTAGGAGGGAGATGTAATGATCCTGTGCGCCAAGATGGTACACGACGAGGGAAGCATTTGCGGTTGGAAGATATTTGGCTTTTCGATCGATAGGACCCTACCAACCCTGGCCGCGTCGCAATTTTTGGTGACCCGCACCGCACCTTCGCGCCAGATAAGGCGGAAGAGCGGGAAGAAGTTGGCGAGGCATTTTCATTACCGTTCAACTTTACCGTTCAGGCTACTGCACGGTACCCGATAAGAGTGCTGGTGAACGATGAGCGCTACGGTAATAAAGTTAATTTTAGGATCAACCACATGACTTCTGGTTGGGTTGCCTTTTTTTTTTTACTTGCTCCAATCGCTTCGAACTCAATCGAAAGCTCACCCATCCGTGCTGATGATTATCAATCTATCAGCGAGGCACACAACATTCGGCACACCTAATAAGCATGCCGCAATCTACGGTTATTGAAATCGAATTTGTGTACAATATTTTGGATGAGAACTTTGCGGATTTGCGGAAAATTTTGAATGAAATTAAACTTCCAGATGTCTGAGTTGTGAGGCGATGTGAAAAGGTAATGAGAGCATCGTTTAGACACTGTATCCACTAGATTTTATTTCAGAACTCCGTAAACTTCAAGCTTCATTGCTACATTAGTTGAATTCATAATACCCCAATTAATAATTCCGTTCTAGGGATCTAGTGAGCTACTATGAAGAATCACAAATCTTCCAAGAATAAAGATACACCCAGGATTTATAGAATTTCGGAGGTTCTTTTGAGACTTTTGAAGTTTGAACATTCATTACTGCATTACTTGAGGCCCTGATGAATAATCTATCTATCTTGCTATCTAGTGTTGAGTCACTATGAATCAAATCCGTTCAGAGTTAAAATTAATCTTTGAAATACATCAATGACTCTATATTGAATCTTTCAAATACATCAATGACTCTTTACCTCTGCTAAGAAGAATCAGAAATCTTTCAAGAATAAAGATACATTCTAGAACATCGGAGAGTCTGGAGAAGTTTGTCGTGTATTTCCTAAGATTAATAATTCCTTAAAAAGGTTTATGAATATATTGACTAGTCCAGTTCAATTTTTAATTCTTCAGAGATATTCAATGATCTCAGTTTAAAAACTAACGAAACTTTAAATATTTAATGATTTTAAGCAAGTTAAGATTCCTTAGTTGTTCAAGAATCTTTCAAGAATCGTTTCCTGATTCAAAATGCTCTTCAACAAAAGTTACACTTGAACTAAATCCCTTCAAAAGATTCCTTAAACACAACACCACCAGGATCACTCTAAAAATTCCTTAACGGTCAACGTATGAATGGGGTCTCCTTTCTTTCTTTTTTTAATTTAATCTAACTAATTTATATCCATGTCCCAAATATATTAATGTGCGTGCTTATTATGCAAATAATCTTGCAAAAAGGAAACAAACATTCGCTAGTAATAATATTTGCCCTCATCGACGGCAAACAAACCACCAATCAACGATTGACTTGCGCTACACCTACTGGTCGTGCGGGGTTAATTGATGGAAGATGTTACTCCGCTTGACGCTATTTATAGTCCTGGCCGTAGGACACACCCACACGGCATTGCCGAGAACGTATTCGCACAAGGTACCGCAGTGAAACCCGCAGATCCAGCCGGTGTGCGCTACTTTCATCTCGGGAATGGATAATGTATAATGAAATAAGATCCGACATTGATTAATATCCCCGGCCGAGCGTGTACCCTGCCGGCCGAGGCCACAAACGACGGCAAGTGAGTGTGGCCACGAGACTTATCGACCCCTTGGTGGTGGTTTTTTTTTATTCTTCTCGTTGCCTCCTGTAAAAAAAAAACCGGTGCAGGTGCTAATGGTGCTTTCCTCGTGCAGCATGGAAAACCTCGCCAGTGCACGGAGATAAGATAGCAAGATAGATCGTTCTGCCGGGTATGGGTGCGAGATTTCACAACGGTTGACAGGTTGGCTGGTGGTGCCTGGCCAAGTCTTTTCCCTCCTACTGAGCATTGGACTACTGAGCATCCAAGCGACTCCCGCTAATGTCTTCTTCAGCAGATACCGCAGAGCCTGTCCATCGATTTCCAGCGACAACCAGCGAGGGTCGTCAATCATGAACACGACCGCAATGTCATCCCCGGGGTAGATGGAACCGATTTCGGGTAAATGTCTTCCAGCGGTTATGCCAGCGCAGCGTTAGCGCAACACGTCGCTGACGTCAGACCGATACACTCGTGCGGAAATGCAACTCGCAACAAGGATGCACACTATCCCGCACGCGAAGAAATGGATGCCCGTGTCGAGGAGCAAACAACAACAACAAAATATCTCCCATAATCACGCCTCTTAATGTGTATCGAACGATCGAAGCGCAAGGTAGCACCGCAACTCAAGTGCTTGTTCGCTAGATTTAGATTGCGAGCAGCGTCCTCCTCGACGGCTGCACCGCTTACCCACGGAACATATCCCGCCGGTTGGCAATCACCATGTTCAACAGTTTAATTTGCCTGCTCGGCAAGGTTGAGGTCATCGGATTCACGGCGTAACCGGAAGCGGAGGCACAATCTCATCTCAACCGAAAGACAGCGCAGATGCACATACGGTGCGGCACAACAACAATCCACCATTTAGCCACGTCGACACACGGGAAGTTCCGGTACGGCAGAAACCAGCACCAGTTGTTCTGGAAACAAGGACAACGAATCCACCCTTCTCCGACGACACCCTTTTTTTTTGCCCGACGACGGGCTTGCACATTAAAATTGAGGTCAGCACGGTGGCATTGTGCTGCATCGTACTGCACCGTACTCACAACACACCGAGCAGACGAACCACGATAGAAACTGTGTAAAACTCGCCAGACCATTTCCGTCGTTTCCCGTTTATCGCCCCAAAAGAGGTTTGATAAAACTTTCCCCGAGGCCGGGCGTGCCACAAAAACCAAACTGTTAGCTCAGGTTTTAATGAACTTATCCCCAGAGCGACGGGCAGTGCGGGGAGTGGAAAGTTATTAAAACTTTTGCCACAACCCAACAAACGCCCGAACAAAAGGTGTGTGTGTCTGCTTATCGATTGATGATGGTTTTTGCTTTGGCAAGGCAAACGTTAGCTACTCGTTTCGAATTACCACACCTTTACTTTAGTGTTGTTGAATGTTGATACTTTTATAATGTGTAAACTCACTGTTTTCATTATCTATTCATTTTTATTGTGTCCCAAATAAATCAATCTCCAACGAACGTACTTAAACACGTTCCTTTTGTAACGTACATAGCATACTTTTAGGCGCACTATAAAAAAACAAACATTTGCTGACCTTAGAATTCGTTTAATTGCCTACCTTGTGGCGCAATAAAACATAATTTGCTTGCGGTAGCACTTATGCTTTCTCACCATCTTTCAGGAACCGCTAGCTCTAGCATGAAATATTCTACCAACGGTTTGATATGCCTCCGACTGGCCTCACGAAGCACGATGAAAAACGGCTGACCGAAAGCGTGCTACAGTGTCGATGGAAAATGGGGATATCGATTGCCTGCGCGGCAGACTTCAAGTACGACCCCGCTTCCCGACCATGGGCCTTCCAAAACAAAAACAAACAAAGCGAATGAAACAAGAGCGTTGCATCCACTGTTGGAAGGTTCACACGGGCACACACACACACGACCACATACGTAGCAATAGTCATCATGTTGCACTGTCCATTTCCGCTTTACTGTACGCTAGCGTGTCTTCCTCAATCCAACAACCCATCTGTTTGTTTCGGCTCTTCCGCAGCGGGAGAGTTTCCATGGAAAAGGACATTCAACGATGGAGAACATAACGCTTCTCGCTTCTTCGAAGCCGTGTAGCGCACATATGACCGGCTGCAATTTTGTACCTTGTATGTGTGTGTGTGTGTGTCTGTGTGTCGTACAAGCTCCACAAACAGGACACCGCATTCATTGAAAGGCCATTTAGCAAGAAGAACTTCTAACCAGCGATGCGATGAAAGCAAACGGGCGGGAGCGCCGAGAAGCCGGGAAAAACCTTGCTCCCGTGCAGAAAATTCCTTCAGTTCCGGGTACGCTCGAACCGACGGGGCAAGGTTCGCCCTTGCGGTACGCCACAAAAGCGACCACAATGTGCTACTGTGCTACATACTACGCCACCGCCAGAGATGACGATGGTCCGGATAATGGTTCCCAAGCCCCGGGGTCCATCCCGGGTTTGCAAGAGAGAAGCAACAACAAAAAAAAAACCCTCGTGTGGACATCACACGTACCGTGCAGAAATCACCGAACCAAAGGGAAACACTGCTACACTTTTGTTTTCGGAAAATTGATTTGATGCTTCACTGTCAGTTCGTTGGGGTCGGTTGTGTAGTTGGCTGGTGGCTGTTTGCCGTCTATGCCATTATAAATGCCCAGCACGGGGCCCAGCTTTCGGCCCGTTTAGAGGACGCCTTTTACTCCTTTCTTTAACGTCCGATCCTGTTTTTTTTTTTTTGTGTCATCTGGCCTGATAAAGCACCATCGTGAGACATGATCCACTTCCACTTCTTCACGTTTTCGGGCGTAACGGACAGCATCGGTAGAATGTGTATTGTGGCCGGTTTGCCACCCATCCACGTCGCTTACTGGAGCACGTACGGCCACCAACGAAATATTGACGCTGCGAGCTTTTTGCTGTCAATACTCTATCCCTTCTGCTGAATGCGACAGGCAGCTGTAATGTTTTCACAGTTTCAGAAACGGACGTATTTTTCTTTGTTCAGCTTGTAACGGTGGTCAGGGTAGTGCAACAGTGTATTCTCTTTATGGCGAAAAAAAAAAGATAACAATGGAAAGGCATCTGTTCATTTATGCAAGCCACAGAATTTCAACTTTTCAGGATGGTAAAACGAGCTGTATTAAACTACTTCTCGTGAATTAGTTAAGTTTTTCTCCCATTCATTGTTGTTGATTGGTGTAAAAAAAATCATCAAGTTTGTCTACTAATTATTATTTTTTAGACTTCTTCATCCATCGAACCCATATGAGAAGATAGACTGCTTTAAATTTTACTCATAATACTGGATCTCCAACCGCTCCCACCAAATACTTTCGACTACTAAATTTCGATTGTGCAGAGGTGGGGTGACCAAAATGGGTTAACTTCAAGACATTTTCCATTTATTAAAAAAAATGGAAAAACATCTTTTCATTCATGCAAACCATAGAATTTCAACTTTTCAGGATGGTAAAACGAGCTTTATCGAACTACTTCTCGTGAATTAGTTAAATTTTCCTCCCATTCATTTAATAATGTTAATAACAAACAGTTGGGAGTATTTACTAATCATTATTTTTTGAGACTATTTTGGCACTCGAATTCATGTGAGAAAAGATATTTGAGTTTAGCTCATAATAAAGGATTTTCTGCCGCTCCCACCATATACATTCGACTACTAAATTTTAATTGGGCAGAGTGCAAATGGGCCAACTTCATGACATTTCTCACCTATTTTAATTAGAGACTAAGTCTTTGGCATCATGTGGCTGCTGTAGCACAAACAGTATCTCGTCCGGAAAAACGAAACGCTAGACTCCCGCTCTAAACAAGGAAAATTTAACCTTCTACCTCTTTGTGATGATCCCTCGGAAAGAACAACAATTGACAGAAAGTTTACACCTTGCAAATTTTAAAGCGAGCATTTGTTGGTAAAACTGACAACATTAGCCGGAATCATACACTAAGCCAGTTCCAGGCTTATCCGCTCACAGCTCCCCATACAAATGGCAAGTTAAGCCTAGGACAAAAGGTGTATATTGTTTTCCTAATGAAAGCTTCGGCCAGATACTCGACAAAAGTTAAAACAAAGAAACAAACAAAGAAACATTAAAATCAAATGTTTTATATGACAAAGTAAAGTATTTTAGACCAGTTTTACACGTTTTGTTTAGATTTTGTGCTATAAATTAATTCAGCTGTCAAATTTCTAAACACCGCGTATCTCCTAATCCACGAATAAGAGGAACCGCGTATCTCTGGGACTGCCTGTATTTTTATAATCAGATTTAGATATTGTTTCAAATGAATTGAATTTAAAGTTAACTTTCGTAACTTTGATCGATTTTTCTCAAATTTTATTCAAGAAAGACGGCCAAGCCGTATGTCTACAAACTTCAAACGCACTTCCCAATTATCACCTGTTTTCCCGAGAAATACTCGAAAATTCTTTGAATTCCTACCACAAACTCATTCCATTGCGAATGTCCCCAAATAAAGCCAACTTGAAGCACGAGAAATCACTGGCAATTGAAACAGTCCCCAAGAAAACAGCAATATAATTCACATGGTTTTTCGTCCGAACAGTAAGCATCCAACAGAAAGTAACATCAGAAATACTCATCTCCTTCTTTACAGCGGCACAGAAAACATCCCCGAGTAGCAGGGCCACTGTTGAGCCCTTTTTGGTTGGCCTTTGTCTTTGCGTTGCCCATGCCCAGCGATAATTTCATTCGCTTTGCTTCACAATAACCACCCCTTGCGCCCCTTCTCCCCTCCCGCTTCGGTAGCATCTTGTCTTGTCACTTAGCATCCGGACCGGGGCAACCTTTTTCCTTTTAAATGTCGTCCGTTTAAGCATGAGGCTGACATTTTATTCAAATCATTTCGCTCGTTGCGATGCTTACTTTCATTTAGCGTCTTCGATTGCTTTTTCATTTTTTTTTTTTTTCGTATGTCCAATTTGCAACTTGCAGCTTGACCATTCAACTTGTTTCATTGCAGTGCACCGTTTCGCGTCGGTTTATAACCCGCCGTTTACATGCTGTTAAATCATTCTTGCAATTTTTGGCCCCCTTTTACGGACCACGGTTCGTGACGAACGTCACCCAACTCGAGCCCTTTCGATGCGGTTTTTGCATTAGCGCTTCCACAGTCCCTTTTTTGGGGAGATGGGACCGTTTTTTTTTTCTTTATCTGCACATTAAACTACTTTTCAATCACAAGTTGTGCCTGTAAACCTTTTACAAGCGAATGGTTTTCCCCCGGCATGTCACACGTTTAAATGGATCGTAAAACGAAACATTTGCAGCAAAACAAAAATAAACCTTCATGCAAGCAGATCCAGCACTGCCCAACGCTAGTCAAGCACGCTTTTATTGTGTGCTTTTAATTCATTTCCAAAACTGTCCAACCAAACCGCCAGATGACGGTGAATTGTAATGAGTTTTGTCGTGCACTTGTTGATATTGTTCACCCGGCAAAAGCCTCCTTACAAGCGCGCCGCATCAAGAAATCGTCGAAAACCGAACAAATTCCCACCCCGCACCGGAGGTCGCGCACGGTGCAATCGGCAATAAAGACCAACCTGACAGGGGGACAATAAAACGCCCACCAAGCGTGTGTCCAGAATGGTGCCGGTGCGATGCCAAACCATCGTGATAAGGTGAAAAATGAATTAAATCATTCGAATTAACACGGGACACTGGAGTGTCTTGTGCCCGTAGACGAACACTGTATACGTAAAGTGATGCTTGATCACACAACCATGGACGTGGATCGCTAGCTGTGAGCGGGAAAAGCGATTTACTGCACGCTCTCCAAGAAGAATAAGCATTGGGAAATAGGGCAGACTCGAGACATTCGCAACATTCGAACAATTCTTGAGCCATTCACCCAACAAGAGTTACAAACATCCTCCACAATTATATACAACATATTTACACCCTTCACGCCATCAATAGGCGAACAAAAGCAATCAATATGCAAAATGTGCAGAAGAAACACGTACAACTGCACACACACACACAAACAAAAACGCAGAACGTTGGCTAATGTGCTCGTGGCATGCAACGGTGGCAAAAGAGGGAAGAAAAAAATCCACTCCACTACGCCTCAAATCCCTTTTGAATAATGAACCAAACGGGCATAACAATATATGTGTATGTACACGGTAATTTCACCGTACGCCAATAGCGGTGTGTAACGGGTGTGCTGTAACGGGCGGAAAGCAGGAACTTATTTACACATACCAACACATACGTGCCGTACGCGAAACTACCCCGAATGGCCATCATTAATTTATTTACTGGCCGTTCTTCCTCTTCACGTGTGCGCACCCCCGGTTTTGGGGGTGGATTTGC
Source organism: Anopheles marshallii (assembly GCF_943734725.1). Lineage (NCBI taxonomy): Eukaryota > Metazoa > Arthropoda > Insecta > Diptera > Culicidae > Anopheles > Anopheles marshallii. Next base: position 77,682,497 of record NC_071326.1, on the reverse strand, counting down.
GTTTGGACACCCTGCGTTACGAACCGTCTCCCGTCCGGCACTAGGCGTTATGCTACTAGCCCGCTATCGCTCCAACGTCAGCTGTCACTTTGACAGATGATAGTAAACGCCTAAAGCTATGCAATGGTTTGTTATCTTTTTTGTCGCCTGTGCCACAAGACCAATACCCGGCCATACTTTACCGTACCGAATAATATTCGTCAATTCTTTCGTTCAGCTGCAGCTCGGGACGCGCTGAGCTGAAACAATTATGTGCTAATTAATGAAGCAATTACCGGCACACGGGGACGTGACACGCGAGCTTAATTCAATCGATTGTCGTTGATGGGAAAGCGCACAATGGGAAAAGTCTGGTGGACGCTACGCTGGCTGCACGGGATGCACAAACGAGGACCTTGCTGCTTTTTCGCTCCGTTCGTTTGTGTGTACCGTGCACGTGTGCGTGTGTTGAGTGCGATTCGCAAACCCCTTTTTTAGAAGCTGCGAAAAGCATTCTGACCATGTCACAGACGGGTACCCAACGCCTACCTGTGTTCTTGCACCCTTTTTATCGGGTGCTTTGGGGCGAGAAAATCGATATTTTTAATTACATCTTTCTGCTACACAAATACACAGAAAAAGAAACAACAATCTGTGCTGTGTCCAAAATCGAATACAAGGAAGCATGATTCGGGGTACCAAAAAAACAAGCGACAGCCGAACACCGTAAAGCACAATTTGATTATTTGCTGTGCTTTCGGGTTCGGCCGCTTGTCGGCATCATTAAGGTGATAATCACCCACTGTCATCTCTTGTTTGGCCCAAACTCGGTTTTTTTTCTCTGGTGGGCAAATGTTTGATTCGCTCATTAAGCAGAACACCCATCGGAGGAGATGCGTTGTCCGTTCTCATGCGATATTAACAAGAACATGTCATCGATTATACGATCGAGCTCATTTTGTCAGAATTGATGTCCAGCAACAAAGAAAACAAAAATGAGCTGTTAACAGTTGCTGACGAACAGCGAACGAGATGCGTGGTAACAGTTCGTGCAATAGCTATTGGTCGTAAAATGGACACAAACGGACACAAAATATGGTGCGCTTATCGAGAAAAATCTTGCGAGTAGCTGCTTTAGCACGAAACGCCTGCAAGTATGCAATCTCTGATATTAATATCACTTTTGATGGTGTACGGAGAACTTGATGACCTTTCGGTGACATATTCTTCCAAGTTGCGTTACGACCTTCAGTAGCACTCCTACATTTTCGATGAATTTATGGCAAAAAAAGATATTAATATTGCATACCTTCAGGCGGCCACTTCCAATATGTAGTAAAATTATATATGATTTAATATGTCCTAATGATTTTCTCGATTATACGCATCTCGTTTTCGCTTCAACAAGAAGAACTGTCATAATTAAAATAAATAAACATTAAATATATAATTCTGCAAAGCGAAATTGTACTCTCATGCACAACAATTTCGATTGGTTGAGGGCTTTTAGGTCAATTAAAAGCTCTTCCCAATTTGTTTTCCGTCCCGCTGACGTGACCAAGAAGGTAACCTCCGAAAGGCAAACCCTCTGCAATATCTAAGCCATTCGTTTTTACGTTGCATGGCTTCCGATTTGCCCATTATCGGATCAGCGTGACTCGGGGGATCGTTTCGTTCTGGTCGATACCGGCTACCAGGCTCCCTAATAGCTTTGGTTTGCTGCTTCTGCTGCTTGTCTACGGCTTCGACACTAGTGGGCGAAGAAGCGGAGCACACAGCAACAAAAAAAAAACAGCAGCAACGATGATTAGAAAACCACTAATTCGATAATAATCGTAGGCGTGGGCTTGAATTCAAAATTTAACAACGCTATGCAGGGCAGAATGGTTAAAAAAAGGAGCAAACGCTGCGTGTGTTTGAATAACCACCGTGAGTTCCATGTCTAATTGTTCACTCGGTGAGCAAATAATTCATCAGCGATGAATAGAATAACACGCAGCTTAAATTTTAATCTCACACCATTATTCATCGTCCCCCGCAAAGCAGCTACATTTGAATAGACTCGAGCACAAGATTGTTGATTTGTGCTAATAAACTCACGACAATTAATATGCCTCATTTATTCCATTTCGCGGCAACCCGAACCGAGAACCTTCTTCCCTCATTATAGTCACAAACTTTTTTTTATAAAAAAAAGGTAAGCTTCAAACGTCCAAAACCGTCGCCACCAAGTGCTTGATGGTTATGTCCTGCCAAGGGTGCCAGCCTGTTTCCCACACAGTAAGCAACACATTTAACACCACCGTTCTGCCACCATTACCCTATCCCCAAAAACCTTCAACCTGCCCGCCGTGTAACGCCGAGAAATCAACAGCATGCGTCGGCTCTACGGGAGACCAGCGCCTGTTTGCAACCTGCTGCTATGCCCCCAAAACGCTCCCGAAGTGATTTATTATCTTCCGACCTGAAATCTGCCGGGACGAGAAGCACGAGCCACAGCACGGGGGGTGAACAGACCCGACACTGCCCGCGGTAGGTGGGTGGTGACACTTTTCCCACTTCACTGAACACTAAGGCCACCCATCAAATACATTCCCACTCATTAGCTGATAACGGAACGGCCAACGGTACGCGTTAGGATGCGGGATCTTCTCGCAATGGAAAGACACATTTCCCACTGGCAACCGCCCGCTTTGGGCAGGAAAGGAGCAATAGGCAATTAAACCCGAAATCGATTTTCCGCCTCTCCATAAGGTGACAAGTGTCAGTTTATGGCTTTACGGCCATCTCATTCAGTGCGTTCGCTTATGGCACATTTTTTTTACGACCACCACGACCTCCATTTCAATCAAGCTGTAAATTAAAGTGTCATATTTTCGGTATGATCTATCCCGAAGACAGCAACGGAAGTCCCGCTGTACTTTGATTGACTTTTTGCGACTGAAGTTTAAAAGTTGACGTGTATCAGATTTTCTTTGGAGCACACTTTTTGGATTGGAAATTCGGGATTTTATGGCACACCATTATGGAGGACTATTAAAAGTGTCGTTAAGCGGGCGTTGGTTAATGACTTTTGAGTAACTGATTAAAACGATCCAGAAATGCGTGTCCGCCTGCTTCAAACAGCTGTAACACTGACATCCCGCCGACTTTCCGTTTTCCCGTTTTTCCCCCCTTATTGTTCCTAACGTCCGATGCTGTTCTACATGCTAGAAATCACACATCACCGTCAGGCAACGTTAGTACCATGACCTAAAACAATCTCATACCGACCAGACGCGCTCATTACCTCCGGCCCGAGTGGCACTAAACCATGATGAAGAAAATGTTCCAGTTGTTGGGGATCGGGTCTCACACAAACAAAAAACGTACTAACACGACTCGCAACAGTAATTATTACTGGCCCCGTACCGGGGGACTCCACCCTTACCAAAACCCGACATCCAAATCCCGGCATCCGTCCCCGGTAGCTGATTGTGCTGTGTTGCGCCGACTGAGACAATCACAAACAGGCGGAGACCTCGTCCAGAGTGGCCAGTGTGGGTTTGGACCGCGTGTGTACATGTTTTGCCCCACCATCACCGCTAGTGCCCTTCAGAGTTTTGCATATGAATCATAACACACGGCGGAACAGACCCTTAACAACTCGCATGGAACGTGAGCAACGTGATGTGGAAAGTCACACCGCTGCTGCACACTGGAGCGTACGCTTACTGAAGAACACAAGAAGTTCCAGTAAACCGCTAGCCATAATTGACACTAAATCGCCTTACCCTCCCCACGGCACATGCCAGAAGTATAAACCCCAGATAACCCGTTACGATGCGTTACGCTATTCACTTACCAAATGAAGTCCTTGCAATGGGAACAGAACGTTGGCTGCTTGAAAAAGCGCGGTATGAACCGATGATCCTTGACATTGTAGACGTTCTTCTTCTTGAGCGCACCCTTGCGTCCACGGTTCCGGAGCGCATTCTTGTTCTCCGCCTCCGGGATCTCCTCCAGCGTGTTATCGTCGTCCGCCATCTCTTTCACCACCGAGTCGACGGTTTTGTTTTGGTCCACTGTGTGCTGAGGGCACACAAAAGCACTACTTCTTTTGCCAAATTCACTCACCACACGGAACACACACAGTAGGCTGTGGCAAACAGTAATGGATGTGAGTAACGCTTCGCGCGTAACGCTTCCCCTGTAACGCAACCCGTATATCTCTGGCCCGTAATTGCACCCTTTTTGCACACTCTTGCTCTCTCTCTCTCTCTTTCTTTCCTTTTCGCACTATCGCTTTCTGCACCGACAGGATAAAAATCAAACGACACGCACCACTCTAACTTGGCGCGGTACTCGCGTTTTACTCTACTCTTGCGTTACTACCCCGTCACTACCTTCTCCTTTGCACACCCTTTGCGAGTGGCGCACTCAACCACACATCCACACACACACACACACGCACTAACACACACTGGTTTCTATGGTATGCTTGATTTTTTTTTTGCTTGCACCCAGCAGGTGTTTTTGCTCCGGGTTGTACACCGCTCGGGAAGACGAGAACGAACCTGACAGGACACTAGCTGGATACTAACACGCACCAAAACACTGACGCGACTCAGCAGGCCTTGCTAACGATCCGAACGACGGGGCACGCTCTCTTCGCTGTGGATAGCAAGAAAAAAAAAAGCAGGGAGAGAGAGAGAGTGTGTGTTTGAGAGTGTATTGAAATTGACACGCACTGTTTTGGAGCTCTGCTCCCATACAGCTGTAGTCGGGGCTGGAGAGCGAACAAGTGTACTGCTGTGTTGGAGCAGGACATTCGCATGGGGAGATTTATTTCGGCATTAATGTCCGCCTAACGCAACGCTCATCAACCACTGCTTGATTTATCCTTCGTCTCCTGCTTTTCATCCTAGCACTCTCAATCTCTCACTCGCACACACAGGAGACTCCTATCGAAATTCTTTCCACCATTGCTAGAGAAAATGTCTCCACAAAGCGAGAAAAATGGTATTAAACCCGAGAGAACCGAAACCGAAGTGTTTCGGTGTTCGCTCTTACATGCGGAATAGCTTATCGGTAAACTTGTGGAGCCAAGGAAAACAAACCGTTAACGGTGTGCTTTTTGCCTGAAGCGCAACAGTACATTGCTGTATACTACTACTATTACTACGACGACTACTAGTACCAGTACGCACCGATACCGTTGGAGGTAATTTACAGAAGCTGCCTCACAAACTCCATTTTGTGGCATCATCACCTTCTCATTGCAGGGCTCTCGAATCTTTCCAATAATTAATTATTCTTAATTAGTTCTTGTTATTCTACGTGGGAACAAAACAGCAGCGTAATGAGAAATCGATTACGCGAATGTCAAAAGTTTAATTGCCTGGTGGCATGAAGGAAACTCCCAATTGAACCCCATTTCTACTGGCAAGATAAGACGATTCGGTGCAGAAAATATATCTATTTATAAGGAAAACAGTCCCGCATTGTATTATGGATCGATTCAATTATTTTTCAATTTTTCTTCCCAACAAAAGCAATACTAACACAAACTAACTTGCAAGATAAATGTACCAAACCGGGCGGAGTGTGGGATCGGTTGCTAATCCTTTGCTTCTTGTTTGTGCTGTTAGAGTCCTTGGACGTCTCCTGCACGGTGACTGGGCGCTGGAGAAGACACAGATGCCGTCCACTCCCCGTGTGCCACTTGGATGGAGTTTTAATTGGAAAACTTCTGCCATGGTCAGTCTGCCAGGAAGCCCGGAGCCCGAAAAATATTACTACGGATTCCTCACCGTCCACTTTCGGTCAAATGACTGCCGTTTCAGAGTGTGTGCGGGCGAGCAAAGTACCGGGTTCTGACAAGTTCGAGTATGTTTAGACCAAACAGCGTACAGGTAGCGCGGCCACCTTGCACGAGAGCCGTTTTCACAAACGTGGACAACTAATTCAATTAAAGGACGCGTGTGTGTCGCGTCATGCCACCCTGTCAGCACCGATTGACGCCATTGCGAGAAGGGCAAATTTGCAGGCAAAATGGTGGACCCGTGTAGGAGTATGGGCACAATTTTTAAGGCCTCTTTTTTACAACGACAGCGAGAGCCCAGGTCGAATTAAAACCACCATTGCGTGGCTTCCTCCACGGACGGTCGGATTTCCAAGGCTTCCTTCCCGAGGTTGAAGGTTCCAGGCCCGGCCAGGGAACGGGGCCATTGGATGCACCCACAATCCATCGCCAATCCGCATTCTTTACACTCAAAATCAATTAACGGCACGTCAAGGTACGTCACAATGGATGACACTTTTAGCAAAGAAATTGCACTCTGACACTTAACCGCACTTACCGCTCTCGAACCAACCAACCAACTTCCGTTCTGAGCGCGTTACCCGGAATAAAATTAGACGTGAACGTTTCCAGCGTTTCTATCAATTTAATAATCTGCAACCGCCAACACACACACAGAGGTTGCTCGTAGTGTAGAATTCACGCTTGTCGCAAGTTCCCGGCACAATTAGCTGATACTTAGCTGACATACACCCACCCATACACGCCAGTATCCTCTCAATAGCTCTCACGCTTTAGCGGTGCGTTTCGAGATCAAAATTAGCGCACAAATTAATGCCGAAGCGGTGGTCGTGGATGAGGAGATTCATTTACAACTGATCACCACATCTGTACTTTACAGCAAGTAGAGGAGAAGATATAGCGAAGTCACCAAGAAGCGTAATGGCAGTCCAAATGTACAGTGCCATCTTCAAGTCCAGCTCGCATACAGATGCTAATTGGATGCCTCATGGTAGTCGCTTTAATTAGCAATAGGTGTAAAGCAATTTGCAAGCATATAATAAACAAGTGTTATAGATAAATCATTTGAATCGAGAAGGAGTTTTGGATTGCGTTTTAAAGATCCCGTGACAATCGTGAGAAACTGAATAAATCGCTGGAGCTCAGCAAGAATATGAATGGTTTATGAACCTTTGTTGCTGTTTTGAACTACAGCAAAGTAAAGTCGAATGAACAAAAGTGTTTAAAATTCGTCGCCTTGCCTAAAATCCTCAGTAAATTAAGTTTCAAGAATAGTTAAATGGAAACATTTTTTGAAGGCCATAAAGCTCCCCTTATTGTAAACTAATTAGCGTAAACAAACACCCCAATCACTAGCAATTTACGCATTAAAAATTAAAACTTTAATTAAAACTGTTGAATTCTTGAACACGACTGATAATAAAGTACGAAGTAGTCAACGAAGTAGCACGAAGCATCTTCACCAGCATCCCACTGCTCTTGGAAGTCTCCCACATTTCTCGCATTGTTGTCTCACTTTCTCTCACGCTCGCTCGCTTTACATTACTCTCACGGCATCACTCTCACTTGTCAACTGTGCTCAATACGGTATTTGGAGGGTCTCCTCCATGAGAGCCGAGCAAGATCAGTATCGGGAGATGCTGCGCGGGAATTGAACGGCTGCACAACGCCAGCAACAAACTAATATCGGACGGGATGGAACAGCAAACAAAACGAACACACAACAATCATGAGCATGAGATTTTTCTTCCTTCCTTTTTCGTTGCCTTCCCCTGATATGCGGCTCTCATCCACCGTTTCTGTAATTTTTTTTTTTTTCGTTACTCGCTCTCCACACTTGAAGGCGAAGTGGTCGCCCGTCTCCACATGCGCTTCACCGCGTGTCTTCACAATTCAATAATGCGTTTCTTCGCTGCTACACTTCTCGCCTCGCAGTGTGGAGAGTTGGCCAGCATAGCACAACGTGCGAACGTCGTACGGTTCTCGATATCGGTCAGCCCGTTTTACGGGGGTTCTCTCGTGGTTGGGTTGTGCTGTGAAACTGGACAACGTACTTTTATTTTTGTTTTAAAATGTAAGTATTGTTTTCTTTTCCTCATTGTGTGTTCTCTTGGATCTCCGGAAGTCAAAAATACACAACAACGTTAGCAAAAGGCGAGGACTTTTTTAAGGGGATTTTGGCGGACACAAATGTCGCGTAAATGCGCGGGTGCACGATATTCTCAGCCAAAAAAAAAAAACAAACTACTCAACTATACAGCCTCCCCTTTTGCTCTGCCGGTCGATAACGCGTTTTCCCCATTTCCGCTCGCAAATTAGATTCGTTCTCTGGGCCGTACCCCTCCCCTCCCGCCCAACAACAGAGCACCGTGTTTTGTTGCGACAGCTCGCTCTCAGTTCGGCGCACCGTTTGACATTTGAAATGGAGATTTTTCTGAGCTTTATTGTGTGCGCTTTTTGTTTCTGCCTGGTTTGGGCTGCCTGCGACAGAATGCGGACGCAAAGTTTTGCTTGAGTTCTGTTCTGCCTACCACCTGCGACTCCTCCAAACTCCGAAAACGTTTCTTCATTCCGGTGACAGAAAAAAAAACACCCGCAACACACACGCAAACACCGAGGCAACCGCCCGGAGAGCACAACACAACACCGGAGCATTTCTAGGTCAAAGTTGGCTGGGTTCGGGTCAGGCATCAACATCAACATCTTAAGACACAACAACCCCGCATCGGTTTGGACAACGCGAGACATTTCGCCTTCCGCCAGGGTCACCATAGCGACACAAACACGCACAGCCCCAAAAAGCACACACCTTCACGAGCCGGCAGCACACACGCGCGCAACGCACACACACGCTCGGGAAAAACTGGTGGAAAAGCACAACTCGCTGACTCGCACTGGCTAGCGAACCGAACCGAACGGCATTACAAATCAGATTGATTGTGGTGAAGTTTGCCTCTTTTCGCTGCTCACTAGCGGAGAATTCGGTACGGTATCCAATGCAGGGTTTTTCGGTCGCATTGCTGCTAATTTCATTGAGTAAGAGATTCGCTTTCCTGATGTTGAACAAAAAAAAAATTTATATTTGTAATGTACTCTCCTAGTGTCTCTTTCAACGCTCCACTAGACCTTAGATGCAACAGTATCACAAAAGTATTGTTTACGCTACTTTTTAAGCGAAAAATACCTGTCAATAGTTATGTCTATAGTGAAATATACTCTATAAGTGAGTTAAATCTTACCAATAAGTCATTTAAAACGAATTTCGAAAAGAGCTGTTCTAACTGATTTAGTACTACTACGTGATCATAGGAGTCAAAATCATGGCCCATTTGAAGACTATTATCAAATTCCGACAAAAATGCTTATACGTATACAGGAAAGGGGAGGAGTAAGGAAGGGGAAGTCCTCTCAGTCATCAGTATTCATATATGTACCACCAGTTATACTTGTTAACCCCCATCTGACAACTTTTTTTCGTTTCGTCTCATTTGAAGGGATTCGAAGCAATCCCCCCCCCCCCCCCAACCCGTCAGCAATATCAAAATTTGATCATGACCCCCTTCCTCGGTTGAACTTTTTTTTTTTTTAAGGGCTCCAACTATCTTTCCGCTCGGTGCCTCCTAGGGGATTGATCCGCCACTGACTACAACGTACACACGATGCTGAAATTGTTTAAAACAGGAACAAACCTCACTAACCAGCGCTTCTTCATACGAACCCTGCATTTTACGCATTTTTTTCTCCCCATTTCTCTCTGAGTTCGATGAAACGCTCTCTCGCGCAGCATACAGTGCTTCCTACACAATTCGCTACACTAGGAGTTTTTATAAGTTGAATGTTTTAATTGTTTTAGGATGATCGTTGTAAGTGTACTCCGCTTACTTAAACAAAATTACGTAATTTAAAAAACTATAATAAAAATCAAATATTCTTCTCTTAAATATACATACAAAAAGTAAAGGGAGGCGGTATTTGAACCAGTCAAATTCACGATAGTTTATTATTATGCCTAATAAAATCAACAATTGCCAGCTTATAAAAAATATTGTGTAAACTCTACAAAAAAATATGCAAATTTACCCTAGCTTAATCATCTAGCTAGATAAAAAAATGTTTCACGTAGGATGAACGTTTGTCATCTATAAAAAATCAAATATTTTATCTCAATACAAAGCTCCACACACAAAGCTTACTCATCGGAGAGACAAAAATCCCAAAAAAAGCGCTAACTAAATACCCGATTGGATTAGCATTTCTGTTTATTTCCTTTTTTCCCTCCGCGCAACCATCGATAAATGCGATCGTATATGGTAGCGCCAGCAGTAATAAACACCGTATCGGGCGCAAACAACATGTTTGCATGCGGTTTATCCAGCGGGAAGCTATCCGCTGCATGTTTGCATTGAACTGCACACAACTGCAAAGCTAACGTTTTGTTTTTTTTTTTTTGTTCGCAAACGAAGAAAACAGGAACAAGCCGCACGGTACAGTAACACAACACAGCATACCACACACGGACAAACAAAACAAAAACAAAACAAAAAAAAAACAAGCAAACAACACACATGAAGAAAGATAAAACTCGACTTACCAACGGCGACGCACCAGTCGGCCAATTAAAATCAATTCATTCGCAAATCGAAATCGATCACCGGCGACGGCCCCGTGTGGCGTTTTAATTAGCGAAAGGGCCAGCGTACCAGCAGTGGTAAGTGCAGTGCCGGATACGTGTACCGAACCGTTCCCAGGAGTGTGACAGGCAAGGACCAACCGGCAACATGTTCGTTAACAAACAAAATATACTAATAATTAAAGCCATGCGCTAGGAGGACATGCTCAATGTACCGAGATTGATTAGCTCATCATTTGCACCTGTCGAAGAGCGTGGAGATACTGTAAATAAAAACCCGGTGACAGTTGTACAGGAAAGATTTATTTTTAAAAGGCAAACCCATCTTCACCGTCCAAGTTATTTTAACCTCCCAAAACCCAGCGGGCAGAAGCTGAAGCTGATCCAACCTTACACACCTTCTCCTCAACTCCACGGCATGCACCGATCCGATCGACATCGGGTTGCCCTTATATTTTGTCATTTCTGTTGAGCGCTTCTTGTTTTTTTTTTTGCTCACTTCGTCCGCACTTCTCCGCGCTCATTTGATGCCAATTGCCAAACCGCATTCCCAGCGTCGCGACTTCGCTGCCGCTGCATCGTGTAAAACTGCTAGTTTCCAGTTCGCTTGTTGCGTGTCCTTTTCCGTGCGCTTACCACCCACCCGACCCGCATCCCTTTTGGTTAGGTCGCAGGTTATGATTGCGCATAAAAGTACAGCTTCATCAGCGTCATTCATGTCAATTTGGTGTGTTTGCTGCGCGTTTGTTTTTGTACGCATTTTCGGTTCATTTTTTTTTGCTTGCCAACAGTACTTTTTTTGCTGTCCGTGTGTGCTCCGTGCACAGATGTAAGGTTTTGCTTTGTTTTTTTTTTTTTTGCTTCATAACGCTGTTCCAGCGGAATTATGGAATCGCCAAAGCGCCAAAGATGTAGCGTGGCAAATGGTAAACCTGCCCGCGTGTGTCGGTCAGTGGAGAATCTGATCGAATGACGGGCCCCTCGGTTTATTTAAGGGACCAAAACCCCTAGAGGGATCGGAATACAAACGAACTACTGTTGGGTGAATCTGATTCCGATTCATGAATCGTAATGAATCTTTCAACTAAATATTCATTGAAGTAACCTGAATCTGAGCAACACATTAATCTTTGAGAATTTATGTTTATGAGAATTTATTACGTCTTGTGAGAGTAGACTCCAGATTTGAATGACTCCACGCTAAAGAGTCGTACGAATGACTCTTCACAAACGATTCATTAAGCAGAGCACTAGAGCTGTACCAAAAGAATCAGAATCGTGATCAATTTGCGGTTCTTGAAAAGAACGAATGAATTACTTTCGTAAAAATAGAGTGAATTAATCATTTTTCATAGCTTAACTGATCCCAAAACAAAAGTTAGAATTTACCTTTAAAAATAAGGAAACATTTAGCAAATAAGGAACATTTGAACAACTATTTCACTGATGTATTTTACTATATAAAAGGAAAAAAACAACTAGAAATCCATTTCATATAGCCCAATATATCAAGATACCAACCCCCAATACACTTGGGCGAACATTCGGCTAATAATTTGTTACTGTTCCAGACAAGTACAGTCTTTTCCCCCCGTTACGCAAATAATGCCCGAAGCAAAAATTCGCGTAACTCGAATTCCCTTTATATCGTTTAAATCGTATCGTTTAAATTTAGTATTCTGCGATCGATTTCTTCTTTTCACGTTACGATTCACAATAATAATTTAAGGTTATTGCGACAATTAGAGTAAATTTTTATCATTATTATTGCTTATAATATTAAAAAATAAAGTTTTTGTGAGGAAATTTGAAATTTGACAATTAAAAAAATTTATTCCATATTCAAAATTACACGAATTGTGAAAATGTTGATATTCGCGTAACTCGAATACGCGTAACTCACGTGTAACTCGGGAAATGACTGTACCAATAAATTGTATGAAAAATATCTCGTGACGAGATTTTTACCAGATATTGCTAATATTACGTATTGCAGATTCCAGATATTACGAAAAAATATTAGAACACTTCATATTTATATACTGTTATGAGGTATTTTGTTCCTTCACCCTATGTAAGTATCTAGCTTAGTATTAGAAAATAATTCACATTCACATTCCACACAGCATTTCCAATACTTTTCCCACTAGCTCCACAAAGCACACACTCCATATAGCCACCGATCCAATACACGCACCGAATGAATCTGCCATCGAAAACGTCAAAAGAGTGTGGTGCACTCGGTCACCCAAAAGGCGAGCACACACCACAGCTGTACGTGAAGTCCCATTCGCAAGCGTAAACCCTCACCCAACAAACCTTTGAGGTTAAGAAGGTAGGGGAGGGGGAGGGGGAGAGTCAGAAACAGCGCCTACTACAAATATGCCGCCATCGTAATTGCGGCTTAATTCACTCACCTCACCAGCTCGGGCACTCCTCGTACCCGTCCCATCACGCGCCCACTGTGCGACACTGTTGATAATTTTGCAATAAAAAAAAAAAACATACCGTTTTCGAAGCCAATAAGGAGTTACAATAACCAACGGCTGAAACCATAATCAGGACCGAACGCCCCGTTGCACGAACGGATGGATAATTGGCACTGATTGCTTCTGCCAACTGCGCGAGTGTTGATCCACGCGGTGGCGTCGGTTAGTATACCGATCTACTGACAGTTGGCGTTTTGACAGTGCCTGTCACAGTCGAACAATGGGCTGTCATTCGTGATGCTTTCTTTTAGTGGTATGTTAGGTATGTTGAATTGGGATGCATCTCAACGTATTTATTAAGCGGTATTTCAACAACCCTGGACATACGAGGATTAACCTTTGAGGTAACAGCCCAAGGTGTAAATGGATGATGGGGTCAACCAGAATTCATCCATCTTTCGAGTTGATATCCATAAGACAACAAAAGCCACTCATGCCGCTGAAGACCACCGGACAAATCAATTCATACCACAAATCACGCCACTCTTTCCAAACCCATCCAATCCCAGACGTATCGAATGCATTTCAAGCGTAACTTCACGGACACGCGCCATTCACAGTTGAAACCGATTTTTTGTAAACATCTCTGCATGCAACCATCAAAGAAAAGAATCGTGTACCGCACGTCGGCCAACGTAAATCTTCGTAGGAAGTAAAAGCAAACAGTGCTGATCGCATGGGAACGATCGAGTTTTGTCAGCCGGCCATTTTCTCACCGAAATCACCACAGTTCCCTCGCTGCCCTTGCGCATATTAACATCTGCTAAAGCGTTCTGTGGCCAAATGAATTCCACACCGGGTGTGTGTCATTGCGGACCGGAGAGAATAAAGCGAAACGGTAAAATACTCGGTGGTTAAAAATTATGATGCTAATTTTATTACCACCACGTGACAAATGAAACGCTAATCGATCACACCCCACCAGATGAATTCCCACGGGAGACACCCATCTTGCCTGTAACTGGTATTTCGTTTTCGACTTTTAGACTTTGAAATTTTTATATATTATTTTTTAAACTTTGACACACTTTTACACAATTGAATAGCCTCGCAAATGTAAATGAATTCCAAATGAACTGTTCAACAACTTACTAATCAGACATTGCACGATGCACCAAACACCATTTCCACTCTCGCAATCCTCTCGATTCCGCTCGACCATCAAGAAATGCTTCAAATTCCATCGGCCCCGGTTCGTACACAGCGTGCGGGCCGGTGCATCCCGGTGCCAGTTATCGTAACGCTAGCAAACGCAAGGGCAACGCAAACGTCTAACGTAACCACGTGACCAGAACCGTATCGAGGTGCGATTTTGTTTGCATAATCCACCGCAAACCGCCTGCACCAAACGCCAGGAGAATGACGAACAAGCAAAGTACAAGCCGGGTACGGGTGCAAGAAACAAAGGGAATCAAAGTGAAGGCAAAAAAAAAAACTGGCGCATCCCGGGAGTGGGAAAGTGGGCAACTGCAACTGGAGATCGAAGGTGGGAATCACGTTTCACCTCGCGGACGCTAAACCGTGCCACGGGGAGGTAGCGAGACATTGATTGTTAATTAATTTGTGCAATTAACAATTCGCAGTTCAGTTAGGCGGGATTGCACTGAACAGATGGTGTCTATTAGGCCTATTTGTACTATAATACATTATACCTCATTAAATGTACACTTGGTGTTAAGCTTAATACTGCCAAGTACTACTATTCATTAAATGTACACTTGGTGTTAAGCTTTCAGGAGTGATTCGCAAAAGCTCAACATGTTTTTGTTTTGCATTTAACATTAAAGCATTACTTTGTTATAAAATTATACCAAAAAAGTTCTATTACTTTCCTTCCTGTAAAACCAACATTAAAAATCAATTCCAATCTAGTAAACAGTATTGATCCATGTGTATTGCATACATTTTGGGGTCATAATGGTCGTGCTGATTGCATACCTGCAGGCGAAAAAGAAATAAATTTCAAAAATCGAAACAAATTAATTAATTTTACGTACCAGTTCGTTATCGGTTCTGGAACGAAAAATTAACCCCCTTCAAATCAAATTCAATTTAACCCGCAAGAGAAACACTTCAATACACACACACACACACATACTCGTAAAATCACAAAACTAGCAAGCACCGTGTATGCCATGCGGGTATTGAACTGTACATGCTTTCCTTAATCAATTCCCACACCATTCAACGGGTGACGGGAAGGGGGAAGCAACAAGTTTTCGCGTGCTACGCCACCGTAGTTGCCATCATCGGTAAATGTCTCGCTTCCGGAACTTTGGCGTTCGCGTTCGACTTCGATTGGTTTCGATGACGGTGATGATGCGGAAGCCCGGCGGTACCCGTAAAAGGAATAAACAACATCTCTCACCGACGCGTTCACAGCCAGGCGACAGAACGAAACAAGTGAGGCGGTTGAGTTATGTACTCACATTACGTCAATTTATGTTAACAGCGCGATACATCCTGACCGGTAGCCTTCCAGCCCTTCCAGTCAGCAACAATAAGAACGGATTTTCGGTGCAATAACTTCAATTAAGCCGGGGGCATGGAGACAGTTTGGTTTTGTTTTGTTTGCATTTGTTCGCATTGTAACAAAATTATCCTTAACGGTTCTGTTTTTATTATCATCTTTGTTTGCGTTTAGGTTTGCACCGGTGTTGATGTGCTATATCTTACCTTCAGTAAGAAGGGTTTTTTATTGCATTTAACATTAATGAGCGTCTTTTGTTCGCACATTTCATTGTTTTTTTTTTTTTCCTCTGCTCGCACATTCTTGCACACCAATCGCTTACACTCATTCCTCATTCTTACGCTCTCGTGCACCTCTCTACATGCTACAGCTTCTGTTTGCGTTTCGTTAGGTTCTGCATGCCTAAACTCCTAAAGCAAACGCTCACAACCCTATGGATACCGGAAACGGTTCGGATTTGGACGATCCGGACATTTATGGCCTATTAGTGGTAGTATGTTCTCGATTAGTCGCTAGGGAAACTATTTACAAGCACACTCTCACACGGAGCGTACAGGTTAGCGATAAACAAATATCAATAGTTATGTGCATGCCTACCCTAAGGCATGCGTCAAACAAAAGTTGTAACAAAAAATTATGGAAAAAAACGAAATTCATAAAGCAAATTAAACTGATAAGAAGAAGAAATAAGCAAAGAGAAAACAAAAGGAAACATATCAAAGAGAATCAGTTTAGCATCAAACAAACTAAATTTGCTGATGAGAAATATGAACAAAAAAGAAAGGAAGTTTCCACACGGATTAAAGACGTAAAAAGATAACAAGCCCAATTGCAGCTTAAACACGCGCAATTACAAAGGGTAAGAAACAATCCACAAAGCATGGAACCCAACATTTTACAACTATCCGTTTGCATTTAACGGTGATGACCAAAACAAAAAATACAATCGTACGTTACATTATCAAAGAAATATTCGTTTTTCCCCTTATAAATACAACGGTTTCCGCACTATAGCTCTCTAACTCGCTAACTGATACGACCGCGTGCGGACTGATATGTTTCTTCTTTTTTTTTTTGCGCGGACTGATATGTTCAATATCGACTCCGTTTAACCGCGTGCTAACCCTACGACGACTGCTCATTGAGCGTCCGGTGCGTTAGTGTTGCGGTCGCCGTACCATTGCTACCAGCGTTGCTACCATTCACCTCACTGTGCACCGGGGCCTCGATCGAGGACTTCTGTGGTTCGTCGTTCTCCGGATTGTCCCAGAACTGGCGGGCACCGGACGCGAACACGTTGTAGAACGTGGCGGTGAACAGGTACACGCACGCCGCTATCACGAACACGATGCGCCACTGCGCGATCGTTGGTTTGCCCTCGATGATGTTACCGGCGGCGATCGGTGCGAGCAAACCGGCCAAATTGGCCGAACAGTTGGTGAATGCCATCAGTACGCCCGCGTACCGGGGCGTAATGTCCAGATGGTTGATCTTAAACCCGGCATAGATGCCACCGTTCAAACCGACGCCGATCGTCAGGATGGCGACGGTGAGCGCTCGGCTACAGCCGGTGTACGAGGCGATGATGAGTGCGATCGCTGGACCGTACTGGCCAATGCTGTTGGAGATCTTGCGCGTCCAGGTGTGGTTGAAGCGACCCGACGTCAACATCCAGTCCGCAACCCAACCGACCAGGATCGAGAACAGCCACATCGCCAGATAGGGCAGGGCGGACAGAACACCATTCTGAAAAGAAACGGTACGGTTAGCATTTCTCTACCCATCCTTTAGTTCTTCCCATGCAGCAGGTGGACTACTTACGGTCTTGATGGAGAATCGTAGGACTTGTTTCATGTAAGTGGGCAGCTCCGTCATCAGTGTTTCGTAGCCATAGTTCTGGCCAAGATGTGCAAGCAGGATGGCGTAGAATGGTAGCGACTTTGCGATGTTCATCCACGGAATCGGCGGAATGTGAACGGACGCATTGCCCCAAAGCGATTGCTGGATGTACTTCTTCTCATCCTCCCGTATTCTGGGATGTGACACCGGGTCCTCGTGGCAGGTGAACAGGAATGCGATCGACCATACCGTACCGATGATACCGAACACGTAGAATATAGATGGCCAGCCACCGTCAAACCCGTGGTCGGCCAGCAGCCCAGACAGTGGCATCGATATTACCGTACCGAACTGTGCGCCGGAGTACACTATCGAACCAACGCGTGACCGTTCGTTCGGTGGAATCCATTTCGCCAGCATGGCATGTGTGCACGGCACGATAGGACCTTCGCCCAGTCCCTGGATGAAGCGTACGGCAATCAGCCAACCGGCACCACCCTGTCGGGCGGCTACCGGCACCACGAACGCAAACACCGAGTTGATCAGCATTCCCCAGCCAAGGAAACGCATCGCACCGTACCGCTTGGCCAGCAGGCCGAACGGGATCTGCGTGATGACGTAGCCGTAGAAGAAGGACGATAAAATGTATCCCTGCATGCTGGTGCTCCAGATAAACTCGCCATCCTTTTCGTCATCCTTGTTATCGTCACCATAGTCCGTATCGGGGCATTCGTCGTCGAACACTTCGGCATCCTTCTCGATAGCGGTCTGGTTTACCATCGCGACGATCGCGACGGACATGTTCGTTCGCATGACGTACGCATTCGCCATGCCAAGGAACAGCATGAAAACGATGTAATGTCGAGTACCGAACCGTTCTGTGAAATGAAAAGAGAGATATAATTTTTATTAGCGAAGGAATTTAAGAGTAACACTATCGTAATAGTGCCATTAATGCCTTTGAGTTTTCTAAACGCCTAAACATATGCAATCACTATTTAAAAATGTTGGTCTACAAATTATGGAACATTATGAATTTGTGATGATGAATAAGTAATTATTTCAACCACTATGTATCATTCAATGAAGAAATTGAAATGTATAAAGAGATTCCAATTAGGCATCAATGACTTCGGCATTCTTGAACGCCTGAAGATATGCAATCATTTTTCAAGACGTCTTTAATGATCTGCACCTTACGGGACATTTCGAAGTAAATTTGTCCCAATTTAATAAATGATAGAGTGGTGAAGTGAATAAGTGATCACAAGACCAATTTAACCATTATGTATCATTAAACGGTGAAGTCATTCAAATGTATGAAATGTTTCTTCAGGGCCCATCCTATTTATCTGAGCGCCTAAATATATTCATCATGACTATTTGTGTATTAATTAAGGGAACATTTGGAGAACCTTCGATCGAAAGAGATCACCCGATCGTTCCAATCACCATGGATCATCGCTCCACATAGTGGAATAATTGTAAAATTTAACATACAAAAAGTGCAGTATTGCAATATAATTTTGGCAATCCGGCAAACACTTGATAAACGTGATATAAATTAAACCACTGTGAAATGCAACACTCTCCCTCTCTCACTGTCAAAACCAAACAAAGCGCCAAAGAACCCATTACCATCCGGCTCGCCTCATAAGTGACACTCATTTGTCAATGCTGGTAATTGCAGCATGCCGTTTGATTTGCTTTTGGCAACGGCACCCAATGCCCAAACTCAACCCGAACCGTGTCGCGGCACGAGTCGAAACGTTAATGAAAACCTGCACGAAAACAACTGGCGTCCACCGGCAGGCCACGATCGTGGGAAGAAGGATCGGCTTCGGGACCGATGTGTCGCCGTAATGTTGGTAACGTTATATTTTGCGCTTCAGTCAACAGTGCGCACGTGCCAGCCATCAACCATCATCGTGGTCATCATCATCCAACCGTACGGATGAAAAAAACACACGATGGACAAAATTGCAACATTGCATGTATTTGCCGACCGGTCCGGTGAAAACGAAACAAAGCGGATTTATTTATGGTACCGACATTAGTTCACCATACGTCTTCGCACAAACACCCGCTGTTACTTTGCATGATTTTAGTATGGATAAACAGATAACCTCTGCGTTAGATCTACAGAATCCTGCAGCTATAAGCAGGTACCAGCGCAATGTGCAGCATTGCAAGATATGCAACACTCTAGCGGAGGTCAACGGATTCGCCTTTATCAACCCAACCTGACAAAGAATTACGATGCCATGCCCCGTACAACACACCCGCGCAAAAGCATATCCGGTGTTGTTTGAGCAGATGACGAACAAATACACGTTGCTGCTACACTACTAACTTGCTGCTCACCATTCTTGCCCAATGCAGTCGTCAGGCAAACACACCTTCCATTTGATCTAGCTGTATCTCCAGTCATCTCTAATTGGGGCGGTCCGGAGGCATGATGGCAGCGGCGCCGGTCTTCACACGAACGGACTGGACCAAAATCCCATCCGGACCCAATCCCTCTATCTCTTTTTGACTATCCAGCTACGGGTAAATAAAGTCACAGAAAGCCAGAAATGGCAGACCCCTAGACCTCTTGCGGTTGTTGTTGCCGATAAGAAGAAGAAGAAGTATCTCCAGATGTGATCATCATCGTCCCATAGCAACAGTAACAGGAGTAACAAATTGGAGAAAATTTAATTCAATTGGACGATCGAGCTTGATCAAGATTTATCCCAACGACCTACTTCGGAAGATACCTCGAAACCCAGCCGATGGACTGCACTGCACGCGAAAGCGCGTGACAAAAACCCCGGGGACGACCACTTATAAATCACTGTTCAGCACACTCCATTCTAATCCTTCAGCTGGACCTGCAACGTCTCACCCGCACGTGTTGGGGCTCGCGATACGTCCGATATCAAGATTACAAAACACGTCCACTGTCACCCACTTATCACGGGGGCGATGGGTCTGATTGAGCGTGACTCTGATCTAGCTAACCTCACCCATCAGCTGAATGTGCGGAATTGACCTATATGGTTAAAATATCTTCCAAACATTATCGTTATCGAGCTTGGATCCCGCTTGATCCCACCCAATCGATCAGTGTGCTAACGATGATGTACCGGGGCGCAAGGAGTCGAAGTCATTACGGTTAGTCTTCCTGCTTCTAATCTAATCGTGTATCAGCACGCCGCAGAACAGCGCTCAATGGACATACTTCCACATTATCTGCCCAACGCAGAACAACGAAGCGTTAGGCGCCTTTTTATTGATTAATTGTATGATTGATCCTTACACCCGTAGGCTTCGCGGAACGCGTGTAGAGGACGTTCCCTTTGCGCTCAACAATAAATCATGCAGATTAGAGTTTCGACCGATAGGCAAACAATCGGCATGTGTGGTACCACGTCGTCACGAACAAGAAAAAAAAAAGCCACACTCGTCCAAAAGGTGTTGGGTGTATTAGAACAACAACTTATTGCACATATGCTTTGTACCCGGAGCGATACTTCAAGCCCACTTGTTTACACAAAACCGGTCCCGAGATGGGAGCGTCTTAAATCTTACATTCCGCCGCTACTACCGTGCGACCCATCGTGGGTCAATGCAATCGGCAGAGATGCGATGCGCAGGTATCGAGGTATCTCCCAAGTGTAATGGTCACTTAATTTCATCTACCACGAGACACCTACACCCGTCCACACGGGTAATGGAACGCTTATTCTTACTTGCCGGCAAGATGCCCTCGTCCGTGGCCATGTCTGCCTGCTCCCACACGAGCACATGGCCCGCCCGTTCGCGATTCGCTGCCATCTTGTTCAACACACGCTGGATGTCACACACAAACCGGCGTACTGCGCGCACCGCTTCGGATCTTTCGGTACCACTCGGAGGGGGGTGTAATTGCGGAGAATCGAGTCTCCCGGCTGCCTGGTGCTAAATGTCGTTTAAGCTATCCGTTTTCTGCACTATATCATCACACACCACGTAATGGCGCAAGCAATCGAGTGGCCTTGGGTGGGGTTTTCGTCGGTCAAGTGGAGCCACACACTTGGTCACGCGAGTCTTGCGCGAGATGCTACAACCCGTGATAGCGTGGATCAGCGGCAATACCGGGGCGGGTTCTCCGTACGGTCAGATCCCGTACGGTGCATCTCCGGCCTGCAGGTCACCCGCACACTCGACGTCAAACAGGCGCACACGCCTCCGGAGGCTTGTTTACACCTGGCATGCACGTGAAGCACCGATGGGCAATGTGGTGACGCACAACAACAGCTGATTTATGTTCATGGATTTGTTTGGTGGGCGCCTTTTAGATCACGATCACGTGTAGCACGGTCCGGCAACAAGAAAAAAAAACCCCGATCCCACGGTTGTGCGAATGTCGCGGCGCGGTCAGATGTGGGCACAGGCTGCATCAACAACCGAATCGCTGATCGCGAGCGATACCGAACCACACCGTTCAGCTCGTTCACTTCCGATCTACTGGGAACGGTACGGTGCGCGAACCGGTGGTTTTGTTACAGACTTCAGCGAAAACCGACCAACCCGAACGCGGGACGATGATTGGGGTATGTAAATACAATCCCGCCTACCCCGTTACTCGCGGGGTTGTTCGTGTTTTTCTTGACCAGATCGACTCGCCTGAGACAATCGTCTCCGAAGGGGTTCGGGAGGGTTGAGATTCCGTGCGGGGCGGTTTGAATTGCGGTTCTCTTATCAACTTAAGCCTCGTGTGTGCAAATGTCACCCTGGCAGCAAAGGAACTCGGAACGTCACGGAGCAGCAAGACTTCGGCAAGGTGCACACCGTCACCAGCAGATGCACTGTACTGTGAATGTGCGTCTGCCTCATTCAAAACTGATTGCTCGGCCCGAGTCTACACCCGGGCGTGTGACGATCACTATTGACACGCACACACCAGCACCGTACCTTGAAGAAGCGGTGGTCTCGTTGCGTCTTCTTCACACGCGGGAATCACTAATCCCTCGTGCGGTGCGATACGCGCCTTTCTAACCCGGACCCGGTTTCGGTTTGCTGATAACGCGCGTCCGCACACACACACACTGATCACACACAACTATCAAAAGCAAAATACCTCGCCGGTTCGTGATGAGGGACCCCTTCCCTACCCAGCCACCAATACGCACTCACTCGAACTCACGGAAGTGGTACCCGAAGGCACCACGACGTTTTACTATTTTAACACACTTCAAATCACACACGCACGCACACAGTGGTACGAAATGGTACGAAAACAAAAAAATGCCAAAACCAGTGGAGGTTCTGCTTAGAAGCAGCAGAACATGAAACGGTTGCTCACTGAAGCGCTGTGTTGGTTGCCGTGGTGATCATCCGGCTAGACGCAACGCGTGCCTACTACACCGTCTTCCACGATAAAAGAATGTGTGCGTGTATGGTTATTTTTTAACCGCACACTCAGATACATTTCGGCGTTTGAATGTGAGCAAATGCAACGCGTCACCGGCGTGTCACACAGCGGCGCAGGTGGAGGTGTTGCATATGACCTAGTTCTCAAACCGCCCAGCCGGCCATTGATGACCCTCGCAATGTACGTGACGGTGCAGTCGGTTCGTGCCGCGTTCTAAGCAAACACTCGGCCTCGGTTACTACTCTTGCGGTGCTACAGAGACGCAGGAAAGGAAACGCAATCAAATATTATCCAAAAAGCGTTAAACCGTTCACTCCGCACGGTAAATGACCGACACCGGCATCTTGCCCGTGCTTGAAAGGTAAGACACCATCAGCTCTTGTATGCGAGTTCGGCCGTGTTTGTAGGTAAAAATAGTCCACTACCACTCGTAATCCACGAAACAATCGTTGAGATACACCGTGCCAACGCGGTGAGCACCTTGACGTGTTCTGATATCAATGATCGTCACGAGCAACGCAAACAATTTCTCCAACAGATCCGGTTTGCTTTGTGTGTTGTACCTTAAGCACAACCGGAAGGATGAACCTTCAGTAGAATTAATCTTCATCGCTTCATAATGGTGTGTTCCCCGGGTGGGGCCAACAGTGCCGGAGGAACGGCTGCATCATGTTTCGCTCACGCAAAAAGCCCACCTTCGCGCAAGGGCATGTTCATTTGCCGTTTGCTGATCGTTTGGACAACGGAGTACAAGACGAGTCGCGACTGCCGAGGTCGTCCCTCAGGTGGCGCCCACGCCACTAGCTATCGCGTGTGCTACATTCTTGTGCGATCGGCAACCGTTTCGTGGAGCGTCCCACGTTCAGGAATTCTGAAGACACCGGACACCCCCGAATGGCCCGTTTTGGACGAGCGGACTAAGTGCGGACACGGCTCACACGGCGAACTATTAGACGAAAGCTTGCCACCTGCTCCACCGTGATCACGGCAACAGGGCTTGGGATCCAACGTTGCGGGTACAGTAGTGTCTGGGTTTGTCAAACGGTTCAGACCAACGTTGATAGTGGTAACAATGGTGAATCAGCCCTTCATTATCATTACCAGCACACTAAGGCGTCACCTTCAATCGATCATTAAC
Source organism: Anopheles marshallii (assembly GCF_943734725.1). NCBI lineage: Eukaryota > Metazoa > Arthropoda > Insecta > Diptera > Culicidae > Anopheles > Anopheles marshallii. Next base: position 77,658,751 of record NC_071326.1, on the reverse strand, counting down.
GGATAGCAGATCTGTACTGGGTGTGCTGCCAAGCGGAAAAAAACATTGGATGATAACAGTGGACAAACATCAACACCTTCACCCACAGTATAGTGGGTACATAACAGGTTCCCTTCCAAGAGATTCGAACTCTTTTATAACCTTCCTCAGATAAGCAGCGCACTTTTGAAATAGTCTAAATTTGGTTTCACCAACAAGGTGGCAAGTAGTCATCAACATAGCAATAAAACCTAGCAATTCGAGGGCTAGTCATCCTTGTTTTTGAAGACACAAATAAAACGGATTAACAAACATCCGGTTCTAGAGGTATCTGGATAAGAGTTGTTAAGCCAACCTAGTCTGAATTCGAATTCGCAACGATGGAACTTTAATTTAATGTTACGATTTACATGTTCTTGCCGATATTTTGCATATTTTTGCTAAATTAGCTGTTGATTACTTAAACAAAGTTAGTGTACGTCATGGTCATAATAGTACGTCATTGGAAAATTTAATATATTACCAATGATTTAATGCATTTTTACAACACTTTTAATAACATATTCAGGCAAGAAACTGGTTTTTTACTTGACAACATCCATGGTAGGCAAAATCGTCAATACCGTCGACATTCTAGCTTGATTTATGTGAATAATTTAGATTATTTAAAAGCAATTTAATTTTAAATGTATGTAAAACACGCAAGAGGACGTCAAACGTATCAGGTCAGGCAAAGATAGTGTACGAAAAGGATATTATACGAAACAAACCATCAATTTTACAAGCACCGCCATTACACAAATCCACCATTTTAACCGTTTTCCGAATTTTTCACTCCATTTTCACCAACCGAAATGTTTCAATTTGAATGTAGAATATTTCACACCAGTGAAATGAATTGCGTGAAATATTTCATGTCAACAATATTTCAAGGTGTTTCATCATTTGAAACTGAAACGTTTCAATCTGTTGTTAAACGAATCGACAGCATGCTTTCTATCTGTATATTTTGTTATTTAGAGCGCGTGCTGCATTTAAATGAACGTTTTTTTTTTATTTTGTCTATTCATCTTTATCTTTTGCCTTGAATGAGGAAATCAAGAAATCTCACTCTCGCTCCCATGATGCCCCCCCCCCCCCCCCAATTGTGTGGCCCTCTATCTTGATTCGGCAAATTCACATTGTTCCCGCCGTGAAGCGATAATTGAACAATTGGCATACACACGTACAGGAAATGAACGATTTGTCGCCCACGGTTGACAGCGTAATGCGTTGGATTTATTGGTGGCCAGCAGCGGCCAAATAAAAAAAAAAGGGAAGATATGTGTCTGAGTTGCAAGTGGACCACATTGCGCACCGCAATGTATGCTAATAAGGGTGAAGACCTCAGGACTGGAACGTCTCGGCGTTGGGTAGATAAAAGCTAGCCGAGCAACGTTTGCAAGATAACGAAGATGAGTAACAAAACATTAGCGTGTTTGCATGCCATCAGGTTGTTTTTTTTGTCAACTTCCGACGGATGTGGTAATGGTACTGTTTTTGGTTTCCTCTTTCGTCCCCACCTTGACAAGATTACGTTTGAGTTAGTCATCGTGTCTATCTTGTAGATCCCTTGCCTAATGATACACCTGGCAACTCTAAACACACATCTAATAAGTGTTAATTATTGGCAGAATTTCCTCTCCATGCGAAAGACCTGTGTTGTGGATGATGCAATACACCAAAAACTGAGACCAATTAGGAACGCATTCCAGTCATCGACATTAATAAAAACTGGCGTTCGAAAACAGGAACCCGTAATGAGGTATAATTTTAGCGGCGTTTTTACTCCTTCATATCATGCAAACTCCTCTCCTGGACCGGGCATAATTTTATTCTCGTTTTATCGTTGATGCGCTACGTTAACAGGCCCATCAACTTATCAACAACGGGGTAGTTTTTGACTCCATCCAATTACGTTCAACTTAGACGAGTCTTTTACGGCTCCTAATTCTATAAATATTTCGCAATTACCGCTGCCTGTCAACAGTGTAAAGAGCAACCTGGTAGGAAAATCTCCAATAAATGTCACACTAAAGGGTGACCGGTCGTAAATGCATGTTAATTTAAAACCACAATACACTACCGGACCAAGCGTTCCAGAACTGTTCATCGGTTACCGGAAGAATTCCTAACCTGCAAGAAAAACTGTCACAACTCGTGCGCAAACATTCTCCGCACACTTTTCTCCAGACAGCTTCCCCGCAGTAGGGACGTCGTGCATTGCATTACCGATGAGCTACAGCGCGCGTCATGCTGCGGTACACGTTTCGCGCATTCCACACATCCGAGACCGGCGTCCGTGAACCACGTGACGTACCCGCGGGGCCGGTGTGACCATGTGTGGTGGCGCGTTACTATCACATACGCTTCAGTGCGCATCCGACCTTACAGAGGCGCTACCTCTGCCACAGGATCTAGAGCGAGCTCTTCCGCTATCCGCTTACACTCCGGCGCATCCAACGTGCCGGTGTATGGGGATAAAAAAACTCCCCTCCCGGAAGCAACCCTTTCGTTGAAAGCTTACTGAACGGTCGGGTATAGGTTAGAGATCGGTAGCATTATGCTCGAGTCGCATGTTCCTCTCCTTAAAAAGTATGCAAAACAGCAGCTCTACTACACCGATCACAGCGCACATTTGCGAGCAAAACAAACACCTAAAGGCCAGCGAACTGAACGCACCTGCCTTGCCGTGGTACGACAAAAAAAAAACCCCCCGCAAGGTGCCGCGTTTGTGTTGAGTTGCGCTCAATGTCACGGTCGGTGTTGTTGGACGGGGTGCGCAACAACACACCAGACGGTGCTGGCGCCAGAACCACGGTCGAAACCCGCGATGTTATGATGCACGGCAGCAGAGTGAGGTTAGGTTTCTAGCACTCGTGACGCCGATAGAACAAGCTGTCAAAATTCGATACTAAGCACGGTTTATACTTACGGTTCGGTTTCTCCAGTTCGGCGTTAGCCAGATACTCCTTGCTGACCGTCATGATTGGTTTCTGTTGATAATAATTGGTCCTTCCTTTACAAGACGATCACTTTTCTCCTTTGGTTTAAGCCTAGCTTTCTGCCTAGCCTTGCAGCAGATTTGGAAGATGATGTATGACGATGGTGGTGGTGGATAATGCTAATACTGTTGTTGTTCTTAGTAGCCTCGTTCTTTTTTTCTGTCCGTAAGCGTCCACGTACTATGTGCGTTCCGTGATGGATGGTTGGTTGTAATGTACGAACTATATTAAACAGGACGCTACGATAATGTTGCTATAATGCGATCTCAGTGAAGCAGCACGTTGCCGTTGTTTAGGCGACCATTTCTATTAGAACAGGAAGAGAAAAAATAAATATAAGAATTAGAATAAAGAAATGAGTAAGTGGATTTTACTGGCGAAAGAACCACACATTAAACTACAAATAATAATGACTATCGAACCTATTTACTAAAGAAAAATTTTACACTTTTAGTTAATATAAACAAACAACGTCTTATAAGGAATACTCGTATCCCCAATGTGTGTTATTAGCGGAACACAAGGTTAAATAATCATCGTTTCATCGTTTCAATGATTCAATAATAAAAGTTGTTGTGACACACGAAACTTTGGACCTTATTCCAGTACCTCCGACACCGGCGTGCTAATGCGGTGTGCTTTTTTGTTTGTCTAGCGATTCGATTCGCGTCACCGTCTGGTTTTGGCAAAACGTGAGAATCATTCGATTGTTTAAGATTTTTTTTTTCTCCCATTGTATGCCGCTGTGTTTTTTCAGCATGTTTAGTACACCTTCACATGATCGGAGTGGAGAGTTTATTATAAAGGTCGCAACATATTTTTCAAACTAGTTATTGCTCTTTTTCCAGTGCCAAACTTTCCATGCGGTTGTCATGCTCCATGATAAGTCACATTCTTCAGAACACCTCAAATATCTGCAGTAGGAAGTTTTGCTGCACGGTGCTCACCTGTTATTCTATCCTCGCTTAACTCTAAACATACGACCCCTCACATGTTTCACAATCATTTTGCGATGACTATCACTTTCGTACATCTGCACCATTTTGATGAGTTGTTTTCATGATTTCGTTCCAACTGCCATCTCGTGCCGCTCGGCTGATAGTATAGGGGAAAAAAAAAACCTTCACAAAACACAATCACGTACCCTTCCTTCTAACTCCCATACTCCTCGGCGAAGGAATCCGTGTGTTCGTCCGATCCCAGGTTCACCTTACGCGATTCCCATTCATCAATGTCGGGGGTTTTGGTTGAATATTCAAATCTAACTGTTGGCGCACAGGCCCCACCACTAGTAGCAGCAGTATAGCAGGGCGTTCCATTGTACAGATGCGGTAATTCCGGTAGCGTTATCTGTGCCTTCCCTTTGCACAGACAATCGTGGGTGGTTTTTTTTTCCCAGCCCATATTCCCGGCGCATCATCGCATCAGCGGTCAACTTCCGTCGGAGCAACAACAATATGTTTAGCTAATAACCGCGCTAGCGTTACGGCCAGCTGTTTGATTAATGTATGCCCCCCGGAGATGCTTTCGATTCGATTCCGAATCGATTATGGCACCGCGAATAGAGGGAAGGGTGAGAACACCACAAACATGCAGGGCTTTTCCAACATGCCGATCCAAGGTTGCGAGACTCAGCGGTTGCTTGGACGTCTCGACATTTGTGAACTTTTATCGGGACTTTTAAAATGGATGCGATCGACACCGTGGGGAAAACAATCACGGTCCAATGTCCAAACACAACCACCGGTTGAGGATGCCTCGCCATCTGTCCCGGCTCCCCATTTCCCACCACCGGACACCGCGCAAGGGCAAGAAAATGTTCACGCACGAACAGTTTTCCGCCGCACGCCACACTTGTTTTCACACACAAAAACCAAAAGAAACACAGCAGATGAAGATCACGCGCGCACGATGACCTCTCGGATGATCCGAAACCGCGTCCGATGAATGAAAACTATGTGAATGTGTTTTTTTTTTGCTTCTGTTTCTTACACGTTGCTTTTATAACCTTCACTCCGTCACTGCCATTTAGCGGCCGTTAGGTGATGAAAATATTGTACGGCTGTATCATTTTTGCCGATCGTTTGACGCCACAATGGGGTTTGCAGTAGATCAAGAATTTCGAACTGTGGTACAATTATTTATTCCGTAAAGGAAAATGGTGTCAAGACGACGGACTTCTTGTAGGGCGATATAAGATCGCACGATCTTGCACACAAATAAGCCTCAATGTTCAATGGGTAATCTCCAACATTGCTCTGATACAGCAACGAAAAAAAACACATCAATTTTCGGTTATCAGCCTTACACGTGCAATGGTTTTCAAGCAGCACTTGGCACTCTCCAATGTACGCGCGATATTCGGCAGCTGTTTATTACAACAACTTGTCGCTTTCTCTTTACCACGGCTCACTCACCGGAGTGGCCGAAAAACGATCCAATGCATTTCTCCACATTTTGTCGTGGTGCTCCACTCTGCTGTTCAATTCATCAATAAATTCTAGCGCAATATGAAGTCTACCGAACGAACCTGGTACGCGGGAGTTGTGGTAGCAAAACTGCAAACCACCTGTTCCAACAAACAGCGGTACGTACGGTCCAACACAACACCTCACAAAATAGCTAATGATGCCAAATTTTTGCCAAACAGGTGGGGTTTGTTGAGGAGTTTTCTAATTTCTAGGTCAATTGTGGCTTTACGAACTGGCCACTTGGAGGGAGGCCATGGTTTGATGGATTCGTTACGATTCACCAATGCTCAATTGCAGTTTCAGTGCTGAAAGCGTATTAGCAACACCTCCACCAGTCATCTAGCCAGCGATCTCCTAGTCTGGTCTCCACCAGTCACTAATCGAGTGATAATTTTCCTAGCTATCTTTGACATGATTAAACCGATCACTAATCTCGCACTTCACAAGCTCACGACACGCACGAACACACACACACACACAGGTGAAATCGATCACAAATGAGGACATCACGGGGGACTTCATTATGAACTGAACGAACACACAGAGATGAGGCATTCTTGCTGTTTGTTTGTTTGTTTTTTCGAATGGTACGTATTTTACTTACACAAAATTGGTTGCTGCCGCCAACACTGATTGCCCGCTCGCAATTACTGAGTGGTCAAAAACCGAGCGGATAGTGGGATTGAAACTCGAACCTGGCCTGGCTGTTGGGTGGGGAAAAGGAGTTCCGATTCGGTCGGATGTTGTCGCTTCGCTAAACACTTAATCGCTCGGTTTGCGGCTGCTGGGCAAATGCACGCTGTCAAACTTGACAACCGGCACCGTTGCTGTCGGTGTGTAGTGCCATTGTGCTAGTAGCGTGGGAGAGATGGGCCATCGTTTTCCTTCTGTATCGGTGTGTTGTGATGTTTGTTTCTTTATGTTTTTTTTTTTTTGTCAGCAGTTTTCCGGCTTCACTCGGAAAACCCGATCGTACACGAACGGACAAAAAACAAACGTCAGACAAAAACAGAAACAAACCGTTGATCGATAATGATCGTCTCCACTGATGGATGATGATCTTCTCTCTCTCTAGCTGCGGGACTGTGGACCGCGCGCAGGTTGTGCTGCGACGATGCTTTGCTGGCGCACACGCTTGAACTCACTCGACCGTACGAGCGGCCGTTGATTATTTATATAAAATCTAGCGCCTACCAACACTACGGTTGCGACGGGCGGTGTTGTCTACTACCGCTGGGGCAAAACAATCCGTACAGCGATCGCGCAACCGGCACGAACGACGGTGTGCGTAGTACACGCACTCCACCACCCCCCCACCACCATTTGTCCACCGGCCGTACTCCGCCTCATGACGTTCCGATCGTGTGTCAATCGTGCGGTATTATCAGCTGTGTTCGGGATTTTCGGAAGAGACAATCGGACCCCACCAGCACACACACACATCCCGACCAGACTGCAACAGAGCTACGGATGCGTCGGATCGACGGAAAGGGAAAGCACTTGTGTATGTGTGTTGAACGGCGTACGAAGTGAGGAAAGTGAGCTGCGGTTGTGCGATGATAAGAACATGACGCGCACACGACTTTCAGAGCCCGTCCACTACCCTGCAGCCAGGTTCAGGCCAGGGTTTTTTTTTTTGCCTTCCGTGCCTCTTAAAAATCATCTTTGAACATCCTTCCACTCATTAGACGCTGTAATTGTGTGATAAGCGGTCTTCTCGTATCTCATCCTCTGCAATCAAGTGTGCTGCACGATCTCCCTAGAGTTGGAAGCGGTGGAATAGTCGTCAGTGTAACAGTAACCGTGAATAACTTCGCTTTACCAACGAATTTAGTGGCTATTCACATTGTATCTTATTCTTCTGATAAACATACATCAACATCTTAATGTCTTTAAAACATCATCAAAAAGTCAGTCTAGAACATCCCAGTCATCAGTACAACTGTATCAATCGAGCAGGACTCCGTCGATTTTACTGATCCGTCTTGAAAATCCCGACCATATCGATCCATTCGCACGCGTCCTCACCGAACCCACTTTGATGTCTACGACAGAACACCTCAAAGGCCAGGCCTTCCGCGTCCACTCCGGGCCACTCGTGCAAACACTGAGCTAATATGCCGCTCGGACATCACAGAGCAACCAGCGGTATCAATAGGACGCGGCGACTCCTGATGTGCCCCTTGAGCGTGATTATTTACTGCCAACAGCAGATCTTAACAAACAAGCACTGTTTTTTTTTTATTGGCGAAATAATGTTTGAGAGCCATCACGGGTTGAGGAGGAGGACATCAGCAATAAAACAGTGGAGAAATGTTGCGAACAACAGCGATCGGAACCGGTCGGGAGTTTGAACAACAATCGATTAAACGTGTACATGACCGCATGACAAACGGAAGCACACCGACCGTCCCGAACCACTTCAGTCCGGCGGTAATTCGAGTGGGTTGTACCGCGTGTAGAGTTAGTGATTTACAAGGCACATTACACTGCAAAGTGATTCCTGGTTTAGCTGTGGAACGGTATCCGGAATATGGTGAATCCCGTCGCGAATAGGGCAAAAAAAAAGCAATTCTAACAGGCATCACTGTCAAGGTTAATTGCTCTCGGCAGCTCGTGTTAGGCCATCGATGACATCTTGCATCACAATCGATCAACTATCTTTACCGGCGATCGAATGGATGGCCGGTAGCATCTGATTTATTTGCCACCTCCGCTGATTATGAGGTCTAATTGATGACTTTCCCCCTCCTATCTTTTAGATGTCCTCCCCTGAAACACCTTCTACATCGCACACAGCGGGAAAACTCCCGATCGTTTAGCTCCGTTTATAGGCCTTTATCGACAACACGTATCGAACACACTATTCGCACGATTTACAACCCTGAAGAAATCGGTGCCCCCCCTGTCACCAAGCTGTGCCAAGCGGCGAATCCCCACGGGTCTACACCATGCCGAAAACGACCTTGCGCGAATGCGGCTCATTAAGCTTTATCAAGCCACGGCTTATCGTGTGCGGTACTCCAAATCTAACGAATGGGGTCATGATCATCTTCGCGGATTAGCACCGAACTAGAAACTCTTGTGCCTGGGTCGCGATGCTCGGCAAACATCTGCACTGACACAGCGTCTGGGTCACGTTGAATGGCAATGCAAACACTAGCGGTACGTCACAAATGACGCGTAGTGTACTACAAGACGTGCACTAACAGTTGTAAACCATCGGTTGATGTGTGGTCAATTGGAATGAATTTTGCATTTCATTTCCTGGGGATCTTGTAAACATTAGTACATTAGTAGAACGAACTGAAGACGTCATCTACAAGCCATGGGTGACATTAAATATAACGCATTCTTGCTCTATCTCACGCCCTTTCTGTACTACGCACTAAGAAACTGAGTGTTACTTCCAAATTGGTGCTAATAAAGATCTCTTCTTCATTGGACCGCTTGGCCGGTGGTCCACTCACGTGATTGTCTGACGTTTCGGGACCGGAGCACAAAGCGCTCCTCTTTGATGTCTATACAACCGCCCGGCCAACTCCATTGCCTAATCCCATCCAATATTGCCGTCCACGTTTTTCATTACGTGCGCACGTTCCTGAGCTCTAGCTGTACTCTCGGATCGTTTCAAATGACACTGTTTTCCTTTTTATTTTTGCTTTTTCACCTGCTGTACATGCTAATGATGGGACCTGGAAGTGTACACTTACATTGTGAATGGGCTTTCCCCCGATGCAGCCGAGACGTGGCGGTGGTGGTTTATTGCCCATATGATAGGTACACTAGGCAACTTCAATCGACAAGATACCGAAGATGATCCGGTGTGCGATATCTGGAGAAGCGAAGCAACGAAAAAAAAAACCTCACCTTCCTAAACAAACCGTATAACAGTTTGTAAGCGCACGACTAACATCATAAAATCATTTACCAGACGAGCATACACTGTTGATAACTTCCACACCACGTACGAATACGATACGCTAAATGCTGTAAAATAGGCACGTGCTGTGGACGGATGCAGACAAATACAGATCATGCCAGTCAATGTGTCAAATCACGCTGAGCGACACTTCAAAGCATGGTGGTTGGCATGTGCCAAAATCTGGATGGCGCACTTCGCCCAAAATGGTGTGAAGGACAGCTCGCCTGCCACACGTTTTGTAGATTGTGCTGGTCTTGCAACCATAAGAGTAGTGAGATGTCTTGCACTGTACATCACCCTAGCCTCCATCGTTTGGTTCAAAATGTCTCCCAACATTTACGTCTCCATAAAGTCTATCGTACGTTGTGTCCTGTCTCGAAAGTCTACCGTATCCTGCCTGTTTGCAAAATGGTTTCACAATGTTTCACCACCGTGGAGATCTTTATCGGCCAGTGAATAAATTCATCTAAACCCACTCATTATCTTTCCCAGACGGCATCTTCCTCCTTTCCAAAAAGGGTTCTTCTGTTAGGCTCTTTTGTTTGCGGAGTCTGCTACAATCTGTTCCCGGGCCTGAGTTGCTACATCATGCGCACGATGCGACTAATGGGACGCGGGAAATCAATCAGTGTACTCCGAGGGCCCTGCTGTCAACTCTGCCACACATCCATTAATCAATCATCGGGGGATAAACAGCCGTCGATGGTTGGAATTAGCGGGTGGTCGTTCGTCCACTCTCCCAAAAAAAAAAAACCCGCGTTCTCCGTCATAAATCTCCCTGCTGTCGGGCGGGAAGGCTCCATCTGATTCCATATATCACCTTGCCCGAGGTACCTCGCGCAGCGCCGTGCCACCAACAGCGCTTCCGTACGGTCGGCATACCCAAGGAACAATGAGGCATTAAAAACGCTGATACATTAATTGATTTACAATCCTTCGCGTCATAATTGCTCCCAGCTCCGACCCGGTGCACGGTTCCATGTCCATCATGCACGTGGTTCATCTATTACTAATTATTACTATAATGATTACGCGCTCATCTTGCGGCTGGTACCATATAGATAAGTGATCGTGCACCAGCAACGCTCGAAAAAAAGGAAGGCACCCAGGAAAGATATCTCCCTCCGGCCTTATCGTTTCTCAGACTCCTAACGCACCCACCCACCCACAGTGTCTGAGACTATTCTTAGCCCATTTTCTGACGCTTCTGCAGCTACAGCAATTAATTGCACACAATGTATTCGTTGCTCCACAAGCGAAAACCTGTGCGCTGATAAGCAAACGGCAACCGAGCGGAACATCGGGGAGATCGGAAGGCGCAGGCCTGCCGTGCCCTCGGTCGATGCCTCGCTGCCAGCGGGCTTCACGTGATGAGCGTGCCTTCCATCACGAGCCAACGCGGTGGTCTGTGCCCACACCCGCATGCGCCCCATCGGTAGATGGCCAACGTTCTGTTTCGTACGTTGTCAATCACGGAAGCCGATTGTGCGCTCCCGCACATGCCACTCGATCGATACGTTACCGCTACAAACGGGCATGCCCAACCGTTGCCGCGTGTATGATCGTAATCGGGCACCCTTTTTATCGGGTCGTTCCTGCTGCTGCGGAAATCGTCCAAACCCCGTGCGATGGAGTCGTTTTGTAGCAGAGTCATCCCCGGTATCAGCCGTCGGTGTGTTTGATAGGTGTCGTCTTCGTCGTTATTGGCAGTTCGCGCAGTTTGCATTGCCATGATAACGCCGGAAGATCTGCTCCTTCGTCGTAAAAGTTTCCCCCGGGGCCAGAGATAACAGAGGACGAATGACCTTGCGGTTATTAGGTTGCGCATCGTGCCGGCAGCAGCCTTGGATCTCGCAGTTTTGTCTATGCTTCCGGCAGTGGAGATCAGTATTCCACATTCCCTTGACGCGGTTACTACACCTTTTTTTTTTTTTGTTGGAAGAATCGGATAAAGATGCTCTACAGCTATGTTTTTTTTTTGAGAAATAGTGAAGAAAATCTACACAAAACAAACGTGATCCTCTGATTGATCCTTGAAGATCTTCAGGTTAATACATCATCATTACATCTTGTCAAATGTTGTCTACCGAAAAAGTAAAAACAAGCTACAGCTAGGGCGAACTTCAAGTGGTTATCGATGATGTTTAATGTTTAATGTTTATTAAATAATTCGTCCACCGAAAACGCTTTAACGAGGATCGTACAGAACATTAACGAGGAACTTACAATAAACGCAAAGAACTTTTAAATTGGGACATAGACATCGTAAAATCGAACTGACACGAACATTGATTGAATCAGTCAGTCAGAAAAATGATGGCTATAATTGGAGCGTTAGTACCGTACACTGTGTTAGTGCGAGGTTCATGCAACATTTGTCGGTGTCTAGATACCGATCGCGGGACAGCAAACGAAATGCTACTTACTAACGACGGATCATCTATGGTGCCTAATAGTAGCCCTGCGATAAAGATAACCTGAGCTCTATTGCGCCTGACTTCTAATGATTCTATGCCCAGAAGAAGACAACGCTGTTTGTAGGGTGGTATCGAGAATCCGTCTGCCCAACCTAGCTTTCTAATGGCGTATCTTGTAAACCTTTTCTGCACTGTCTCAAGTCTTCTTATAGATATAATAGTATACGGGCAAGTCACAATTGAACAGTATTCTAATAACGGACGAACCAACAAGCAATACAGAGATTTTAGACAATGTGGGTCATTAAAGTCCCTCGTCGATTTAAACAGTAAACCTAATGTTCTATTTGCGCGGTTGAGAACGTTGTCATAGTGATGCTTAAAAGTCAGCTTTTCGTCAATCAAAACGCCTAGGTCACGCATTTCTTTGGTTCTTGCTACACTGACTCCGTTTATCTGATAGTCGTACCTTACAGGCGAGCGCGTCCGAGTGAAAGACATCACAAAGCACTTTTCCGTACAAACCGTCAATAAATTCTGGGCGCACCATAAGTTGAAAACAGTAACAGCATGCTGTAGTATCTCACAGTCGTCGGTAGTTTTAACAGGCATAAACAGTTTCACGTCATCGGCGTACAGTAGGTAGGAACCGTCGGGTAACAGAGCACACAGATCGTTGACAAACAGAATAAATAGAAGCGGTCCCAGATTGCTTCCTTGTGGAACCCCTGAAGTGCTGGTGAAAGGACGAGAGGTATGTTGACCAAATTGAACTCGATATGATGAGAGCCAGTCTGGATTAGGCTCGGACCTACATCTTATTGATACTCAACAACTTTGTTCTCGATCTTGTTCCCACATTTAAATACAGTGTGACACAAGAGCTTCTGGATATCTCCTAGAGTATCTGATCAATTCTAGAGATTCTAGATATTTTTAAAGATCAAACAGCTGCTCTGAAGCATCTGCTGAAAGCACTATATTCTTTCGAGGCAATGACCGTCGTGGACTAAGCACTTTACAACAACTGCTATTATTTAACGGGTCTCCTCTGCACCATCCCTTGAGATTCCATCTGGTTGTCGTACCAACTGTACCAACGGAAACGAACGATCGATTCGATTGCATCAATATAGTAAACATTGTTCTTGTTTACCTTTGCGAAGGGTGCGTCGGTAAAACGGAGTTGTGTACAACTCAACCCCAAGAAGCTGCATGTTTTCTTCGCTGGTGTGGTACTCTTCTGTTGATCAGGTGTTTATGAGTTCGATCATTCATTGTACTACAAAAAAAAACATTTTACGTTAACGAACTTTACATACACATATTGATTCTACTGATCTGCGGCATTAGGAACAGCGCGGGAGATTACTACTTGTACAAATATCGTACCAAGACAGACTGCTTGCTGCATCAACAAGATAACATTCGTCATCATCTTAGGGCACGTATTCGTCTGCTCCACAGAAAGGGCTGAGATGAATAATCGCTTCCCTCCCGAACAATGCCATTATAATATGCATATATACGTACGCGCGCTCGACTAATGATTGTTTGGACGGAATCTTGTCCACCCTTCCAATTACACGTGTACCCGGGGTGTTGTCAACGGTACGGCACTCGTTAATATGCATCGTTTCGCGTCAATGAACGCTGGATGAGATATTGCACAGCATCTGCATATAACCGCCCGATCGCTCGACAACAATCGTCGAAAGGAGATCAATCAAGCGCTATCCATTCGCACGAGCAGAGCACGTGCTAGCGTGCTAGTGGCTGGAAACAGATGGCCGAATCAGATCGCATATTCATCCATCATTGAGTTATTGCACCTTGTAAGTGAGCTTTTTTCTTTTTGGGACGTCATGGGACAACGCATTAGCACAGATAAACAATCAAGTCAACAATGTAAAATCTATGAGTCAACACTATTTTGAGGCAAAAAAGGAACAACACTACTATTTATTCGTTGATTAGCACATTTTTTTCTTCTTCTTTAGTGGCACTACAACCTCAAGAAATTTAGGACTGCGATTTCTGGCCTTCTTAGCTCATACACCTTCTTCTTTCTTTAGTTTAGTCTTTAGTAGTGAAGGCGTACTTCGAGTTCTTAAAGTTAAACAATAAAATCAGGAGACACATTGTTATGGGGAATGGTATTTACTATGGGATCCCAAAAACCCCTACGATACAGACGACTCCAACAAGACACGATATGCAGTTTACATCACACTCTGATACGTCCGGCAGTGCACTAATGTCATGCGTTTGGGACTACACAGGCGGATGACGGAGGCCACGATCGGCAGGATGTTATCGAGCACGTAATGAAGATGGTGGACTAATGTACTACCAGGCAGGTGCTCGTCAGTGACTCGTTCGGCACAAAAGGAATGTAGCATAGCGAGCTAGTTGACTGGATCAAGTAGGCTGGCTGGATGGAGTTTTCACCTGTCGGAGATTTAATGCAGCTTGGCGATGAAGAAGAATAATCCTGGACCGAGGGTCCTGCAGCCCGTTATTGCAACCTCTGCAGATCTGTTACGCCAAAAACAAACAGATTTGACGATTTAATTTTATATTTTATTTTGTTCCCCGTTTCTAAAATTCTGACCAGCTTTGCTAATACTGTGCGAAAGCAAATCACTCACGAGGCACTCATTCAAAAGTGAGCGCCCGTTTTGGCGCACAAAGTTAACGTCAAACGATGTGCTATAAAAAAACGTAAACAAACAAATCGCGACAGGATAAAAATTATCAAAATCGGGAACTACAAACACGGGAGGTTTGTCTACGTAGGAAACCGTACTAACGGCTTTGTGATCTACTTACCGAACGATGCACTCTGCAGAAGATTCTTCCAAATCGAAGCGCTGGTCAAAGTATGTGCGTGATATTTACGACCCGGTACAGGTCGGATCGATCGATGGAACGGACCAAGTTCCGCACGATCGTGCGCTGGTACGCGCCATTAATTCCAACTACCGACCGAATCGGAAGGTGAAAGGCAACCCGATGCACACGATCTTCATCGGTCGATTGGCACATTCAGTCACGGAGGTAATAGTGGGCCCCGTTCTTTTCAGTGCGGTGTGGTTGTGAATAGTTTCATTCATTTGTTTCTCTCTAATTGCAGGAACAGTTACGTTCTAAGTTTACACCCTTTGGCACAATTGTTCACACTCGGTTAGTCACCGACATCATTACCGGGCTTCCTCGCGGGTACGCATTCATTGAGTACAGCAGTCGAGATGAGGCGCTGCGAGCGATCGACCGAATGCACGGTGTAAGCATCGACGGGAAGGAGATTCTCGTCGATGAGGAATGGGAACGACGGCTGGAGGGTTGGAAACCGCGTCGCCTAGGGGGTGGTTTCGGCGGCAGGAAGAAATCACAGCAGCTACGATTTGGCTGCAAGGTGCAACCGTTCCGCAGGCCCATTCTTGAAGCATCCGGCGGTGGTGTGTCGAGCGTGTGCGAATGGAATCGTCGTGTTCGTCATCGGAAAGAAGGTCCACCACGGTCCACCAGGGACAGTGATGGGGAGTAAACATGCATGCTTAGCGATATGTTTGTTGCCGGAAAATAATGACTTCGTACGGTAAGTTTAATAGCAATAAAATAACCAGCCAAACAACCCCCTAACAAACACGTTCTCACTGCAGGACGGCAGCGTTAGCCGATATGCTAGGATTGTTTATAACCTCGCCCAGACTGTCCAGCACCTCCTTGCGGTAATCGTCGAAATCGCCGTCCACCTCGTTGATCGTTTGGTCCTCGATCACGAACAGCGTGCAGTCCGTTTCGCGGATTAACCGCTCGTCGTGAGAGACGATAATTACGCCACCCTTGTACTCGTTGATCGCATCCGCCAGCGCATCGATCGATTCAATGTCCAGGTTGTTGGTCGGTTCATCCAGAATCAGCACGTCGGGCGCGTTCAGGCAGAGCTCGGCCATCGCTACACGGGCCTTCTGACCGCCGGACAGATCCTTCATCTTGATCGTGTGCGCATGACTGGCCAGCCCGAACGTTCCGAGCTGTTTGCGAGCCTTTTCGTACGGCAGATTAAACAATCGCTGCAGGTACTCGGCCGGCGTTTCCTCCGCCGTCAGATGCTCACCCGAATGCTGATCGAAACGTCCTATGCGAAGGCGATGGTTGCGCTTCGCTTCACCCTTCACCGGATCGAGCTCACCAACCAGAAGCTTCAGGAAGGTGGATTTACCCACACCGTTCGGACCGACGATGGCAACACGACTGTTCAGATCAATACCGAAATCCGCACCCACGAACAGTGGCTTCTGGTTCGGGAAGTTGAAATGGCAATCTGGAAAAAGAAATTAAACGTATCATTGTATGAATTTGGCTGAAATAATGTTCTATGACTAAACAGACTAGTATTAATTGCTTTCAACACAAGAAACTACCAGGACATTGCCGCATGCTATTGCTACGGCTATGATCGGAAAGGGATTCGTCGTCGTGTTGAAGAACGTTCCGTTCGTTCTACTTACTGTGCAAACCAAGAATCGGTGGCTGTAACGGTGGTGGATCCGGGAAGCTGAACTTTACGATGTACTCCTTCGGCTTCGACAACAGCTCCACCGGTCCATCATCCTCCTCACCCGGCTTCTGGTTCTTCGTTCGTCCCTTCTCCTGCTTGCGGGTCAGATTTTCCTTCTGCTTCTTCTCGGCAGCCTTCTTCGACTGTCCGTGTGCCTTCATGTCCTTCAGTCGCCGTTCCTGCTTCTCGTACTCCTTGATCATCTCCTTGCGTTTTTGGACGTACATCTTCTTAAACATCGTATAGTTACCCTTGTAGTAGTACAGCTTCTTGTTATCCAGATGGATAATTTCGTTACAAACGTTATCGAGGAAGGACTGGTCGTGAGACACAATCAGTAGCGTCTTTTTCCATCCCTGCAGATAATTGTCCAACCAGATGACGGCGTTCAGATCGAGATGGTTCGTCGGTTCATCGAGTAGAAGCAGCGTAGGTTCGATGAAAAGTGCCCTTGCAAGGGACACACGCATTCGCCATCCACCGGAAAATGCATTCGTGGGTCGATTTTGCATCGCACGAGAGAATCCCAAACCGGCAAGAATACGCCGGGCGCGTGGTTCCGCCGAATCTGCTCCGATCGCTTTCAGCTCGTTGTACACCTCCTGCAGCTTATCCTGCAACTCGATCTTCCCCGTCTCGACCGCCTCTTCCAGCTCTTTGCATTCCTTCAACAGCGCGGTCCGTTTCACATCCGCCTTCAGCACCGTGTCCACCGCGGACGTTTCATCCGCAACGACTTCCTGCTCGCACAGCAGCACATCAATGTTGGGCGGAATCGCAAAGGCACGATTGGCGATGTGGCGCAATAGCGTCGTCTTACCGTGTCCGTTCGGGCCGACCAACCCATAATGGCGCCCGTTCGCAATCAGCAAGTTGGCGTTTACGAACAGATCATTACCCTTGGCGGAGATGGTAAAGTTTTCGATCTTGATGTCCACCGCATGTTCCATGTGTTTGCTCTGGTTGCCCGTTTTGAGTGCTTGCGACATCGTGAAATTACTGTCCAGATCCGAATGTCCTTGACCACCCTTCCGTAGCATCGCTTCCTGTTGTTTCTCAAACTCTTGTTGTTTTTTAAGCTTCTTCTTTTCCTTGTGTGTTAGTTTCTTCTCCTTTTCGCCGGTACCATCGTCATCATCGCCATCATCATCCAGCTTCAACTCATCGGCAACCTTGTCGGCCATTTCATTCACTTCCGTGTCGGCTTCTTCTTCACTAACTACCTTTTCCGGTTCGGGCACTTTCACCTTCTCCTGCTTGGTATGTTTTTCATCCTTTTTCTTTTCCGGTTCGACTGCTGCTGGTGTTGGTGTTGGTTCCGGTTCTTTAACCACGTTGGGTTCTTCCTTTGGTTTCTCCACTTTGGGTGGTTCCTTCTTTACAACCGGCTCCACATCCGACACATCTTCGTCCTCTTCACTTTCTTCCTCCGAATCCTGTACCTTCGCTGTCTTCTTTGCAGCCTTTTTCGGATGTTTCTTTTTGGCAGACTTTTTGCTCGCCATTACGGCCATCATGTCTTCCCCATCGTCATCATCCTCATCATCATCCGAACCACCACCGACCAGCAGATCGATCTCTTTTTCCTCCTTGTCCGACCAATCGTCATCTTTCTTGCCCTTACCCTTTCCTTTCGCAGCCACTTTCTTCGCTTCCTTCTTGCCAGCTTGTTTGGCTGGAACCGGTACTTTCACCTGTTCCTCATCCGAATCGGCTCCTTTTCTTCCAACCGCTCCCTTTTTCGGTTGTTCCTCCTCATCGCTCCAATCGTCATCGTTCCGCTTGCCCTTCTTGCCCTTTTTGCCTGATGGTGCTGGCGCCGGAGGTGCCTTCTTTGCTCCACGACCCGCTGGTGCTCCACTGTCCTCGTCAGAATCCACGTTGTCAACTTTGCCCCCCTTCTTTTTCGACGACTTCCCGGACGTTCCGGACACGATCGACGACTGTTCGGACTGATCGTCATCGTCCCAGTCTTGGTTCTTTTTGTTGCCCTTCTTTTTCGGTGGCATTTCGTACGTTTTTCCTTACACACCTGTCCTGGCACCGGGTCCTGATGAAAACAGCCAAACGAAACTGTTTTTGGCAACAATCCACTTTTCCCAAAACTGTATGGTGCAATCCGGTTTGGGTGCAAGAAAACGCAACGTGCGATTGTTTTCTTCTTGTTTTCTTGTTCGCTTTGGTGTTATTCTACTGACATGACAAGAAAACAGAACAGCAGCGCTGTCACCAACTGACAATTCGTTTAAAAAAAAAAAAATTCTCCTTTGGTTTTTGCATTATAGGGTATTTTTGAAAGCTTTACCACCTATACATTAGTTCGTGTTCTATTCCGGCGCACTTTTCTCGTTGTTCTCGTTCAAATTATAATTTTAAAGCCAAATGAACGAGCCTTGACAATGCAAGATGGCGGACAGTAAACACCAATTACGTCAACTCGTACATGAAGCAACCCTGTCTTCCCGCCAAGTAACGCTGTCAAAGTGAATGCGAATGAATCTATTATTTTCGTGATTCTGCAGAAAACCGACACAATAGAATAAAGCGGCTGTTTTGGAGGCAAAATTAGCTTTGTTTTCCGAGAACTACTAAAACTTCGTTCTTTGCAGCAAGCAAACATTATCACGAAACGAAACAGCATCATGGACGTGCTTCGCAAATACCTGGACCAGGTTAAAGTGCCGTGCGCTAGCGATAACGTCTTCAAGGAGGAATGCGTATACTCGTTTGACAATCCGGAATACAACACCGGCTTGTATGTGAGTTTGACCAGCTTTCTTGGGTTCGGTGTGAATCATGTTCGGGACTATGCGGACCGGACAGGGAACCGAGTTTTTCTCCATCTACGGCGTGAAAGAATCGAAGACACTGAACCGGCTGGCGAGGTACCCGGTACGGATGGGCCGGAGAAAAAGATCACCCGGCTGGCGATTGGTGTAGAGGGCGGATACACCGGTGCAGAGACCAAGAAGTACGAATATCGAGAACACTTCCAGGTGGTTGTGTTCGATGATACGGTCGCACAGTTGGACTACCCGAACGAGGACTTACCGCTGCAGGTGCAGAATGCGGTGGACGCGGTTCTGAAAGCGGAAGCGGCATCGGTGAAGCGCGAACGCGAACAGCTTGCCGGTACGTGGGATGGTGAAATCCGCCAGGTATCGACCCATGCCGCCGATCTGTTACAGCTGGAAAATGGCAAGAAGATTCCACCGACCGGATGGAAGTGTGAGAAATGCGATCTCACCAACAACCTATGGCTCAACCTGACGGACGGTTCGATCATGTGCGGCCGCAAGTTCTTCGATGGTTCGGGCGGAAACGATCACGCCGTCAATCACTACAAGGAAACAAACTACCCGTTGGCGGTTAAGCTTGGTACAATAACGACCGATGGCAAGGGCGACGTTTACAGCTACAGCGAGGACGATATGGTGGAGGATCCGAACCTGGTGAAGCATTTAGCTCACTGGGGCATAAATGTGGGCCAGATGGAGAAGACGGAGAAATCCATGATTGAGCTGGAACTGGATCTCAACCAGCGGATCGGTGAATGGGGCATCCTGTGCGAGAGTGGAAGCCAGCTTATACCGATCGCCGGCCCAGGGTACACTGGTATGAAGAATCTGGGCAACACGTGCTATCTGAACAGTGTGATGCAGGTCCTATTTACCATTCCGGACTTTGTCCGCCGGTTTGTCGATGGTTCGAAAGCGATTTACGATACCTTTCCGGCGGATCCGGCCAACGATTTCAACGTGCAGATGTAAGAATCGTGTCGTAATGTGAAGCTGTTGGAAGGATTACTAACCTTACCGTTTTTCTGTTTCTCTTAGGGCAAAGTTAGGCACCGGATTGTGCAGTGGAGATTACAGTGGATTATCGGATAATAGTCTGGATAGTGCGGATTCGTTGTGTGGAATTGCACCAACCATGTTTAAAGCCCTCATCGGTCAGGGTCATCCAGACTTCTCCACAAAGCAGCAGCAGGACGCACAGGAATTCTTCTTACATATGGTTAGCATGCTGCAGAAGCACAGCCGTCACCAGGAAAATCCGGCCGAAGCGTTGCGCTTCTGCATTGAGGATCGGGTCGAATGTTGCTCGAGCGGTAAGGTTATGTACAACCGGCGGGATGAATGGTGCCTGCCGCTACAAATTCCGCTTCAAAAAGCAACCAACCTCGACGAGGTTAAGCTGTATGAGGCAGAACGGGCCGCGGCCGAACGCGAAGGCCGTCGGCTCGATCCGGACGCGCTGGTGCGGCCGAAAATAACGCTTGCTGCCTGTCTGGATACGTTCGCACAGCCAGAGCTGGTGGAACAATTCTACAGCACCGCTATCAGCGCGAAGACA
Source organism: Anopheles marshallii (assembly GCF_943734725.1). Lineage (NCBI taxonomy): Eukaryota > Metazoa > Arthropoda > Insecta > Diptera > Culicidae > Anopheles > Anopheles marshallii. The sequence goes on along the minus strand of NC_071326.1, from coordinate 77,637,992 downwards.
ACGGCCAAAAAGACGACCAAGCTCGCCTCCATGCCCGATTACCTTATGCTGCATTTGAAGAAGTTTACACTGAAGGAAGACTGGACCTCGCTGAAGCTGGACGTCGCGATCGACATCCCGGAGGTGCTTGATCTAGAAATGCTGCGCGGTACCGGGAAGCAACCGAACGAGGAAGAGCTACCGGACATTGCGGGCCGTGAACCGACACCGCCCCCGATGGATCCGGAAGTGATGGATCAGCTGCTCGGTATGGGCTTCCCACCGGAGGCTTGCAAACGTGCCATCTTCTTCACGAAGAACACCGGCATCGAACCTGCCACGCAGTGGATGGTGGAACACATTGCCGATTCGGACTTTGCCAGCCCGTTCGTACCGCCCGGTACGGGCGGTAAGAGTGGTACGGCTGGTGGGGCAGGCAGTGCCGCCTTCGTACCCGATCCGGTTGGGCTCGAGATGCTGATGGGCATGGGATTCACAGACCGGCAAGCGACGAAAGCGCTGAAGGAAACGGGCAACAACACGGAACGGGCCGTCGATTGGATCTTCTCGCATACGGACGAACTGGACAGCATGGCGATAGATGATGCGACTTCCGATAGTGTTGCCACGGCGGCAGCCGCTGCAGGATGCGATAGTGGAGCTACTGGAAGCAAGCAGGGAACATCATACCGTGACGGAACTGGCAGTAAGTATCACTCGTACCCGAACTCACTTTATATTCACTCAGCTTTGGCTTTACAACATGTTTTTTTCTTCTCTTTCACTAGAATATAAACTCGTTGCATTCATTTCCCACATGGGCCCCTCGGCCCAGGTCGGCCATTACGTTTGCCACATCCTGAAGGACGACGAGTGGGTCATCTTTAACGATAATAAGGTGGCGATCTCGCAGAATCCACCCAAAGAGCTCGGCTACCTGTATCTCTACCAGCGGGTGTAAAAAATACTGACCGCGGAGAAGTCATCCGGGACGGATACAAAACGTGCGTATGGGAGTGTGTTAGTGGATGGGAACACACCGAAAGGAATGCACCATTATTCGTCCATCATTCAGTTTTCTCTCTGTTTCATCTTGCGCTGAGTCACTCACTCAAACTGAGGGCACATCAGCTGTGGACTGTGAACTAATCTTTAATTGATAATAAAACGGCATCGAATTAACTAAAGATAATGAACCTTGTTTTGTTATAAGATCTCTTATCAACGGTACCAGTTGTAATCTCTCATCTTATGTAGCAGTGGGAATGGTAATATCCCTATATTAATCCTTATACATCTGTGAACCAATTATACTAAGTAACTCTTTCGATATTTTATTTCAATGAATGCTTCGTTCTCGAGCTTGTACTGGAAAACTCACACCATCAATTATTGCGCGGTTCAACTGCCTCCACATCTCTTCCACATCGACCAGACACCCGGAATAACTTCATTAAAAACACACTTAATTAAAGTTCCTTTATACAATTTTATTATAATTGTTGATGGCAAGCAAACAATACTCTACCTATCGATAAACGTGCTACAATAACTCAACTTAACATTGCTTATAATTTATAATAATTCTTAGCACTAGCAAATTAACTATGTACAGCAAAGACGAGTAGCGAATATTTCTAACGCTATTGAAACAAGAATGAATTGTGATGTGAATTAATCCGGCGATAAAGTAGGACATCCGTTGTACGATCACCAGAGCAAATCGGCAAAGTTGGTCACGTAGTAGGTCGCTCGTTTCTGCACTTCTTCCCGGACGGCATTACCACCATAACCTGTAGATGGGCACCATAAAAATAGCAAGTAAATTAATCACAACCACTATTTCAGGCTAGTTTCCATTTTCCTACACCTACCAATGAACATGTTCGCCGGTGGACAAGCCTCCAAATCAGTCATACCGTCACCGATCATAGCGACCACCTTTTCCGATCCCGCGCCAGCTCCACCGGCCATCACACTGCGGATCATCTTGATGGCTTCACCTTTGCCGCCCGATCGCGAAGTGGGCTGAGCCGTATCGAACCCAGCGTAGCTGCCATTGTAGTTAAAGAACAATCTGTTCGCGTACAGATTGCACAGCGGAATCTGCAACGCGTCCGCAACCGGTTCGATCAGACAATCGAAACCACCGCTGATCAGAAACACCTCGGCATTATTCTTGCGCAGCTGCTCGATCAGCTCCTTCACTCCGGCCGAAATGGTCGATGGGTGCGTTTTGAGAAACTCGCGGATCTGTCTCTGCGACGGTTTGATGATGTCCAGGCGGCGTTTCAGCGCTTCCTGAAACGTCATGCTACCTCCCATCGCTTCCTTCGTCCTGTAACAAACGAGCGATGCGAAAAAGGAAGATTATAAAAAAAAATGTCGGAAGAGGAGTCGTAAGTCACGTACAGTGCAGCCACCTCACTGCCTTTACCGCAGAACTGTGCCAGCTCATCGATTCCTTCCTCGGTGATGATGGTCGAATCAACATCGAAGCACACAATTTGGGCCTTTTTCAGCGACTCCCTCGCTTCGGTGGTTCGCTTCGACAGTTCAACAGGACGATCGTTGGTCATGCCGTTGCCGTTCTGTGTGTGAAGATGCAGCTGGCCGCCGTTGCGCGTCGCCAAAGCGTTCAGCTTCGACGGGACGATAGGCTTGAAGATTGGCGGTGCCGGTGGCAAACTGTTGCGCCTTCCAACGACAACGACCGGCTCGAGTGGTTCTCCAGCACCGGCAAGGCTGCTCACACCACGGCTGCTCTCCGTGGCGGAGATGGCTACCAAGCTTCCAAAAAGTGCGCTGAAAAAAAAATAAAAAAAACAACACATTATTCCACTTAAAATTATTCTGCCAAAAAATATAAATAAATATTCAACAACTAAAGTTTCAATCCCTTTTGAAAACTTTCAACTTTAACGGTTAATTTAAATTGCAATAAGCAAACAATCCCGTACTCTGCGAGCATGCTCCAAAGACAGCTGTCAAAGGCTATCAGCTGAGAGGTGCGAAGTAAACAAAGAAAAGCGTTCGTTTCTGCTGGCTGATGAAACATTGGCTCGGTCTCACGGTGGTATTAAATACCCCTTCCTGTTGTTTATTGAATACCAGCCATCAGCAACACACCATTATTGTCCAGTGTGTCCGTGCAAGGTTTGCGTTCGTGAATCGCTGTTGTGCAAAGACTGACAGTTGCTCGCCAGTTTGTGAAATATAGTGGAGCGATTACGGGTACGGCATACATTACTCATTCACGAATGGTGTCGATTGTAGTTGACTATAACAGGGCACTATAAACGGTAGTCTGTGAAAGGTTCGTCTGTAACACAAACAGTTGCCATCATCGCTCGCAGACGTGTTTAGAGCTCCACCACTGAGCAGAGTAGAGACGACGCAATACACAATCCAACTACAACGACATCACCACCACTGCTGATGGCAGTTTGCACCAGCAACCTGACGTCCGATTCTGGCGGTGCTCCGGAAAACTTTCACATAACCTACTCGCACGATGGCGATGCGGATGAGGAAGCTGTGGACGCTATGCATGACGGTGATCTGCTTTCCACGTCCAGCTTCCAGATCGGTGGCATCGGTGGCGAAAGTACGCTGCGATGCCCTTTGTGCGGTGCCCACCGCCGTCACTTTCACTGCAAATGGTGCATACGTCACGGAGACTTCCTGCACACCGTGAACGACGTTTGCTGTCAACTGCCGGAACGGTTCGGTGAAAAACAGCAGCGCTTGAGAAACCTGCGGACGGCCAACGCTACGCTCGAAAGCAAAGGCGCAACGATGCTGGAAAAGCTGCACCAGGCGGGTCGTTTGACGGGTGAGATTAAGCAACGGTCGGACAAAGCGAACATCATACGGAAAACGATCGAGCTGAAGCGCATCGCCATCGAGGAGTTGCGGCTGAAACAACGTCATCTAGGTGACGCGATTCGCAAGCTGCGCATCACGTTGCCTCGGTACGACGATAAGGTGAAGACGCTCAGCGAATTTGTGGCCGGCAAGATGGAGGAAAGTGAGCACCGCAAGGCAAAGCTGACGGCAGTGCAGGAGCGTTTGTGTCAGCTGAAGCGCGATCAGGTGCAACAGCTCGTACGGATCATCTTCCCGATCACGCAAACGATCGTCAGCCGGAGTAGCTTGGCGGGAAGCAGCAGTACGGCGAGCACCGCTAGCGGAAGCTCGACAGGTGGTACGGGACTAAGCAATACCCGTAGTACGATAAATGAAATTTCCGAAGCCACCCGCACAGCGTACGTCCGTGGCCAGTGGGTATTGCAGGATAGTTTCGGGGAGGTACAGCACGTAATAATAGCACCGGCCCTTCCCGGCACGGGTAATTACTCGGCCTACAACGATTGGGCCACGGGTGATGGTGGTGCGGTGATTGGTGCCACCTCTACGGCCACTTCTACTATGGAAGTATCTTCTTCGCCTGGTGCAGGTGGCACTAGGGTAGGAAGTCACAATCCCGCACACACCATCGCGGCAGCCTTAACGTACACCAGTCAGCTTGTGGCGCTGCTCGGATACTATCTGGACGTTCGGTTACCATACCGCGTGTCGTACGCAGACTTCTGTACGACAACCCTGTCGGAGGCACAGTTTGCCCGAAAGGTGGCACGATTGAATGCGGACATTGTGTTCCTGTGCCACACGCAAGGCTGTCGGTTAAACGACATGAACCCGACGCACACGCTCGAGAATGTACTCTGTCTGCTAAAATCATCCGTTCTAGGGCACTGTGGACCAACCGATCGAAACAGCTGTCTTTCCGATTCGATGGAACAGCTGCTAATGCAGCACATTGGCGAAGATTCGGACTCGGAAGGTAAGTTTATTTACCGAAAATCAATGTTTAAAAAACTCTTTCATGAAAAGGTGTGGCTCTTTTTAGACGAAACAAACCTTCACCAGGAATGGGAAGCGGTTCCAAGCAATCTTTCACCGGTAACGGCGGAACAACCGTACCCACCGATGGCACTCGCGCTGGACCAAAGACGGCAAACGGTCGGCCACACCGGATTGCACTACCATCATCTACAGCAACCAACGGGTGCCGGCGCAACCAGTCTCATGACCAGTGCCATCGCCTCGGTCAGCTCATTCTGGAAAGGATGGACGGGGAAGTAAGAATCTTTATGCGCACCCAGCGCAGCATGGCCATCGCCGCTAGACAACTCATGGGAGAGATTTGCTATTATGCTCATTCCTTTTTTTGCACAACACAGCCACCGTTTTATAAGGCAAAACTCTATAAGCGAAAACATTTCTATGTTTTTTTTTCCTGTCTAAACAAATACATGTGATAGCACAAACCAAACTTTTGTACAGGCCTTCCACCACACCCGTTTGTCGCCATTTTTTATAGGAAATAGCATACGCAAAACAGTAAACGCTTCCACAGAGAGAAGGGAAAAGTTGTAACGCTATAATTATGGTACAAAAAAAAAGGAAGAAAGTAACCAATTGAGATCGTTAACTCGAAAAACAATAGGAAAACGCTTGTAGAAGCTTACATTGCACACGTTTTTCGGCTGTGCACTGTTGTAACGATCAAGAAAAGGGTAAAGGGATGATAAAAGTCTGTAACATAACACCCGTTTTATAGCAGTTATTTTTTATGCGAAACAACTAAAAAAAACGTTCACTAATTCGTAAGTTAGGTTCAGAATGGAAATAAAGTAATTTACATTTTAGCTGTGATTAACTTCAGAATAACAAAGAAACACCGTTTGCCAGCTACTTGTTTTACTAATGCCAGTTATCCGATCAAACTTTTGATTTCGTCTATAACTTCGCTTTGCATTTGGAGTCAGGCTCGCAAGAAAACCCCGGATGCCGCGAATGAAACGGTATCAAAGCTCCAATACTCGTATATGACTCGTTTAGACATGAAGTCTTTCTTATCCCCCTTCCGGTAGAGGAAGCACGTTAGGAGAAACACTACAAATAAAGAAACTCCTCCAGCTGTTCAATAACCTCATTACGCATCAACACATTGGACAAGGCTGAACAGTCTTATCACTGCAAGAGTATGATATTGGACGAGCTCGTAAAGTTAGTTCTGTTCAATCCACAACGACCCAGGAATAAGAAGGGCGCCTCAATGGCGTGGATGGCTTCCACCAGATGGTGCCAGATTAACAGATCGTGAGCCAGAATTCCCGAAAGGAAAAGTTGAAAACTGGTTGCAATGGTTGATAAGTACCTCAACCGCATGATCACGCGTAGCAACAGGCCGGGCGTGTGTAGGCTCACCCTTTGCGGGAGGGCCTTCTCCCGACCTGAACGATAAGGTCTTGTTGAGGAAGGCGGAAGCCACCGAGACTCGTAAGCATGGCAGGCAAAACAACCATTGCTGATGTAACATGATGCTGCTGCACGTGGTACGGTGATGGGCAAACTGCTGTGACTGAGTCAACATCGAGGCTTTTTCTCGGGGATATGGCAGTTGTTTGTCTACCAGTTAAGGCGTACTTTTACTCTTTTAATAGGTTGTTATTGTATACTGTGATTACAAGAATTGATGGCAATAACAAAATGCACCCGAAATGCTAGTTCGGCAACAAAACATCTCACGAGTCACTCGTATATCCCAAGGTCTCTAGCCTTGTGGATTCAGCTCGTCTATCAAACAGTTTTGTTTGTCTCGAATCTGCCCTTATCATCGACAACAAGGCAGCCGAGCCAACTTTGATGCTGTTTTTGCCCTTCTCACACACCACCAATCGTCGAATCAGCTGATAGAAGCACACCATCAACACATGTCCTCCAGCGTGTGTCAGGCATGTCGATCGGCCATCGTTGGACAAACAAACCCTATGTTTCGAATAGTTTGCCCGCACATGCCCACACTCCTATGACCTAAATGCCGCTCCATGCACTGATTTTGCAGTAGCGCAAAGATCTCGGACGAGTATACACTTGGCGAGGTCTTCCATTTACGTCAATGTCCACACCACTCCGGATCTCCTTGGAAAGTTTATGCTAATTTGCTCACCGATTCATTTTACTGCTGAAGGTTGCTGTACTACAGTAGTTTCCTTGCTTTAGCAGAGATCTCAGATAGCTCAGTATGTTAATATTCCTTTCGTTCACTACAGCGGCACACAAAGACCGTTCCTTGTGCGGAAGCTTTTCTCACGTGGAGACTTTGATGTCGCGTACTTCTATACCACTCAAAGGCTTTTATGTTTTTTCAACCGGACACAGACGTTCTTTTCAATGTTCTACCAGTGAACCAGGCAGGTTCTTTCACTACAGTTTGGAAAGGATTTCCAAAATTTACTTTCAACGTGTTTAGGGCGCGCGCGTTTGTAGTTCGATCTCTCGCAAACAACTGACACCGACCCGGGTGCACAGATTCACTTTAAACCAGTCCCGATCTGTCCCGGTCCGAGCCGTACCACTCCCCTCCTTCCAACACCTCTACTCGCCTGCACAACAAAGACCCTCCCGACCTCGTCTGCCGTAAGTTTCAAGCGTTCCGTGACGTGTTTTTCCTCTTCTCTGTTTCTGCCATTCCCTTCCTCATGCGCAGGCCCGAAGTTCTACGCGATAAGCGCGCCGGTCGGTCCGGTAAACAAGCTCCGTTATTGGGAGGAACCGGCTGTACAGCAAAACAGATTGAGAAAAGGAAGCGGGCAATGACGAAGTTGCCACGAGGTTGCACTGGCGATCAGCTGGGGAAACACCACCTGACTTTCGACCGGTTCTACGCGGTATCGATGTGCTTTAATTGATTGCGGATAATTTGGTACATCAACGGTGGAACACGCCCATCAATTAATGATCCTGCTGGGCCTGTAAACAAACACCTTCGTGATCAGGCACAATAGGCTGTTGCTAGGGGTAGCGAATCACTTGGAGCATCAAGTAGCACAAGAGGTCGACATACGATCCACTTGACATTCGAGACGAAAACAACTGCATCGCGATGCACTTCACGGGCCTCTCACTGGAAGGGAGATTCCGCCCCGTACTTCTAACATGATAACGATGCGGTGATGAAGATCAGCTTTCTGACAGACAAGCTGCAATGGATGTTTTTTTTTCCTTCTTGACGCTACTTCTGGCCCAGTGATTAGGCTTTCTCCGGAGGCAGTAAAGGCCGCATGATTTAATCGACGGCATATATTGCCTTATACCGTCAAGTGCGTTTGTGTTCAGCTCGTTATCCCCTTTCAATGCAGCACATTCGACAACAAGCAGTGGACCGCGTGCGCTGAGAAGCTTGCAAACAAAAACTTACCTCACAGTGGCCAAGGGTTGATGACGGTAGAAAATCGCTCTAAAGTTGGGAAGCATTAGAGGCCGTTTGAAGATAATAAACAGCACTTTTCCACTAAAAATCACTTCACCCACAACGAGGCAATCGCACCCATTCGTTTACGATCGGGAACTAAACGATTATGAACTAATCTTTTTGCGATCGAGTTGCGTATTGATAAAGCCGCGCGCATACTTGCACGATCTGTGCGAAACTGAGCCACGATCAGCTGTTTTCTGTCAAAACAATGCGCCTACTGGATGTGTCACATTCACGCGCTTTATCGGCAAATTTGCGTTTGTGTGCTATTCGCCAACCTGCAGTAGGCTGACGAGTATTATGCGTTTGCCTGAAATAGCCGTCTCGACAACAGTGGAGACCAAGTTCTCATCAACTCGAACACCGGACGGCGCACAGACAGAGTTGTGGATGATATACACTTCCGGCAATAAATGAAAACGCTCGTTGGATAAGTAGTTATGTAGTAACAGTTTGTCTAGAACAATTTCAAAAAATTGTAAAAATAGTAATAGTATAGTCTTTCAAAATACTGCACTCAAATCAGCTAAACCAGATGAGTGAGTATAAAATAGTGAATTTATATTGATCATTACTTAAAGTGGAAAAAGTAATAGCGTTCATTATTATTTCCAGGCGTGTACTTGTGCTGCCGAGCCCTCGGAAACTTGTTTCCCTTTGTAAAGAGTAACCGCGCGTGATAGCGATCCAGTTCCAAGAGAAGCGAAAGAGAAATAGCCCGGTAGCGGGTGTTGCCGAGGACGCCAATGTTCGCCAAGGGAAACCGGTGACGAGGTAAACGTTTCCTTCATTGAGTTTCAAGTGCAATTCAATATATCTCACTGTCGACTCCAGTTTCACTTGTTAACGACGGAATTCTGCTTCGCCATTCCGCTGCGAACGTACAACACTACGCTAGCAACGCATTCACGGGTCGAGGTTCGTTATCATCACGTGAAATTGGTTCAGCAAAACATGGCCAGACTGGGTAGCAGATTTTCGGGACCCAACGCAACCGTTCCGGAATGGACCGGTTTTTGCCAAATTTGCCCACATGTGATGAGCACACCGAGCAACATTCGACTTCGGTAATTTTGGCTAACCGATAACCCGGAGCAAAAAGGGCACCGAGTACCGTTGCTAACCGTAGCTGTTCCGGATGCAACTGGATTTGTGTACGCATCGTTAAATTCTGTATTTTTTTGCTGTGGAGAATTAAAGTATTGTCCAGTAGTAAACATATATACCATCCCGCCATTCTTCCGGATGGTTCTCGACAAGGCATGATCATGGTCAAAGGGTAACTCTAGCGCGTTGAAAGACGCAACGGAATAATGAAAACCGCGCATTTGCACGCCCGGTTTGCTTTATGGCTAAATTGAAGCTCATGATCATCGCTTTCAATTGGAGCTGCTTCGAGTTCCGTTTCTATGCTGACGACGAAGGCGGATTGAATGTTGTTGCTAGTTGCTAAATATTTTCGAATCTTTCCATCTACACGTATAAATCCTCTTTTTAAATATCATTCCAACCTCAAAAACCTAAACTAAACTAATGGCTTGAACTTTCTCCTTTCAGTTTAATAATCATCAATGTTCTCGACCGACCAATAAACAACTCAATCAATGTATTTCGCCATCATTCGAATGAATTCATCGCCGTCCGCCTGACAGTCTAGACACTCCTCCAAAGACGCGATACATGCCAAGGCTGCCATGAGAAAAACAACTCCAACGTGGATTAAAGCATGTAACGCAGGATTGAAGTAGGAACGATGGCGGCAGCTTAGGGGTCAGCACTAAATTACGCTACTAAACACTTGTTTATTCGACCCGTCGTATCATGACCCTGATGAGAAAAAAAAATGGCGAAAACAAATAACAAATACTTGCATCAGCAGTAAAGCACGCGATCAACAACAGCCGGCACGAACGTCAGGCGTCAAGTTGAAGCAATTGCTCCAGGGGCGTTACCCGGAGAAATTCTCGCACCTCTTCCGGTACGGAAGCGAGAAACTGATCGAGCTGCTCGGTTAGATGCTGTTGTACATCCTCGGCGTTACGTAGACTATGCGCTACCTTGCCGTATATGTGGTAGAACAGTTTGAAAAACTCATTAAAGCTTCCCTGCGTCGATAGGGTGTGGTTTGTGGTGGTCGTCGATAGATTACCGGTACGATTGTGCGATCGATTATTGTTGGCACATTCGGCAAGATGTTGTTTTAAGTCCCCACGGCACAGTTGCTCAGCACGGTCTAGCACATCCTTTGGGATGTTGACGGTACGTGCGAGTGACAGTCCGTAGCTTTTAACCGACGTGCGTCCTTCGACGACGACGTACTTGTACCGGAGTCGCTCCACACCGTCCACCTGGACGGTTTCCGTTTGCAAACAGAGCTGTGACACGTTGTGATGTACCTCCAGCGGTCGCAACAGATCCATACAGTGTGTCGTTATGAAAATGAACGGTTTCCGAATGCATGCCAGCGTCGGTACGATTGCGTTCTGCCGACGTTCCCCAGCATATCCTACGTGGTCAATGATGCGCTCAAGTAGTGCCCACTTGGTATTGGTTGTATCGGGAAGATGAGTGTCACCGTACAGTTCATCGATCACGATCAAACTGTTCGCAGTTAGGCAGTGGCGCACAAATTGCAGCTTGTTGTACATCTGGCAAGACTCTGTATCATCTTGCTGAAGATTGTCTGCTTCGCCGAATATGGTTAGCAGACGGTCCACGATCCGTACCTGAGCATGTGCTGCCGGAATGTAGCAACCCAGCTGGGCCATAATCTGTAAAATGCAGATCGTTTTCATGTACACCGTTTTCCCGCTCATATTCGGGCCCGTAACGATAAACACATTGTACTCTGGGGTGGAGATCTAAAATAAGTAAAAGCAGAAGTTAATGTCCAAATGTACCTCTACAATAAACTTCCAACTTACCACATTGTTTCGTACAATCTTTCGATCACCATAGAAGCTTTCCAGTAGCGGATGTCTTCCGGAAACAATCTTTGTCTCCTCGCCAAAGCTTGGCTCGCAGAACTCTTTCCCCTGGCTCACGGTTGCCAGTGCCTGCACGACATCCAGATCCGTTAAACATCCTACCAGGTTATACACCGCGTCTATACTATCGCGGATGCTCTCGATCAGACCGCGAATAATCCCGTAGCTAATTTCGTCGATTTCTTTCCCAACTGAAGCTAGTTTGTCATTAAACGCCATCAACCGTCCGTTGGAGAGTGTATACCGACGACCGTTCCGTGTTAGTATCTGAAAGTTTCGGCTCAACTGTTCCGCCACATTGTCCACCTCATCGTTCGCCAGCACGTACATCAAATGGAACCCGTTCTGTTTGGAATGGTGTAACTTTAACTGCATCCGGGTTGCCAGGCTTAGCTCTGCCACGTACTGACGAATCTCGTCTATGACTCCGGAGTATAAGGACCGAAGCAGGTCCAGTATGGAATTGATTTTGCCACGGACAAGGAAAAGTCTATTGTAGGTTGTGTTTCGCTCGACTGGGCTATCGTCCAACACTTCGCATATCTTCGTGAGCAGATCAGCGTACGCCGGTTCTTCGAGCGTTTGTTTCAAATCATTGAGATACTCAGCGTGGATATCTCGCAACAGATCACGAAGCTTTGGCACTACTTTCAGCACGTTCCGAAGGCTTGATGCTTGATTGAGCATATGAATTGTATTTTGATGAGTTGTTTTCTGGAAAACAAAGAAGCATTCTATTATGGACTTGTAATGTCTTTTTTCCTTTCACCCAACAACTTACCATTCGATCAATGTCCACCGATAGCTTGAGCAATCCTCCAACATCCTTAACCTCAGTCAAAGTTCGGCGTATAGTCTGAAGAAGTGTCGGCTGCCCTAACAATTCCCGTATGCACTTCAAGCGCATCTCCAACCGCGTTCGACTCGTCCATGGCTCAATAATATTTGCCCGCAGATGGCGCCTACCGATGGAGGTAATGCAACGGTTCATGAACCCAAACAGTGACTTCTTCTCGTCCCCTTTCTGCAACGGTCCTAGCAGTTCCAGCTGCCCAATGCATTCCACATCCATCGTCATCGTAGACATCTTGTCGATGTAACTCAACTTAAGCGTACGGCTAGCAATCTGCAGCAGGGCCGTCTCCATGCAGTGTCTTAGCAATGCGCCACAGGAAGCCATTCCGTAGTACTTGTTGTGGATCAATCCTCGAAGCCTGGCATAATCACGGCTGCACAGTTGGGACATGTAGCTCTCAGCGATACTATCATTGAAGTACGATCTTCCCAAACCAAGCACCTTTGTTTGCGGTAAGAATTGATGTATCAGTTTCGGAAGATACGACGTCCCGTTGGCTAATGCGTGCTCGGAAAAGTAAACCACTGTCGGATCGAGACTGTGCAGCGTCGTAAGCGTAACGGAGTACCAAAAGTTATCACCGTACTGTGTGATCTTGAGATGCGGCGAAGTAACATCTATAGCTGCTAAACCGACCTCGAGAGCTGCATGCCCACGACCCTCGGCAAGTACCACAATAACGTAAGCGCCGTCTCTTCCAGCGTTGCTTCCGGTACGATCGGGTTGGCCAGCAACATTAGGGATGCTGGATTCATGTTGAAAACCAGACAAAGATCTGTTTCGACTGTAGGGCATCGATCGCTCATTTCGGTTCACATCACGACCACGTACTACCGCTGGTAAACCAGCCACCAACGGAGGAACACTTTTACTACGGTACGGGATAAAATTCATCACACCTGTTGGATGTTTCTCTGTCTGCACAAGTACCACCTGCAAACTAGATCACGGTTGAATTGTGAGTGTGCGTATACCTACCAGCCTACTGCGATACTGTCACCACGCACTACTAAACCTCAAAACAGCGGTACGTAATTTCAATGGCGTGTATTTCGAAATTGTATATTATTTCCCTCCTTCGCAACACAAACACATATCCGCGAAGCTACCCGGTCCCGTTGGCTGAGAGGACGGGAGCAACAGTCGTTTACGGTCGTCCCAGCACCAACGGAAACGTTACTATGTGTTACCGGTCACATCGGTCATTAGGTTCAGTTTCATTTTTTACTTCATTTTTACAAAAAAAAAACATTGGGTTCTTTTTTCTCTGCACAATTTTACAAATTAGCGTTACGTTGCTGCTATTAATTCACTTGCCGTGGTTTGAGATTCCCTATTTCCCCCAAATGCATACACTCACACCATGCAAAATGGCTTGACGGTGGAGTGTTATCTGTTACTATTTGTTATTTGCGTGTGTGTGTTACTAAATGCCGGTGAACGTTTATTTCTTTCTATTTCAATGTTACGCAAACGGGGTTTTGTATTAGTTTGCAACTAGTTTTGATGGCACTGTGCTATCTACTTTGCGGTTGTTATGTTCACATTTTGCTCGTTTTGCTGCTGTTGTATGCTTCACTTTGGTTATTTTAGCTTGTGTTTCCGTTCCATCGCACCTACCCTGTCTATTATTCCCTTTCCGTGTTCATCCCACGCACTTTACAACACACATTCGTACACCAATTCACGCCCATCCCAGTTCCATTACAGTTTTTACATGTACAAGTAACGATTCTGCGTCACACATTTGCTGCCTTATTGCGATTTGATTACACTGTCTTTCCTTTCCATAATGCCAAAGCTCTCAAACACTTCCTTTACATTGTTTTCTTACATTGTTCATGATCATATTATTAATTCTACCGTTTTTCTTCCTTTCCTTTTCTTTTTTTTTGCAACAACTATAACGACTAGCACTGTATAATATTTGCACAAGCTTTGTTTTTTTTTTGTTTTGTTTTATGTTTTTCTCTTTCCCTTTTCTCTTTCCAATGTTTAAGCGGTATTTTATTACAAATTTTGCGTTTAGCCTGTTCCTTGTTTTCTTGTTTTTGCCCTTAGTAGTGTGTTTCGCGGTAGTGTGAAATTTTGAAAAGGAGCCCTTCGCTTTATTTATGTTCTTTTCCTTCTTTTTACAACTTTTTTTCTCCTGTTCGCACGTCTTCGTCAAAGTGCCAGTTACGGCCAGTTACGGTAGTTACGTTATGTGTGAGTGTTTAATAGACTGCAAAAATCACGGTCCTTACGCACACCAACCTTGCCCAAAATGCGTCCCTGCTCAACTGCTAAGCTCTCCGTTTAGTAGGAAATTGAGAAAAGTATCTTTTACTTTACACAAGCATCGTATCGTACCTTGTTTAAAAGCTTTCGTTTGGTATTTTGGGTTTTTTGTTTTCTTTGCCTGCTCTTACTGTTTTACCGTGTTTGCTGATTCAATTAGTATAGATGATTTTGATTCATTATGTTTGTTGTATGCGTGACGTAATCCTCTTGTTTAAACACACATTGTACTTACGGTAGTATCGTTAAACGAAAGCAACAAAACAAAGGGAAACACCTTGCCTTTCGTGAGTAGATGTGCAGGGGTTCTCCGGGTTTCGCTCGGTATAAGTTTTGATTTCCTTACCTAATGCCCTTTGGATACTCGGCGAATATCATCAGATGTCAGTGTAGAACCCTACGAATGTCTAACTTTGAGTATGTCGTTCGTTTGTTAATAAGATTGTGTTTGTGTGTGCTTGTGTACTTCTTGCTGTTTAGATATTTAATAGCCTGTTTATCTAATTATGGACTAGTGAAACAATTGCAACAAACGTCACATCTTGAGCTACCGGACGATGACGACCTTCCCTATTCGTTGCGACCCACCTCCTCATAAGACCAGGCATATGTATGAGTATAATCGTTTCGGTTAGTACGCAGCCTCTGGTGCTGCGTCACTAGTCAAAGCCCTGCCCCCACCCGTCGAAAGTTGAAGCCGCATGTTCGTGAAGACACTAACTACCCGCTACAAACGCACGTGAAAGAACTTCCCGTTCTTGTGAACTAGTGATACATTACAGCAAATCGAAACGGTGATAGTAATGAAATTGTAGTATCCTTTCTGGGAGAAATTAACCGATCAACCTATCAATTTTAGCTTAAGCAAGAGAAACATTGTTCATGAGTTTTGATTATTCTATAAAAATCAAGATTATGTTTAACTAGGGAAAATAATGCTTGTCCTTCCCAAACACTTATTTAGTCTATTACTACCTTCTCCTGTAGTAGTCATTGTGTACTACCAAAGTGTCAATGAATGGGGGTCCGTCCGCTTCTCTTCAATGTTTAGGCAATAAAACTAATAAGCGTTCGTGATTCGTCGATTATTTGCATATTAGTTTGGGTTTTGTGATAATTTTTTAGAACATCACCTTTATTTCCCCCCCTGTTTGCATAACGCATCGCTGTGTAG
Source organism: Anopheles marshallii (assembly GCF_943734725.1). Classification (NCBI taxonomy): domain Eukaryota; kingdom Metazoa; phylum Arthropoda; class Insecta; order Diptera; family Culicidae; genus Anopheles; species Anopheles marshallii. The sequence continues at coordinate 77,622,390 of NC_071326.1, read as the reverse complement.
GAGTGCGCCAGTTCCTGTTTTGATTTATATTTCGTCATATACTACGGTTTATCATAGCATCCAGCATGTTTACCGTTTTGCTTATGCTGTTGTAGTGTTCTGTGGGAGTCTTTTTCGTACACCGTCACTGTTATAAAACTGTTGCAGCAAGCGAAAACCCTTATAAAACAATCATTATACTAGCCTCATCAAATGAAGGAAAATAGCAAAAGCAAAGCTTTCAAACATGGATGCCACGCGCTTAGCACACTCGCATTGCCGAACGAGTGCGTATATGCCCTAACCCTTACTCTGATACGAATTGCACTATAACTGTGATTTGTTTTCTTAAACGCTGACCTTATCGTATGTACTCGCGCAACGGACATCATCACTACTACGGAAACGGGTGTGAAATGGCAGCAATTAGACTAAATTTTGCACACGTGCTATCCTTCATGTTAGTTTGGTAAGGGTCTTAGGTTTTTAGTTGCGTTTAGTTCTTGCTTCAAAGGTGTATCTTCACCGCGGTTGAGAGAGGATTAGACAAGTTCCCACCGTACTTCTCCAGTCTTCCCCCACATTTCTGGCTAGTCTATTAGTAGTTTCATATTTAGGAGCATTTAAACGCTTTCATTATCATCTCCGTTAGCTACTGTGTCACCATTGAATACCATTGTTTTGTTGTGTTTTGTAAAGCAGTAGGTAGTCGTTTTGTGTGAGTAGTATAGTATAGTACTAGTAGCTTAAGTTTTCTTTTTTCTTTAATCTGCTTTAGCTGCTTACCTCCCACACGGGTAGCTTGTTTTGTTCCTTGACTAGCTTAGATAAAGTATATGGTTCCTTGCTGTATGTTTTTATTTTTCTTCTTCGGCACATGGCGCTCCGCGCACTGTGTTTGCAATGTAATGTAATGACATACCGCATGTCCGAAACTCTCCAAAAGCACTATCCATTCTTCCCAGAGTAGGTTTTTGTTTTGCTTTCTGTAACTCCCGACCATTTTCTGCTACCAACACTTCTCACTTGCTTCTAAGTGCATCTTTCATTTCCATCTTCAGCGTCACAACGATAAGTATGTTGAACGTCTAAAATCGTGAAATCGTTTATCCTTGGACATTCAAGATCAAGTTGGCTGTATTGTACTCCCCATCCGTATTTTTTCTGTTAGGCGTTGTGTTAATATGCTGTCACTTAGTGTCGTAAGCAATGGAACTACCTTATTCGCTCAGCTCTACTAACTGAGCGAGCTCAGCGCGCTCGGAGCAGCTCAAAGTTCAAACGAGCGCCCAAGATTGAACGAACGCGCGAGCGGTTCGCTCAGCTCAATGAGCCAACGTGACCCAGCTTGAAGTTGTCACAAAACGAATTCCAATCCGACTGTGTGTAGGTGTGTGCGTGCGTTATATAATATCGTTCTATACGTTTCAAAAACGCAAAACTCTGTATGGTGTGCCTTTAAACTTCCCATTTAGAATCGCTCATTATGAAGATTTGAATAAGCCTTAAGTATAGCACAGTTTCCTTGTTGCCTGGCATTGCGTACTGCTTGGGGGACGTTTTCTATTCGTTTCTGTTTAAGCTTAAATGAGTTTCTAAAATGAGTTATTCCTGGGACTGTGTCTTATCGTCACGGGGAAAGTATCTCTTATCGTGATGCTAACGTTGACTCGCGATGCGGTTGATACGAAATTGACCATAATACGTAGTTGGGTTGCCAAACATGTGGGCAAAGTTCGTTCGATAGTCTCCAATCCCCCAGCTAGACGGTTCCGGTCCAACGTTCTCTCCACACGGCTAGTATTAAACAGTAGCGATAAGTAGTAGAAATAGCACTAGTAGTTTGTAGTATATGGATTGTTCGTCTGCTGGAACGGTATCGGTTTTTGCCCGGTGGCGTGGTTGACCTCCGTCACACTGACACACCAACCGCAGTGGCGGAGAGGGCGCATGCACCGGGTCACACTGGTGCTTAGCCCGAATAGCTAAAGATGGAAAGGAAGGATGTAGGAAGAAGGCCGCTGAGAAGGCCGTACATGGGAGTGTGAAGCTTTATAGTCAGATCTCCATTTGATTTGCAATCAACTCCATCAGCTCGCCGGTATCGTCAATATCTTCGGCAGTTGCGATCGCGCTCGCATGGTCTGCGTCACCGGTGACGTCCGGACGAGCGGCGATGAGCGGTTCGGCGTTGCGTGTAGGATTCGGTCCGGCTACCTCCACTGGCTCGGGAGGGCCACTGTTCGCTGAATCCTATCAGAGAAATAATTCTCATACCAGCGCACTACCGGACATGGCCGCCGGCCGTTCCGTGCTGCGTTCCCGCTCACGTTCCGTGGATTCCGAGCTAAAAGGAAATCAAGGGGTAAACAGATAAGAGCAGTGAAGTTTAAGCACGAAGTGACGTGCGATGAGCTAAATACACTAAAATGTTTAGATTTTTTTTGGGCTCCAACACAAAACCTCTCCCAACTGTATCTCCTCCGGTCGGTACAGCACAGCAATACCACGTGTAACAAAGCAACGGAAAAAATATTTGTCTACCAAACAGAACAATAGGCACACAAATGAACTCACACACACACACACACACAGAAGATACGTACCTCGAGCGTACGGTTTTGATTTCGATTTCATCCGATGATACGGAGTTCTTGTTGGACGAGGTGGCCGACGATCGGCGCGTCTTCCCAATGCTGGTCGTATCGTAGAACGTTTCCTGCTCGATGTCAGACTCCTTCTAAAGTCCAATGCGTGTGACAGTGCCAGTGATGGTACACACACACACACACACATACACGTGGAAGCAGCCGCGTGCGAAACGGGGTAGGGTGCCGGAACATCCCGGAACGGTCACAGATCACAAGTGGGTGGTATGTTTGTATGGTGTGGATGGAAGGGCGTGGTATTTTGGTCCGGCCAATTAAATCCGTACAGTGTGGAGAATGAAACAGGAGGTCCCAGAAAAAAAAGGTTAACAAACAAACAAAACCAATGGATAAAAAGCATGCATTAGAAGCAGCGAATGCGCACTGAGCAGAAAGGAAGGACGAAAGTTAGATAGAGCAGCGGCAAAGGTGGAAGAACAGATGGGCACTGAGCGGAAAACGGAAGCCGGCAGGACAAGGTTACAAACTAACGCACACAGCGCACCCACCCGTTCGAGTGAGTGCCAGGGTGAGAGTGCCTTCCGAACGACCCAGGACCCGCAATCGGGATCAAACGCATATGCCAGCGCATTATGCTCTACTTACGTGTTTGTTGTAGTTGATGCGATCGCTAGAATCGGACCCACAGGATATACTTTCGGCCACGCTGTTTGCCACCTTGTTGTTGTGCTGGTTCGTCGGGCTACTCAGCGCGGGATAACGCTTGGAGCAGACCTGCGCCTGTATGTGCTCACAGATTCGCCGGAACCGGCGTATATTGCCGGAGATCAGCGTAAACGTAATGGCGAACAGCATGTCACCGACGTCACCCTGCTTGCAGATCGTATTGATGTCGACCTGTATCCGGACGTGCCGCTGGAACATCGTCGGCCCGGTACCACCCCGCTTGTACTCCACACGGAAAGACATTGGCGAAAGGACGCTATGCGATAGCTCAGTCATCTGCAAAATCCGGATGGGTTACGGAACTTGTTAAGGCCAGCGGCACTTCTTCCACATGCAATCATAACCCGCTTTTACCTACCGATAGAAAGGCATGGATCAGGTGAGCTTTAACCGTCGCTAGCGGTTTGCCCTTCACTAATACTGTGAACGTTTCGTCCTTTTCGGTCGTCATCAGGTTCCCGAACCAAGACTTTTTCGTCAGCTCCGGCGATGACTCCGGAGTAAGATGCACTTCTTCTGTGGATACTGATGAGTGGACAATACGTGAATGTTAAGGCATTTTACTAAACATGTATGTCTTCTACTCTTCAAAAACAAGACTTCTTAAAGTGGAAGCTCTGAACAAATTTAGTATAACTTAAGGTCTTCAGAACGCACTAGTGTTGGGGTCAAAAGTCAGCACTGACAACATTGTTGTTGAGATACTCGTTAGGGTTTTGGCTGACAATCAGTCTTTGTGTCTGAGGAAACTTCTCTACTTATAACACCTGTCGCGACGAACGAACCTGGGACTTTAGAGAACTTACATTGTTCCAGTACGCCTCTAATACATGGACTTTGTCCAAAACTGTAGAAACCCTCTTAGGCCTCTTAAACCTCGCCCTAGACAGTAAGATACTTTTGACTACTTAACGCTTTTTAGCCCCGTTTTTGTGAAAGTATAGACTTCATTGGGATAGTCATGTCATGAGAATAACACCGGACCCACCCGGCCTATTAGGTAGTCCACATGAACCGTGGAGGTGTGGTAGGCCCAAATTGAGATGAAATAATGATGGCGTTGAGGCGTCTGCCCGGATGGTCGGGATAATGGATTGGCAGTCAACGGAACTCGACCGCGAGGGGTTTAGAGGACTCCTGTAGCAGACCAAGACCGAGAAGCGGTTGTAGCGCCTTATAAGTAAGTAAGTGGTGTTGGGTGGATCTGATTAGGATTAATGACTCTGGATGTATGAATCTGAATCTCTATAGCAAAGATTCATAAATCATCTAAGATTTATGCATCCTCAATAATTAATCTCATTGAGGCAGGGTCAGATCATCCACCACACGAACTAAGTAGATGTGGGAGACTTAGAACATTTATAACCTGCACCTGAACAACTTTTCACAACTACCAAACCCTAAGGTGTCTCAACTGTCATTCCGCTGAGGACTGATACCGGTAAAGATTAATTAATCTCTGAGGATCTATTGAGAGTCCTCACTTACTCCTCACTAAAAATTCGTATGAATGACTCTACTCATAAGATTAATTAAGTACAACCCCAGAACGTCCACGGTTAGCATATCGATCCTCATCCCTACACCATGTACTCATTATAACATAATAATAAGGAGCAATAGCAATTAATGACACTACTTACTTTGCATTTTTCTACGATGAAACTTCGGACTTCCTAGGAAACTATTCTTAATGTTCGTCAGTCGAGTCTTCCACAGCTGGCTGCCGGTAGTAACGGCCTGCAGCTGTTGTGGACTGCCCAGTATCGGCGAGCCCGGGATGGCATTGATTGATGATGTCACTGAAAGATGACAGAAAATGGGGAGGGGGTGGACCATGTGAGCATATGTTGTGCTGTGATTCTTCCCTGTTACCTGTTGAGAGGTACTCACTGTTGTTGGAGTCAGTTTCCGAAAACAGACCAACCGTTACGGCCGGACCGGAGTTTGCCCGATGGTGGACCGGCGAGGAGGAATCGATGACCTGCGACTTGGTGCTGCTTCTTGGCGAGTAGTTGGAGTGTCGGTTCGAGGCGGCATTCGGCGATGATGGTGGATGGAGTTGATCTGCAAAATGCAAAAAGAGCATTGCGGAATGTTAATCGCTGGCGTGGAAGTCAGGGCCCTCGCATCTGCATCCGGTTGACGTACTCAGTGGTTGCGAGGAGTTGACCACGACACCGCGCGTTGGACTTTGATATGAGCTACGTGACAGTGGAACCGACGACGGTGACCGACGGCTGCCACTGCTGGTGCTGCCACTGTGACTACGATGGCCGTTGTTGAACGTCTGCCGCCGTGAGGTTAGCGGTGAACCCTCACTGATCTGTCCGTACGAAAGACTGCTGCTGCCATTGATTCGGCACGTATCGAGCCGTTTCCGGGGCGGGTCGGCGATCTCGATGATGTCGTTGCGCGGTCTCAGCACGTCCTCTTCGTCCTCGATTGCCGGTCGCCGTCGTTTCCGGTCCAGCAGCAGGAAGTAAATCACCTTCTCCGTATTGTGGCTGCGCGGAGCGATGGTTGCAAAACAAACAAATAAAAATACACGTCGCTATTGATTAATTTCCCCCGTTTTTTTTTTTTTTTGCATACATTCGGGCGCTGCCTACGGTTCTTCGACATTCGGACGAAACTTCCCTGGCGAACAGCCAGCAAATCGAATCAACTACCGTGCTTGACCTCATTTACTTACTGTGGGCTAAGCAGTTCCTGTATCAATTTGTCCTTCTCCTTGAAGCAACCGAGCGAACAGATGGCATTCAGCACGTCCGTGTCGACGGAGGACGCGTTCGGGATGACGTGCGTCTGGACTACCTCCATCATGGGCAGTTCCAGCTCCAGCTCACCCTTCCCACCGGCAGTCACCCACGGATGTTTGTTGATTTCGGCCAACTGGTGAGAGTAATAACAGTCCAGAAAACGGGGGGGAAACAAACATTATTGCCAGGAAAACACAGCCTAGACCACACGGTCTACTTACAGTCAGCCGCTTTTCCGGGTTCACCTCTATCATGCCCTTCAGCAAACTCTGGCAGTCCGGCGGCACAAAGTGTGGTATGTGAAACACGCCTCGTTTCACCTTTTCCAACAGCTGCCGCAGGTTATCATCGTCGAACGGTAGTGCACCGACCAGCAGCGCGTACAGTATTACTCCGCAGGACCACACATCCGCCCGGCGGCCATCATACTTTTCGCCCTACGATGATCCACGCGATACGATCAAGGTTAGCAGAGGTTCGCCCCTCCATTTTTCTGCCCCCCCAGTGGAGTGCAAAATTACTTACCCGAATCACCTCCGGACAAGCGTAGTGTGGCGATCCGCAAGATGTTTCCAACATGGAGCCAGCCGGCTGCAGTGACGCCATTCCAAAATCTGCTATCTTAATGTTATTCTTGTCGTCCAGCAACAGATTTTCCGGCTTCAAATCCCGGTGGCTATCGGGGAAGGTGATATACAGTAGATTGTGAAAGCATGGCGTCAGCAACAAATGAAATGTATCGAGCATCGCTTTCAATACGATCGTGGGAAGAAATTTAATTACGAAATGCAATATTTAAATCCCTTCCCTCAAAATCCCGGCCGATCCAGATGATGCTGCCAATAGTGTCCACAGATGCCGCTGGAGCATAGAGAATAGAATTTTAATGCACCCCCAAAAGCCCCTGAACGCAGCTCTCGGGCTATCGACGACCAGCCCGGAGTGGAAGCCTAATGCTTCACACCTTACGAATGGACACACGCTCCACACGTCTGTGTTGAATCGAGTCTTTTTGGACCACAATCAAAACATTTACAATTTTCCATCTCGTCCCCCAGAGTGCGGCACAAAGTGCCATAAAGTGTAATTTAATTTAATCACAGCCCAAGAGCCGCCCGGTACACGTTGCGGAGGACAGTACTACTACAGCAGCAGACGCCGCCAGACAATGTTTCTCGGTTTTGCGTTGCTGCGAAAGCTGGCTGGAGTTTTGCGTCTCCTTTTTTTTGGTGCTACCCCGGAGTTATGCGGGATATAGCCGACGGTCACGACGGTACCGACAATGGCTCGGAGCGTGCGTCTGTTTGTCGTTTTGCCAAGATTCTTGGCTAACAACGCTTGGGCGCCTGGGAACCGTCACTCTTTGTTTCACATGGTGCTGGAAAATTCCGATACTTTGATTCGGGTTTTTTTGCCTCTCTTTGGTCCTTAGACTGAAGCTTTTCCAGCACCACGCAAGGCACTTGGGTGCCAGTTTCTTTAAACTTTTCTTTGTGACATGTTTCACCCAGCGAACGAAATACTGCTTTCGTCAACCTACGCGCGCATATGCCACGTTGGCTAGCCCACGTGCATTCCGTTTATTGTGTTGCGAACAAAGAAAGAAAGGAAGGCATCATTCTATATTATCGCTCAACTGTAGCATAACACAGCATCTCGTGATTAACACGCCGAAGCACGTCAATGTGATACATTTCTGTTGTTTGTGCTAGCGCCTGAATGTATGCAAGCACGCAAATGTATACACGGCAAGTAAACTTGGCACACGGTCGCCTAGAGATTGAATTAAAAACATATACCGCGAAACGCAAGCAGTAGTGCTTCGGGCAGCCGTATGCGACACATAATGTCACCGACTACAAACCAATCCGACTGACGCCAACCCAGCAGGATAGGATCGTGACGCGTGCTCTTGGAGCTGTGTGTCCTTCTTCAACGGACCTGCCATCCCTGTGTCTTATCGCCAGGGCATGAAGGAATCGAAATTCGATTCGCATTGAAATTATAATTTCCCATCGACCAAATGCTGGGACGATGCTGGACGGACGGTAGGAAGCTAATCCTCTTACAACCCTTTTTGCTTTGAGGGTTGCGTGGTGGGAACATTAGAGTACCGCTGTGGAGATGAAACGTTGTTTCGTTTGCTACAAAAATGGTACGGATGGAGCGGTTAGTAAGCGGATTAAAACAATGTATTGTCGGTAGTGTATGAGGATAGGTCTCGTAGCAGTATTGGTAAAGGCGTTACGCAGCTTTGATCTACACACAACATCGTCGTGCGGGTTCAAATCTAGAAACTACCCGGTGTGTGCCTCGCATACTGAAGAAAGAAGCCTTTTTGTGATGAAGCTTTTTCTAAGATATTTCGCAAAAAGAGAAAAAGGTTTTACTGGTGTTCTTTGTGTTCGATCAATATTAAATGCGAAGCTTTAGTACACTTTCCAAAGATCAAAGTTCAATTTTTACATCAAAGACACTGCCCAAAATTAACCAACCAGCACCTTTTTTTTTTGTCCACCATTCCTCCACCAAACCTTTGGGGTGAAATTTCCTTCGTAATTGTATTAAAAACGTACGCACACTAAATAACAACCAAAAAACGCACCCCCACACAACCACTTTTACAGCATTTTAACTCGCCGAACAACAACAACCCCCCCACGTTCCGTTGCGGTGTGTGTGTGCGAAATCTGCCCCAAAAATTCACCCAAAGATGTTACGGACAACACGTAATTGGCCAAATTTCAACGTTGTCGTCGTTCCTCTTCCCACCCCCAAAAAAAACTAATCGCGCACCGAGATGACCTCCGGCCCCACACCCACGCGAGCCACATCGTCAAACGTCACTGCACATCGTCCCACGGAGTTTGGGGCAAAATTCACCCGATGCCGGAACGAAAGGAAGGACAACGATAAAGATACGCTCAACAAGTGCCTATTTTTTTTATGGGAAAATCTCAATTGGACTCCTTTTTGGAATGGTTTTGTTTGTTTCTCGTTGTTTTTTTTTCCTTCGTTATTCGACGCCTTCCCGCTCGGTGTTGATGCTTTCGCTTTTACGATCGATAAACGATCGCACAAAACGCGCAACGTTGCGCGTTAAATCCTGCGGTTTATTCGTGAGTCGCTTGCAATGGCTTTCGTTTGTTTGTTTCTTTTTTTTTTCGTTGCTGTTGTACCTTTCTCCCACCCCATTAGCAACGGCACGTTGACCAGCACGTTAGGCATTGGGAGGCATAAGGACCTGCGACAAGTGCGAATCATAAATCAATTATTCAACCAGCGGCACACGGGGGACGGTGACGCGAGCGGGCACGTAACACTCGTCTACCCAACCACCGGTCACGACCACGGCACTGTGTTCGGCATCCCGGACATCGACCGGCTGCCTTTACTTCCGGGCACGACATATGATCTCACTGTTTATGCAAAGCACTGCCAAAGTACAGGCTTTTCCCGTGCGCTGCAAAACATTTTATGGGCCAGCGCAGGCAATTCGGCACAATTTCTTTACCTCACGGTTGTGTGCAATGTTGGGTGAGTCTGATTCAGATTCATGAATCTTAATAAATGAATCTAAATCTCTATCTCGAAAGATACCTCTGCTCCCGTCATCAGTTAGCAAAAATGGACCCAACGGTACAGGCTTTAAGGGTCTTGAGTCGCCACTGCTCTGATGATTCCTTTCGGAAGTTGATTCCTGACATGGTTCCCTCTTCATTTAAGTCTCATATGAATATGACTCCTCAATTTCGGTTCATTTGAATGAATCTTCTCAAAAGATTTGCTAAGCACAACACTAGTTTTGAGACACCCATGCTGAGTGTGGTGCGAGGTTGGTTGTCCATGCACTTTTGCCAGCAACGAGAAATCGAGCACTTCCAAACTAAAGCTATTCCCTTCACGATGCTAAAAACTGCAACAAAACGCTTTTGTCTGACATATGCGGACCAAGGAAACCCTTTTTGGGAGTGCTGTGCTGTGCGCATTACATAATGTCAGGCGCTTTCGAAGTTAACTACGTGCTGTAGGGCACGAGCGGCAAGGGTTGTGTGTGTGTTTTTTTTTTCTGTTGGGAGCGATATTGGCACAATCTGTTGTGCCATTTGAAGGGCGCTACGACCATCCATCGTGCTATCCCGCAAACCACACCAAAGGTGTCGCAAGCTGTCCCGCAATGGATGGAAGGGTGAAAAAAAAAACACCGAATGGTCAACACATTGTGCACCTGGTCTGTGTCGTAAGCACCGTTGTAAGGATTCACGACCACACCGGGAGTTGGCATGGGGGATATCTTCAGTTGGCTTCCGCCAATGCCAAGCTGTTTCCTCGTGGTGATTCAGTTCCCGCAGAACAACGTAACGCATCGTCCTTTCCGTCATCTGTTTCTAGCTGTAGCACACAATATGTTTCACCGAACGCACCCGGGGAGGGAAAAAAACACAAAGCAAGCGCTACAACACCTTAATGAGATACTTACCATATCGAGTGCGAATGGCAAAAGTCCAGGGCGGAGATGATCTGGCGGAAAAACTTTCTCGCCTCCTTTGGCGTTAGGCGGCCCTTCTTTACGAGATAGTCAAACAGTTCACCACCGGACACGTGCTCCAGTACGAGATATCTGCGCGAGATGTAAATCGACGGTGTTGCGAAGGCATTAACCGGAAAGTAGAAAGATGCTAATTAGGGGGGGGAGGAGCGAAGGGCGATGCCCGGTCTGGGGCATCTTCCTATACTTACAGGTATTTTCTGTTTTCGTACACATCCGTTAGCCCGAGGACGTGTGGATGGTCGATTAGCTTCATGATGGCAATTTCTCGCTCCACCTACAGCCGCCAAAGATGGTGGGTGGGCCCGGTTTTGAAAACAAAAAAGAAACGAATGGCGAAAAGGACGCATCCCAAGCGAGGGTTTCGCGATATTGGATCGGAGAAATTCCAAATGATCAAAAGCAGGCAAAAGGTATGCAACCCGCATAGCAAGGTAACAACATGACATCGAATCAGCATCACCCGATCGCAGCAGGCAAAGGAGCAGTATAGGAGCAGTGGTAGGAGTAGTAGCAGCAGTAGTAATAGTGGTAGTAGTAGTAGTAGTAGTAGTAGTAATAGTTGAAAGAAGAGAAAAGAAATAGGATAAGAGAATTAATTAAAGTTTCAACTCGCTGCACGTTCGCTGTTCATCCGTTCGTCCACGGCCGGGTGTTTCATGGTGCTTCGATGTCCGACAAGAAGCCCCGCAGTTGCTCGTGCTTGGGACACTCTCCGCACGCAAAAAAAAAGCGGTGGTGAGTAAACAGAAAACTTCTTTTCTTCGCTTCGCATATGCTTGCTTCTGCACTAGTTCTTGTACCGAAGTTCACCGCGGTCCAATATACGTAGACCTGCGGCATCCCCAGGACGTGCACGAAACATCCGGCCGCAGACAACAAAGAGTGAACGAACGTTTTGGGAGGAGGGATGTTCCGTGTGTTGCCATTACTTTCATCAGCACCGACTCGCTGAGCTTCTCCCGGTTAATAATCTTGATCGCCACCTTCTTGCCGAGTACGCAGTGTACACCGAGCTTCACCAGACCGGTCTGGCCCTTGCCGAGCGTCCGCTCGAGCCGGTACGGGCCCACGTACTGGTGGCCCTCGGTTGTACCACCCGTGCTGGGTGTTGCATTTTCTTTCTGCACTTCGCGACTCATCGTTGGGTTCTTTTTTGCTTTTCCCCCTACCGCTTACTAGCAGTTACTACCGGGGGGGGGGGGGGGGAGGTCCTGGTAAACCTTCCGGTCGACGACCAACTCGGACGAGGAACGGAGAGATGGTGATATCCTGGGTCGTGGGGATTTCCCTGCGATGCACAGAACCAACTCTCAGCAATGTTGGACGCACATCACAAACGCCGTACGTGGTGCGGTGTAGCGTCACGTATGCATGGCGCACTTCTGGCCACTAAGGGTGTTATATCCTTCGGAAACAAAAACTCGCGGAACTCACTGGGCACTGGACCTGTTATGTCCACATACACACACACACTTTCTCAGACACACGCGGACTACACCAAACTCTGCTGATGTTTAGCTTGAGTTCGTTTGAGACATTCAGCGGGGACACCGTGCACAGTTGTCCTTTTTCCGACTGCTTGAACCTTCCGATTTCGTTCTTGCCCCCACGCACTCACGTCTAACACTACGGCTATCGTTGTAGTGGCTATTGATTCCTGCTAGCCAACGAGAACTACGCAACCATGCTACTGCAACTGGGCAGCTTTCGCACACTCGCAACACATCCTTTTGCTGCCCCGAAGGCATTCGCTTCGCGTTGGCCAATTCCTTCCCGAAGCAGCGTTTTCCAGTAATGGTAGAGGCAAATACGTTTAGCCTCCGAGTGGGAACACCGACCGAGATTTATGCACACACTTCACGGCACGTGAAACGAGCAATTTCGCCGTGTTTTTTTTTTTCCGCCCATACACGCTCACGCTCGCACACGTACGCATGCACGCACACGTACACGCCCACAGCGCACGGAGCACGGCTTCACAAAGAACTGGCCAATGTGTGTGCACACACACAAACACACACACACACACGGTAGAGGTGGGGAGGACCGTGAAAGGAACGTTTTCGAGGCCCGTTTTACACCGAAAACCCCCGTTTCGGTTGTACCTCTGGCTGCATCTGCACACACCAAAACCCGCAATCGATTTGCGCGCTCCCGCCCTCCCCCTCCCCGCTCAAGCCACGGAGTGTAAGGTCGTTGTAAAAATTTCTTCCGCACACACGGCACGGCGAGTAGGATGTTCAAATTAAAAAAAAAAGACCGGAGCCCCACACACAAGACTGCGTTTTGTGACTGCTGCCGCGACACACTACCACGCGAACGGTGGAACGTAACGCTCCGTTTTTTCGCTACACCATTCCGTTAAAGAAAAATCGATACATCTCACGCGGTTTTCCGCCGCGGCTCACCACCGTGCTGGTGTGAGAGCCCACTTTTTTCCGTTTCGCTCACCACGCGCGGGTGAGCAGCCTCGGTGGGTGCGTGCGCGCATGTGCGCCCGTGCACGTTCTCACCGCTCACTTAGATTTCGCTTCGTGCAGTTTTGACAGGAAGCGCAATTTTTTTGTAGATGCCTTTGCTAAACAGTTACTCATACAGCCAACACCGTACGGGGGTCGTCCTGGCGTAAGGGTGTGTGCGTTTGTTGTTGCTCTCCGTGGGAGGTAGGGGGGGGGGGGGGGGGGGGGGGGTTTACACAAAACGTCAAGTGTCTTCGGTGACTGGGTTTTTGGTAAATAAGAAGGGGGTTGTAAGTTTTAGGGATGATTCATCATCGGCGGTGGGTCATCTTCGCATGATGTAAATGGTGCTCTGTTGCGATTAAAGCGACACGAAATGTAATGAAATTATTAGAGAAAATAATTGAATTATGTTAAACAATACAATCCAACAGCAAGAGCGAGCGTTTACCGTTTTTCGTTAAGGTACAGCTCGGTCTGTATACACCTTGACTCGCTAAACGGTTTGAAATACTTATCACCAAATTAAACAATTATTTATTTTTACATATTATTCAAATAATCTATGCTGGAAAAAAAATATCCTTGATGAAACAAAGATTTGTGCTGCAAACCGTGCCAAGGATTACGGTGACCAGCGTGACTGATTGCCGCTATTAGCCGCACAATGCGTTACCGTACGCCCCGTTTCTAGCAGCGCAAAAGATTAAAGAGCATTTAATTGCTCCGTGCCTGCATGCATTTAGGCGGCCAATCCAAAATCCCCGCTCGGTAAATGTGTTTGAAGTAGGGATTACACCATTTATCGCTGTGGTTGTTTGTTGTAAGGTTAACGAATGTATTTCAAATAATTTTAATTAAATAGTAAATTTTTAGATAAATTATCTATTCTTACATATATTTTTTTTAGTATCAGGCAATACACATTTTAAAAATAAAAAAAAAGGGCCATTGCGTGTAATTTTGTTCAGAAAATTTAAAATTTTATACACAGATTGCATACATTTAGGCGCATTATTACGATTATAGCATTTCTTCATGAAATTTGCATGTTTTTCGTTAGTCTTTACTTTAAAAATAATGTCAAATTCGTTTGATATGAAACGACTAAAAAAAAAACAATCATAAAACACTCGGATTCTTTCGGATGCTCGGTGTCTTGCCGATTAAAATGACCGGGCAGTTCCTCCTCGGGTTTCGGTATAAGCTTTATTTTGACCGTCTTCACGCGTTCGGGTTTTTTTGTTTTCTGTGTTTTATATATCAAAATAAAATTTATAAAATAGCTAAATATAAATATATCATTCCATACACGTGCCCTCATGGGTCCGGATGTGTGCTGGTGTGCGGTTTTCCCCTGGCACATTCTGCACACCCTGAGCCAACGCAACAACTACGCCAACAATAGCAAATATGAACCGTTCTATCATTCAAACGCCTTTTGTACTACGAACCTGCTAAACAATCGGTCACTGCAATTTCCACTCCCAAAAAACACTTATCCTTGCATTATTGCCTTACAACCATCACCGATCTCCGGCGTCGGTTGTAATTCTAAGCCCTTCTTTAGCGTAACGGAAGCAGGACTGTGCAACGGGGGATGAAATCCAAAATGGTCGCGAGTATGTGTGTGTGTATATATATATATATTTTTCTTTCTCTTAAATAACTTTCATTTGCCCACACGATAGCCACATTCCACAAGCGTACGATACAGCTGCTTTGCGCCACTTTTAAAATCACCTTCCAACACCTGCTCGGTTTGACCCTTCAACCAGCTATAAACGCGCCCTGTTGCCCATCGCTAAACGTTCGCTTCGCTTCGGGGGCGCACTTAGCGGGCAAAACAATAACAATCGAAAGATGCCAATATCGCTACCAGCAGTCCGATCCGTGCGAAGGTTTGATGTGTTTAATTTTACGCTCACGGTACACGTGCCAAGGGGGTTCTGATCAGTGTAAATATAAGTGCGTTTTGCGCACACGTGTGGATATAGCTTTGCTTCGTTTGGCTTCACGCGCCATCGCTGTTCAATCATGGCCTGTCAAGCTATAATTCATACTGGCGTAACAACACATCGACAAGCACAAAGGTCTTAAATATTCCTTATGCTTCTTTTAACAACCCGCAGGCATGATATCGTAGCTTGATCGCTTCGACCCCAGAAATGCATTACAAACAACGCCATAAAGCATCAAGCTAAACCTAGCCAAACATTTCTCTCGTTCTCTCGTTCTCTCTCTCTCCCTCTGTCTCGATCACGCTGGTAACTTCACATTTGTGATACACAAAATTAACCCTTCGTAGGGTGATGACGCTTGTGCGGGGTTTTAAATCGAATACCGTAAGGAACGACTGCTGACAATTTTTGTATCCTTCCCTCTAACTCTCATTCTATCTTTCTCTCTCTCTCTCTCTCTCTCAATCTCTGGAAACAGAACACCGAACGAACTTGTTTTACAAAAAAAAACTTAAAATCTGACACCGAAAGCACATTATGCTGGGGGATACGTTTTTGTGCCGATATTATAGCATCTTAGCATTATAGCAAAACTTACTATCTAAACTGCCGCCACCTAGCGGCATCAAAATGGGTTTTTTTGATTGTTTTCTACTAAATGTGTATATGTTTTTTAACCTCCCATTTCTACCTCACGATTTCGAATCAGTTTGAGCGTCTGGTGCAACCCGCCTAGCCTCGTGTGCACCGGTACTATAATATTATCAGCCTATCATCCTAATGAAATCCAACATTTTCCAACACGTTTGGGGTCATTTTAGGGGGGGGGGGGGGGGAGGGGAGGAGGGAGAGGAATACACAATGAAGCTGTCAGTTGGCCCTTTGTATTATTATTGTACCAACTGACAGCTCTCAATCCTCCATCACCATCCAACAGTATGATGAATTTCTGTTCTGTTGATAATAATTTAAAAAAAAATGAACCCATCTCCATCAATCGGACGTTATCGACCGTTGGGGAAGCTATTCCTGCTTCACGGTTCTATTGTTAGCATTATTGCTTGCAACCATTGTTTTGGGGGATGCGTTCGTGTTGGTGGTGTTGCTTCCTTTGCCACCGGCACCTTTCGCCTGCGTGTCCTTCGACGGTGCGTTCCGCTTTTCCGTTGGTCGTCCGTACGCTGCATCCTTGGCGGAGGTCGTGCCGGTCGTAATTGTGGCCGTAGTAGTGGTTATGTCTATCACAATTGATGGAGTACGGACGGGTGCAGCCTTGCTCGCTGTGCTGCCACCCGCACTAGTAGTAGTAGTAGTGATACTGACATTAGTAGCATTACTTGGGACGGTGGTTTTTGAGGTTAGTTTGCTTGGCTTGTCGTCTTTCTTTGGACACGGGCTGGTGCTGAGCGGTGCCGTGGAGGTGGCTGGAGTTACCGTCGCCGTACGACCACCACTTCCGGATGGGCTCTTCTTGGGCGAACCCGTGCTACCAGGCACGGTGGTTGCTAGCGACCTTGAGGAGGCACTCTTCTTGGGAGATGCCTTCGGTGAGGACTCGGGAGTGGAACGGGGTGTTGATCGCATACTAAGGCGACGCCCCGGGCCTGGTGAGTTACCTGCCGATGTTGCACCACCCGTCGCTCCGCCGGACCCGCTAGCACCACCACTTCCGCTGGTAGATCCGAGATAGATGGCGGAACCGGTACCTCCGCTAACACTCAAGTCAACCCGCGACCCGTGTATGGACGGTGGTGCAGAGCCTGCAAAAAAAAAAAGGCGGGAGCTTTAGAGCCGCAGCGGAAGGATAACGAGCACCACGCACCTGTATAGGAATACAACCCGGCCGGGCTGCTTCGAGGACGAAAGGTACTGACGATGCTGCTACTACGCCGGAGCTCCGATATCTCCCCGAGGTCGATTTCGGCCGCGTACTCACCCGCTGCACGTGGGTTTTCGGGATTTCGCGTTGCCCCAGCACTGCCCTGACGCTGGCTCAATGCTTTCGAGCAGCGGGGCGACGTGGGACAGGACTGTGCTCCGCCACCACCACCAGGAGTTCCCACGCTCCTTACCGACAGCTGGGACGAGGTCGAGGGTGACGATGAGAGTGATGTGTTGTATTGCTTTTTGGAAGAGAGGCTCGGTTTTCGCGAAGGTCTCATGCCGCCCCGGGAGTCCGTCCGGCAGATTCCTGCGGATGTAACGTGAGAACTGTGGTTGGAATGTTTGCTCTGCCCTGTGTATTGCAATGAAACTCCTTAACAGTCTTCAATAGTGTTCCTTAGATAACTTCAATGCATACTGTTTGGTGTTTAATTCCTAGACTAAGATGTATAATCGAATGATGATTAGTGATAATGATCCTTACGTCAGTAGTTCCGAACAAAAAGGCAACTACCGTGTTGTGCCTTTGTTTTTTTTTTGTGTTTTCAAGGCGAAACATTATAGCTGCGGTGATTGCCACGTCATGGTAGGGAGGATGGATGATGGATGTCACAGCCATGGAAAGATGTCATAAAAGCAAGCCGAATGAATGAGAGAAGCATTGTGTGCGAAAGCATAGCGTGATGATGCTGGAGGGAGAGAAGCGGTCTGGAAGTAGGCATGGTAAATACAATCATTCGGTAGAAATAGGTCACAAGTTGAACACATGGTCACACATAAGCCTAAAATCTTGTTAAGTTGTGAGAAAACAGCTTGTTTAACTGTGCAAGGAACTGCCACTGTGGAAGTATCTGTGCAGTTGGAAGCAATTTACGATGGCATAATGGGGTGCAGTTATAGAAAATAGCTCTCTGGCCCTATCCACTCACCCGTGGGACAGTCTTTCCCGAACTTGCAATGTCCTTCGCATACTCCCTTGCTTTCCAGCAGCTCTTCGTAATAATCTAAAGCGATGCAACACTGCTCCTTATCCGTCGATTCAAGCGCCAGGCTAGGAAAGCGCTCCTTCAACCGCCTTCGTTCCTGGGATGTAACGAAACGGAAGAAATAATGAACACACGCCCGAAACGATTTATCACGTTAATCAATGTGGGGAAATAAAACTAGGTCCACATCCGATGGTTCCACTCCATTCCAGTGATATCATCTCGTACGTGTCCCGAGATGGTCTTACCTCGATCAGTTTGCTGGTTTCGAAATCCTGCAGCTGATTCTGAAAGCCCAGATTGGGATTAGCTATCGAGCGACCGGCACGTACCACCTGGAAGGAGAGCGAAATGTCTGTATAAGTCCCAAGGTTTCGTGTCTAATTCTCGAACCCGGCCCCGGTACCTTTAAAGCTTCCTTCCAACTTAACGGTGTGACGCACATGATGTAGGCAACGGCCACCGTTACCGACCGGGACATACCGGCCAGGCAGTGTATCAGTACGTTGCCCTCCTTTAGCCGTGCCGAATGGATGAAATCATTGCACACCGAAAAGTATTGCGACAAGTTTTGGTCCGGTTTATCTGCAGCAATCACACACAGGTAATGTTTATCCTAGATGTGGAGCGGGTTGAATAAGATGAAGAACGATTTCATTAAAGCGCATTTAATCATAATCAAATTTTTCTTGCAAATAAGGTTGAGATTCTTTAATACGCCGAAAAGTATGCAATTCTCTGTACTTTATGTCGTACTACGCTTAAATGATTGAAGCATTGCGTACATTCAGGCGTTTTCAATTTACATTTAACGCACTACATCCCGGGAGTACGAAATCGTCATCCAAATGGCATGAAACTTTGTAGTCCTTCTAGAAATGACCCAAAAAGGGGGCTGGGGATAGGGTTAGGACATTAGTTTCCTCATTTGGGCTATCTTGAAAAAAAAAGAATACTCGAAATATATAGAGATGAACAAAAATTCAAATTTTCCCTGCACAATTTTTACTTTTTCTTTATTTTCTTCGAATTTTGTTAGAAAGGTTTTCAACTATTTTTCCGAACTTTAGACACTGCAAAACACTACCTAAAAGACTAAAAATTAACCCACGAAGTGTTCCTGAGACTAAAAGCGCTTTTAAATTATTGTCTGGTAGTAAGGTGTATAAATGGACCCATTTCGTGTAATAAATACAGCTTTTTGAAAACGAGCATGTTGGCGTATGAAATTTTACACGCTAAAACATAATGGGTTAAGACTCTTTAATACGCCGCAAAGTATGCAATTCTCTCTACTTTATTGTATACTACACTTGAATACCTGAAGTATTGCATACTTTTGGGCGTTTGCAGTTTATATTTAAGTTCTTCAACAACCAAACTACATTAAGATCTTTATGAGTAAGTTAGAGTGATATCTTCTCGGAAGACAATACTGCACGACAAGAACGACCAGCTCGACCCATTTAAACCACTTACAATGTAGCTCGCACATACATTTCATGGTAGCTTATGTGTAAAGGTTAATTAAAGGAGGAGAAATTATGACATCCACCTGTCCCGAACTGTGACATTCCTGTACTAGATTAGGATATAATACTCACGCACGACGGTATGTCCCAGGTCTGTTTAAAGACTGGTGATGTGTGTGGGCACTTTCCAAACCGCACACATAATATATCTGCCTATGAACAAAAAGCATTCCGTTTTAAAAAACTTTAGTCCCATGGCAGTACCCTTGGGAGACGAGACCAGCGGTAGAACAGTTGTTCTTTCAGGTTTTCAGCAAGGCCCTTCGCTAGCCTGCTGGTGGTAGAACAATTTTAGCTCTTTGTTCGACCGGTTCGACCCTTATCTCGGAAAACTCTACAGGCGTAATAACCTTACATACGCCGCAAGTTTCCATTGGGCCTCAACCAGCTCGTCGATGATTCACCGCACGAATGTCTCATTTAAGAAAAAAAAAAACGGTCGTGCAATTGCTTGTTTTATCAGGAAAAATGTCGTGACTCCTTCACGGCACGTCGATCGTGTGTTTCGTGTGCGGTGGAAAAAATGGTATTCGCACACGAGAAAATGAAAAAAATGTCGCTTTGGACGATAACCCACATTCTGCGGGGCCCATATAGCATCTGTGTCACGCAAAGTGTTCACGAGCGGAGTATTGATTAGAAGGGAGAAAAACCCGCCTTCCAAAGCCGTAACACGGCAGCTCCTTGAAATGCCACCCAAAAACCGTTTCCCAAACTACTTCCTCAAGTGGTGTTCAAGAAATTGTCGGTTTGCAATTGGGAACAAGCGGATGACATAGCAAAATGTTTGCGGAACTTTGCGAAACCGAAAGGCTGCTCCCATCGTTAATGCGCATCGACTGGCAGGCGGATAGAGGCTTTTTTATTATTAAATTTTGCACTTTATAAACATATCCGTACCGGTCGGTGTTGTGCAACCCCTTTGAACATGACACACGATACGAAGCAAGGCTTTCAAGCGAACAAGATTGATGAACGCTACTTACCGCACAAAGTGGTCAGAATTCTGAGAATTCTGAGCGGAACGGTACGGGAAAGTGGAAAAAAAAACACTTCCCTATGCATTGGATGGTCCCCATTAGACCGAAAGATCCTCAACATACTGGAGAAGAAATGGGGGGGAAAAAAACCATGAGAACGATACGGGATTCTTCCGCTTGGACCACATTGTGTCTTCTTCGTTCGCTTCCATTTGCTGCCATTTTTACATGTGTACGATAGTTCCCCTATCGGGTATTATGGGATTTGTTCTCTTCCCGGGGTGTTTCCATCCGGGTTTGCACCTTTTACATCACATTCGTTGTGGCATTCGTACAAAAGTTTGATCAATGTCCTCAAACCGTGGATGGGGACACATAGTGGTTTGTAGATAACAAAACAGTCTGTTCGATTCAACCAAACAAAAGCCCCGGTCCTCCATCTTGAATATCGGGGTGGGTTCCTCTACCGAACAACTTCTGGTCATAAAACAGAAACAAACTGCGTCTAGCGTTGCTGATGTGTGCTGTAAATCATGCAACGATTTGGGCAATATAGATAAAGACATATCGTCGCGGGATGCCTGACGTCTGGCGGCGATGATGCATTATGTAAAGCTTGTCCATTCACTTAAATGGCCCTCGAATGGGTTCCGTTTTTTTTTTCGAGTGGTACGAACGTAACTAATGAACGTTTCTAGATGCTACCCAGCCGGATTGTTATGAACCTTTCCAAATGCTTTGAGATTTTTGGGACCTTCTCCCGAGGCTTTTACGAAAGTCATTAAATCAGTTTTATCAATTTAAATGCGCTATTTTTAGATATCCCATTCCCATTCTTCAAAGCTTTTCAATTGGTTATTGGGGGATGCAGTAATGGGTTTATTAGTTTATTCCGAGAGAAATATCAAGAGGCATTTTATAGTATAGCTTCCATAATGGATTCAATTGTTAATTAAATTATTAGTACAACTAAATGCAAATGAAATACCGTCTAAAGAGTCATAAAAAAGTAAATTTGTTATTCTTATTGCATACTTTTAGGCTTAATTAAGACGGTTGCGTACAGCAACCCCATTTCTCATCGACCAGAGTAGAACCAGGTGTTTCACGATGTTTACCTCTCCCGCCCACTCAATAACAAGCTTTACCCCAATAACTACAGTAAACATCAGCTGCATGTATTCATGCCCATGCTAATGACAAAATGACGAGCAATAATATTTAATTCATACTCTTCAATTCATGCATTTGCTTCTGTCTCGCGACTTGACCGTTCTCGTGCTGAGCATACATTAATACCTCTTTAGCATAACCTGAGAAAACCCGAGTTGAAACTTATCAAACCGTTCCACAATCACGGTCCCAAATAAAACATTCGCCCTACGAAAACGACTTTTGGCATGAAATAAAACTTTCCACCGTCGACGAAAACTGAAGCAAGAACGACGATGGCGTACCGTTTATCTTACCCATTTACGATCACGTCCATCAGTGGAGGGCCTCTTGGCCGGTGATCAAATAGTTTTTTTTTTTTGCTGTTTGTTTCTTGCTGCTTCTGCTCCTTGCTACGGACACGATAGACAACAACTTTCTCCATAATAATCCATCGCACGGTGGTTATGAATGTTCGGTGTCGTTCGGTTCATTTCCCAGGCTGGATTGTCTCTTCTCACTCTACTGCCTCGCGTTACGGTATTGATCTATTCAGTGAGCTTTTCCCACTCCCAGCGCAGCTTGTTTTCCTAAGCGACCCACATGGTTTCTGGTACGTTTGTTGTTCGATGACGGCTTGCTTTGGCATGGTTTCTTCAATCAATCATACCGTTGATAAGCGTGCGATAATTGTGTCAATTATATTAATTAACGATAAACTACCCGACTATAAAAAGGTAGTAGGTGTTTATAGTTCAACCAGTTAAAAACGGTCAAGTCGTGTGGGATTACTTTAATAAAAATTGATTTCAACATCGTCCAATTTCATTTTTAATTAGTACATAATGCGGATTTCTATTTCTTCATTAACCTAGTAAATAAGTTTTTTTATGGAAATATGTTTCTTAAAAAATAATTAAAAGCGATTATCAAGGGAAAAAAGATTAAATTTGCCTAATTAGTGACATTTAATTTAAAGGTTACTATGAATAAATATTTGTCACATTTTGGGCGCCTAAAGTTATGCCAATTATTTTTTTATTCCTTGAAAAAATGAAATCCTTCCCGGGCCGAACCCTGACCAAACTGACGAGGTCCCAGGTCCCAGAAAAAGGCCTCTTGATTTGTTTTGCTAAATATTTTAGTACTCGCCTCTAAAATAATCACCAATTTATTTGACTTGCCTTGCTTGATTGTTGATAAATGAACAACGAGATAATGAAAATCTTTGCACAATCCTATAAATTTAACGTAAATCGCTTCGTTTTTTTTATTTTCAACGGTGTTCTGCGGGTAACCCTGCAGAATGTTATTGTAATATGAAAATATATTATTATATATTATTGAAACACGTACACTTTACATAAAAAAAAAACATTCATTCCATACTAAACCTCTGATTGTATGATTGATTGTAACGTCCACACAATGGACGTTTAAAAACAAACAGTTGCATACCTTCGGGCGTTTTAATGTAACGCTTTCCCACATCCCACCGTTAGTTACCGTTTGAAATGCTCTTAACAAAGTAAATAGAATCTTAAATTAAAATTGGATGCATCCAAAGATAGCAGTAGGACATTTGGTAGTGGATCAAACTAAAGATATCTCAATCTCAACAATAACTTACTGGATGAAAGCGTCGTGGACTATCGTGGATGGAAACTATGTGCGTGATCCCATATCGATCCAGCTGCTGGTAATCTTTTGAGTCCCTATAGTTGCCAATATACAACCCGGGCATGACCTGTAACACACCGACGTGAAAGAATTAAATCCTCCATTGTACAAAAGTCCCACCTAGAGCAACCTTCAAAGATCGCTTACCTTGTTCATGCCATTTCCCATCTTGCTCTCGTGTACTTCTAAGTCCTGTATACGGTTTTTGATAATAAGCAGTAGTTTGGTTTGATTTCCCAAGGTAGAAACTCCCTTGCTCCCTTACTCTGCTCCAAACCCTCCTTACGTTCTACTGATATTATGAGCACTTTGAGTTGTTAACAAACAAGCAACAACAAGCAACAAACAATTTCAACAAATGGCCGCGTACACTGTTACCTGCCGCACACAGCAAACACACGCCGACGTTGGCCAGAATTGTGGCCGGATCACTTTCACTGCCCGTTTTATGCGTCGTACGACGGATTCACCAATTGATTCATGCTGCGATCCGATCCGCTCCGGTACGGCTTTCCAATTGGGACAGCTGCCCCAGCTCGGGCTCATTGCGGGGTCGTCGTTTGTACCCCGCCGGAAGCACCAACACCACATGCCACTCGTTCACGAACATCGTCCGGTTCGCACGACAGCACATTGTTCGATTCGCGGGGCAACCGGAAGGCAACCGGCTGGCTGCTTTTGATTAACGCAACCATACCCGCCGGTGTTTTACAGGGGGGAGGAGGTTTCTCTCTCTCTCTCGCTCTCGCAGTTCGCTCGACGGAAAACCCAATATCACAAACTTTATTAAATTGACACCCGCGCCCGAGCGTCTCTGCCGCTGGATAACACTACACTAGTGCGCACACAGACCGCAGGCCGTCGTCTCCGGTTGGAAGTCGTCCCTCCTCGAAGTTAAGTTGTGACATATTTTGATTATTGCACTGTTTGTGTACTCCACCGGCCCGGCTAGGCAACGTTTGCTATTTGCGCGGTAAAGGACACGGCCGCAGTCGATTTTATAGCTGTGTTTTCATTTCCCTCACCGTGAGTGATATTTCGAACAGCACGGGGCACACAATGGAGCCATCAAACATACTGCCAGTGAGGTCGATGGATATTGGTTTCGATTGATTTCGTTTCCCCTCTTTACTGCCCCAGCAGTGCGGGATACTCCCAGGACCCCACTGTTGGAGTGTCGGTGCTAAAGGACCTCCGAACGTTAATTACTTACTTAAACGTTTTTTTTTTTCTCTACCATGGCCCGTGCCGCTCCGGTAACGCCCGGAATCATGGTTCAATGGGTGCGTTACTTCCAGCCCGGTGTGTTTTGTCGATTCCGAGATTAAATCTCGTTTTCTTCTCTTTCCCCTTCTGTTCGGTATTGATTGAATCTATTCCACGCCTTCTTCTTCTGCTGGTATTGTTATTGCACCCAGCACAACTTGCCTATTTATTGTTAGTTCAAACCATTTTTATACAATGCTTTATTGTGTTTTATTAAAACTTTCTTCGATTATTTGTTTCACAGCATGGTGAGTTTGGACATATTTGCAATCACTTCATATTCATTCATAGATTCAAATTCATATTTTTGTTTGTTTTTTAGTTAACTAAACTGCTTTTTTAGTTATTTTTTATCAACTTCTAATCACTTTTCAACAGAACGGATTTTTCATTTTGCTTTGATTTTGTAGACACGATTTTGTCTTCAATCCCACCCAGATGGGCGTAGCGCTCGTAACGGTTGCAGTCCGAATGGTTCGACACACGGTAACGCTTGCCCGGTTGTCACCAACCGATGGGTCATTAAAGCAACAAACGTGACGAGCTCTTCGCACACGTTTCCTACTGACACACGACTCCCCAAACACCCATACGCACTGCTAAAGGATGACTGTCCCGATGTACACGCAGACTATCCGCGGCATGGTTCCAGTGCATGCCGACCGCTTGCCCGTGTATTATGTAACGGCAAAGCGAACTCGTCCGAATTCGGCTGCACGAACCAGCGTTGTGCGTGCGGATTCCTTGCCCACCGGGACGAAAGCGATACCGGAGCTCGTGCCAGCGCGTACCGGAATTTATGACCGTACCGCAACAGGAGCTACCCATAATGGGCTTTCGGGCATTCTACTCTCCCGTGCTCTTGCGCTTGTTGGGCTGCCTCTCTCTATCTCTCGTGCGCGCTTTGTTTGGATGAATTGTTTCACTGTTTGTTTTTTTTTTTTGCGTGGCAGGTGACGCTCCCTTATTTTTGACATCTCCAAAACCACGCGCAATCACGCGACCTGGCTGGCGTAAACAATGTGTGGCACGGCTCCACACAACGGAGCAGCTGAGCTGCTTTAACCTCTAACTGTGATCCACACACACACACACACACGGCGTTCAACAGTCATCTACGGTACGCATACTGATAACACCGTATCGCTGGCCATCTGTTGTTGTATTGTCGTTAGACATTACCGCGGGCCAACTTTGTACCGGACCGAGTACACAACGAGCACATGTGAGGACCTGCCTGGTATTAGCTTCCACCGTCTCCTTGAGAAACACTTCGAGCGGTGTAGACAAACCGACGACAAAACCTTTGCCGCGTTGCCATGGTTGCCAAAAGTCACATTACATTGGTCGATTTTTGAGTCTCATTTTTTCCATTTCCTTTTACGAGTCTCGGAGTCGGGCCCGTTTTTTTTGGAGAGTGTGCGAGTTAGATGGGGAGAAGTCGTAAATTCTCATAACACATCTACGATGGGTAAAAGTTTTTGTGGATTTGTGCATTCGGGTATTCTTTGCTTTTGCCACCCCAAAGTCCTGCGAAACACTGTAATAAAGCGTTGCAAGGGATGAATTTAGCTTTAGATTGCTTTTTTACCTTGCCCAACACACTACTACTACACACAATCGATATCACTTCACTATCTAGTTGTAAGCCTTTCTATTTGGGTTTTTTTGTACGCTCTTTTGCTTCACCTTCATGAACTTCATCACATCAGGACGCAAAAGTCACGGTGTCAAATGGGAACGCATTTTTATGTGGTTCGTCCCCCCCAACGACACTACGATTAGATGATTGTGGGAAGAGGAAAAGGCAAGCCTTTGAACCAACCCCAACCGGGGCCGACCAAAGTCCCCGGAAAAGCCGGAAAACTCTAACTTCGTTACCGAGCGCGATCAGAAAGCGAAAGAGACTGAGCCGTTGCTGCGGATGTCCTGTGCTTCGAAGCCTTGCTCCGTGTTCGGGTTCCGCTCTCCGTGCGCGATTCCAGTTGCTCTCGTGCTCACCTTTGTACGGCGAACAAACGCCAGCAGCTGAACGGTTTTCTCACTTGCACCTTGCATTTCGCCTACAACCCACCGGGTACGGTTTTCCGCGCCACTGTTGACGAATGTCGTCGCATCAAGGAACAACGGGACCCATGCTGACGTGAGACAACTACAAAATTAGTCAGCTCACTCGTCGAGCCCTGTGTGGCTGATTGCCCCTTTATGTTTCACCGCCCGACGGTTTCGCTTTGCATACACTTTGTGGTCTTGCTTTGCCGTCTTTCATCTCGCACGAAGCGAGATCATCGCATCGGTAAACGCACCAGGTTAATTTGCATGCACCGAAGCGTTGCTGACACGATTCTGTTTCGCTCCTTGCCCTTATATGCAAACCGATTCTTTTGTTGTTATGCGAAGAGAAACGGCCCGCATAAAGATGCTGCTGTTTTTTTTTTTTTTGGCGTGTTTGTTTGGTCAAACCAGTAAGAACTGGTTTAATTAAGTTCTGGCTGGGAAATACTACTTTGAATGGTGGAAAAAATGGTTCCATTATGTTTTTCCTTTTCTACAAAGAATCTTTATATACTACTGGGTGCATCTGATTCAAATTAATAAATCGTTGAAGATCCAAAATTTTTAAATTATGTATTATGTTTTTTAATTTTTAAAGGTTTATGAAGTGTAAATATTACAGAAACTTCAAAGATTCGAGAGGCTCTTTTGCTTAGTTCAGAAATCTCTGTAGATTAAAGAATCTTCCAAGACTATAGAAAACTCTGTATATTCTTTAATCTCAGTAAACTCTAAAGATTCAGTAGTCTCTGAAGATTCAGGAATCCCTTAAGACTAAGTAACCTCTGAAGAATCAGGAATCTCTGTAGACTCAGCATTCGCTGAAGACTCAGTAACCAATGAAGATTCAGTATTCTCTAAACACTCAGCAATTTGTGAAGATTAAAGAATATCTATAGACTCAATAATATCTGAGGACTCAAGAATTTCTCAAGACTCAGAGATTTTTGAAGATTCAAGAATCTTTGAAGTTTCAGTATGTTTGTATATCTCTTAAGTCTCAGTAATCTCCGAAGACTCAGAATCCTCTGAAGACTCAGTAATATCTGAAGATTCAGGAATCTCTGAAGACTCTGGAATCACTGAAGACTCGGAAATCTCTTAAGACACAGACATTTCTGAAGACTCAGGATTCTCTAAAGTCTTATATATCTTCTGTATGTTCTTATATCTCTGAAAACTCTGGAATCTCGTAAAATCAATTAATCTCTGAAGACTCAGATCACTCTGAAAACACAGGTATCTCTGATGATTCACAATCTCAGACTCAAGAATCTCTGAAGATTCTGGAATTTCAAAGACTCATGAATCTCTACAGACTTAGATCGCTCTGAAGAATGAAGAATCGCTGAAGATTCAGGAGACTCTGAAAATTCACAATACTCTGAAGACTCAGTAATCTCTAAGAAATAATTATTCTTCTGAAATTCACAAGCATCCATAGATTCGACCTTCTCGTTTGTTTCATTTCCAAAATCTAGTTATTTTAACGCATTTTAGTTTTTTTATCTACTACAATTAAGCTTTTCTATGTACATCTTTCGGCATATCTAAATAATTCTTCTAAAATATTAACCAAACACAACATCCTTGCTATATTTTATACTTCAACTTTCTAAACAAATGACCTTAAACACGGAAAGCTCTCATCGGTATTACTTAAAAAAAAACTTTCACCTAAACAAATGCTAGAAAAAATTAATGACTTACCGTTTTAACCACGTTCGTGCTTCCAACTGTCTCATAAAATTCGCTCTGCTGTGCTATAAATCCTTCCAGATGCTACTGTCAGTTTTTGTTGTTGCTGTGTTTTTCTCGATAACGATCACCTACCTCTACTGCCCACTGCTCACCGAGCATCATCATCGAATGGTAGATGATGGTAATGTTCACTGTGTCGATGGATGCCCACGCTTATATTCGTTCGCACACTAATCTCGTTCTATCATCAACGCGCTATCAGCGGGCAACTTTCACCATATCTGCAAAAGCACTTTAACCAAAAACTGCACCAAACCGAACAGCCGCCCGCACGTACTCTCGCGTGTCACTTGCCAATTATCCCATATCGGTCCCACTCGCTTATGCCACCCTGCACCACAGATAAACAACGACGAACGCTACTACGGCGCTACCGGGGCGGATTTATGGCACGGATGCGTCGATACATTATTTAGTTGATTTAATTGCAGTGAAATTATTGCACCCACCGCACACTCGGTACGCTACCTGGGTCGCATCTCACTCTCCTTCCCACGGTTGGATCGATCACGTATGAAAGATAGATTGTCATCTGTGACGCTGCTACCGTTCGCCTGGATTGCTGCAATTTGTTCGATTGAATTCATGCGTCCCCACGGTGGACGGTGGAGACGCCCGGTGTTTCATGACAGCGAACCAGAAGCGGACGCCTGGTGGTTGGTATAAAAGATATACCAGACACCTTTTCCACTTGCTCGAACGAATGGACACGACAACGGTTGACTTGTGGGGTGTTATTAATGTGTAATTTTAGGATCATATTGAAGTGGAGTGTCAAGGTGCTTGTCACTTGTCCAATCGAATCAACATTTATAATTACTCACCGTTGGATTGAAGCTTTTCATTATTTAAAAATTAAAGCTCTTCACGATTCGGTGTGATAAAGAGTTATCTTGCGGTATTATAAGTGTAATCCTTTTGCGAAATAAACGTTCGTTTTCCTGATGAGTAAAACAATCCTGCTGCTACGCAGCTGTACGCTAAAAAGCCCTAAAGCCTTCTACCCTTGCACAGTAATTTAAACGTTTATCCACTCGTGAGAAAAAAAGTCGCCTCAAGCCTCGGAAGTGTTCTGAACGGTATGCTTTTAGCGTATAACTGCCACCAAACCTTTACACTCGGCACATTAAAAAAAAAAGCCGCCTCCCCATTAGCACTTCTCATTTGTGCCGCATTTAACCGGCATCGGGCAGCTGCTACCAAGACCCGGGGGGTAAATATTTGTGTACATACAAATTCCGTAGCTCGATGCGACCGGTCCCGTACGTCTGCAGAGGCCACGGATGGCCTTGCTGATGATGATACTTTTGAGTGCTTTGTGTATAGCGAAGCCAGCAGGGGACGTGACGCGTGGTTTCGATGTGAGACTCGTGGGGCGAACGGAATCGACCTTCATTTCCTATTAATTGCTAACCCATTCTCTGTTGGCCCATATTTAGCACTCCATCGGGGGAAAACCACGCATCCATAAACACACACACACACACACGGGGATTGTGGTGTTATTCTCCCGCAGGACATGCCTTCCGACACCTTCCATATCTTCGTGTTTGCACTGCTAACCGCATGCAATTCTGATTTTCCAGGATAAAAATGAACACTTGTCCTGATTTCTCTTCCTCCGCTTTCCATCGTCCTTCGGCCCTTCGGGGACGGGCATTATGGTGAAAGTGTGCTTTATCTTCCCGAGCCACCAACCAGCCATCCAAATAAGGCCCCACTTCTGTGCCGAAACACGCTGGTCTTTGCTCATCTTTGCTGCAAAACCACATAAAGGAGAGAGAGTTCACAGGAAAAAAGACAGGCATACAATGTACACGGCAAGATATCTAAATGCTTGGGAAGCCACACGAAACGTCACTGTTGACACAGATGTTGCCGCCGTTCGATGGATGCCTGCCCCGCAGAGCTGGGCGGTAGCTGTATGTTCACCTTTTAACCAAGCGCGTTCATTGCTCGCCATCAAACAAACCATCATTATTAATTCAAAACATTTCAAATAGGTTTCCGTTCCAGTGCTTCCGTTCATTTACTGTGGCTGTTTGACGTTTTGCGTCCACATCGTGGCATGGTAGTAAAATCAAGGCCACCGCGGCCCGTCTCTCGTCATGTCCGGGTCCCGGGTGGAAGGATGATGTGACCGAACGGAAACCGGTTCACCGCCCCATAAGCAGGGCAGTATACGTTCTGTCCATCTTTAAAAAAAAAAGCCTCGCGGAGAGCATATCTCATATTTATGATTGTTTGTATCCTTGCCCACCGCCCATAATGAGCCCTTCCGTATAGTTTCTGATGATGGGGATGCACAAGAAAAACACACTCCATCCATCCATCCGGAAAGGGATGTGGTGAATCGATTTTTGTGTGTGTGCACTGTTGTGCTTTACGACCGGTGAACAAATTCTTCATTACTAGCCGCTTTTGCTTTATGTGTTTTCTTGCGAAAACTAAATATACGCTAGATGATCCAGTAGTACTCCATCCATTACCTAACTCCAACACTAACTTTAAATTTCCATAAAATAATAGCCAAGTGCATAAAATTTGTTAAAACTCGCCTTTTGCGACAACACACAACTTCCTTTTTTTGTCTTTATTTCTCTGAACGCGAAGGCTTTTCCGGGACCTTGACTGACGCTGCATGTGTATGCGTGAGCAACAAAGGATTCAAGGTCGCTGACCCACATTCGAACACTTTGCAAGGCCGTAACTAACGGGCCGTAAAAACGCAACGTTACCGAGCTTTCATGCGAATATTTTGGCAAGCTTTGGTCCATTTAACTATTGGACTGTGGAGCTTTCAAGCTCCTTACCGACGATCTACACGACGCGCTTTTGGGCGCTTTTTTTAGGAAGCTGTTGCACAATGGGGATGGATCATGAAGGTAAATGGGCATAATTTATTTCGTTGTTTATACTACCATATTAATAAAAATATAATGATAGAAAGCAATTTATATTAAATATGGATTGCAGAAACCCTTTTATAAATTAGTCATTATATATAATTTGTAGGTGTTTTAAATATTCATACCTTGCCAAGAGATCATATGTAAATACCTTAATCTAATCTAGAAGAAGTTAAAAAAAGGCAATACCGAAAACCCTGCTTCCGTGTGTGATCTTCTTAAACCCCCAAAAAAACCTGTCAAATCTCTTAAAAAACCTTCCAGTTTACAAATTAAAGTTTGATTAACATTTACGTCAATTAAAATTGTTCGTTTTATATTTCAACAACTCATTCTGACCATGCTACTAGCGCACTGATGCCGTTGAAGCGAAGCGTTGAAAAACGCGTCGTGTAGATTGTCGGTCACACGGCAAAACAATTTTCTGCAGTAGTGATTATAGCTTCTGTATGTTAAAAATATGTGAACTATTACAGTTACTATTATGGAATAAATAAATAATAAATAAATAAATATTATCGTTATTAAAATTAACACAATTAAAACCATCAATTGACAAGATGTAAACATTTTTATTTTACCTAATGCATCGATTCGGTTAAAAATTGACCTAAAAAGCTAACAAATGATCGACGAGACGGGAAGATTTTATGCTTGAATGTTTAAATTAAGTAGCCAAAACAAGCCTTCCTGCTGCTCAAGAGGACATGTTCATGTACTTCTCCCGCAGCAGACGACGCTGCTCCGCACGCGCATCACGCTCCACCTGGCGCTTCTTGTTGAGACGATCGTGAACACGCTTCATTTCGAGTATTTCTTTCATTTCCTCCTTATCCTCATCCTGGGGCAGATAAAGACATGAAGAAATGACGTTAACTTCAAGTAGGTTTTAGATTACAGCCCACCCTACATACCGTCATGTTTAATCGAAGAACCAATGCACGCCGTCCGTCCGACATTGGTTGGCTGTACGACATCAGGTTCTTGAGCCGTTCCTTCGGCGGAACGCCACGCTCCACGACGAGCACAATGCGTGCCCACTGGCGCTGCCATTCGTTTTTCGTTTCCGCAATCTTCTGGTACGTATTGCCCATCATAGCGATCAACATGTTCACCAACAGGACGGCCACAATCACCATAAACAGTACGAACAGGATCTGCAAGAGGAGATGATCACGGGTGGTTAAGATAAGCGCTAGATGAATGCATCATCCCATACCTTAGCACACATCTCGTGGTCGGTGTTCTCCAGCGCACCGTAGTAATCGCCGAAGTTCGTCAGCGACATAAGAAACATCGCGACGATCGACTCAATCGGCGACGGCATCGGATTGGCATCACCGTCCTCTTCCGGTTTGTACGACAGAAACACGATGTAGTATGCCTGCGAAAAGCCCATCACAAACACCAGATAGATCACGACGAAACGCAACAGATCTCCCATCACCATGCGGTATATCATCACCACGAAAGGTCCGACCGTTTTGAAACCTCTGGAAGATGTTTAAAACCCACAGGTGAGTGTTTGCAGAGCAGAAGCGTTCAAGATCGCCAAGGCAATCGCAGACGTACCGGCAGAAGAACAGAAAGTAGGGTGCCGTTGTTAGCATGATCGCTACCGCGACGTGGTCCTCCATTTCCGTAAAACAAAGCACCTTTAAAAATGGTACAATCATCATTATGCAGCAGGAAAACAGAAACATAACCCGGGAGGGTGCCGTCATCTGGAAAGATAAGAACACCTCGGTTAGACATCAGCAGCGTTCACCCTTGCCAAAAAGCTCTACTCACAAGATTCTCGAAGAACATTTTGCGCCCAAGAAACTTCAGCTCGCGCAGGGCAGCCAGCAGATACAGAAACGAACCCACCAGTATGATCATCTCCGATATGAGCCGCACCTTACCTTCCATACCGTCGTAATCCATCGTGTGGCATTTGGAGTTGAAGAACAGACCGTCATCCAGCGCGGAAGGATCAAACTCAGGCGACTCCTCGGCGCTTCCGTTAAACTGCGGTAGGTCCGTAAGTTTGCCGACAAACATTTCGAGTCCAACGCTTCCATTACTACCGAGCGACGATTCGTTCCACAGTGGACGGCGAAGATCCTCCTTGGTGGAAGTGGTTTTATTGCCGCCCTCCGATCCGTCCTGCTCGTCATCCTCTGCCGGTGGTGGTCCATTGCGCAGTGTGAAGCTTACCAACGATACGCAGAAGTAGCAGAAGAACATGAAGAACTGCCGGTAGAACTTATCCTTCACGAAGGTGTTCCACTTCGTTTTGAGCAGATCTATCAGCACACCGTCCAGCAGATCGAGATGCTCATCCTTGTCGCCGAACACTACCAAATTTAGCGCGGAATCTTTACTGATGTTTCCCGTCTCTACATCGATCGTGTCGATCAGCACCAGCGGATAAGCCGCACAGGTAATACTGCCCAGCTGCCAGTAGATCTCCCGCTCGATGTTCATGATGTGGAAGAACATCTCCACACGTCCGAGCTTCGCCGCCAGCGTCAACGGTGTTAGGTTTTGGTTGTTCCGGATGCTCAACGAGGAACCCACCTCATACCCCATATCGAACGTCGTGATCTTCTCGTATATCACGAGCATATGCAGCACCGTGTTGCCGTTGAAGTCTTTGTTGTCCGGGTCGGCTCCACGGGCCAGCACGAGCCGATAGCATTCCTCCTGCCCGAGACAGGCGGCAAAGCTGAGCGGGTACTCGCCCCAGTACACGTACCCATCGTAGTTCGTCATCTGCACCATCTGGACGATTTCCGTCTCTACCGTATCGCACCGGGACGCTTTCTGGTCCTCGGGGCACATGAACGTACCGCAGCAACGCTCATTCACGTCGGAATTGTGATCGAGCAGATACTTCACCATCGCTGGATCTTCGTTTACGATCGCCAGATGTAGCACACTCTCGCCGTAGTACTCATCGCACATGTACACGTCGTTGATGAGCTTGGGATAGAAGCGCAGTAACCGTTTCGCCAAGTCCGCATGCAAAGATGTTGCGTTGAGTAGACAAAGGTGAAGAATGGTTTCCCCTACGGCGCCACGTTCCTAGAAGTGAAGAAGAACAATCTGTATCTGTAATATGTAACAAACTAATATTGTAAGGTAATGTCCGAAACTCTCAGGGCCCTTTGCTACCGCCAAGAGTCTGCGCCAAGGAGATTGGAGGTTGAAGGTTAGATTGTCTACTGTTCAGCCCAGCGCTACAAATGGGCCATCCGTGACTAGGAGGTGGTAACCTCGAGGACCCTCAGCTATAAGTCTTGACATACGCTGATGACATAGACATCATAGGTTTACGGCTCTCCTACGTAGCGGATGCTTACCAGAGCATCGTACAGATAGGTGATTGCAACTTTGAAGTTGTCACCTAACATGGGTCAAAAGTCAGTACCGACAACCACCTTGATATTGAGATATGGTTTTCTACAGTGTTCTGGAAACTTCTCTACTCAAAACACCTGTCGCGACGAACAAAGCTGGCATTTTATAGAACTTATATAGTTCCAGTACTCACATACGCCACTGAGACTGTGCTTTGGTGGGCTGGTCACGTCAGAAGAATGATACCGGACGACCCAGCCCGTAAAGTCATTTTAGTTCGTCCACATGGACAGAGGAGGCGTGGCACGCCCAAATTTAAATGGAGTGATGGCGTTGATGCTTCCGCCTATAAAGGCTGGGATAATGGATATGGTAGACGATGACCCTCGACCGCGAGCAGTTTAGAGGACTCCTGCAGCAGGCCAAGACCGGCGAAGCGGTTGTAGCGCCTGATACGTAAGTAAATAGTGTTGGGTGAATCTGATTCAGATCAATGAATCTGATTGCATATTTGAACTGGATGCATGAATCTTAATCTCTATACCAAAGATTCAGGAATCCTTCAAAATTGAAGGAACTGAGAATTCTTCTTTTAAGAGTCGATTGCTAAATTGGAATGACTGCCTGCTTATGACTCTTCTCAAAAGAATCAGTAACCAGAACGCTACACCAAATTCATGGAGAAAAGCAATTCTTGTACTCCATTAAAAATTAAATTGTCAAACCATGTCAGGAAAATCGTTAAATGTTCGAGTACAACTCCTCCATAACTCTCGGAAACATGTCAATTACACTTCCCCAACCGAATGCCTCCAAAGTTCCCATCGAAACTCGGTCACCATTCCACGCGATTCCTTATTTACAAATCACAGCTGTCACAGTTACTACGAGCCCGTTCCGTTTGGCGCGCACCTGACCATTGATGTGTTGTTGCATGTTCTCCCCACCTCACCTGTCCCGACGGGTTTGCCAATGGTTACCGACACAAGCGCACAGCGGAAGTAAACACGTGCGAGCACGTGTTCCCGAAGGCACGCTCGCAATGACGCAACGGCGCCATCTTGCGCGGGTTTTGTTTTGGACACTGTTGACAGCCCAGCCGAAGTTTGTGTGGCATTCGTTCCGTGTTTTACTCCCTCCCAGTGGCCGCTGTTATGCAACAACAATGTGCCCTTACCTTCACATTCCAGCACACCTCACGGTAGCCGGACGGGTTCATATAGTACTCCGCTTCGCTCACTTCCGGACAGACGGCATCCATGTCGAAATCTTCTTCCGGGTTCTCCATCGCGCGTATCTCTGGCAGCTGTTTGTGGCGTGGCCGTTCCCGGTTTCGTAACAGCACCAGCACCGAGACGGGGACATATTTTCCCTTGCCTTTATTGTACAGGAACGGTTCGACCTTCGTCTTGATCGCATGATCTATCTCGGCGTACTGTTTGTTCTGTATCGCCCGTTTCATCATGTCCACCAGCAAACCACCACCCTTGAGGTTTACGAACTTGTACAGCGCCTGGGTAGATACTCCGGCCTGCTTCTTAACGCCACTGGTCACATTGCTCTCGGTATTTCCCATCCTAAACGTTTAGCGCTCCACAGCTACCAGTGCCAACTTCACTTCCAAACACCGAATTCGTGGGGGAGGAGGGATTCACACCTTCTCCGACCTGCTGGGAAACCCCCGGTGGTCAAAGCACGGACTTTAAACTGGACATTAACTATTAGCCACCTAGCAGCACGGGATTTTGAAGCTCCGAACCGTCCTGAAGCGGGACATTATGCGAAATAGTTTATTGAACAAACAACAGCGACATCGGTTCGGTTGCCTACGGTGCCGAAAGCGCAACGGTTCGCCGTGTCGTGGCCGTTGCTAAGGGTGACCGGTCCCTTTTTTGCAGCCCGCCCAAAGGAGCAACTTAATGCTGGTGGCGCAAAATGCTTTTACTCGCCATAAACAAACCCGCAACGTACCGTACCTTGAGTTGTGAATGGCGCGCACTCAAGGTGGTTCGTTGGGTTAACCGAAATTGCTATGCATGTGTTTGTTTGTATGCAGGAATTACAAAACAAAAAAAAAGTTTGTTAGCCTTACTCTTGCCTTGTTGACATATTGTTGCCGCTTGACCGTGTTGGATAAGTTTTTCTTTCGCACGTTAATGTTTCGCTTAGTCTACTACAGTTTAAGGTTTCATTTTGTGTATTACTGTAACGTGGATTTAGTCTTCTTCCAGGAAATTGTATTCCCGGCATCTGAGTGTGTGTGTGTGTACAATTAAATAGTTAAAACGCTTATCTACTATTACACTAGATGGGAACCGATACGTTGGCAAGGACCGAAACGGGGAGTGCGAATGTGCGAAGCTTTGCAAATGCATTGTCATCTACCTTCCCCGATTTCAAATCGACTCGAAATGCATTATACTACTTCCGCTCGAACGCCTATCCTCACTGATTAACCGGAAACATCGAAAAAACGTGTCGAGGGAGATGAAAATAGTACATTCAAAAACACGATTCCTCTAACGGCATTGTGCTGATTCAATCATTCGTTCTGTTGGCATGTCCTGATGTAGCCCCCTTGGATCGGGCTTGTTAGTGTGCGTTTCGTTTGTTACGTGTGTGAGTGTGTCACTAAGGGTATGAGCTAATCGTGATCGTATCGCACTATGTTAACAGGACTATCTTAATCATGTGATGCTTTGTTTGTCTGTTTCTTCTTAAACAAATGATAACGATGAAGCTAAATTGCTAAACTGTCTAAATGCTTTAAATGAGCTCCACGTAGTTAGCGGGAAACAGCCCATAGGTACCGTCCGGTGCCAGCCCCTGCCACCAGCCCTCATCGATCTGATCGATGTGCGTGATGATATCGTCCGGATCGAAGCTGATCTCCGAATCGTCCGCTGCCTGATAATCGTACAATGCCCTCGCCCGGATCATGTTGTCCTCGTCGGACAGATCGATCGTTGCGTTCGGGTCGAAATACTGTCCGGCGGCCACTTCGGGCACCTCCGGTGACACCACCGAACTTTCTTCCTCCGCCGCCAGCGCCGTTCCTGCCGCTGTTAGCCCTGGTGGCGTGTCAGCACCGTTTTGGAGCTCGCTCTCTAGCTCCGCCTTTAGCTCGTTGATAATACTGCGCTCTTCAAAGGATGCCGTCGGTGAGAATGGAGGGTCCGTTAGCTCCTGCGCTACCTCGGCTTGGATGTGCGTTGGGCTTAGCTGGGCAGTACTATTAAGGAAGCGAGCCTTTGCACTGCTCACCTTTCCGCTTGCTTCGACCACCTGCTTGATTTCTCGCTCCCGTTCAGTTTTGTTCTGGTCGGACGCTTGCCGAGCGTAACTACGGTCGGGGGAAACAGGCGAAGCCGACACGGCGCTTGCACCCCCCGTGGCGCTTTCACGCTTTTCAAACTCACGCTCCTCCCGTCGACGTCGTTCCTTAAGTAGAGGAAAAAAATAATTTTAATGGAGATCATCCTTTTAAATTATCTTTGCAGTTGTTCAAACGTACTTGCTCCAACAATACTGTTTCATTGAGCTTCCGCTCATACTCCGCCTGTAGTCGATGTTTTTCCTCCTCTTCCTCTTTGCGCCAAAACTCATCCCGCTCGGCCGGATTGATCTCCTTCGTAGGATTAACGCGACTGTAATTCGTACCGACCGGTTTGGGTGAATCTAAAACAACCAACGAGTAAACCGTTCATACAATCGGTTGGTACAATAATATACTCCTGCTGAACGTTTGAATCATTCCCATACCGATCGCTTGTGAGTAATCTTTCACTTTGAAATCGTTCACCACCACCTTCTGCAGCTTTTCCAGTATGCGCGCTTCCTCGACGTCGTCCTCGTTTGTTGCGTGCACCGTAATATGAGCACCGTGTAGTAGGGCCGTAACATCGCGCACATGTTTCGCACACGTTCCCTTCCGGGCGATTGGAGCACCTTCGCCCTGTTTGGGTGCGGGATAGTAGAGTAAAGGGGGGAAAGAATTATTTGAATGTTTACTTACACATGATAAGAGGCGGAAGCTTTACTTTGTGTGATAAATTAGAAGCAACATTGCCTCTTATCGCGATAAACACACGGCCTGATAGGGATATGTTTCACTCCAATATTCCATGCTAAAAACTGACTTGAGCAACGGTTTGAAATATTGAATCAAGAACATTGAATCAATTTGCTCACCTGCCAGTTAACGAAAACGAATTTGGCGATGCCCGTTTCATTGTTGTCCACCCTCAGGAATGCGTACTGAATTTTGCCCGAGTTCAGTTCTGCAGCCAGTTCCGAAATTCCATCCTCGCCGGTTTCCTGCAGCTTCAGCACATTCGTCTGACCCTCGTACCCGAACAGTGCCCAGTTGGTGGCACATTTCCTGTCACATACGGACTTCCACGCGCCAACCATCACGTCCCGGTGTTTCTGCACATCAACCGACATCTTCTCGCGCTTGTGCCCAGTCAGCAACTGCTTTCGAACCGAAGCCTACGGGAAACCCGTCCACACACTGCTGAGACTGTCGTTGGCACCAAGTCTGGGAGCGTTGACCCACTTTCACGCACGAGTGCGCTTTCGTCGTCACACCAATCACACCGAAACAAGTTGTGGGAGTGGATCTCTCGTGGCAGGTGGCAAAGCAGACGTTCAATGCACCAACATCATGCTGCAACCCACACCCACGGGCTTGTGCCGGCCGGAAATGCTCGATGACAAGACAATGCTAATTACCGAAAGCCTCCCCAAAGACACTACCGTCCTTCTTCTTCCGTTCACCACGGTCCAAGACGTGTTCCCTTCGTGTGGGGCACTGATTTCTAAAACTTTTAAACTGTGTTTTGGGCAGAATCAAAACTGTATCACATCAAAAACATGCACTTTATGTATGAAACTGTATCCAAAATTACAATTTTCTTTATGGAGTCTAAGCAAAAACGTGTGGAACTTGGACAAAACCACCGAGTGTGGCGTATCTTTCTTCAGACATTGCCGAAATTCTTCTTGTACACCGTGGTTCGTCTTTTTCGGGTATTATTGGCTCGGGCATATTTTGGTCCGAGAACCACCACAGAATGGAACAGAAAAGGTGAGTCCATTGGCATTTATCTCACTAACACACACAAACATCTTTTGACGATTCTGGGTAGTTTTCACTATACAAACGAAGTGGGCAGGTTTTTCAATGTAAAAGCTTTATTCGACACTGAAAATGATAAAATAATTAATTTTCTTTAAATCTTGCACATTTTAACTTTAAAAAGGAAAGGAAATGGTGCTAAACGTGTAACGCTCGCTAGACAAAATTAATGCAAGATGGCAGACTAATTGCCATTGTCCAACCTCGTGTATTTTAGTGTCGCATGTCAGCAACTTCAAAACATGTGTTTTGCTTTCTAAGTTTTTTATTTAAATTCATACCTTTTTGATGAAAATCTCACTCAAATCGTTGATATCTTATAATTTTTCGACAGTTTCTTATAACTTGGGGTAATTGTGGTCTGTTTGTACGTTTCATTTCATTCAATTCTGCCCAAAACACAGCTTCCGTTGCGTCAAGCCCAAACTCAAACTGTAGTACTGAACCCATCGCTCTAGCCTACATCTTTCAGCATCAACGTAATAACAACAACAGCAGCAACAACAAAAACTCCCCGAAATTCGATCTCGTTCTGCTACAACAGGAGCAAATGTTGTCAATCGAGAGCAAAGTGCGTGAAGAGCAATAGAATAATCAAAATATAGCTGAAGGATACTACCAGCGTACGGTAGCAACAACATCGGATTGGATTAATTGCTAATCTGCACGAGTTCCGTCGTAGTGGAGCAACAGGTTAGAGTAGCAGACGTTTTACACCAAACCACCGCGAAACCGTTCGACGAAGAAAAAGGAACGATCGCGATCGTTCGCAAGTGAAGAAAGAAAGTATATTTCCGCGATCGATGTGATGTAAAGATTATGATGCAGGTTGTACAGTGTCGAGCAACAATGCAGCGAAGTGGTCAGTAACGTTGGATCTTTCCATGTTATGTTTATTTTCGATTCCGTCCAAAAGGAGACTGAACCAGAGGCATTTCTCTCCAAGCGTAAAGTAATGATCGATCGGATGTTCAATGCGCTAATCCATCTTCAACCGTGTGTTGCGTGGTTTGTTTTTCGAGCGTAGCGATATTGCTGTTTGTGTTAAGCTTGCGATCCTTATGAACAAAAACAAAGCAAAAGAAAGGTCCCATAAAAGGAAATCTATCATTCGCGTTTGCCGTTCTTCCTAGTCCGGGATCCTTTGCAACTCATCGAAAATAGCCCCCTGATAGTCGCATTAGAATCAAAAGCGAAGAAGGCTCCACTATAAAGAAAGGCGAAGAACGAAACAGAGACAAACCCTTCGCCAGTTGCACCTACCCGCACGTCCGTCTTTCCGAGTGTCTTCTCCAAAAACCATCCGTTCCAACTTCGTCTGCTGCTTTCTTCGTCGTACGCGACGTCGCGGAATCGGTTGGGGTTGAGAGTCGTGGTGAACGCGAACAGGCGTTGGTTAAAGTGAAATAGACATCCCCGTCATCCAGCTTCCGTGGGAGGAACAGAGATCGCCCGGAAAAACGAAGAAGACGCACAGCGAACTCGCCCCTCGCTTGCTCACCGTTCTTCCTGCGTTGGAAGAAGAGATACTGAAATGTGCAGTGTGTGCTTAAATCACAAAATAAAAAATAGTTTGTGATTAATTGAACCTAAGCTAATAATTCTCCGGGCTGAACATTACGCACCGGGTGCAAAGATTAGGAACAAAGTGCCAAAAACAACAAGGAAAAAAACAGCCCACCAATCTAGCAAGCTCGTGAAAGGTTTGCGTTTTGACAGTTCCTTTCTCATCGGGGCTCCCATCTCATCTGGTGAGTTGTGTTTGGGGCTCACTGTGCCTTCACGATCGTGTTCGCCCGCAATCGGAATCGCCCGTTTGCGGAAAAAGGAGAGGAACCAAATCCTGCTGGCAGGAAAACAACAAAAGCAATAGCTTAGTATTTATTTCGTACGATTCGGAGACGGGCCGCGGCTAGTGCAAACAATTCGTTAATCAACTTGCAAGCAGGTTAACCGGGGGCTTGGACTCCCGCTGTAGTGATACGATCATCAGCCGAGGTACATTTCTTTCTGGTAAACCGGACAGGGATCGCGATCCCGCAAACGCAGTCACGCTGAAAAAGTTAGTGCAAACCCGTCTCAAGATGATCCGAGATCCCGGTGGTACATCGCCAAACGAACATCAAGGTAAGTTTTTTGAAGCAAGCTAGCGTACAATCGTCCTTTATTGGTTGTTTTCCACTTTCCGTTTTCAGACTCGCCACCTTCACCTAAATACGATCGAATATTGGGACGTCCGCCACCTATGGATGAGACGGAAATACCGCTGGACATGACTGTCAGGCGGAAGGATTCGTCCGACGGTCAGGGATCGCCCACAGGGAACGATCAGTCGCGCGATATACCGATCAATCTGAATGTGCGCCCGAGTGTCATAACAAAGGCACCGCCACCACCAATAAAGAAGCGCATTAGTCACATGCACACGAATGGTAATGTATTCCCAGCTGCTCTAATGAGAATGGAAGA
Source organism: Anopheles marshallii (assembly GCF_943734725.1). NCBI lineage: Eukaryota > Metazoa > Arthropoda > Insecta > Diptera > Culicidae > Anopheles > Anopheles marshallii. The sequence continues at coordinate 77,580,180 of NC_071326.1, read as the reverse complement.
CAAAACGCACCATTAATGCTCACTAATATAATTAATTGTTTTACTACAACAGGTGAAATCGTGCTTAAGAGTAGTGTTAGGACGACCACCGCGACTACCACCGTCGAATCGGCCCCGATCGTGAACGTTTCATCCACGTACTGTGATGTATCGATCGAGGAACATTTTCGCCGTTCGCTCGGTCCGACCTACAGCTCCATTTACGGTGACAAGCAGCAGCTACAGCAGCTGCAACTGCAACAGCAGCAGTCATCGGCACTGAATGTTTTGAACAACAACGCCACCATTGGTGGGCAAGGATCACCAGTGCATCATCATGCCACACAGCATAAAGTGCATCCACTGCCGATACCGCTGCTGTTGCAAAAGCACACGATGGAAACGGGAGACTCGTTACCGCTGACCGGACCGGCAGTTGGTACAGGTGGTGGTGGCGGTGGGATGCGGAATCACAGTAGCAGCAGTATTAGCTCCAGCTCGTCCGTCAGCTCAAACAGTAGCATATCCAGCAACCTCAGCAACACTAGCGGCATTAGTAGCAGCAGCAGCAATAATAACATCAGTATCAGACCGACCGGCCCGATCGGTGGCGTCGGTGGAATACGTGTGGTTGCGCCGGACACGATCGAGCTGAAGCTCTCGAGTGATCCCGCACCCCCAGTACCGCTCGTACCGGCTACCGTCCTGCCACCGTCGCCCGGTGCACCCTCATCGGCTGCCAGTGTGGCGATTGCGCTCACATCACCGAAACACCTGCATCAGCAACCACCACCGGCCATCTCACCGGCCTCACTCACCACCACGATGTCACTTTCGTCCTCGTCGCCATCTTCCTCGTTAGCATCTTCACCGGCTCCGTTTCTTGCAACGCAGCAGCAACAGAAGAGGCCCGACTCCGGCGAAGAGGTCGATGATCATTTCGCGAAAGCGCTCGGTGATACGTGGAAGAAAATTCAGGAGAGTAATATGAATTTGTGAGGTAACCACCATCATCTAGGTAACTTCGGTAATCGATTTCGTGTTTTATGAATGCGAAAGCTGTGAAAAGGGGATTGAAACCTGTTGGACCATGCCATTCAAGTGAGCCCGGCCATGTTTGAGGTCATCATCCTACATTTGTTTCCTTTCTTTATTCTCTTTTTATTATATGCTCTAGTTTACGGACTGTGTTTTTTTAAAGTTAATTATTAAGTTCCTTTTCTTGCTAAGGGCGAGCAAACCATTTTAATTTGTGATTTGATTGAACGCGCCTAGCAATCGCAAAAATCGCGTTTGCTGTCGCCCAGGGATAACACGGCTAGAGATTGACCAGCAACCAGGAAGAGATTATATGAAGAAATTTTGTTAAATTATATTTTTATCGCTTCCTAAAAACTAAAATCACACATCAGACGGAAAGGAAGTAGAGATAGATTTAAGCGAGCGAGTGAGCAGGATGAGGAAAACCCCGATGAGATTCGTTTAGTTATGAACATACGCGTGTGCTGTATGTTTAATAGTTTGACTATTTCACGATCACTTTAAAATATTTACTCTACTGTGCGGGCATGCGAGGAAAATGAGTCAATTGGTGCAATCGTAAGGAACACGCGTGCACACACTTTCACACTCACATTTCATTGACTTGTTTAAAACGAGTGCATTTACTAATTCCTTCTTGTTGTGTTGTATACGTATGTAGAGCGACAAATCGGTGTATCATGTGTGTGTGTGTGTATGTGTTGCATACACAGGTACTAAAGCCCAATATATTTGGCTTTCTAATACAAAATTCTTTTCCTTGAAGATGTGAAGGATGTACTCAGCGGGATTGTAAACACGGAGCTATGTATAAACACGCAACGCTCTTTATAATTCAAGCAGTTCACTGGGATTATCGTTAACGGTTAAGGTTCCCAAAAGTTGTAAATCCGCCACAAACATGCAATGGTTGTTCTAGGTAACATCAACGATTTTGCGTAGAATCAACCATTTTAATAGTCTCTGCTGCTTTAAATACTCCAGTGAGATAATGATTGATTCATCACTCGTAAGACCCGAAAGATAACTAGCAATGTAGATAGATTGTGAAACTTATTAAATCTCCAGGCAAAATTTAATTGAAGTCTCTTGAAGTGCAGAACAAGACAAGACTCACGCTTGTCACTTGCACTATTTACTCCACTTATGTTGCACTTTGCAAAGCAAATGTTTATAATGTGCATTTCCGTTTAGGCTTATAGTGGCTCACCTATTTGTTCTTTTTTTCTCTTTATGATCACTTTGTAGACTATTGTTCGAGCCTATTTTATATTGAATCGTTACAGATAGTGTCACACCTTAGAAGAGAATGAATATCATGTAGGGGTTAAACACAAAGAAGCTGTGGCCTTTACCAGGTAATGTTTTAATGTTGCATAAGCTGTACACGAATGCGGTTTTCCGGTTCGCAACAAACCGAACTGTTCCTGTAGTAAAACAAACAAAAGAAAAATGGTGAAGTAAAGGACTCCTTTATAGTTGCTGTAGTAAGTGCCCGTTAATGCACTTTCTCTTTGTAGATGTAAACCATACCATAACGTTATCTGTGTAAAGGGAAAAAGATTTTTTTTAATAAGCGCAGTAAGCGTACTGGCCGAAGTGATATAGCAAACCTAACCGCAAAAACCGGACAGACATGTAAGAATGATGTCAGCGTAATGGAATCAGAGGTTGTTTTGTTGTCTGTAATGTACACTTCCTCTGAAAATGTCTATTATATAGTAAGTTATCGCGTTAACAGCAATACTGTGCGTGCTGTCCGAATCAAACAGGACGACGTCAACGGTGTTACAGCGTAGTTGTAAAAAAAAAGGATGCGATCTCGAAAATCTTCCTTCCTTTGCTTTTGTATCGATTGGACGTATGAAACTCTACTGCGTGTGGGTGTGCGTGTTTTCTTAGTGACGTGCAATGGCAAAAAGAGGATCCGTTTTCCCGAAAAAAAATGAACACCCCCTCACAAGTCGTGTTTGCTTCGCTTCTGCTGATTGTTGGTTAAGTAAAGTTTCCACGTTGCCGTTCCCTTCTGTCCGGGTACTGATTTCGAATGGTGCTAGAACGATTTCATATGCCATCTAAGCACCGATAGGAAGCCAGTGCCCGTTAGTGATTAACCTGTTGTGTGGAGCAGCGTTGCACACGAAATGCACCCATTTGTTTTAATGTGTAAACCGATTTTGATTGAGTTCTGCAAGAACAAACGCGCATTAAAACAAGCAAACCAATTGTTGCAACACACATTGCGCGGATGAGTTTTAGCACGATATGTAGAGATTAAGCAGTGGAGCGGTGTTTGGAGATTTTACGAACTAATAGAGAGCTAATGCGGTAATGTAAATGATGTCCACCCTTAAGGTGGCAAACAATGGAGAAGGATGGAATTGAATCAAAATTTTTATATGTTACACAGGTTGAACCGATCGTGGCGTAAAGTTTAAAAAATCCTTGGTAGAGTGGATCGACACAGCAGTAAACTGTTTTAACTATAGCGATGTAAGCTGAAACTGAAATCAAACTATATGTAACGTTATGACATTATTATGCGACTTTGAGCGAAGATTTGTTTTAGAAAAAAAAACTATATTGAGTGATCTATAGGAATGGGCAGGCAATGATCCGCGTACTCGATCGACCACCGATCGACGAGTGGAGTGGTTTATAAAAGTAAAAGCAAAAGCACGATGATACATATTTTGTGATAAAGTATAAAGTGTACACTAACGGCATTAATGGTGTAGTCTTGTTTCCGGATGGTTTTTGCGAAATAACGAACTGAGATACACCTGTTTCCACCTGCGTTCGAAGCTCGTACCCGTTTGCTTCGAATCGCGTACCAATACGTTTGAATCATGTGCCGCCAACCATTGGATTTTTGACATCTCACAGTGTTTGTTCGCATCTGAACTTGGCTTGCGTTGTGCCCAGTTGCAATCCGTTTATAAACCGGTACAAGAAGGGTAACTTGAAAGTAAATTATCGCATTTAATTGCATCGAACTTTTGAGCTGTGCTCTAAGCAGGAGTTGTCAAAATTCCAATCGTAGTGGCCTGTCATTCGAACGAGATGGTACGTAAATTGAAGATTCCAATAGCAACACGAGCGGCACAAGATTCCAACGTAAGTAGAAACAGGTGTATATAGAGATGAATCCTCCACAACATATTGTCACCACACTTCAAACTGTTTAACGCACTCACTAGTTACCGGTTTTATTCAAAGGATGCGATCACTTCTATCACCGTCCGAAAACTATTGCTTCCGAATCCTGGAGGGATTGCATTCACAACACAGAACCACACGCGGGCACTCGGGCGGCCAAACACTTACTGCGCCCTGCTGGTGATCAAGTGAACGGTTTAAATCAACAAATCCTACCTGCCGAACCCGATGTCATCTACTACCACCACTAGAGCGGGAGCCCCACCAGGTGTGCGGTTTTTTTTTCTCTCGATGTGTGTTTGTGTGTCCCGCTCGGTGACAAATCTAGAACGAAGTGCAACTATATTAACGGCCACAGCAGGTAGGTGGCGCACAGGTGGATGACGTACGGCGGAGTCATCCGATACGATTACCCGGTGCGTGCAACTGGTGCGAACATGGAGATCACACACTCTCGGCTCCGTTTTGAATTGTTGCGCAAAGCCGCTCCGGACGATCGTGGACGAAAGCGGAGATCTGGATAACCTTTCATATCTGTAGTGGCATCGCCACCAAAACCGTCGGCCCGCTCGGCTTTGTGTGAGGGTGCCACGATCCATGAAGGCATGAGCGTACAGGGAACGGATCGTATTACTTCTAACCTCATGCCAGATCCAGCAGCTCCCCAATGTGCGACCCCAAAAACCCACCGCAACCGAGTCGCTGTCTGGTGTGCTGTGTAGCTCTTCGGCGGAGCACCTAGTGGGCATCGTTTTACCACGTGATTCTAGTGTTTCTTTCTCCCGGTGGTGTGGAAAGTGCACCGGTACACGACTGGCTGCACACATCTGCGCGTTTGAGCGGATGCACTTGTTTCTCACGTGTAACGGAGACGCTAGCAAAACACCTGATCCGTAGCCTACGCGGCTGCCTGTTGTTGTTGTCTGGACGCTGGAGCACAATAGAGCAGCGAGCTTTGTGTATGAGCGAACGCACCATGAGACTGATAGCTTGCACCGAGTGTTGTATTTTAGGGTATCCTCTTGGCGGGGTGTGTCCCGGCGATGCTGCTCAAACTAGCTGTATGTCCGAAGATGGTTACCCAAGCCAATGCGCATCCTTGGTGGGTGTGTGATTGTGTGTTGGCAGACATTTTCCTGCCGGGTTGTGCAAGAAAAGGTAACGCACAATCTTAATTACACCTACGTGACATGGAATGCTTGTCGTAATGCAAACCTCCACAATGCTCAGTGGCATTTGCAAAATGTCACATCTTTATGATGGCTTCTGGAAATAGTAGAGAACTGTGATATGAACCCCATGAGCTGGAAGAACTTTGAGAAATGATAACCTTTCTATGAAGTTCCTTGAATGTACACATCAGAAACCCACACGAGTTGGAGCTCGCGGAATGCTATTGCTATTTATCAAGGACCGTTCTCAGTAGTGAGTGTATACTCTAATAGTAAAATGTCCAACTATCTATAAATTGTAAAATAGGAGTAGGTCACAATAGCTGTTGGGTGAAAAGATGATACGAATCTGATTGAATCTCTATTTCAAAGATTGATGCATTGATCCTCTAAGATTCCACCTGGTCATCGGATGCTTAAGACCTCGAAGGTCTACTGTAGGTCTACTCTAGGTCCAAGGACTACTCTAAGCATTCATGAAGTTTTCGAGAGTCGATTCCAAATTTAAATGATTCCTCACCCTTGACTCGATGACTTTTCTCAAAACGTCCTTTAAGCACTCGCCGCCCCAATTAACATTAACACTAGCCCCAATAGATCCGGACTGGGTGTATTTAACATTCCATTTTGAAATTAAATCACCAACGAAAAGCTGGTCCAAGGCCGTGCCTGAGCGCTCTAGAATCATTCATAAATCTATATGTTTTCCAATTACTCTACAAAGCCAGCCTGCTTCTCAATGAAAAGTAACTAGGTTCGTAATCCTTTTTTGCATTTCCCTGTGCACCGATGCTCTTTGCGGAAAAGGGAGAAAAACTAATCCTTGCTGTTCAACTTCGAGAGTTAGAAACTTCAGCTGCAGCACCCATTCATGGCACAAGAATTGCCTACCGTTCTTCCCTGTCTCCGTTTAGTTCGGTTGGGTTAATTTAATTTCCTCCACACCGCATACACAAGCGCCATCCGCGTCGTGTATCAATCAACCGGAACGACTAGAACGAGCAAATAGCAATTTTCCACCTTTGCCAGCTGGTAATGCAGGTGCTACTGGTGCCTCTACTGATGCCGCACAACCCATTGAGCTACCACCGAGACGAGACAATTGATGAATTAAACTTCCATTTGCTGTGCCCCAATGTGTGCGCCCTGGGCGCTCCTGCCGTAACGCATGCGAACTTGCCGATTTCAGCCCGACGCGACGGAAGTGGAAGTTGTCCTTGCCTCCATGGTGCAGTAGAAGTGGAGGCCCGGTTACCCAATCGAGCCTAGAATTGTGGCAAGGACGCCCAGGCATGCAGCAGGACCTGCACTAGTGCAGTTCATGGTGCTGCAGCAAGATTCCACTGCCTCTGCTGATGCTCCGTACCGTGTCAATAGGCGCTCCTCCAAACCGCACCGATGAAACAACGGGGTCGAATTCCATGAATGAATCCGAAAAACACGGCACAAGCTCATGAGCGCTCTGTCTCACTTGCGCTCTCCCTTACGTTCGGCCGTTTTACGCTTTGTCGCACTCGTGGTCTGTTGGGCTGGGCGAAAGAATTCGTCCTTCAAGGTCTCGCGGATGTCGCTCGCTGACGGGGTGGCCCGGTGGGGGTAATGGGAGACGGGCGATCCAGCAATGTTTATCCCTTGTCATCCCTGTGCCTGCTGCCGTTTTGACGGTTGGGTGGGGTAGGGAGGCCACATGACAGGTCGGTCGGGTCGGGTTCTCTCGATGTTTGTTTGCGCGCATGTGCGTACCAAATCGAGGCGACGGTGTGAAAGCTGGCTGGTTCTGTTTTAGTTCCCATTTCACTTCTTCGGAGGCTGCAAGTATCCGACCACCAGCAATAATTCTCCATCACGGCCGGGCCTGGTACCTGACACATGCGACTGTGTTTTGTGCGAGTGTGTTCTGTGCTGTTTTGGGGGGGTGGGGGAAGAGAACTTCAAACGTTGCATCAGGACATTCGGGAACAGTGCCATTGGAAACGGCAACTCACAACCACTCAGGAGGTGTTGGACGCTTCGCCGTGTGGCAATTGTTGTGCAAGGACACGGACGCTGTAACAGGGGATTGCTTGAAGTTTGGTTCTCTTAAGCCCCAGAGAGTCCCAGCTTTTATTTACCATTGCTATATTCGTGTGCGAAACTTCGAGCGGTAGATTAAGTGTGTCTATTATCAGTAATAGCTGTGCGGGAAGAGTGATAAAGTTAACAAAAAGACGGTACGAAAGACAATCCGCCCATCGCTGCTAGTCGAGTTCGGTGGATGTGTGGTCTTCGCATAACCATCGCACCATCCTGCGATCCTACGCAGAATAGGCACGCAATGCTTCCAACTTGACGTCAATAATCGACCTGTGCGTGGGATCAACACGGGTTTTGTTCGGGGTCGTCTACATCAAACAGCATCCGATGGCGCCCTCGCAGGGATGTCTCTTTACCGAGAAAACAGAACGTTGCGGACGTGTTAGTGTACGCCTTTTCAAGAACGCCCTCCCATTCGCACGTCATTGCTTACGCATGCTGGCCGCATAGGCCGTGTGGGTGATGCAGAACCCGACTTACTGACGGCGGCGGCGTTGTGCGAAATTCATTATCCTTTTTCGACGGCGGGTGTTTTTTTTCTTTGGTACGGGACACACACTATTTACTTGCCCGCACCTTTCGATATGCCGATCGCACCAGTGTGCGCGCACACACAGTGCCACGGGCCGAGTTTTCGAGAGCATCCTTCAAAAACACACGCCTTCGCACATGAGTTCGGGCGTTGGGTGGCATTCCTAGAAAAAGGATTTACGCAATCCAATTCCTCCCATGGTCGGGTTCTAAAAACGCGCAACCCAAGCAAGGCTCGCAAGGGTACGCGTGGGTAACTCGGCTGACGGCCGATTGCGTCTGGAGGCGTTGGAGGGCGTACATCCCCTCTTTTCGCCAATCGGCACACCGCTCTGCCGATAAGACATATTTGGCTTTTTTTTGGAGCGTTCAGTTGTAATTTGAAAACGGGGACCGCACCTTGTTTCGGTTGCATTGCATCGCACGATGTGCTGAGTCTGGAGATTTATGTGCAAGAGAAGAAACCGTTTCAAGTGTGTTACATGCAATGTAATTGAAGTGCTGTGGATATTTCGCTGAATAAAAACGCAAGTGAAAGTGTGTTGACTAGCGACCTGTGGTTGGTGTGAAGTGATTAACATTTTTCATTGTTTGATGGCCTCGGAATCGGACCTCAATCCACGTATCCACGTGCTCACAAAAATCCTTGGAATTGCTGTATTTACCTCGCAATGCACGCAATGCTAATTTCAAACAGTTATTTTTTTAATTTTCCAACTGACAATTCCTGCTGTCAAAAGCCCCGAAGCGGCAACCAACTGTCATTAGGTTAGGACACAGCTACACGGCACTTTGCTGAAATGTGGAATAATTGTGGTGGTTAATATTTATGTTGGATCGTTATGTTTGGTTTGGTTGAGCAATAACAGTGAGAATAGCGTTTATAATTTGCATGTGCTTGTGGAAACAAGGTACCAAGCAGTGAGTGCAATAAAAAAAAGGCAAATTTCATAAATATAATCAAATTTCCTGAGTCGTGTAGACGGTGCTTTACAAGCTTTAATTTTTGTTGACATATTTTTCCAAACAAGGAGATTCTCTTGAAGCGAGTGGTACAGATTGGAAAAAGGACATCAAATTGCTTTTATCAAGAAACTTTAGAATTATTGAGTAAAGAAACAAAACTGGAAACAAATCGACACCGACTTCAGGTAACAAGAGTACTGGAGTGTACGCCTTAAACCGTTCACGGTAAAGGAGTGTGCGTGTGAAACGGTTTGCAAGGAGTGCATGTGTGCGTGTGTACGATTGGTTTCGAAGTGATTCAAAACACAACACCCGTTTGTTTCATCTTCGCGTACATCTTTTCATTCATTCTTGTTTCACGCTTCCTTCGCCGAAGGTGGTACAACGCTCGCGCGCAGCAAAATGCGTTTATGACCGGTTCTTCCGTTTCTTCGCGTTCCTTTTTCCAGTGCGGTTTGGTGTAAGTGTGTTTTTTCCTTCCGTGGCGGAATTTTGAGTCCAAATATTTGTTGGCAGTGTTGTCACCAATCAAGCGATAGTGAGCAAAGTGCTAGGTGTAAGTGGAAAATTTGTAACCGAGACAGACAACAGAAACTTTAGAAGCCCTCGGCAAAGGCGAAAGAAGCGTTTCATTCCAAACCCAATGGCAAGGTTCCGGTTCGAAGCTTTCTCAATATTTCATTGTTTTTTTTCGCTGGCGTATCAACTAGTGTAGTTGCGTGAATGTGTGTGAGTGCGTGTGTGGTTGTATGGGAATGTGTATAGGCGCGCGCGATTGTGAATGGCAAACAAGAGGGAAGCGACACACCAGAAGCAAAACAATCAGAACCTTTCCAAAAATGCTGTTTGCTTGCAACACTCGGAACCATTATGTTCTCCTAATGTGTACAACGCTAAACACTGCAAATGAAACATTTACGCCAAGCAGAAGCATGTATGAAACAGATATAACCTCCGCGTTCATTACGAGGTGACACAATGTAGAGCAGGCGGGAGAGGTGGAGAAGGAAGAAGAGAAAGTGGACGCGAGAAGGAAGCATTGAATTGAAAACAATTTCGTACAATTGTTTGCAACACACAAACGCGAAACGAATCAAGTCACACGCATTTAAAACTTTTTTTTTCTTTCGGTCTCTCTCTGCTCCCTCCTCGGTTTCCTGCTCTTCTTTTCCCCCTTTCCCTTGTTCCATTTCTACATGTGGTAGTGGTGGTGGTTCTCACTCAAGTCATCGGTCATCGCCAGGAATGAGCAGTTGGTGAGGATGATGAGATGAGCAAAGTTTGATCGTGCTCACTCGCATGAGAAATGATCCAACACATATTTACCTTGCGTATATGTGTGTGAATGGGTGCGCGTGTTTGTACGGTGCATTTGTGCAACCGTGCGAGACTCTCGATCGTGGCGAGGGAAACGTTGCGCTGACTGTCATTGGTGACGTCATCAGCTCCCCCCAATATTGCTGTGGTTCATTCATGGTTTTTGCTAATCATTATCTCGTTATCTCACTCTCTCTCCTCTCCTCTCCTTCGCCTACCTCTACTTTATACTTTCAAGTATTACACACGAACGTGGGCGTATATAAATGATTTTTTTTTCTTTTTTTACATAAAGTGATTCAATACGAATGATTGACGTGGTTGTGTAGTGAAAACAGTGTACTGAATGATATTTTCCCTTTAAAAAAGTGATTGAGAAATGTTCCGCTTTGAATCGTATCCGCGCGTACTGCGATAGAAGGTGCATGCGGTCCTGGTGCAGCGCATCAACAGCAAAAGGTAAACAAACAAAGTGTCAAAAGTGCGATAAGCGATAATACAGAGTCGAAGGTACCGGGAGGACGAGAACCGGCAAACTTGATAGGCAACGGCGAAGACAGGCAGAGGCTTTCCAGTCCAACATCGACCACACGTACACACACAATGCCCGATCACGATATAGAGATGATAACGAGCGAGCAGCTGCATGCGGCACTGCGCAAGTCGCAGAAGCATTTCATCATACTGGACTGCCGCAGCTCGCACGAGTACACGGAAAGCCACATCCGGACGGCGGTTAACTTCTCCATACCGTCAATCATGCTGCGCCGGTTTGCGGCCGGCAAGATCGACATCACGTCCACGATCAAGTGCCGCGATCTGAAGGAGCGCATCCTGTCCTGCTACAAGGAGAGCACCTTCGTGCTGTACAACAACAGCAACGAACCGGTCGGGGATGGTGGTGGGCGTGAAGATCTCGCCCTACTAACCGGTGGCGGAAGTTCCGGCCTAATATCGACAACAACGGCAACGGCCGCCGGAGGTAACGATACCACGATTAATGTGCTGCACCGCAAGCTCAAGCAAGATGGCTGCCGGGTGGTCTGTCTCGAAGGTAAGCTAACACTCTCCATTAACCACCGTTCTGACGCTTCATGTACTTTTAGATTTCGAAATCTTTACTGCCATCCGGATTAGTGTACGAACAAAGCGAACCCGTATGCGCAGGTCCGTTGTGTCCGGATCGTGTATTTAGCTACTAAAAGCATTTCATGTCCGGCCGCGCATTATGAATCACGCCGCGTTTTGTAAAGCGTGCGAGCGAGAGACGTGACCACTGGTGCTGTTTCATCTGGGTTGCGCATCTTCATCAGTACCCAGCATGTCTAAAACGTCCGACGTCTAAAGACCTCGAGTGACTCGAGAAACTTTAGGGGGGGATGGGGGTTTGGATTAGTCACCGTTGAAAGCATACTGAACGAATGTTTTGAACGATAAAACCCCCATTTCTTGTATGTCGTTCCTCGCAAAACATGTCGTAAATATCGCGGATATGTATGATATCCGTGTCCAGTTTCGTTTAAAGTCAGTGCAACAATTTAAATCATCACATTGCATTGTGATTACCCAGGCGGAGACACGCGGCCGTATCTTCTCCGTGCCCCATCGGGCTGTGTAAAGTAAACGCATCGGAATTTCCATTGGGTCAACAAATTAAAACAAAGCACACGCAAAGCGTCCGCTTCGCACAGTGCTGGCGGGACCAGTGCTCGCACGGAGAACATTCCGAAGTGATCGTTAAAGCGAATGTAAACGATGCAGCAGTAGCGGACCAGAAAAGGGCCACCGATGATTTTATGGTTTCTGTCTTCCTTTCTTCGCCGTATCGGTTTTCCGTGTCGGTTTTTTTTTTGTGTGGGATAGGTCGACACCACGACGCCATGACGCGGTTTCCGCAGCGCACGAGTCACACTGCAGGCCGACGGTTACGCTGCACGGCGGTGAGGTTCGACGGCGATACGCGCAAACGTTTCCCGTTTAGCGTTCCGCCGGAAACGGGTCGCTTTGGCGTTTGTATATTCAATCGTCATCTTCACGCGGGACACGAATTGTCGTTTCCTTCCAGTGCAACGGCGATGGGCAGGTATTTCCGTCTTTGCCATGTGGATCGGAAGAACACTTCCTTTCCGTGTTGGATTTTGATTTTATTTTTATGAGGGGCCGTTTGGCCGTATCACAGGGGACATACACGAGAAAAAAGAAACCCATCTTTGCTGTTCGGTTCTTTTCTGTCTTTTTCGACCGGAAAACAATTTGGTATTGTTTCGCACATCTTCACCCTTATTCGTACCCTTTCGTACAATGTAGTATGGTTTTTGTGCCGATGATTTTTTCTTGCGTCGTTTTATAGCACAGCTCAGACACATGTTCAGGTTGTCTCGCAGATAAACTATTACAGTCGGCAACGGAGATCCATGTACGTCGAATTTCCTTGTATCTCAACTCCTGTTACAATGTCGTTTGTTTTTCGGCTTTTTTAATCTATTAGCAATGCATTAGGGGCGGTCCGGTAATGCTTTGGTAGACTGCTCTGAAATCCCATCCGGACCAGAAATGGCGTAGCTTTTTGAATATTTTGAAAGTTAACAGATCCATAAGTCTGAAAGAATCTTTGAACTGAACGAATAGCTCTGAATCTCTCTTCTGATGATTCATTGATCTTTGAGAATTGATAAATTCTCATCTTCAAACATTCATGTGTCTTTGAAGATTCACGAATCTCAGAAGAATTAAGAACATTTTTACAGTCTACTCCTGATGTGGATAAATCCCCACTCCCCCACTCTCTTGTTGTGGCGATAAAGAAGAAGAAGAAGAAGAAGAAGAAGAATGTTTTTCAGTGAATTTCATGCCTTCTAAGAGGGTTTACGCTTCTTTTTCGAGCTACTAATTGTATCTATTGAGGTCCTCCTTTTTTGCACACTATTAGAAGCTGAAAAACAGACAAACCCATGCGGGTTTGCGGGTGGCTCTAGAATACATTGTTACACTACCTTATTGCCCTCGGTTAGCGAAGGTTGACATATGAGTTGAACTTTGCAATCAATGAATCAGTAGTGCAAAAAAGTGGAGAGCACTACAATCTAGCAACCACTTTGAATGTGCTTTAGCGCTCAGTTCAATTCAACCCACCCTCCCTATCTCCTCCCTGCCGCCCTCTCTCCCCCGCCACGTTTTCATTCACACACAAACGCGCAAACGGTTTTCATTCATACACCGCTGCTGGTGTCGTCCGCTTGTGCACCATTCATTTCGCGGTTGCGTGCGCGGGTTTGCGCTTCCCATTCATGTTGCTCGCCACGATCTATTGTATGAACGAAAAAAAAAACAACAACAACAAAATAAAGACCCACTTCATCAACTCGATACGGGCGCGCGCACGGCACCGATGGGTATGGGAATTTTGTGTGTGCAAAAGCAAAAGGAAAGCAAGCGAAGCAAAGCAAGAAGCAAAAGGGAAGCAAAATCATTTGCGATCGAGCAAAAACGGAAGAATTCCCACTCTGTTTTGGGGGTACGGTGCGGGGGAATGGGGGGGGTAATGTCACCTTAAAGGGAAAAGGGGAGTGTGGAACGCGCGGGTAAGCGGTTTCGTTCCGTTACGTCCCCATCTTACGCAGTCCAGCCCAAGAAGGGGCCGTTCGTTACGAATCGTTTCAGATTCGAGTGGAGTCTTTCATGTTCGCTTCCTCCGGTGTGTGTGGTTGTGCGTTGGTAGCCGTCTTCTTCTTCTTCCCTTCGGTTGTCATTTTTCGAATTCCCCGGTTTCATTCGGTGCACTTTTTCGCCCACCCGTGGGCTTTTTTTTTCGTGTGTGCAACCGAACCGAACCACCCATTTTGCGCACTTACGTGCACCCGAAACATTGGAGGGGAAAGAAAGAGCACACGGGCATGCCGAAGAAACCAAAGGAAAAAAAAAACGCATACCGGTGGCGTTGTCCAGCGAAGCGTAATCGTACCTAGGGGGAAGGGGTAGGGGTTAATGGCAAGGGGTGGAAACGGATGCAAAGTGGAATGGTAGTTGTGTGTGTGTGTGTGTTGGGGGGCAGCAAAAAAAAAACACCATGGAATGGGGGTTATGAATGGAGTTACACGAATGGAACATATAGTAAGGAGGGGTGAGAATCTTGGCAACGGAATGGTGGAGGCTGGCAGTGTGAAGAAATGATTACAACAGAGCCCATACACATTCACAAACACACTCACACACACAAACACCGAATGGCACTGGCTCACATGCATCGATGCGAGAGACACATAATAAGTCATTCATAAATATTCAAAGCAACCGTCCGCAATACCCACCACCCCCATTACAACCGAACCTACCCCCCCCCCCCCCCCCCCCCCATCCCGCGTTGTTCAGGTTCGAGTGCCTTCCGTTGCCACCCAGCGATCTACCCTCCCACCTCACGATCGGTTTATAAGTTGCTTGTACAACTTGCAAAGCAGGGAAACCACTCCACACCACACCGGCGCGCTCAAGGTATTGTTTATGGACACCGGTAAATTTATGGAAAAAGCGAGAAGAAAAAAAAACAAAATACCAACCGTAGACGGTATTTGAAACTAAAAAAACAACATCTTTCCACTTAAGTTTTAAAGGAAAACCCACGCAGAAGACAAAACCTACCGCACATCATTGGGGGGGGTGGTCCTACACAAATGGGGATTGGTGGCAACTGGAGCTGAATAACATAAAAACCAAACAAAAACCCATCAGGTTAAATCGTCACGGCCTACTAAAAATGTGTATCATCGTGTCGCGTCGCATTCTCGTCTCCCGCGGTGGCGGTTTTTTTTTTGCTGGATCTGAACATTTTGGTTACTGTCAAAACAATGAAAACACTGGATACGCGGTGCCGAAACGTGTGTTCACTTTGCACAATTTTGATCACATTTTTTTAGTGGATACCGTTCTTTTGCAGCGGAAAAGAGAGAAAAGTAGAGTTTGTTGCATTTCCGAGGGAGGAAAATCAGAGCTTAACTTGTGCTCGGAATCGGAATATGTATGTTGTTACAGGGTTTTACAATAGAAAGAAAATGACGAACAGAACATACTGAATACGCACAAACGAATAAGATAAACGGTAAGATTGATAGTGAAACACACAAACAACTTTATCGAATCGCAAAAAACTACATATGGAACTCGTGTGCACAATTTAGTGAATGCCAAATCGGTGAGCGTGTTTACGTTCAGGCGGTTTCAAAGGTTGAAATATGAAAACGAAGTTCGGAAACTAAATACAAGTTTTTATTGAAATTGAACACTGTAAGAACTAACTATTCGGCTGCGTGGTAAAATAAGTCTGGTCAATCCAGGAATGGCAGGCATGACCTAGTAGGTCGTTATAAAAGAAGAGGAAGAAGAACAAAAAAAGGAAAAAGAAGTTTTTATTTTCAGGGTTTTTATCCTTTAATCGGACAACTGCTTTGACCCACAGGTGACAACCGTGGCACCTGTGACAGGCAACCTGCTGCTGCAGGCGGACATCTTAGAGAAGGCATCGTTGAAGCTACAACATTATAGATCCCTTTAGTTTTTGATGAACTTCCTATCGTCGTACGTAGAGTTTTTTGGTTATGTTTGAAAATTAAAAAACATAAAAATAGATCAATTCTTTGCACGTTAAAAGATCCATGAAAATGTAAGGACAGATAATGCTTCATTATTAAATGTAATTTGTAAGAAAATCGGCACAATATCGGTACATTCGGCACAGTTCTGATATTCGACAACTTTTAATATTTGAAAATTGATAATTAATTCATAAACAAGATAATTTTGTATAAAGTTTAGAGTTTTTTGTGAAACTTTACGAGTGAACCTTTTGCGAGTCTCGTGAACTTTAGGCCAGTTTGTTACACTTACACAGTGTAATACCCTCTTTAATGACACTTTTTGTCACGACAAGGTGATCATTAGTAGGTTAGATTCATACGTGTGACGTTAGTGGCATGTCACCAGCGCCGCATTTCCGAACCTGTAACACAGTCGATATAAAACCGTTTGGTAGGCCAGACCGATTGCGGAATGATTATTTTTTTATAACATTGCAACCCACACACATACCCGGCACAAACTTACCTGTGGTCCCGTTCGGTAGAAATCGGAGTACACTGTAGTGTACCGTGACCGTCCCGACCAACCCACTACTAGCCCGTGTTGCTGCGAAACACGAAACAACAGCAACAAAAAGCGAGTGAAAAATGAATAACGCCGGCCCGTGTATGCTAAACAGACGCTCTCAACCAGGCCATCGTAACTCGAAACCTTACACGGTTCCCTTCCCTGGGTGACTCCACCAGTCGTGGGCAGAAGTTAGCCTTCCCATCGCCTCTTTGCCTGCCTGGGTGTCATTTGAAAATTCATTCGGACTTTGGCGTCCCAAACGTTACGAGCGCGACCATATATACCCACCCCGGGGTCGGGCCACTACACAACTCCATCTTCAAAAACTCCTTCGAAACGATCACAATTTCCGCCCCGGCAGGGAGATATTACATGTCCACCACATGTGGGCCGCGCGTGTGTGTGGACAACCCAACCCGTGGGCCGTCGTTTGTGTCCGGCCGGTTAGATGGTGGGAAGGGTAATATTTCATTTACCTAAGCGGTGTAGTAGTTTTGGATTCAATACCGTTTTTTCTCGATTGGATCATTTCCTCTGGGACAAGATTTGTTAAGTGATAATTCCGTAGCTGAAGTTGTTTCGTCTTGTAAATGAAGTGTCAAAAAGCCTGTTGAGAATTGTTTGAAAATAAGCGGCGTTTGGAAGCTAGGAGAGTGCCGGGTCTCCTACATACAACGGGAAACAACGGTGGCAACACGAGCCTCTTTTTAATATGTGTGACATTATTAGATAACAAAATGTCCATATAAAGTGAAAATACTCACAATGGCTGCCTTTGAGATTTGAACCCAGATGGGGTGTGTTGCTGAGCGAAATGCACTACCGACTGTACTATTTGACCGACGCGCAGTTGATAAGCAAAAAGTGATATTTGTTCGATATACTAAGGCAGCTGACTATATAGCCATTCATGGTGGTCTAAGTTGGGATTTGAAGAATTTCTTCTAACATTTAATTTTGTTTTAATGCAATTCTTTTAATTGCTTGTTTGATCAAACTCCAATTTATTTTCCTGAAGGCTTCCTCCACATATGAGCCTTCCTTGTGATAGAAGTTTGACAGTTGTAACTTTTGTTTTGACATTTGTTGAGCAACTTGGCCAAAAATCTAACCGTTAATGTAAAAGTTAATAAGTAATTTGATTATTTTAATAGTTATAGCAGTTCAGATGTACCTTGTTGGAGTTCAGACTACTCCGATTCTGAAACTGATAGATAGATACTGTACTTTTTGTTGATATGCCATGTTCCAGCTTATATTAACCGTCAGATTTTAATACAGCAGCAAGAACTTTTACCACAAAATCCTGGTTACACGCAGAGTAACTTAATGTTGCCAGTTAGTATTGAAAGTTAGCAGTCTCTTTAACCTTCGTACGTCAGAACGCATTAGAAAAGAACCGATTGAAGGTATCGTAACTCCCCGCGCATAAATACAGTCATGACATTTGCAGTAATCTAATACAACACACCAAGGTTACATGATAGATTCCATAAAAATGAGCGTCAATTGCTACCTTAAATCAATTCATTTTAAAGAATTCCACTCGAGACTGATTGCTCCACAATAACTTCTTCGATCCCTCACTCTCTCAACAGTGATAAGATTGTGTGCGGTCGTCCAATCATGTCGTTAATTGTCTTCCGGTGCGGTACACCCATGCACTGTCCGGCGTCTTTCTAGTGCGGATTTCCGGATTGCGCAAAACCGTGTACTTCCGTTCGCGCAATATCAAAAACAGAGCGCAAGCAGATTGTGCTGATAGCGATGGTGACACTGCTGTCCGGTGCATGTGGTGCTCCTGTTGTGTGCAACCATGCTTTTTTCGTTTGTTTATCAAGAAGACGGCACAGGAAGAGTTCGATGTGGCGCAAGAGCAAGTGATGTGTTGTAGAGATTGGAAATTGTGCGCCAATAACTGGAGAAGAAGAGTAGATGAGTAGATACTACTGGCATTGAAACTATTAAATTTTACACCAGAATTCCATTGTAGATTTTGAGAACTTTTTGAGACGAGTTAGAAGAAAGTGGTGACGTTCTGCGCGAACTGCAGCGTACTTGATGCCTTAAACCAACGTATATCTGGAGGTGACGGTGTAAATTTTGGGTGATAAAGCCGTACGTGGTAGGCACAGCGCAACCAAGCCATGTTTGACGTCACACACTCTCGATTGGCTTGACCGGACGCCAACGTTGTGTGCCGCCGTCTCTTATCGAACCTGGATGTTGATCGTTTGCTGCTGGTGCCTTGCCCACAATCATCATCCAAGCACGTCCACCGGACGAAAGTCGCTCCAAAACCTCGAGTCGGTGAAGGTGACGTTTTCGATTTTGTACCGCGATTGTGTACCGGCCAAATCGTGCCAAACCATCTCTCCGTCATCCGCCCTCTCGATCTGGGAGCATTCTGGGAGCGGAGCACGGAGGGGGGTATTATTTATAACTTCCTTATCACATGCGCGCTTCTGCCTGCGTCCGCGGGTCTGTGTGTGAGTCAGGGTTCGGGTCGTACGGTTTTTCGGTGTTTGATAGGGTTTTTGTTGTCTTTCTTCACTCCCGTAAAAGGGGGCACGATGTTGGTTTGGAGTGAAAATAGAGATTTTCTAACTAATTAAGAGCCGGGAAGTAATAAATTTAAACGGTTTTAATGTCCCATTCGCACATCCGTTCGCATTGTTTGGATGATGGCTGTTGGTGCGCTTGGAATGGCCATTTATTTTTATTTGTTTATTATTATTACTTTACGTTGAAAAATCTCATATTTTGACAACTGCATTCGAGCATGCATCATTCATCCGGCAGCACGTTCATCAACTGGTTCATTACATCTGTCAAATGTCAGTATGTTTTTTTTTCGTTATTCTACTGTCATCAATGACAGCCACAAGATCAGAGTTGGTCGATTCTCTCGTTCGAAATCGTTTGAAAATTGATTCGATTAGCGTGGGAGCCCCTACCGCTTCTCGCCCTTCGCTCGCCCCCTTCCCGACGGTGAAGCACTTGTTGCCGTTTATAGTGCGTGCACCCGTGCACACACAGCACGACGTAGGTGAGAGATGACATTAGGTTCGGGAAACAATTTAAAAGCAGTCAAGCCAAAAAAAACAACAACAAAATCGCCTGAAACGTGATTTCATCGGTTGTGAACAGCAAAATGGTGATGATATTGAATGAATATCGTGTCAGCACGAACGGATAGAAAGAGAAAGGGAGAGCGCTTGTATGTTGTGTTTGTGTGTGCGTGTTATAAGAATGAGAGAGAGAGAGAGGGAGAGAAAAAGGTACGCTTGAAGAAACAGTGTGGGCAGAGAAAATGCATGAATGAAATTCGACACACTGAAATACAGCGGCGTCTCTCTCCCTCTTCCCCATTTATACGACCTTCCCTCCTTTCTCCTTCCCTTCATTTTGTCAACCTTCTACATCCTTTGGCCAGCTCTTTTAGCTCATCTCGGTGGATTGGCTTTTTTGCTTTCTCGCTCGCGAGAGAGAGAGCTCTCCTTCTCGCTATTTCTTTTACTCGCTTGTTTGCTGTTCGTCACCTTGTTCGGTGGCAACACAGGCGCGGATTTTACCAACGCATACTTTGATGAGGAATTTTTTGTTTCCCTTATGTTCCTTATACAACAAGACGCGCAAGCGCACCATTCTCTTGCCGTTGGCATGTGTGTGAGTGTAGATTGAAGTTTTTTTTTTTGTTCAATAGTTGGTCGCGTTCGCGTTCCGTTGCTATAGTAGCTTCCCCCGTTTGCCTTACGTTTGCTCCTTCTCTTCCACCCCTTGCACGCTCTTCGACATCGTCATCGTCATCAGCGCTTATGGGTTGGGATGAGACGCGAACCGTCATCGATGAATGGAGGAAGAATCAACCGGATGCAAACGCGACAATCACCTTCGATAAACGGAAAACAACCCGACCCTCACTCCGATCTCCGCGCCCGACGATTCATCAACCCATCCTGCTCCAACTTAGAATGAAAATGTTTCCTCACGGCACAAATCAAAACGCCGAGAATGAGTTTTTTGCTGCTAGTTGGAAGTGTCTTTTCGTTGCTGTTTGTTTTGCTTGTATTCTAACTATCGTTTCGGGCGTGTGTGCGTGTTGGTGGTGATTTGATTGGCGCTTGCTAGCACTGTTTTGATGGTGTGTTGGTGAGAGGGCGGTAGAAAAAAAAGTACACTGTCGGAATGTGTTTAACACGTTCTCGTCGCACCACTCGCAGTTGGATTTAAAATTCTATAAACTGACGCTTGTTCGGATTTAATTACACTTTACTGTTGCCTGCTGTTCTGTTTACATGGGTGTGACACTTTTGTCGTTGTATTTATTTATTTGTTCTTTAGCCTTTCGAGCGGTTTACGAACATGATTTTAGCATCAAGCTTCAAGTTCAAGTCAAGTTTGCAGCTAAATTGTTGGCAACGTTTTATTGGAACAGCAAAACTAAACTGGTGAAGAAGCTTAAAATCATTCAACATGAATGATTCATAAATCCTACGAAATTTATGAATAAAAGTGAGATTCTAAGACATTCGTTCGTTTCAAAGGTTCAATCGAGCTCATGAAACAGATTCATTCCACACTATTCATTGATGAAATATTGTATGAATCATTCAGAGAACAGTTGGAAATTGTATGTTAAATGAAAATAAGATGACACTACTAAATTGATAAGTGAAATGTAACAACAGATGTCTTAAAAGTGTCTTAGAAAAGAGACGAAACGATATGTTTACACACATTATACAGCAAGAAAGCAATCAACTGTGTTTTAATTGTTGTATATTTCATTCAATTTGAATTTAATTGTTTCCCGGTTCCTGTTCAGTCTGTGCAGACAGTGCGTGGTGGCTGTCCTTGCACCAAAACCAATTACAATTAGATTTCACCATTTTCCACCATCGGCCACTTGATCATTCGACTTCTCGACACCCAATCGATCAAGCGATCGTGTGCCGCGCTGGGGCGAGAACAAACATCGATCCGATGAAAGATGGAAACACAGACCCCCCCCTCTCCTACGGGCTCCCCCCTTCGCAACCCCCGTTCCCCCAAAACAAGAAGCGAAGGGGGACCATGTGGGAGGATGATGATACCCCAACTGGTGAGGTGAAAGTTTACACGCACACACATGTTCCCGGTTCGAATTTCCTTCCCCTTCTTCTTCTTCTTCACCACCACCCTAATTTCAAACCACCCCCACTCGAGAGGAGCGGATGGGGCGAAAGGTTTTTCTTCCAAGGTCGGTCATGCATCTCGCTCGCAATTGTGTGTGCTTTTGTTTCGCTTTGCGCCAGCAGACGCAGCAACAAATCCAACATCGACGCACACACGGTGTGTATATCTGTGCCGCATGTGTTTAGGCTGTTGGATTGTAACAAAAAAAAAAAACTAATGTGAGATTGTTTACAGAGCGAGAGAGAAAGGGGAACCAATTTTCGTTTTCTTCAGAACATTTCCATCCCACCACCCTCACCCCTTCCAGGTTTTGGGGGAACGAAAGCAAGTTTGGTGGGACGCTCGTTCGTACCTTTAAACACGCGGCACGGTTGGGTCATCCGCCCGTTGTTCTGACGAAGAGTTCCGCCAGACCCAGAATGATTCCACAGTTCGCTTCATTGGATTCATCCGGTCCACGCACTCAGCGAACGATGACGCGGTTGGGCGTCAAAACACCAGCTCTGCGTTTTTGTGTGTGGGTCTCTCCCATTGGAACAGTTTGTTACAATTTCGTTTTTTGTGTGTGCACTTTTTTGTGTTTGGTTAATTAATTTTGCCCGGCTCGTAAAACCGGACCGGACAAATCATTCATTTGCAGCTAATGCAATGGGTTGGGTCTGGTCCAACCGAGAACAGAAGAAACGCACACACGGCACGCCAAAGCATTTAATTTCAACGATGATTTATAACGGTTTTTTTGTTAGTTTGTTTAAAAAAAAACCGGTAAACAAAGTATCTCCAATGTTAAGGCGCTCGTACAAGAAGGAAACTGACACCAGAAAAAAAACAGGGAGTAAAACACACACGCCCCATTCGTTCTGTGGCCGAAATTGCTGCTGTGAACATAACGATTCAATAAGAAAATCATATGGTTGCGTTTCCGCTGCGGCAGTTATTCCCACAGCGCTGCGGCCGGTACCGTCATCATCTTTTCTTGGCCTTTCGATTGCTTTCCCTTTTTGCGCCTCCCGCTTGGCTCCGGTCCATCGAGTCACAGCGAACACACAGCCCGAGTGAAAAGGCCATTCATGTGTTGTCAACGGAAACACAAGCGACCTTTCTCCCCCCCTACCCGTCACCCGTTAATTCCCTTTCTGCTCTGTCTAATTTCCATCAACTTCCGGCTTTACTGTGTTGGTCGCACCCGTGTCGAGGTCGTTTGGGAATTGGAAGAATCGGGCTGTCGTCTGGGTGTGTGTGTGTGTTACAAACCGGAAACAATAGAAAGAAGATAGATGTGTGATGCAGAAGAAGAAATGGTGGGCTCCTACATACAGTCGTTTCTTCCGTTCTGTTGATTGGTTGTTTCTCTAATTCCTTTTTCGTTTTATTTATTTGCTTATCCTGTATAATTTCAACGTTTTTCTTCTTTTAATGTTGTGTGTTATATCTGTTTTGAATGAATTATTATATTTGTTTCGTTTGTATTTTGCTATTTTCATGTGTGTTGTTCTCTTTTTCTTCCTTAATTTTAAGATGATCATTTTTTCATTATTTATTTTTATCCTTTTTATTTTTTCTCTATTAACACCCTGTTCCAGCCATTTTATGCCTATCATTTGAAATTAGAAATTCTCTCTCCGATTGTTGAATTTAAATGATAATTTGTTGGAAATCTTTTGCATAATTGCTAATTCTGTTTTTTCGCTTTCCGTTTTTGCTTTTTGTATTTGTTTATACTGCTCATCTTCAACTATTTTTTTTTTCATGTAAAGTTTGCAAATTTTCAGGTTTCGTTTTTTAATTTTTTGCTTAAAAAAACATTATATCGGTTTTTTTTATTTATTTTTTTCTACATTTTCCTAACAGCAAATCTCAACTATTTGCTTGGAATTGTCGGTTTTACATCTTCTATTTTTAATTTCAATTAAGTGATAACGAAAACATCCTTCACAATTCCGGCTTCTTTTTGCATTTCCCCAACCACACATTACTTTTTGCTTTATAATTAAGCCTTGCAATAGAGTGAAATGAAACCCCGATGCGTTGTTCTCCGGTCTCGGTGACCTTATTTCCCAGAAGTCCTACCGCTTTTGTTTGATGACAGCAAACACAGCAAAAAAAAAGGCCTAAACCTCCGTTCCTCTCGACTCTTCCATTCACCACCGCTTTGGATGTACGATTCGTTTTTTCGTTGTAACGAAGAAAATTTGACAAAATATAGACATTCACCTTTCGGGATGCAAAGCGCAAAACGTGTCCCAACTTGACGCGTGCTGAATTTGTTTGCTCTCGTCCCGCACCCGCACCATCGGGCTTCTCTTCTCCCTTCGCTTTCCATTTCGAGTGAGTGGATTCATTTGGGTGAGACATAATAAAAGTGAATCGTACGCGCTAGTAGAAACGTTCGCTTCGTTTGCCATTTTCCATGGGTTCTATTTCGATTGTGTGGAATTTTCCTATTCCATCACCCACCGGACAGATTCCTGGAAGATAAACTTGTCAAGGGAGGGTGGTTTGTTTGTAGCTTCTTCGTCATACGACACAGGCGTTGGGTTGCCATTTTGGAGCTTTCTAGCAAGTGTGTTCGCGTGCGTTTGTGAATGTTTTTGTACTTCCTGGAAAGAGATGGTTCAGCTTGTCTATTAAATGATGCAAAGCGATGTGTTATTATTTTCTTTTACATCCAATGTTGATATTAAAAGCAATCAATTATTAGTCGGAATCCAAACAGTTAAAAGCGTCCAGAATGGAATGCTTTATAAGCAATTCAATCATTTAGAGAAGGTCCTCCGTTCAATGGAGATTTGTTCTAATTAAATCTAAGATTGCATAAGAATGTATGAAGTAGAATATATTTACTTCTCTGATAATTGTATGGCAGGATTTGTGGATACCAAATGGTTCCGTGGAATGTTTAATGTTAAATATTTAAACCAAATTTTTCAAAACAAGATGCGAGACACAAAGAGAGCTAGAGGAGGTGCGTGGGGTGCACATTTTCAGACACGGTTGGGTGGGTTTTGATGCTTCGAAATGGAAAAGTCAGCCCACTTTTTCAAAAGAAACACGCGCCCCGCGAATGTGCGCCCGAGACACAATTCGATCATACGGTCGGGCGCAACCTACACCTAGACGAAAGTCGTAACACCAACGCAACACGGGGGTTGCCCTCCCGTTTGTCCACCCTTTGCCGAAATGTCGACGGTATGAATCATCCTACAAACATTTCGATAGTAACGCGAATGAAAATTCAACCGTCACGATCGAATACTTAAATGCTACTTTATTATTTCTTTAGTTTATTAAATGTTTAAATTTTGCAATAGATTAAAGTTTTTTAAATGGTAAAACAGTTCAGCAAAATATGGTATATCAACGCCCTCTTTTCTACTAGCGCTTAAATTTGCACTTGAAAAATTAAGAACATTTTGCCTTGCGGATTGCATAGTTACGGGCGGTTTGCGTAGGAAGCGCGCGAGCTAATTATAAGCGTTCTGTGCTCTCCCATTCGCTGTCGTTCCCCGTTGGAGGTGGCGCTCATTCATAAAAGCATACCACCGGCACTCATTTCTCGCATTCGCAGCACAGGACATCAGCGGGCTTCTCGCTCTCGCCAGGCGGACCCGGGCAGCTTGCTAACAGAACTTCGCATCAATGCTTTGTGGGAGCCTCGGGTGTGTGAAGAGAGAAGAGAGCAAATATAGTACCATCCTAACTCCAATGGGTTATCCGTGTTACGGAGCGGGGTCTGCTCGTGGAAAAGGATGCGCAGCTGCGTATGGTGCGGGCTGCCGTGTCTGTGCTTTCGCTTTCCTTTTTTTCCCGCTGTGGGAAGAATAAACGCGTGGGCGCACGATGAGGTTGGATGGAAAACTACCCAAAAATCAATGATCACCATCATGATGATGATGGCAAAGATGAGAAACACACCGCCCAAAAAAAAAAACACACACACACTTCTTCGCTTCCCTCCACGTGTTCTGATGGAGGCGCCCAGTAGGTTGTCCTTTCGGGGGAGGTTTTTATTGCAACCGAGGGTTGTTTTTTTCCTGGTGTTGGTGTAGCAGCATTTTGCGTGGGCTGTCGTTTTTGTTGCAAAGCGTGGGCGTACGTAACAGCCAGCTCACTTAGCACTGGTTTCCTTCGGGTCGCTTCTACTCCCTTGTGCGGTCTCTCGCGTCGGTGTACCACGGGTTTGCTGCTGGTTTTGGCTACTGTATATCCTTGATCGTTGAACTATATATGTAAAAAAAACACACACACACACACAGACAGAGAGAAGCATTATCCTCGGCACAGGTCGAGGGCGGTATTTCGTGGAGGCGTATTCGCAGAAAATAAAAACAGAAGAACCGTCCCTCGCAATCCCGTCCAACGCATCGCAAAAAAACCTTACCAACTGCTATTGGGAAGCTAGTAGGAGGCAAACGAGCCGGTCTAAATTGCACGTGCGTAGGTGCCGTTGAGACGTTACCAAAGGTAGCACCGGGTCGGCTTTTTTCTTTTAAGACCAAAATCACAAAATAAATCGAGCTGGCGTCAACAGATACGCACCCGACAGCGACGACGGGGACCGACTTCGAATGTTGTTCTCGGGCGAGTCCTCTATTTAAAGCTCCCGCGTGGCTGCTGGTGGTGATGTGTGGCTTTTTATTTGTGAGTTTCGTACAAGGATATGTGCACGAATCGGCAGCAAGGCAATTGCTGCCCACCAGAATGCTAAACTTTGGAGCGCCCTCAGGCAGTGGATAATACGGAGATGATTTCAATGTTCACGTAGGAGGAAAACGGAACGTCTAACCCAGCGGTTGGCAGTACCACCGAAACGCGCACATTGATATCAGTGATCAGACCAAAGCGCGCCCCAGAGTCTGTAAATCTGTCCCCTACACTCTTAGATTTAAATTGTTTTTTTTTCCTCAGCTTGTTTGTTGATCGACGTGGGTAGCAAACATTCATATTCGGTGCGCTTATCGTCCTGCTACCGGGCAAATATGTGTTGATTAAAATTATTTGAAGCGGGCGCCTGGTACCTCACAATACGTAGCTGGCTGCGTACGTGATTCCGTTCGGCATTACTCACGCAACAAAGGGCCGTTGATTCACTGATGTAATCAGGAGCTTAAGAGAAGTTTTTCTTTCCTAATATCTATACTTGGTATATTAAACAAATTGCGCAATAGTAGTGCTTTGTTTGATTTGTTTCGGGAATGTTATTTCCTTCCCCAATTCTGCTTAACAAACGTCCAAAAATCATATTTAGGCATCAATACCAGGAAAAGCTCCCCTTCTGTCAGTGTTCATTCGTCCGAAGGTAGAAGCTTTCGCGCTGACGTCACCGACGTATGACGTAATGCCCACCAAAGCTTCGCATGAATTCCGCACAAATGTATCGTGACGCTACCACTGCACAACCGGAGTTCTTGAAAAAGTTTGCTTCAGTTGCCACGCTTTGAAGGGCCGTTTTGCCGGCGAACGTTTTGTTCCTGGGCACGCAAGAATGGGCACCAAAAGATGGTGGAAAAATGTTAACAAATGAGCGTTGATCGCGCATTTTTAAGACGGCTAAAATGTCGTGGCATTATGGCGTCTTTGCAGTCACTTCCGCTACGAAATTAGTTCCATCGCTTTGTGGACGTACGGTTGATGGCTTTGTTTCGTTGCCGGGTGCAAACATAATGTTGGTGGTAGCAGCAGCAACTGCGTGAAGCAAATCAAACCTGATTGTCTTCGTTACGGTTGCGTTG
Source organism: Anopheles marshallii (assembly GCF_943734725.1). Classification (NCBI taxonomy): domain Eukaryota; kingdom Metazoa; phylum Arthropoda; class Insecta; order Diptera; family Culicidae; genus Anopheles; species Anopheles marshallii. The sequence continues at coordinate 77,552,894 of NC_071326.1, read as the reverse complement.
CGTCGGAACGCTATTTCCGGCGATCGGTTGATGGTTTCCGACTGTTCCGTTTCACTGCTGTGTCGTAGCAAGTGCTTTGAGAAGGTTCTCGGCGCGAAGTTCACTTAGTCTACCAAACAAAGAATTATTACTTTGCCCTTTTAACATTTGCCTGCATGCCTGGGCTCTTTAAACGAATGAAGTTCAGCTCAACTGGATGCGATATTTGACGCTTTCCACCTTCATTTGTCACTTTCGCATGCGTGTCCAGGTGCTAGCGTGCTTGTGATACGTTAGGCTTTCTGCAAGTGGAATATATAACATGCGATATCATGTCCAGTGTGCGTTCCGTGTACGAATAAACCGTCTCCGCTGTGTGTTTCCTTGTGGAAAACGGGTATTAAAGGTGCTACTGTGTCCACGGGGCACTGCCACGTTCCAAATCGATAGCTTTTCTTTGTTTGGATTCGTTTGTACTGGTCTGGTAAGCAACGTAAGAATATTTAAGAAAGATATTTTAGATAAAAGTGGGCAAACAGAACGGAAATGATGATAATACATCGAATAACAGCAGTTCGTTCCTCTCTTTACTGTCTTTCATCGTTTAACTTTGTTTTTCTAAAAGAATTTAAACCTCAAACACACAACGCACATTGTTAAAAGTTTCGGCAAGTTCTTTTCTAACGTGCGCACGTATTTAATGTTTTTTTTCCTCCTCTATTTCTCTGCTCACTGTGGCGTAATCTATATTCCTTTACCTCACCAAAAAAAACAGAAAAGAGGAGAGCAAAAACTGGCCACCTTACTCCCTCGGTGTATGTGTGTGTGTGTGTGCACCATTTTTTGGCCGAGCAGAAATCGATCCACACAACACAATTTTCTGAATGAATCCCACGCGCGCTCCACCGATGTGGGGCATGCGCAGTTTCGCAGCTGCCCCGAGCGGAACCTTGTGTAAGGGCGTTTTTACACCACCCCAGACCCACCGAGCAACCCCCCTCGAATTGCGGGGGTTGCGGAGAAAGGCATCGTAAAAATTATCTTTTTCAATGAACCGGGTGGCGCACGGGAGGGAGAACTCACGATCGATGAGTGGCACTTGTCGAATGGAAACCCGGCGATAGGTTGGCTGCTGGTTTGATGATGGATGTATTGGAGCAATAGAAGGGAGGGGGGCGGGGTTTTTCTTTTTGGGGTGATCGTGACAAATTAATGTAGGAGTTTACCCTTCCCATGCACATGATGCATGATGGATTGTAAATGAATTATCGATCGTTTCTCTGGCGGAGACCCTTTGGAAGTGACAGCTCAAAATTCACCAACACAAAATTATGTACCACACACGGGGTTTCAAAAGGGGTTTCTTGAGCGCAGGCTGTGTTCCGGGGGTGTCATTTTAGATCACCGACCACCGCAGGGACACCCCATTAGCCTTCGCCCACCAACACACCCAGCCGCCGGGCAGGGTGTTTGTGTCATGTGTTGGATGAGTAAAAGAATCCCGTTCCACGCCGGACCGCGTGGGTTTACAGTGGCGACACGATATCACCTTTTTACGAGAACGAGCAAACGAACGGTATAACAAAATGTCGAATGAGTGTAAAGCACGCGCCACCACCGACCGAAGAAGAAATGGAGCAATAAAAAGCTTATGAATGAAACTACACCCACGCAAATCACCGCCCGCCGGGAAGGTGGTGCTTACCCAAACACCAACACAGCTGCACCGTGTGGGGTAGTGTCTCCCGCCGGCCTCCATCGTCCGTTGCTTGCCCTTTTGGGTGGTTGGTGGCTGTAATTTGCACACCGCGAAGGCAAAAGACACGTTCCACTCGTTGCGTTACGTGGCGTTTGTCTTGGGCGGGTTTAGTTGATAAGTCTCCCCGGGGGGGGGGGGGGGGGGCAAACAATACCAACCGGTTCGGTCCAGTAATAAGAAGCGAATTTGCCAGCGTAAACATTCGCACTTCGTCTCGGAATATGGCTCGGGGGTGCGACAAACACAACCAGATTGCAGTACGGTACTGGCAGTAATTTTAATAATCTCTAGAATATCTAGTGCTTGCGCTAAAGTTTTCCCACAGAAAGGCTATCAAATTGGGACATTTTGCAGGTTTTTTTTTTGTGTTTAAGAGGCAAAGTTAGACCCTATCTATGTTTTTTTTCCTAGTTGAAGTTGAACATTTACAGGGCAAAGTAGACATTTTCGTCCATCTATTCCTTCTTTTGTAACATGAAGTAGTTGCTGTCGAAAGCTTTATAAGTTGCCCCATTTTGACATGATAGTGAAACGTTTGTTTTCTCAAAAGTCTTAAAAAGTAGTAAATATACTTCATTTATTTGTACAAAATTTACTTAAAAAGAATCGAAATAAATTTCACAATTTGCGCCCTTGAACAAGAAACCCCTGTAAAGTGGCCTTCAAACATATTATTCATATTAAACAATTTTACAACTAACTTCAACATTATCAATCAGCTCCAAGAAGAAACTCCCCTCGTGGGTGATCTCTTCAAGATTTTGCAGGGTTTCCGCATTCAAGTTAAAATTGGAACTATTTTTGGACTCTTTTCAAAGTGAAATATGAGGAGGTAGATGTGAAATCATTCCATCTTTCTACCGCTTTCTGAAATGGGCAGATTATGAGGCAGATCATAGGATAAGTTAGAAAAATTAAGCTTTATGACCAGTTCACGTGCCTTTTCGTCCAAATAACGTCATTATTTACACTGAATTTACAGGGTGGTCACGTCAGTAAAATGATACCGTACTGTCAACCAGATCCATAATTCTATCTAATGATGCCCATATACATGAAAAAGTTAAAATTTTCCCCCGAATAACTATTGGAATCAGATGATTATGTAGTGCTCTCTACGTATAACAACTACTACTCATAACACAACAGTCCACTTAAGTAGCATTCGCGAATTTATTGGAGTTTTTTTTAAGGTACTGCCTGTCATCTCAACCCGTTTAATTGCCTTGCTTTTCATAATAGTACTCTACTTTGTCCAAATGCCTCCTACGTTAGACATTAACAAGCGGCACCTTACAGAGAAAATGGAACCAGAACGTCCTGCCTCACAAACGGAGCTATAGCGACCGAGTTATGTCAACGATTGGCTCACGATTTTGCCGTTCGGTTCTGTTCTAATCAACTCGTAACTAGGTACAAGGTATTATGTGAATGAGTTGTTCATTTTCACTCACATTGTCTGCACTTGACGTTACGATTGTGCCTGTGTCGGAATGTTTGCAGCTTCAGCAGCGTAGGAGGACAACGATTCGTTCGTAAGATTTATGAGGCTGGACTGAATTGTGTCACTTACGTAATTAGCTGAGATTTGGCAATATGTTGGAATGGTTTTTTTTTAAATAAAAACCCCACAATGATGCCGCTTGATCGGTGCGATTATTTAACACTAGAACTGCCAAGCGTTTTAAGCGTTTGTCATTGACGATCACTTTACAAACAATTTCAATGTCCTAGATTGTGTTTTAAAACGTTTTTGAGTTCGTTATACATAAAAGATATGTAAAAGTCACGCATCAGCTGTGGTAGAATTGTTTTACTGCAAAAATTTATGTAATGAAAATTAAGCGTTTCAAGAAAAAAAAAATGGCTGGTCTGATGGTTGTAGTGTCAATAAATATAGTTACAGTGGAGCACCGATTATCCGGGTCCCATTTTATCAGGTGTTGGATTATCCGGATGCAGCTCGGAAATGACAGTTCCAAAGGTAATTTGATCTGAACGTCGGGTAACACCGATAACAGGAGAATAAAAGACGTGTTTGCAACAGTAAAAAACTGACAACAGGAAAAATAAATTAGGCACCAAAAAAATACCCTACGCATGATGCTGGTTTTTATCACAAAAAGCAGATGTGCCTATTATCCGTGCTATCCGATTATCCGGCAAGCGTCAAGCCCCGCGGAGCACGGATAATCGGCGCTGCGATGTATATTGTTTATGCATTTGTGTAAGATAAAAGTTAAATAGATTCATTCATTATCGATGAGAGACTATGATTGATATTTTTTCACATGACGTTCCTTACACCTCCCCATCACTAGCGTTCCCGGTCTCTACCGCGCTATTCAATATGAATTGTTTAATTTATAAATAAAGCACAGCTTTCACTTCGTTTACCAGCTAGTTTTCAATTAAAACAGCTTATCAAAACCAACAAAGCTCCGAGTCGCAAACAGTTCACTTCAGCCCCGGTGCACACAAATAGCAGTGGCAAAGCTTTTCTGCTGCAGCATATTTTTAGCACAGGTGCGCGGAATAAAACAGGCCATTTCCCCTCTCCCGGAAATGGAAAACCGGTGCATATGTATTGTATGTGAGGCGCTTGTATGTCAACCACTCGTTATGTGCCGTTTCGGTTTCATTCATGCCAGCTTATCTGAAATTGAAAGCTAAACATAGACGCATCGATAGAATAAATACACACCGACCTGCTGCAGATAGGAACCTGCTGCCCGGTTCGGTGTCTGCAGCAGACGGTTTGCGCACGTGGGCGTCCACCGAACCGGGCAGCGGGCGTCCTTTTCAGTGTCCTATTTCGATTTGGCTAAAATTAGACATCCATCACAACTCGCCCCTTCCACCGGCGCTGGATCAACGGCAGCTCGGGGGACCGTACGGGGTGGTGGTTTTCGGCGATGTAACGCTGCAGGTGGGCGTCCGTTACATCCAACAAAGTAACAGCACGCGTAATTGGGTAGCATTGTGGCAAGCATTACCCCGTCCCGATTAATGGGTACTGACCGCGTGAGAAATACCTTGCCACACTGAAGGAGAAGAAAGGAAGTTGGAATGTTTCGGTACGGAACCCAATCCGCGCCAGCTTTCGATTTGCTGCAGCGGGCATCCCCATCACCCCCTTCAGATTCTGAGTGATCCTAAAAATAAGTTTACTCAATGAATCGCTTCTGTCGCTTCCCTCCGTGTTCTCCTCCATCAGCGGGTTGGTGATGGTGTGCTTTCGTCGATTCAAAAGCAGAGATTGAATGTAACATCTCAACAATGGAGACGACGCTCACGCTTATATACGCCTCGGAGCTTCAAGAACTCCCACGCTAGAACTTGCCGGCGTTCGATTTTGTTTTTTTCGGTCTACTCCATGCAAGGTGCTGCTTGGACATCCTCCGTTGGTGGGTTGATATATAAGAGCTACTACATACATATATCCCTTTCACCCAGGACGTATGTACCACCTGCAAACACCCATTTGTAAAGCAGATGCTCCAGAGACCTGAGCCCCAGAGAATCGCTCTTGAAGAGCGGCCACAGATTTTTGTGTCGACCCCCGGGAGAACGTTCTGCTGGAAAGGTGGAAACTCCGGATGCCCCACCAATCACCAATCTCCCTCGGCAAATTCTTGGTCTCATCGTTCCCTCTCGCTCTCTACATATACTGGTTTACGTCACAAGCGATGATTCATCGTTGGTGCCCTATGTACAGTGTCTAGCGCGCATCGTTCTCCGGCCAAAATCGGTATCGATCGGGCGAACCAAGGGTTTTGTGATGCTAGAACGATAGCGTCAGAATGGAGTTTCTCCTCGCACGGACCTCAGTAAATTCTCTCCGGTATGGAGCAGAATTCCATCCCCGATGCATCCTCCACACCCCGCTGTCACGGTGATTCTAGAGACTTCTTGTAATGGGGGCCACGTGTAATCGAAATGTGTGTGTGTGTGTGTATACACCTTGGCTTTGATGCAAATGCTTTCAACGCCCACATGGCCACAACAATCAAGCTCGCTTTTGCGGTAGTTGCGAGAAGAGGGATGGTTTTGGTGTGCGGGACGACAGACGACTTCCTGCGACACATTCTCAGCAAAACCTCCCTCCAAACTCGCCCACGCGCGCCTTTTAGCTCGGTTCGGTTTGCTTTACTTTCGGTTTCTGTTTTGATCGTCCGCACACAAACCGTCCCTACATGCTGTTATGATGGTGTGTGGGTGTAATGCGTGTGTGTGTGTGTGTGTGGGCGCCATCGTTAGGTCGAGAGTAGTAAGAAATGCTCGGAAGCTTAGCGGGAATTGCTGTGTGTGTGTGTGTGTATATACGATCATTATCGGTGCTTATGGGCAAGTGGAACCGGTGGTTGGTTGGTGAGTAAACTCTTACATTCCAACTCCCTTTACCCCACCCACCACCCCTCTTACTCCCTCTACTCACATGGACATCGCCACCGCAAGGACGTCAATGTGCGAACCGTGAGGGGGGAGGTAACGAAAAGATGAATGAACGAGAAACCATGAATGAATTCGTTGGTGGACGGACGACGAGACAAGACCAGAATTGATAGCAGGTGGGAAGGGTTGGGGGTGGGATTTTACGTAGGCGAGCTTATAACCGTGTCTCTACCCGTAACGTACGCAGCCAAGTCAGCGTGGTATGGACGCACACATTTGTGTATATATCGCCGGATTGAGTTGTAATTCCCGTTCCCAGTCGCGCTTTAGTTACATCGCGTCATCCAATAAACATGGTAGAATCACAATCATGACCAATAATAATAACAGACAGAGAAAAAAAAAACATTTACCGGAAGTATTGTTTCGATGTAATGATTGGGGGAGGAATGAGACTATGTAAACGAAGGCGCCCCGGTCCCCCCTCCCCCCGCCCAACATTTGTTTGCATTACATTTTAGTGACGGGTGGTGGCCAGAATTCCATGCTCGAAACATTCTCCCGGAACGAAATGCTAAAAACTAATGCTATTTCTTTCTCTTCCTCTCTCTCTCGCTCTTTTTCATTCTTTTGCATTTGGAACACGACGCGCGGGTGGCTGTGTGTAGGTGGCTATGCAAACTTTCGTCAGTCATTTCCGGAGTGGTGCGAGGATGAAGTCATCAACGCTAACCTGCAGACGGGCTGTGCGGCAACGGAGCAACTGATGGGATTAAGGTAAATAATGCTGAATTTTCGCTAGAATTTGGTTTTTTCGTTTGTTTCCTTTTGTTATTTATTTGTTTAGCAGGAGTGTACACTCGCGCGGTTTGTTTGGGCAAGTGTTTCGTTTGAGTAAAGTTAAATTGTTGTTATATTATTTCTTGGGATTCATTTTCACTGTTGTAGTAATGATATTTGCTTTATTTATTTAACCAATGTTTGTGTTTTTGAAAAGACCCGTTTAGTTAAGTGTCTAATGTTGAAAGCAATTAGATACACGTATTAAAGTTTACTGCAACGTAAAACGAACGCAAACTAACACCGATACAAACAAAAGAAAGCAGAATCAAGATGTAACTCCCACAGTTAAAAAAGCTGTCAAAAGTACGTACGCAGCCCACTTTTATTCGGTAACGTACGCAACCTAATTTTGAAAATGGATAAGCGAAGCCAAAACAAGTAGCAAAATCTCGTCCGCTTTCGAGAAAGCATGAAAGTAGCCCGAAAACCAACGAAGGATGGTAAATTGCTTTTATACTATCATTCTCCTTCTCTCTCTCTCTTTCTTGGGTTTTTTGTTGTTTGCTCTCTAATCTAGCAGGGTTGTTACCTTACTTCCTACAAAGTGATTAAATTTCTGCGAAGGTGGATGCAAATAGCAGCGGTACACAATGCTGCTGCCGTAAGAAAAGGTTAGACATCGGCTTTTTTTTGCGGGCGGTGAGAAAGTGGTCCAGTTGTAGGCTGACAGGTTGAGAAGATATTTATATTACACCACCACGCGCGCTACACCACGCTAAAGGACGCCAACCCGAAAAAAAAAAATCATGTTTTGGTCCTTTTTTCTTCAACATCCCACCCCAGTTCTGTGTGTGCGTGGGTTTGGTGGTGAATAGCGTTGTGTACACGCGAGAGCGAGAGAGAGAGAGAGAAGCGTGGAAATTGCGTGGTAGAAGACTACGTTGATGGTGAAAGGAGAGGCAATACATCCCCCCCCCCCCCCCCCTCCTCCCCAAAACCACTACAACTTTACCTTTCATGCTGGGGTGGGCGGAGGGTTTGGGAGTCCATCGTCTACCATTTACAACCGCGCAGTTACATGAGTCTGTGAGTCTTCTCTCTCTCTCTTCCGCTCTCGCGCGCGTTCATTCGTCGCGCTCTGTCCGGCACGAGATGGGAACTCCATTGAGCAGCAGGCAGCGCACACAACGCGTGCTTCGGTTACTACGATCCCGGTTGTTTCCAACGTTGCGCCCTGGTGCTGACTGCTCGTCAATGGTTCCTTCGACCAGCGTGCGTCGAATCCCAGTCCGTCAGAGTACGTTCGGCCGGCTACCGCACCGGAAGGTTAATGACAGAACGGTTTTCGCAACAACGCTACAGTCCGTGTGTGTCGTCGCGAATGTGTAGAGCGTCCGTCGTCGAGTGGGACGCGCGGTGACTCGCGCGATACCAATTCTTCTACGATGGCTTAGCAGTGTGGTGCGGCTTTCGTAGTAACTTCTGCTGAACCGTACGCACATATCATAGCTGTAAGCATTGTTGGCCGATAGTGTGGCTGAACGAGTGGAGTGGTTAGGCTGAACGACGAACGAATCACGTGTCGTGGAAGGTGAAGATGAGAATGTGTCTGGCAAGGAGGTGAGCAAATGCTGGTGATTGAAGGCAACCCAAAACAACAACAAAAAATCCATCCATCATTTAACACAGTGTCGTTTGGTCCGTGTGCCATATCCCTGAAGTTAGTATCGCTTTCCTTCCCGTGATGATACGATTGTCGGTCAGGCAGTCTGTACCATATCCCGTACCCGTCCTAGGCGGGGTGATGCAAAGCGTTCGGTATTAGTTTCCGGTGCGGTAATATACACGCTAAGCTATAGCTTGGGAACAAAACACATGAATCTGGCTCGTACGGTGGTGACGCTTGAAGATGGAGCTACAGCATCGGCAGACGCAGCAGCAAACCCGGCAGCTGAATCAGCAATAACGGCGGCATGTTGTCTCAGGACGATCGAATCTCCCGAAGTAGTACGCACAGGCAGTTTGTATAGCTTTCGCACCAGCCGAAGGTAATTTACTCCGGTATCTAGAGAGAAAAAAACGAAGAGACAGTGAGAGCAAGTGTGGAAACGCTTTGGTAACATCAGTCATCGTGTGACACGCGGCGTTTTGGAGGAATACATCGTTAATCGAGTTTTTTTTAAAGAATAGCGTGACAAACTGTACTTTAGTGGACATAATTAGTGGTTAAAATGCAATTAATAGATGAAATTAGGTGCCGCAAACTGTTTAAAGTCCCAATGCGATAAGACAAACAACGTCCCTCTGTGGCTTCGTTATCCACAGCCTACTTTTCTTTGGATCTGTACGACAGTTAAAACGATTCTCTTACAAAAACACTTTCCGCCTAAATGTATGCAACCCACTGAGCAATGTTTAAGTATAAACCGTTCGAAACAGTGTTGAGTGAATCTGATCCAAAGTTATGAACTGTACGACGCTAGATCTCTTTTCTAAAGATGTATGAATCCCCGTATTTGAATAAATACCTAACAACGTTAAACTTAAATTAGAATTATTATAATCAAATTTTAAACTAGTTGCTAGAATAAACCCGTAGTTCCTAGAATAAACTAGAATCGAAGAGCAATAGTTTGGACATCAGTTCTATATGCTAAAAATACAAACATACGCAAACTCATGATTACTTGACGATTCATTAATCTTTGAGGACTCATAAATCTTCAGGGATTTGTGAACCTTTGTAATGGGATTCCCGGGACTCATTAATCTTCGGGGATTTATGCGTCTTTGAAGAGTCGTGAATGTTGCGGGTTTCGTAAATCTACAGAGATTCGTAATTCCTACAGAAATCATGAGCTTAGGGGATTTATCGATTTTCGAAGTTTCGTGAATCTTTGAGGATTCATGAATCTTTGCGAGACTCGTAATTCTTCCAGGATTAATGTTCAAGAAATCAAAAATCTTCGGAGACTCTTGAATTTTTGACGATTTATGAATCTTTGGAGATTCGTGAATTTTCTGGAATTCGTGAATTTTTGACGATTTATAAATCTTTGAGGACTCATGAATCTTTGGAGATTCATAAATCTATGAGGATTCATGATTATTTTGAGTGTCGACTCATGATTTGAGTGACTCTTCGCTGGGGATTCATATGAATGACTCGTCTCAAAGTTTCGCGAGTCACAAGATTAGGTAAATTTGCTGGTTCTATCATTTGCTGGCATGCTGTTACAGATAAATTGCTTAATTTAAAAAAATAATTAAAAATTATAAAATATTTGCTTTACAAATATTGCAAACCGCATCTGATTGTGTTTTCCATAAGCCAAGTGTAAATTGTAATCCTCGTGAATAATGTTTGAAAACTATATTTTTTTTTTTTATTATTGTTTTGTTATTATGTTAGTTATTATTTAAGAATCCTAAAAAAATATATTATTGTTACACAGTGATTGAAATACATCGAAATCATCTTAGTGTCTTAAAGATGCTATTTAAATGTGGCCATCAATGTATTGGTGCTGTACCGATTGCATACTGTCAGGCGGATAATGCCATTAAAAGGAGCGAACTGCGTCATGAAGAGGTAGCAAAAGGACAAACACATTTGTAGCGATGTGAAACGGGAGTAAAGGAGGAATCTTTCCATGTGGTAAAGAATTCTTTCTGTTTGCTAATGAAATAATATTTATTCAAATACGATTTTACATTACGAGTCTTTAAGTTTTTTTTTACTTTACAATTGTTTTCCCCTTTCTCTCCCCAACAGATCACTCCGCATTTCGATCCCATTTTCGGACTCGGCGTGTAGCAGCAGCACCGAGTCGTCCGATTGCGAAAGCAGCACCAACTACCTGTCGGAGTCGGTCGTTAGTGTCGAACCGGTGGAAATACTGCCCGGGCTCTTCCTTGGCAATGCATCCCACAGCGAGGATCTGAAGTCGCTGAAAAAGTACAACATTAAAGTAAGGTTTTGCACCATAACGAACGGAACGGGTTGTAGGTTTTGAGGTTGAGTACTAATTTGCCATTCTTTCCCCCCCGCTTGCAGTACATTCTGAACGTGACACCGGATTTGCCGAATGTGTTCGAAAGGGACGGCCAGATACGCTATCTGCAGATACCGATCACCGATCATTGGTCGCAGGCCGGTGACCTAGCAAACCATTTCCCGGATGCGATCAAGTTCATCGGTAAGTTTTCGGGGGTTTGTGTCCTTGTCACACTTTGACTAATGTTAGTATTTTTTTTTGTATTCCCCTTTTAGATGAAGCCCGTTCAAATGGGTGCGGCGTGTTGGTACACTGTCTGGCCGGTGTGTCCCGTTCGGTGACGGTGACACTCGCCTACCTTATGTTCGCCCGGACCCTCTCGCTGAACGATGCGTTTCTGCTGGTACGTTCGCGCAAACCGGACGTTTCGCCCAACTTCCACTTCATGCAGCAGCTGCACAGCTTCGAGCAGCAGTTGAACATTGACCCGACACAGTCGGCTTCCGCCAAACAGGCCCTCTACTCTGCGTCCTCTTCCTCCGCCGCCTCGTCCTGTTCATCGTCTTCCGTTGGCGCTGGAGTGGGAGGTGGTGGAACGTCCTCAAACGACGGTGGTGGTGGTGGTGGACATTCCGTTTCTACCACCCCGTTCAGTGCCAGCTCGGTTGGTTCGTCCGGTTCGGGTTCGGCCGGTATTGAACCATCGTCGCGTCACCAAGCGCAACATCACCATCCGCTACAGCCGAAACATGCGCTGCATCAGGTACATTCGCGCCATGCCGTCAAGTACAACTGTGCGTGCGTGGAGGTGGAGTGCAAGTGCACGCAGGCGGCGATCGATCTGCTCGGCCCGTTCACGACCGGCATCTCGCCCGACTCCGGCATCGAGTTCGACCGGTGGACGCCGAGCAGCAACACGCCGAAATGAGATACGGCCGGCGAGGGTGGGCGGTTCCAACTGCCGGACCACTTCCTCCTCCCCGGCCACGATCATGCTGCCGCCACCGAGGACAGCAACAATAGCGATGGCTAGAGGCGCACCGCGCCGGATTAAGGGTTTTCGTTTACTGGGACGTCGTTTTCCGGCTCACATTCTCCTGGCACAGCCACGGGGTTGTTTGGTTAGCCTGTTTGGAGGGCTTTCAATGCCAAACAACGCGCACCACACACGCATATTTTCGAATCCCTCCATCATCTTCCCTCGTTCTGTTGAAATCCCGTCTTCCAAAGACGCCGGAAAGACTAAAACGCACAGCAAAAAATGAACCATTGTTCGAGGGATTTGCATCAGCGGAAGCGGAATCAAACGATCGAGGGATAGAGGGATCACACAAACACAACCACAAGTGTGTTATTGTGGTTTGCAAATTAATATGCGTGGGTGATCACTTTAGTAACCAAAAGGACGAATGCAGTAGGGGAACAGACAGATAAGCGGGGGAGAATTAGAATGAACGCTAAAAAAATCACACATATATATATATATACATATTAATTACAGAATAATATACATCCAATGGTATATAATATAGATATATTTATGTTAACACGTCGTTATACGTTATAAGTACACACAACCCACACTACCCAGCAGATAGCGATTATTTCCCATTGCTGCCAGGTTAAGCGCCTGTGTAATGTGTGTATTTTCCGGGTGTGTTTACTGTAGAGCCACCTCCTCCCGGATAGCCTTCCTGTCTGTAGTTGTATGTATGTGTCTTGTTGTTTTAGAGACTGTCGGGCACCTGTTTGTTCGATGCGCACCCTCAGGAAGAAATGAAACCGTTCACGGGACTTTTCCTTTCCCCGTTTCTTCCTTTCCAGCCAGCTTCCCTCAGTGTTTTAACGTTTTATCAAACTAATGGCGAACGGATGGAACTCTCTCTCCTGTTTAAGGAAGGCGCGTTGTGCATGCGCACATTGCCCCAGGCACAGGTTAGAAGTGCAGCAGGAAGAAAAAGGAACGGTTCGGTAGGAAGGGAAAAGATACATTAATTACTGTTGTCGTTTGTCGATGGATTTATTGGAGGCATGGGATTTACAGGTTAGGAGTGTGCGAGTTTCCCGGACCTGAATAAGATGCACCGCCTGTGGTGGGTCTTTTTCACGTTTGTTTTGTATTTTGCCCGGAAACTCGTCTGAAAGCATTTTGGGATTTTGAAGGTTTGGGTCTATGCTGCGTACAGAAAAAAAGGGAGGAATTTAAAACGAGACACGCTGATGGGATGAAACAATCGACGAAAGCGCACAAATTTAGCTGGAGTTTGAGTGAAATGGCCAGAGATAGTCAGGACATTCCGCATTCCGATTTATATACACTTATATACACGGTACTGTACGATCAACGTATCTCCTCGCGGTCAACCATGGTTGACGGAACGGTGGCTCCTTTTTTTGTTAATTGCAAACAAAACATAACAATGTTTTTTTCCCAAAGATTTCTCTCCTGCTGGCTGCGTGTCTGCCTTTTAACATTGTTTAACCACTTTCAATCCAATCAAAATGCCTCCACAGCAGCAGCTCCACTAAAGAAAGAGAGTGTTCCAAGAGCGGTTTGTTGGGAAGAGGAAGAAAAGCCCTTTTGAAAGTCAATAAAAAAGAAGAAGTAAAACTTTGCATTTAGTGCGGGATGGATTAACAAAAAACAGTCGATTTTTCAATCATTATCGTTCAATAGTGTGTGTGTGCGTCTTTGTGTCATTGTGTACGAGGAAGAAACTAAAGAAGAAAGTGCTACAAAAAAGAAATTTATTAAGTTTATAGAGAAACTAAGTGAAGAAGAAAGTCTAAGCAGTTAAAAGCCAGCCAAACTTGTCTTTTTATGAACATTCAATCATTTCAAATGAAAAAAAACGGGAAAAGAACACTTTTTGACAGATGAAACCAATGCTTTTACAAGGCACTGCGAAGAAGAAAAGCACATACACACATGGAACAAAACAACCCCCGCCCCTCCTCGCTCCCAACAATGCATCCCTTTCCCTTTGGTCAATCTTTTACCCAATGTGCAAAAAGGAAGAAGAAAAAACAAACGTTTATGATGAGACAAACAGTAGAAGCCACTAATGAAGCGAAACAAAAAAACAAAGAAAACATTAAACAACGACTGTGAAAATTGTGAAAACCGACCCCGTCAAATGGTTCACCGCGTTGCTGCCAGACACCGGTGCTTCCGGTGCAGTGCAAGCAGGACAAAGTGTGTGAACTGTACATGGCAAACCTCCTCTTACAAGAAAACGAAAAACAAAAAAGGGAAAAAACACAAACAAACTAAAACCAATACAATTTAGCAAGTGCATTTTGTCACCACGCAAAGAGACAGACATACACGCAACAGTATAACAAAGCAAAGCGACAAGCAAATTGATATTTATGTCAACGTGCGGACGAAAAAGGACGACAACATGGAAAAGGCACAAATCGTTTGAAGCAAGGCGCGTTGAACCCAAGCGCATTAAAGCAGAAAGAAAACAAAAGCATCGTAGGCGCCTATATGCTGGATGCTGGATGAGATTGCAGCAAGCGTGCGAACCACAGTTTGAAAGCAAGCAGAACAAACAAAGCCAAACAAAACAAGTAATAATAATACTATTAATAATAAAAAGAATAATAACACAACTCTTAAACACATTGGTTGCGTTTCATTTCGATTGATTTGCATACATTCGGGCAAATTCGGAAGATCAACAATGTATGCAATCCGCTTACCGTGAGAGTGAGAACGATTATTCTCACTTTACCCCGATCCGTTCACTACAGTGAAACGGCACTGGGTGAGAAAAGGTAAATCTCGCTGTTACGCACTTTTCTCACTGTGGGAGCAATCGAAAAGGTGTTTAGAGATTTTTTTAATATAAAACTGAAAGAAATTGCATATTAAATAAATAAATAGAATAATATTTACATTTCCGGTGCTACAACCCAACTGCCAACATATTATCCCGATTTTTTTCTGGTGGATGCATCAACACCATCTTGGTCCATGTGGATGACCTACAAGGAACTTTCGGTATGGGTCGTCCGGTGTCAATCTCATGACATGTCCAACTCACCGGAGCCTAGCGATAATGAGTTCATCGTACAGCTCGTAAAGTTAATTGTTGTAGCGATTACCCCCATGAGGGTTTCGGACTAATTCGAAGGTCTCAAAGGCATATGTGAGTGCCGCAACTATAAAAATTCTATAAAGCAGATAAGTTTCCTCAAAGTGCAGTAGGAACGGTTAGCAGCGGTTGGGGTTGTTGAGAGTAACCCATGCATACATCAACTGGCCTTATCACGTTGGTCATTGCAATTCGTACTAGTCTGGTAATTGTGACTGATGTACCAGAGCAGCTCGCTTTTTTACGACAGCAATGAGCGAACTGCTTTGAAATATTAATCACACTTTCCAGACTAGTATGAATTACAATGTTTTACTGTTTTACCCCTACAATTATTATACGGAATATTGGTTTGTTAAAATCAATACCGTTTTGTATAAATTTCTCCACTTCGCACGCAAAACAAAAGCAACTTTCAACTGCTTAAAAGAATTCACTGGAAGGTTTTTTTCACAACTGACAGGAGATTGAGAATGAGAAAGATCATCCTTTCTCGCCCTGATCTTTTCGGATGATTTCTTTACCCAAAAAAACGCGCGTGTCTTTATGTTGAAATTTTCATTTGTATCTCAAATTATATATTTTTATCATTTTCATGTCATAAAATCCATTTTATTCCATGCGCACCTACCTACCTAACCCACCACAATTCCCTCTCCCTCTCTTTTATATCACCCTTCACTTCTTTACGCATGCTTCACTGTACTCAACTCACTATGTACAGTCAGACAACCAAATTTTACAAAGCTTTCGCGTTTTTTTTCTTCTATTAAATAATGTAAATGATGACCACATGGGATTGGGTATTTTTTTTTCGTTTGTAATTGATTACCGTGTTTTTATTCACCTTTCATTCCCCAGTGACTTTGATAATTATCGAGTAAATTCACTTTCCTTTTTTTGTCTTTGAGAGAGAGAGAGAGAGAGGGATAGAAGAGTAATGCGTCCTGTTATTTTCTTCTTGTTTCTTACACTAGGGGCGAAGTTAGGTTTTCTTCTCTGTTTAATAAGTTATTTAGTATAAGCTTGCTGCTACTGGTTACCTCTCGCTTACACCCTATAGTACATACACAACCGCAAAACACACCACCAAAGACGAGGATGTGTTTCAACTGGGATGCAACGAAACACACACACAAACATAACTCTGTGTTGTGTTTGCCTTTCGTCAACAACTTAACAACTTAAGTAGTAAAGAGTGTCCCAAATGTTTCTTTTTAACAAATTTGTTAAAACAATAATGTTAGTAAATCGTTCCTGCTTGCCGCTTATTTTCCCTATGTACACAAGCGATTTAACTTATCTCTTCTTCTCTCGTGTGTGCGTGTGCTTCTTTTCGTGTTCGTTCCTTCACTTAGCGTTCACTTAGTGTTTGTAGTTGATTGGATGTGTCCGTGCGTTACCGTTACAACTTTTCCAGCACTATTTATAGCAAAAAACAATTTCCAAAACTTCTACACACACACACACATCCGAACTAAACGAACGCACGCAAGCAAATTGTGTTTAGTTTTGTTTAAAATTGTCCATTGAAAAGTGCTTACTTATATAACTACATCTCTCCAACCCTTGCACAAGGCCTTTTGCCATTGCAAATTGATTATAGAGCTTGCTTAACGCTTTTTATACATTTACATATATATTACATAGAAGCAGCAGCCTGCACAGCTTATGACACAAAACACAAGAGAATCGTACGTGAGAAAATTATACACAAAACCAAATGAACTTGTTTTCACCCACCACAAAGTGGCTAAATTAATTAAAAATAATAATTACATTAATTGATATATTTTTAACTGAGAGAGAGAGAGAATTTGTGTTGTGTGTGTGTACTGTGTTTCTGTCTTTCGGTAAATTGCATATTGTTTCATATGTTCCAATATGCAATATATGTGTTGCTAGTAGAAAACTAAAAAAAAATAACAGAAAGGAAATAAAAGAGAGTTATGAGTTATGAGGAAATTGTACCGAAGAAGAACGCAAGAACAGAAGTGAAAGAAAATCACATGTAATGTAGTTCATATCTCACTAACAAAAGAGACTTACTGACGACGACGTTATTATTAAAGCAATACAAACAGTGTAAAAATTGAAATGAAACCTAAACACCTAAACCTGTGTTTCTCGTTCGATCGGAGAAATTCTATGCTCAACAATTCGATCCCTTCACAACACACACACGCACACGCTGCTAAACCTCGAGAGCATATACCAATAGCTAATGAAAAATAAGATACTAAAGATAACTCTGCGGTTCCCATCCAGTTACCCCATTACTGTTGGCGATCTCCTAAAGCTAGCTTCTACCCACACAACATTCACCTTCTAGTGTGTGTGTGTGTGTGTGTGTTTATTAAATTACTTCATTTGCAAAATTAAAAAAATATATAGTTATACAATATATAGTTCGATTTCTCCTGCCGCGTTTCTTTTATTCCCTGTGTCTCTCGCTTCTTGCTTCTGTCTCGCTTTTGTACTTTGTACTAGGTGTACGCAAACCCACGCAAGCATTTCGTGTGTGGCGTGTGCCGCTGACATTCGAACGGTCTCTCTCTCTCTATCTCTATTATATTACCTCGCGTGTCCGCATTTCGAACGGGACACAACGTAATGGCCGCTTTCGGCGCCCGCGTTCCTAAGTTTGATTATTTTTTGTAATCTCTTGCGTTTGATCCTTTTTGATATTTCGAGCGTTATTACAATTTTGATTTATTTCTGTGTGCACGTTTGTAAAGTGCTTCGTTGACATTGGGAGACAGACAAATGTGTAGCAACAGGAAGAATGAAAAAGGGGGTTAGAGGGTTGTTAACCTTTAGGTTTTGAAGGAAGGACAAGATAATTGTAGTCTGTAGCTGTATATAAACAAAAATATCCTTGCTTTGTGCTTGTCGCAAAATTAGGTATTCTTTTTCAAAATACGTATGTTTCCTTTCAACGCGCACAAAACCGTTCAAAACGTATCCACCGGAACAAGAACTGACTGGTGCTGGGGCGATTACTGCACCAAACACACCTTCATCTCACGATGATTTCGTCAATCCTCGAAACCGTCAGAGAAAGCAGTAAATTAAATCCTATTCCCCTGTTGTTTCTTTTCTTCCTGAGGTGTACACACCCAACGCACTTTGCATTCTTAACTCCCTATAAGTAGACTGTCTTCTTACACACCAAATAGCCTATGTGGGCTTCACTTACTGATCGATTTTAATTCTAAATGACGCTCGAATGTGGTGTCGCTGTTCTGTTCTAACGACATGACCCGCATGTCAATTACGGTGATGATGTTCTCCGGGTCTTCACACGTATCTGCATCGACACAAACCGATCGTTATGCTCACTGGCTGTTGTTTGCTGTCGGTGGGCAAATGAGGTCACTCTATGGGAAATATTTGAGCGATTTTAATCGCTCTGCCGACATTCCACCCTCGCTGCGTAACTCGGCCAAGGTAGGCGTAGCACTGAAAGTGGTCGCTGAAAGGAAAGAAAAGCGTTAAAATTCATGTACTCTACTTATTAATACTTAGTGTATGCAATATGAATAAAAGTCATACCTAATTAAGTTACTTTTAACTATTTTCAGTCCTCCAATATAGCAATTCTACAGAGAATGCAGCCATCCTATTCAAATATCCTTTCGTGTGAGATACATTATTTGCCTTCAAAACAATCTAAATAACCTCACAGTTTAAATTTCATTCTATTGCTACATTTATTTACAAGGGTTAGTCTATTTCCTTCATTTAAAATTAAATGCGCTATCTTCATTTTTCAGGTATCGTGCGTTGCACAGCTTCTTTTACTTACTTATTTCTTCAGTGGACGACAGTCCCTCATAGTGGTTGTGATGGTGCAAATGGTGATTTGTTGTTACATGGTCCGCCGGTGAAATACTTCCCCCGCTCGGATCTTTACCACTCAGTTTCCCCAACGTTCCATTGCTAATACCGGCCACCACACCCCGAACGCGACCACCGATACTGGACGAAGATGACGAAGAGTTGGAATTGTCGCCCGATTTCGCTTCCTCCGGTAGGTCGAGATCCAGCGCCATAATAAGCTCCCGGCTGATCGAGCTGCTCACATCGTTGCTGCTGATCGTGCTGCTCACGGCAGACGTCCCACCACCAGCTGTAGACTCTTCCCTTCTGCTTCCCTTCGATGCCGCCAATAGGGCCGACACGGATGCTATAGCTGCCGACGGCGACAGTGTCGCCGACGCTCCCATTCCTGTGGTGGTGGTCGGTGTTGTGCTTGTCGTCGATGAAGCGTTCCCTTCGGTGGAAGTTTGCAGCTTACGCTTGCGATACTCCGTGATGGAGAGTTTGCGTTTCGGAGTAATCGGGGCGCTTGCTGGACTTGTTCCAGGGGTGGACGTAGCGTCCGTGCCGGACGGTGCTGCAACCAGTGCCGGATTAAGCCGTGGATCCGAGCTAGCTGTTTTGGTGTATATCTTCGGATAGCTTCCAACGGCAGGTAAGCCTCCCGGTGGAGTTGTTCCCGTCGGTGTTAGGTTGCCGGCTACGATGGATGTAGCAGCCGTACTGCCGAGGGTTGATAACGATTCGGTGGAGCCGAGCAGAAGCGATGACTTGACACTTCCACTACCAACCAAGGGTGATGTTAGTGAACCAAGTGTCGAGAAGCTCGTAGGACGGTGAAGCGGTGCCAACATTGAGGTACGCTCAAGTAGATTCGATACCTCCGAGCGGTACTGATAGATTCCACCGGTTGCTCCTGTAGCTACGGTCGACGGCGCTCCAGCCGACGGTGTGACTGCCGAACCGACGGGTGAATAGTCTAAGAAGGATGAGCTACCCGTACCGGTACGCTGATGCAGATGGTATCCACCGAGAGTACTGAGATGTCCTCCCGGTACCAAACCTGCTGACGACATAGGAGGATCCGGTCGAAGGGTTGAGAACGAACGGATCGGTTCGCCACCGAACGTTGTTATCGATGGAATGACACTACCCACGACCACATTGCTAGGGGCAGGAATCGGTTTGATCGTATGCAAATTACTACCAATTCCGCTGCTTGAAGGTGATGATGATGTCGACATGAGCGAGGAAGTCGCTACCGTTGTTGAGGATGCTGCGAGCACCGACACTGACGACGGTGGCAAAACCATCGGTGGTAACACAGTGGCACTACAACTTGATGCCTGAGAACTTGTCTCAGAAGTTGTAGTTTCATTTCCGACAGCCGTGGCTTCCGCGCCGGCAGTCGTCTTTTGCAATGTTACATTGACAGCGTCATCCTTCACGCATAGGTCGAAGTTAAGCTTCACCTGCTTCTTCACCGTAACACCTTCCGATGGCGTTCTAACTACATTCGGTGGAGATACGCTGCTACTACCACCCTTCTTCGACTTGCTGCGGTTCCTCGAGATCAGATTCATGATGTTCTCGGAATGGAACGACGCAATCACCTTTTGCAGATCGGCAAGTTCGGTCTGCTCGTTATCTTCCGTGGCGGCAGCAGGACGCGTTATTGGCGGTGTCGATTTGGTGTTCGATTCCTCTTTCGTACCATTGGCGACATTTTTCGGCGAACAACTAACTACCGTTGGTATTGGCCATTCAGTAGCGCTGTCGCTTTTGGTAGGTTTCACAACCACCGCCGGCTTAACCGGCTCGTCCTCTTCCTCCGCAATGAACCGTACGTCCCTTTCCTCCTCATCTTCGTTCGTGCCTGATAGACCCTTTCGCAGTACGCTGGTTTCCGACATCATTTCCAGCATCTCTTCCTCTACCTCACGCATCAGCGCATCCTCACTATCCTCATCTTCGATGCGCACCTTGGTGTTGCTTACTTCCTCTTCCTCTTGCACGTACACCAGCACCGATTCCTCTTCCACACCACCGTCCGTATCGTCGCTGGCATGTTCACCCTCGTCAACTACCTCCGTTGGACATTCGTCGTTCATTGCGGCCAGCCGTTCCTCGACAATCGTTTCCACAATTTCATCAAACGTGGATGATAACGAATCCACGCCCGATCCGTCGCGTTGGTCCTCGTTTACCGCACTCTTTTCTGATTCCGTTACGGAATAGCTGAACTCAACACCAACGGCTTTGTTGTCTTTCTTCCTTGAAGCTTCCGAAGGCACCTGCCTCGCCGGTTGTTCTTGTTCTTTAAGACACTCCTTGTTAGCCTTCGTATCAGCCTTCTTGACGACAGAACACGCTTCAGGCATTGGTCCAGAGCTCGCACTCGCACGGTCATATTTGAGGTCTGTACTTTCCTGTACTTTCCCTGCTCCCGTTGCTTCCGAAGATAATGTTCCGGCATCTGCAGCGGGAGAAATAGCCAATTCTTTAGCCGCTTCTCGTTGCAGTTTTTGCAGAGCCTTCTCTGCCGACGCTTTTTTCTGCTCGACCACGTACGACTCCTGCACAATCTCTTCCACCAGGTCGGCGAACTCATCATCTACATCATGTTCGATGTATTTCTGGCTTCCTTTGCTGGGTGTAGATGATTTGCTGTCGATCACCGGTTCCGAAAGCTCTGCCTCCGATTGGCATGCTTCCATCGCCGGTTCGGTTTCTTCAGACGCAGCACAAGCGTCGACGATAGTTGTGGAATCATTTTTCGGCTGCTCGTGACCGTCCATTACCTCTTGCTCCACCGCCACTTCCTGTTCGACCACTTCCTGTTCCAATATTTCGTCCTGTTCAACCATCACTTCCTGCTCTACCATTACCTCCTCCTGGTCGATCACCTCGTCTACTTCCTGCTCCACTACTTGTTCCTCGATTACTTCAGCAAGTGGCGGTCCTGTGAACACCGAAGCAGCTGTTGTTGGCGTATAGTGTGATTCCTTTTCTACTTCCTTCATTTCTGGTGCAATCACCGCTAACGGTTGTTCAACACTACTGGATGATGGTTCTTCCATTACCACGCTCGGTTCATACGGCATTTGTGTAGCCATTGCCAGGGAAATCGTGTGGTGCGCATGGTGTCGGATTTGCTGTAACAGTGGGTACGGATGGTGATGATGATGTAGCTGATGCGCTGGCGGTGTAACACCTACACCACCCGCAATATGTAGCTGGGGATGAACGGGAATGGTAGGCGAAGGCTGCTGTTGAGCAGCTAATACCACCTGAGCCGGTGACCCCGATGGTGGGACTGTCGCTGTTGGCGGTACCGTTACTGATGGCGTAGTCGGACTTGCTGTTGGCATTGGTCCAGGATCAGCAAAGTGAAGAGGAGTAAGCATTTTCACCGGTCCACCAGTGTTCGGTGGGGCGCGATGAGAGGAAAGATCCATCGCCTGTTTCTCCGGTGAGACGGAATGATCCCAAAACATCGTACTGCTGTTGGGTCCACTATTAGCTCCACCCACCACTAAGTTGCCACCGTCCGTATAGCTCGATGCGATGGAGGCACTCGCTGAAACGAACATTTGCTGTTGCAAATGCTGCTGCTGGTGCTGTGAGTCTGATGCAACAATGGTCTGATTGTTCGAATCCGATGTTAATGGATTTTCCCGAATAACACGTCGTTTCTTAAGCGGAGTGGTAAAACCATTGGGTGGCGGTGGCGAAGATGACGACGAAGAACATGAATGTATGCCGACACCGGGCCCTCCGGGATGTTCATCCGTTTCCTCCGATATGGCTTGCCGGAGCCAACGTTTCTTTACTGCGGCACTCTCCATCTTTTCGGACGAACCGCCCGTACTCACTTCGCCACTGGACGACACAGTCGTTGGCCATTTGTTGCCGGGGCCGGTGTGTTGGCTGGACGAAGAAATTACAACCGATGCGGACGAAGCACAGTTTGTCGCATTATCATCTGGCTGTGGAGAATTTTGCATTATGAATTCTTCCACCTTCTTGGCGGCAATCATAATATTACCACCTTCTCCAGCGCCGGTTTGATCATCGAAGTTGGTTTTCAAATGTAACGGCTGTCGATGGTGCGGCAACGATGAACCAACATCAATCGCATTGCTTCGATCTTCGGTCGGTGTTGTCGCATAACCTGAATCGGACTGCTCCAGTGCAAGCTGATGGCCGCTTAACCATTCCCGGCTCATGCTTTTCTTCGTTTTTGCCTTGGCCGGGTACTTGAAATCTTGTTGCTCCGCGGGTACGGGTGACTCTAGCACCTGCCCAATCACGGGCGGAGACGGTACTGCAGTAGATGGCATCACCGAACTGGGTAGATTCAAGGGACGTCCACCCATCAACATAGTGGAAGCGTTTTCTAATGGGCCAACAGCCGCTTCAATCAGCATACAGGCGGAACTCAACATCGGAAGGCTTCCACTACCAA
Source organism: Anopheles marshallii (assembly GCF_943734725.1). NCBI lineage: Eukaryota > Metazoa > Arthropoda > Insecta > Diptera > Culicidae > Anopheles > Anopheles marshallii. The sequence continues at coordinate 77,529,587 of NC_071326.1, read as the reverse complement.
CTGGCGGCTGTACGCCCATGCCAGATGGATCGCCTCCAACGTTTGCCGACGTGACTCCCATTAATTGTGCCGCACCACTGCTGCTGGTAGCCGATTGCGAAAAGGTAAGCAAAAGCTCAGCTGCTTTATCGTAATGACTAGCACCGTACGATTCACCATCAACACTGTTTGTCGATTGCAGTTGATTTTGATCCCGCTGGTCTTTTAGCTGCTGTTGCTGTTGTACCCGACTATTGCCCGTTGGCTTTGATTTGGTTCTTGACCGAGCTGCCGCTGCTGCGAGCTTCTTCCGACGTTGCTGCGTCGAGGATGCGAAATGCTGACTGACCGCCTTGCTCTTCTTCTTTTTCGATGAACGCGTTTTAGAAGATGATCGGATGCTAGTTTTCCGCTTGCCACCGCCACTGCTGCTGCTTCCACTGCAACTGCCACCGCTGGAGAATGAACTGGCGTTGAACGAGGTCCCGAACGAATGATCGACATTTACACCATCGCAAGAAGTATTAGCGGACAATGCACCGCTGGATGTTGACAGCGCACCAGCTGGACCATCGATCGCACCGTCATCGGACATATTACCTCCCATTCCGGCATTCGAAGTAGAAACGCTGCGTCGCTTACTGCCCGGAATTGAAACACCGTCCTTCTTTTGCTCCTTCAGCTCCTGTTTGCGTTGTTGCGATTGTTCCATCTTTGCAAATGCCTTCACTATCGCTTCCATTTTCCGCTCCTCACGGGTCAGCTTACGACTTGGCTTTTCTGCCGCTTGCTTTTTCTCCGAGCGTGTATGTTGCTGTTCTCCGCTTGCGCTACTCCTCTTGCTTTTGCTCGACGAATGTTGATGTCCAGCATGATGGTGATGGTGATTGTTCGGTGAACTGGAGCGCTTATGTGGAGATGATGGAACAGATCCTGTAGTGCCCACAACCAGTGGTTGTTGTTGTTCTAGCACTGGAGTGGATGGTTGTGGAGGCGATTGCTGCTCCTGTTTTTTCTCACCGAATGGCATCGGAGGTGGTGTCGGTTCTGCTTTAATCGTAACATTACCACTCTCACCTGCCATGGTTGTGGTTGGCACCAGCTTTTCCTCAATCTCAAGCGACAGAGGCGATTTTTCGTCCTTCACCTCACACGAACTATCTTTCACCTCCTTCCCGTCGCAAGTAGATACTGACGGTGCAACGCCGCTAGGATGCAACTGTACTTCCTTCGCTTCCCAGAACTCTTTCTTAACCGAATCTACCACATCTACATTGACCGCACCCGGTACTCCCGGTTCTTGTTTGATCTGAGCTGTACCCTGCTGGGGAAATAGGACTGTTCCACTGATCTCCTTCGTTCCGACCAAGGTAAGCTGCTGCTGCTGCTGCTGTTGTGGTATGGATTTATTCGGTGATAGCAACAGAGACACGGGCGAACTTCTTGGACCAGTAATCGGTGGTTTTAGTGGTGATGCAGGCGGGGAAGGCTTAATCTGTATCTTCATAACATCCTCCATGATTTCGAGGCGATGCAGTTGTTGCTGCTGCTGGATCAGCTCCATGCGCGTCCCATGTTCGAGAAGCGCTGCATCTAGTGCCGCCGTTCCCGGCCGAGACCCGATACATCCACCACCGGATGCCATGGCCAGCAGGGCAGCGGCCGCTTCCGGTTGTTGCTCATGGAAGTGCTGCTGGAGCTGCTGCATCTTGATAGGTGATTGATGAGGAAGGGTCAAGGGTTGCGGTACACCGGTATTTATTGCCATCAGTGGATTGGGTGCACCACCAGACAGTGGAGGTGTTTGCTGTGGAGATTGCACCGGTGTCATATGAGCTGGTGGTGAACGAAGTGGTGCATTCATATCGTACTGATGATATGGTGACGTCGGAGGCATGGTACTCGTTTGCTGTGGGCCGGATGACGGATGATGTGGTGATGCTACTGGCGCTTGGCAATACATAAAAGGTGATCCAATAGCTGCGATTCCTTGGGGCTGTGGTAATGGAGATCCCATCACCGGTGGACCCAGCATCATCGCTTGCGGTTGCTGTGGATGTTCTTGATGTATGTTCGGTTGTTGTTGGGCTACTGGCTGCATGGTAGTGGGTGTTGGTGGTGACATCATACATCCTGACTGACCTGCACCCAGAGGTGTTCCAAACATGGATTCGCCCTCACCACCACTGGAAGAAATTGATCGATTACGCCCATCGACTGACCGACTGGTGCTGTTATTGCGAGTCTTCTTCGATTTTCCCTTTCCAGGCTGATCGAGCCCACTCTCGCCAAGTGTCCGTTTCGAGCCAACCTTCCCACTACTCTTTGCACCTACAGTTCCTGCAGTTCCAGCAGGAGCTACCGTGCTTCCACCTGCTGGAGCAGAACCACCGGTTAATCCCGTCGAATCGTTCAGCTGTGACGAATACGCACAGTCTTTAATCAAACCGCATGCACACACGTTCGTTACAGTCGTATGCGTAAGTATGACGACACCTCCCATTCGATGAATCAGCTGTTCGTCGTGACGGATGGTAATCTCTGTGTTCGATTTTATGTTTGTAGTCGCTACGATGTACAGATGCACCACGCCTTTTTCTACGCTGTGCAAGAGCTCTGCATTAGGTCGGCAGGATCGTCGCACGAACCTTGCATCGTTACCGTACGTGCGCGTATCGACGCAGAGCTCCATCCCACCACAGCCAGCGGCTGGTAACTGGTAGAGAAATAGGAACGGACCGGCATTCTTGTTCTGGCTTAGCTTACCATTCGCAGCCATGTTAAACAGCGACTGGAGCTGTTTGTGCTGGGTGGTAAGCATGTATTTACCGCGGACCTCAATAATCGGTGTCCGAGGTTCGATATCGCTCATACCGATAAGTATTTTTCCGCCCGCGTGCGGCACGGTGGTACAACGTGGCGGTTGATTCACTCCACCCGGCACCGTTAGCAGCCGACAGTCCGTCAACAGGGGGTTCTGTGCCTGCAGTTTGGCGAACGCTTGCAACCGAGCTCTCAACTCCGGCGAGTAATGATTCGTTGTCGCACGCTCGTAACTGTCTATCCAGGTCCGTATCATGTTCATCAGCTTTTCCGTGCTTTGTTCCGCACTCTTCGACTTTTTCTTCGATGGTCGCGATGCAGCGACCGAAGACGCACCGATAGCAACGGAACGTAGCTCTTTGCCTGCTACCACACGCTTGCCACCATTCAAACGATTGCTTAGGGCTGTATCGGCTTTTTTACCGAGCTTTTTCGTCACTCCACCGGTACTATTGCTACTATCACAGTACATTGGTACGGATGCTGTTGACATTGGAGCAGGTAGCCCACCGCCCATCTGCGACGCGGTTAATGCCAATGCGGCCATGTTTGCTGCAGCTGGATCCATCATTGTTCCGCCAGGCGGAATTATAGCACCTCCCAATGGCACACCTTCGCTACTACTCATCACCATCGCTGACGGTGTGAACGAACTGATCGGTACCATGCTCATAGCATTTACAATGTTACTAACATTATTTGTGCCTCCCATCAAAGAGTTTATCGACGTGGAAGATGAAATACTGTCCGATTTCTTGCGCGACCCGCCAATGCCTCCGGATTTTGACTTTTTCGAACCTCTCGCAGGCGTAGCTGGGGCGGCATGATTTGTTCCGGTGGAACCATTACTCTGCTGCAAGTGTCCCTGCAGCTGCGAATGCGACATAACATCGTTGTACTGATACTGCTGCTGATGATGGCCGTACTGTTGGTGTTGGTTGCCTCCCTTCACACTCAGCGGTGGTGTCGGTGGCAACTGCTGATTCGCACCGGATACAACTGCTTCCGTCAATGTTACAGCCGACGAGGATGTTGCTCCCGAAACTGTAACATTGTTGTTAGCGAAAAACAGGCTCTGCTCTTTGCGCTTGTGCAGCTGCAGCTGACGTGCGCGTGCTTTGTCGACGGGACGGGGCTGACAGAGCTCGCAGTTGTACTCATCCGGTATATTCATTCGATCGATTCCCATACAATCGACATGCTGCCAGGCGCTGTTGAATAGATAAGGCGTAAAATTGTTGATGAACATTACCTCTAACTCATTTTCAACGCACAAATACATCGAAAAAACATCCAAAGAATACTTACGAGCATTTATCACAGCATATCATATAGCCATCATCATGCGTCAAATCACAGATGCAACGCGTAACGGAGTCGTCTTCCCCTTCACCCTCCGGAGCCGTATCCGTTTCCTCACCCAAGTCATTATCATGTCCCGCACGGGAACCAGTACTAATTACCGATTGTGTATCGTCATTATCGTCGTTAGCACCCGGGCGAGCTGTAGACAATCCCCCCTTAGCCTGGTACAGATACTCGAACATACCGCCGGGATTTCCTTTCGTGTTTCCTAACAATTCGCTCGCTACAGCTGCTGAAGTCAACTTTGCCAAGTTCATCTGTGCCAATGGTATTACTATGGACGAACTGTTACTGGAGGGAACGTACGGAGCGGTCATCGTCGTCGTTGCAGAATTCAACCCCGAAGACAACGGTGTCGTGGTTACCACCGTCGAGCTGCTTGTATCGACACCAGACATAACGGAACCGGGGACTATTGCTGCAGCATTCGATGGGATATTTTGCAAATTTGATGAAATAACTCCCGGTGGAAAAGCGTTCCTGTGTTGTTCTGTAACATTCGACGAAACGGGCTCACAGTAGGTGTGATCCTGCATTATGGCCTGCAGGATATAGTAAAGACCGGCGGACGGATCCACCGGACCTGGGCGCACTTCGATGCTGTTTCCTTCGTCATCGTCCCGGGCGGAGTAGTGTGCGGGATGTTGGATTGTGTTTGTCGTATTGCATTCTCGCAATGGAATACTGTCCGCGTACAGGATCGTTGTAGCTTCGACAGACCCGCTGTGAACATTTGATAAAAAAAATAAATTTAACTATTAGTTAACAATAGATGAAGAATTATATGAAACAGCACAGTTGTCATATATTACAACAACAAATGAATCCGCAATTACAATCAATTTTCTGCACAACTTACCTCATTCTACGACCGTCCGTCGATCCAGACGAATCATACCGATGCCTATTTGCAGCCCCGGTTCCTGTACCGGAGGATTGCGATGGATCGTATGAATGGTGTCGGGCGTAGGTTTTCGCATTACTGCCGGAGGTTTCGTGCGATTTTTGCGACAAACTCTGTAATATTCTCGCTGTGGCCGTTTCATCCGACTGACCGTTCAAATAGATCATATCTGCATCGCCGGATGAATTTGCTCCAGACTGTTGCGGTACTGTCGTCCTGCCGGATGTCAGGCTCGATGGGGAGGAGGTATATGCATAACGATACGGTGACGATGACGTATGATTTACAGACGTTTGTTGTGCTGATGGATGCTGATCTATTCCTGACGACGGTGGCAACTGATGGTCCAATGACACGTAGTGCTGGGGAGGAACCGGTGGAGACGAGGCAACGGAAGTATGTAGCTGAAATTGGCTGCCGCTATTGTGGCGTCCACGACCTCCAGCACCTTTGCCAGATTTCGACGACGAAGGATTAATAACATTCGATAGGGTGTTGCCTGCAGCGCTCTTTCCACTGGCATATTTTGACACCGCATCGACAAGCGTCTGCTGATCGTATCCTCCAACAGTGGCAGCAGCCGTGTAGAGATTGTTTAATCCTTTATGACCGCTCCCACCTACTGTTGGTGCTGAGATTGTTGATGAACTTGTCGTAGTTAATGTTGCAGCAGTTCCGAACACTCCCATGCTAGATGCGGAGGAACTCACAATGTAGTTAGTCGCACTACCGATCGAAGAAGGTGTGAACCGGCTACCACTAGGTACTTTGCTATTTGTGAGCGAATTGGGTACGTTTATCATCATTGTAGCTCCGGGTGTGTGTTGTTGTTGGTGGTGCTGCAACACGACCTGCTGCTGTTGGATTCCGCTTACACCAACATTGTTACCAATGAACGAGCTCTGCAGCTGTGGAGATTGCGTACGGGACTGCGATGATACCTGATGTATCTGTATCAGCTGATTTTTACCCGCTTTCAGCATGTTAACACCCGTGGTGCCAGATTGTTTAGATCCACCTAGGATATGGTGAATTGGAGCCGTCAATTTTATGCTGTTTAGCGGCGTAGCAGTTCCAGCACTTATACTATTGCTGCTACTACTGTTATTCTGGGCGTAGGATGATACAGGGATCATCATCTGCGCCTGTTGCTGAATGGCTTGGGCATTGTGATAGACAGCTTGTGCGGTTGATGTAGTGTAAGCGGACGACGTCGGTACGGTTCCTCCCATCTGTTGCAACTCCAGTGACCCTCCGGATGGTACAGATGCGGGCCCGCTATTGCTCTTCATGTAAAACATCGAAGATGAAACATTGCTCGGCGTTACGTTGCTCCCAATGGTGCCTGCTCCCTTTTGCGACGATTGGTTATTTCGGACTGTTTTTAAGCTCACATTAACCGCTGTCGATGATTGCTGCTGTTGCAGCTGCTGCTGCTGCTGCTTCATGACGGCGAGTGGCTTTAGCGTCACGTTTGACAGTCTTGGTTGCTGCTGTTGCAACATTTTGAGTGATGCATTCTGGCTAACCTTGCTCTTGCTCGTTACAGGGATTGGTTTTACGTGGGCGGTTACAACATTTTTCAGCTCTATCGGTGTTCCACCGATCGTCGCTAATCCTCCGCCCCCAGTATCCTGAATCTGTCCGATCGTGTTGTTGTACTGAATTGTCTGGGGCTGTTGCAGTATACGACTGCCATTGCTAAGCGCTGTTGTAGCCGTCTGATTGGATGTCGGCCCTCCGCTACTGTTGGATGTTGGTATTCGCGTTACAAGCTGAATGTTTCGAGGCATCGTAAGCTTCTGGACCATCGTTGTTGTAGCCGACGTTGAGCCAATGCTGTTACCGCTGCTGTTACTGGTACTGGTAAGGATGCCACCAGCGATCGACACCGTCGGTACATGTTGTTGCTGAGGCATTGAAACGGACGAGGAAGACGACAATAGCTGGTGCTGCTGCGAACCGACGAACTGGTGCTGCTGATGGTTGTTGAGATTTTTCATTTTTGCTATCGGCAAACTGATCAGCTTGCTGGAACTTAGCTTGCCACAGATCGAAGTGTACACGTTTATGTTTTTCCCGCTTGAATCGATGTAATTGAAGGTGGCCGTCGTTTGCGGCATTTGTAATTGCATCTGTTGCTGCTGAGGTTGCTGACCCTTCGACACCAACGTCACATTGCTTAGCACTTGCATACGATTGCCAACGTCTCCGCCCGTTCCCAACGTTGGGCTCTGGCCCGGTATTACATTGATACTGTTGTTACTACTACTATTACTACTGTGGCTATTGCTGTTACTGGTACTCAGAGTGGTGGCGCCGACGCTGCTATTGCTAAAATTACTGCTACTATTATTGCTGCTTAGCGTCGTCGACATAGTAGTCGTCGTTGCGGTTGCCGTCGTCGCACCGTAACTTGTGCAGATCATATTGGAATACTGTACTGTGGTGGGGCCAGCGCATTCGCCCCTCAGCTTGAGTGCGGCCACATTAGAAAGCTGCTGTAAGCCACTAGCTGCAACGGTTTCATTGCATTCCATAGCTGGATGATGGACCGGATGGTGTCGAAGGCGATTGTTACTAGCGGCATCCGGAATTAGAACATTCCCGCCAGTCGAGGGTTGTGGTACTGCACTGATGCTGGTATTGCTAAAATTTGCACCACCATGTCCTTCTACTGCTCCTCCCCCAGCTGCTGGAACGTTATTACTTGTCCCGGATCCTACAATATTAAACTTGTTACTGTTCACAGATCCAGACGGTGCCGTCATGATACTTTCTCGCGGTGCTGACATGATGGGGTTATCTCGGTATTGCTCCTGTAGCTTCTACTGTATGTGATGATCTTCCGCGCCTAACGGTCATTTAATGCAGCGTTACAAAAACGATGCCAATTCCGTGTTTTTTGTTCGTGTAGCCGTTATTCCTCTTTCGTGGCTAAAGGAGAATCAGGCTGACGATATAAACTTAATCACACACACGCACACACATAAACGGGCACACATAAACACACAATCACTTTTCCTCTGTATCTATTCCTCCAGTACGGTACGTTGTTATGTCCCTATTTAGTTGTATATTAGGTTTCAAAATTTGCCTCTGTTGGTGTTTTAACGTATTCTCGAGGCGCTACTAATGTTCATATACAGGACGACGATTCTTTAGTATACCGTCGATCGGTAGATTGTTGTGAACGAAGAAATCAACGCAGTGGGCGGTACAACCACAAGCAGTACGCGTCAGGGCAACATTTTGTTGATCCTCGGCAACAATTGGTGTTGGTAAGGAAAATGCTTCTACCCTTCCAGCGGCGGGTGGATCACCACCAATGTGATAATAATCGAGTTGGCCTTCGTTATCGTCCGATGGTACTGGTGGCTTGAAGGCCATGTCAGAACGGTTCATAGCAATGTTGCCAAGAATCCTGGAATGCAACAGAAAAAAAGGAATATTAGTCAACACACATTTAATACACATTTAAAGCATTATAAACCGTTCCAAATACGATCCATGGCATGGTATGAGAAGGCATGAGTCAGAAATATCCATTTGCTCAATACAATAATAATCCTATAAATTTGTCTGGCAAATTGAAGCAGGCAAATGAACATAATACATTATGTTAATAGTTGCTTCGGCAATCATTCAAGTGTGAAGTGGAAACAATAGAGTCTTCAAGAGTATGTTCTAACAACCCTATCTGTATTATGAACGTAGCTAAACAAGCAAAACAAGGAACGAAAATGATAGAAACATGCGCACTTGGGCTTCTCAATGATAGAGGAATCGATGAAGACATATATTAATGCATGTCTCCTTGATGGTATTAACGAGTGCTCGCCATTAAAATGTATGGCAAGTATAAAATACAATTTTTCTTCCATCTATTTTAAAATATTCGCCATCATTTTCGAGAATGTGAGAAAATATGTAATTCTCGAAAGTAAATATAATAAAATTAAATAAAATAAAATAAATAGCATTGTGATTAACATGTACAATCAAATAAATACGATCAAACACGACACATAATGTTCTAAACGCATTCAAACTCAGGGAAGCGCGCAAGCAACAACAAAAATCAATTACAGTTTGATCACTCCCTAAGCAATTGCTACTGCGTCATTATATAGAAAAATGCACAACACCTCAAACAGAGAGGAGGCAAACAGCTATACGATGATACAAAAAATCGCCACCGCATCGAAACCTTCAACCCGACCACCGTAAACGAACACAAAATAATCGCTCTCTCTCTCTCGGTCTTGCACCAACTATCGCAAATGTGACACCCACACAGTCGCACATAGCGGTATCACGATGTATGTAACTAAGCAAAAAATACACCCCACTCCCCAGCATTCCTTCTGCTTATTCTTCTTCTTCCTCTCTTCTTCCGACCCTTTCAATCTATTCAAAATCCACGATTCGCATCACAAAAGCGGTAGTGCGCAGCCTCGCGTTTAATTCCGGATTCTCCCACTGCCCCCACACATTCACGCCACCCACCGTTCTCTTTCTCGCATACTTCTCACGCATCGTGTTTGTGTGTGCCGTGCGCTTAGCGTGCAGTAGCATCCGTGTGTGTCAAATAATGGCAGCCTGACGTTAGACGTCGCCTCTACGCTACGCTTATAGAAATCGTATTTTTGTTTGTCGCATACTCCTAACCTCATTTCATTAGCCGTTGCAGAGATCGGTCCAAAAACGTTGCTTATGCGAGACCAAGGAATCTCATCATGATGAGAAACTGTCATGGCGATGATTTTTCTTCGCTTCTTCCTACCACGCGCTTTTCGCATTCATCACATTCCACAATTTTTATCCTTCATGTTTTCTCTCTCTCTCTCCTTTTCTCATGTTTGGCGACATCTCTCTATCGTGACATTCTGACACATCGGTGGAGTTTCTCATTACCAGCGCAAACACACACTTGCACGGATCTATTTTTTTCTCACTGAACCCGCACTCACGCATACTACCCTACCGATCGCTTTGTACAATGCGCTATATCGACGTGTGTGTGTTGCCAAATGACACAAAACAAACATGGCCGCTTCATTATTTTCACTCCGTGGTGTTTCCTTTTTTAAAGCACGTTTTTCAGCTCGGAATGACGAATAGTAGCACTATTCGGGATTTAGATTTTTACACTCTTGTCACACGTTGCTTTTATTTTGTCTATACCCACTAAACTGCTTCCTTATCTTGTTCCTTTCACTATTGCAACACACATTTTGAATCTCTGTACACACACACATACACTTCATAAAACGCCAATATCCGTATGTTACTCTCGCGTAAACGAAGAGCGGATCGCGGAATACAAAATGGTCCACACGTCACAATTATTCTTTTCAACAATACCCGCGCTGAAGTTTCCACGATGTTTACAATGTTCAAAAGCACATTTCAGTGTTTAGCTTTGCAACAATGTTTGTTTTTTTAGCTTTCTGTTCTCGTAGCACATGTTTCTGTTATTCCTTGCCTGAAACTGGTATCGCAATTCTACCGATTAATTTAATTGCCAAAATCGCGCAACTGCTTCTGAGATGCATACGCACGAATCAAATTCCATCGCATTGCAATACCACATTCGCACACACACTAAGGTATACATAATCAACCGTATTAAACGACGCACGCATCACAAAATTGAACCGAAAACATTCACACCATTTGTAGTAAATGTCACTTAAGCCGACCGATGTCTATTGATTAGATGGCAAAAGCTAACGATGTATTTTTCTACATTGATGGTAACCTCACCTAAACCGTATTGTTATTGAAAGTTATTATTTGCTATTGTCAACTAAATTAGTATCAGTTAACATTTGGCTACATTGCAGATCCAGTTTCGATTGTAGATCCATTACAGATCCAGTTTCGATTGTATACTGAAGCAGTAGAAATTTTGGGGGATTAACAAAATAAAAAAAATAAAAAATCAAGGGAAAATGCGTAGACATCCTGTCGGGTGGCCATACGTTACCTGGCCAAACAATTTTACATAACAAATTCGGTCTGGTCAAGGACTTTTTAGTTATGGCTCACTGTATGACAGATTGCTACAACTTCCAGGGAGAAGGGAGAGATCACTTTGACGATTTCAATCTTTATCATTAGATTCTAATGTACTTTACGATAACGTCTATTGTCGATTTGTCAACACTGAACTAATGTTTCGTACTGTCCTATCCCCAGATGGGAAACGATATTATAGATGCCAGATTGATCATATCGGGTGAATACAATGGGCACCACCATGTAAAAATTATTCGCCCGATGTGATGCAGCTCATACAAAACCTGAAAAGCTGTTTTCGTAGTAGCCGTTACAAATTAGCTGATAACGTTGTCAATGTTTGCTGTTGTTTTGGCTGTGCACAAAAGGACAGCTACAAAATACGAAACAGAACTGAACCTCGCCGTTATGAGGTAGAGAACACGTATGAAAAATCGCTAAAAGTTGTCCATGTTATTTAGTAAATGCGTATGTTTTTGGTAGCTTTTCTGCACACCTAACCCAAACCATAGTAATTGATTTCCGCTACGCAGCATCCAACTTCGCAGCATGGAATGTAAAGTTGCAAACCTTTTCTCTATAAACGTTGCTCGTGCGATATCGGTTTAAAAACAATGCCCGCACGAGAAAGAGACTGTTGCGTTAATTTACTCGCCGTTGCGTAATAATAGAACTACACAGCTATCCGTTGTACGGCGTTCGACACAATCTCAATCCTGCTTCCACCGGGGCCGTTTTCCTTTCTACATCTCCACCCAACCCATAGGGTGGGTACACTTTCGGCGACCTCGCAGAAGAATTGAAATAATCATGATTATTCGTTCGTACGGCTTGCGGGGGCAAGTGATACAACCACTCCTCCCAACGGATGTCCTATCAACACAGCACGTTCTCATCCTCCTCTCCCTTCCTCACGCACGCGGTGCTCTCCGGTGTCATGTAACACACCACCAACTCACATAATTTTGTCGTTTTGGTGGTGCACGGTGACCGGGGATCGTCACAGAACGATCGTTTTGCTGCGTGCTGCTGTGTACACACGCCAATATGCTGCATTTTCGTGTGTACTGTTTTTTTTAGCGGACTCTCCTTCTCTCCTAAACTCTCACCGAGCGCTTATAACACTGTACTCCATTTCCTCGTGTGTGCTTTCCATTTTTGCTCTCACGCGATATCCTGTTTCCGTTGTATGCTTCAACATACATCGTATCGTAGTGCAGTGCACAATTGATGCTGCCTGCTTTTGGATGATGATGGTGTGATGTGTGTGCGCTCAAATGCTCTCCTGTCGCACCGAAGACGGCCAGCCAAGCCTGACGAAAAAGGGGCAATTTCAAATTTGGTGTCGACCCCGCAGTATAGCAAAGCAAAATACATTGCTAAAATAAGAAAAACAAAAACACACAAAATTGTTTCTTCTCACCGTCCGCAGCTTACGGGCACATGGGGATTCAAACATACCTTCCTCCTATAGGCTGTATTCTTCACGGTTTACGGGTCTCGGTTATTAAAATGGGACAGTGTGGCTTACTGTCCCTGTCTTCTTAGTACACCAACGGCTTCCTACTTTCGGGGGTGGTTTAGATGGCTGCAACGAAGCAATACTCCGCCACTTGGCCGCTCTTTGACTTTAAGGCCAGGTATATTTCACAGCAACAAAACAGTCAACACACTGGCTACTAACCGTCGTTCCTGTAGTAGTTGCTGCAAATCGATTCAAATTGGTTGATTGATTGTTCACTGTTTTCGCTAGCTTCCTTCTTCATGATGGTGTATCGATCTCATTGTAGCCGTCGTCGTGGCATACCGTATGGTTTTCGGTGAGTATTTTCCCCTTTTTAGCAGCAATTGCATATCGTAGAAGGTAAGCAAACCATTTTTTTTCGAAATCAAATATGAATCAAACCGGTTAGCAGGAGCCCGTGGACGGTGAGAGTATGTGAGAGTAGGAGTACGTTGGCTAAAATGTATACATACGCCTTATTAGTTTGTTTCATTAATCCCAAAACTAGCTTTGAAACTGATAATCGCTCCTGTATTGCACACAAAAAAACATATATTTACTGTTTGTTTTCATGATTTCACACAAAAACATCATCTTGAACCAGTGAACAAGTAAAATGTACCGTAAAGCCACATTTGGAACAAAGATGCTAAAGGTGAAAATCACAATTCTTCAAAGATTTTTTTCCTTTTGCTTTATTTTGCCTCGCATCGTAGCCTCAGACTGTAAGCAAAGTGAAGACACACATACTACTGCAGATGCATTCAGATAGTTCACCATCGAATACGACAGAGGGCGCTGCCGTGTATGGTTCAACTAGCAATCAAATGTGTGTGCGTGTCGAAATCGTGTGAAACGATACAAGAGACACGCACACATTTGAAAAGTTGCTCCCACAACTGCACTGTGTAAACTAAACTCTGCCACAGTTCTTTTATTATTCTACCATTTTTGAATGAAAAAAGTGTTGAATGAAATCGGACAGAATACGATAACTTCACTGACTTCACTCACATGAAATTTGCAGTGATTGTCACTTTTCCCGTTGCTACTATTACCAACCACTGTGGAATATAATCGATGCATTCATCTTTTCCCTTCCTCTTGTCTCTATCATCAGCCTAGCTCGCATCCAGCAACCTTTGCTTTTGCTCCAACAATTCTCCCTCCACCCCACCAATAGTAAGGCAACATAAAACAACCGCACCGCACTCACCAGCCGCCGCATATTCATAAAAATACAGCCTTATTTCGCTTCCTTCACACACACAACACACCGCACACACGGAACGGACGCATACACATTCTCGCGCACACCAACACCAACAGAAACGCAGGCGCTTCTCGCGCACTGTATTCGATGCGGGCGCTCGTCGTCGTCGTTTTACCTCTCAAAGGGCCTAAAAGTTTTTATTGTTTCACTGATACTACACTCCATACCTTAGCGCATCAAACTATTCCGCAACTCCTCTGTGATTATTTTGTGTTTCACAACGTTCTACTCTGCTTGCCGCGCTCTCCTCTACTAACCCCGTTTCAACTAACTCTTCAATGCACGCACACACACAGCGATACACGCCACATCGCGCACACACACTCTTGTATGGGGCACAAGCGCATTGTACACACATTTCGGGAGAAATCTATCGTGGCCTGTTCAACACTATGTACAAAAGAGGAGTGCTCAGAATGGGGAGGGTGGGGGCTCGAAAAAGGAAACTTGTGGGCAGTGAAGATCGCGACGCACCACCAACAAAAAGAGACCAAAATTACACCCCGCACCCTTTACCAACGTTGGCTGGGTTGGCCCTGATGGCCACGCCATGAATGAAAACCAGGAAGAACGAAGACAGAGTGGACATACTTACGCTTCTGCCAGCCCAACGACCCACGACCAGAAGTTTTACTTCTGGATTTTTCGTCACACACACACACTGCTCGTTGTACGTTGTAAAATTGCTGCTAATGTGCCCAACACGGTGTGGATGTATTTCCTTCGCGCACACACAGGCGCGCTTCCCTTTTTGCTGCTGCTGTTGGGCCGGAATGACGAATTTTCGCGCTTCTTCGATTCCGCTTCAAAACCGTGACACAGCGTCGAATATTCCGGATGGCCGGAATTACTCACTGGTTACACATCCTTCTAGCACCGGTTTTTAATTCAACTTGCTGGAGAATTTCCTCGCTGTTAAGGCTTGCTTCGTTTTCCACGCACGGAGAATGCGAGAACCTGGGCTACTTCTTTTTTTGGTTAGACGCAAGATGTGTCGATCGATTGCTGGTACGCCCATGCAACACGATCTGACAGTTGAGTGTGACATTTGGGGGTACACGTGCGTTCGCCTTTATTTTCTACCAGATAAGACCACGTACAATTCTGTTTGTTCAATGCTCAACAATGCGCTGAATTGCGTTTTGTGCATTCGAATGTATTTGAAATTTATTTATTTACACTGTATGATCAAATATTTCTCTCCAATACCTATTAAAAGGAGTTATTTTGAACTAGAGTCGTCATAATGGGCATTTCCAAATGGCGCACCGCAGGCTTTGACGAAGATGTCTGATTTTCAGGGGGTTTTCCGGAAGGCTGTGGCGACATTTTATTTCCATACACCTTGGCTAATGTCAAGATTTGGCAGATAATCGTTCAGTTCACGGTTGCTTCGTAAGGTAAAGGCAAGGTAGGATTGAAAATGTGTGGTTTTGCGGGAAGTGTTTGAATAAAGTTCTTAATTTATTTAATTATCATATTCCCGAACTCAAATTATAACATTGATGTTCAAAAAACTCAAGAATTCTTCCATATTACTTCCTTTGCGCTTTAATTCCCGTGCAATACAAGCGATTGTACTGTCAAATAGCATACCTAAAAGTTGTGAACGGCTGTTGTACTTTGCGTAGCAAATTGTTCAATGAAATATTCAAAATATTCTATGAATATAATTACTATTAGCAGCGTTGATGCTTGTAGATGCGTTTTATCAGTTTTCTTCTCACCGAACAAACATTTTTCATTCATTTTTCATTTGTGAAACAAATGTAAACGTGTGTTTACCCAAATGTTGCACAAAAATGGTAGATAAAACTTTTCGCCAGATTCGGTTCTTTTGTCTAGTCAAAATAAATTCGAAGGATAAAAACCTATGAAATACACTCAAATTTTAATGAATCTCATAAATTGATTAAAAATCCCACCGCACTTAACAAACGAACGCAGGCAACAAAACAAACGATTTGTTTGTAGTTGTCAGCCGGTCTCTGAATCTGCCACTTCACTATCATCTGTTGGCCATGCGATAGATTAGAGAGGGGGGAGAGACAAGACTCTAATCCAATTCCATCAACCGACCGAGATGGTGCAACGGTTCTAGCACGCGCACACCATATCCGGCAGTTATTGAGTGTGGTCGACTTATTAATAGTGCGCTATCCTTTCGCTCAACAAATTCTAATACCGCGTGACGGGGAATCGACAAAACCCGGGGGTGTTTGGGTTATACCAGCCACATTGTTTCCTTCACATCGGCAGGGAGATCGATTGAATTGTTGCTACATTGTCGTGTTGCTGTTGCGATTTCAAGTTGCTTTTTATATAACCGACAATGGAGAGTCTTAGGTGAGTTAAGTGTTGAGTACGGCCACAAACAAACAAACTAAAGATTTCCGTTTCCGTATGCGCGATCATACGTTGTTCGCGCTTCACGACAAGAGATTCATGATAACAACTACAACATCCCATTCAAATACCTCCAAAGGTCGTGGCCTTTTTATGGTCGGAAGCCAAGCGTGATTGCTGGACGGAGATTAGAGCTTTTGTTCCTGCTAAAGTTGTTTTTAATCTTTCGCCTCCAGGGATGGTACGCTGGTGGGACTCGGCAACCCACTGCTGGACATTTCGGCCGTGGTTGAGAAGGATCTACTGAGCAAGTACGACATGCAACCGAACAATGCGATACTGGCCGAACCGAAACACATGCCAATGTAAATATGAACAGAGTCTCGGTGTGTCCGTTAAGCTAATCCCAAATAATCTTCATAACATGTCACTTCAGCTATCAGGAGCTGATAGAGAAGTACCAGGCGGAGTACATTGCCGGTGGTAGTGTGCAGAATTCGCTACGCGTTGCCCAGTGGATCCTGCGAAGGCCTGGTACAGCCGTATTTTTTGGCTGCGTCGGTCAGGATGAGTACGCCCGCATTCTTGAAGAGCGTGCCACGGGCAATGGTGTAAACGTGCAATATCAACGGTCATCGACCAATCCGACTGGAACGTGTGCCGTACTGATAACGGGCACACAGCGTAGCCTTTGTGCCAATCTGGCCGCCGCAAATGATTTCACCCCGGAGCATTTACAAACCCCGGCCAATCAGGCGTACCTCCAGGGAGCGCAGTTCTTCTACGTGTCGGGTTTTTTCTTTACGGTTAGCTTCGAAAGTGCGCTCAGCGTAGCGAGGCAGGCGGCCGCCAGTGGGCGAATGTTTATGATGAATCTTAGCGCGCCGTTTGTGCCACAGTTTTACAAGAACAATCTTGAGGAAATATTCCCCTTAGTGGATGTGCTGTTTGGCAATGAGACGGTAAGGAGAAAGCCACGAGGCGTTAAGATTTCTTTCCAATTAATCGTGTTCATTTTGCAGGAAGCGGTAGCATTAGCGAAAGAGTTCAACTACGGTACGGAAGATTTGCGGGCAATCGGGAAACGAATTGCGGCACTACCGAAGGAAAACGACAAACGCAAACGTGTGGTAATTATTACGCAAGGAAGCGATCCGGTGCTGCTGATCGAGAGCGGTTCCGACAACATTCGTGAGTTTCCGGTACAAAAACTAGCGCCGGAAGAAATGGTCGACACGAACGGTGCGGGCGATGCATTCGTCGGGGGCTTTCTGGCACAACTGCTGCAAGGTTGCAGTGTCGATGTGTGCATCCGTTGTGGCATTTGGGCAGCGCGGGAAATTATCCAACGGTCCGGGTGCACGTTCGATGGAGAACCATCTTTCTGTGCAACGAAAAATTGAACCAGAAATTGTTCCGTAACTATACCAAAAGGTCAGGGGATAAGGTTAACGAACAACCCACTCGAATACATTAAAAAATGACACCAATTTTCATTACAATGTCTTCTATCGATTTCCATTTACCGAATGTAAACGAAGCAACAACAACAGTCTTTCGTAAGTTACGCACATACACAACACACCTACTCTACTCTACCGGATGATCGGAATAGAGGCTAGCAATGGCCGGATCTTCCGTTTCGTAGATGATGAGCACCTCGCGAAATTTGTCCACCAGCTGCAACAGTTGCGAACGGCGCAAGTTCTCAAAGTACATTATCTCCTCCAGATGATGCTCACCCTTAAAGTAGCCCGCCTTCCACAGTCGCACCATCAGCGCGAGATCTTCCGGGTTTGAGGCGGCCGGTATGCGGGCGACCGCTTTACGATCGGGTTCCGGAAATGCAGCTAGCAATCGCTTCAGCTTATCATCATCATCGTTCGACGCGATGCTTTCGTCGTTCTCCGTGCTGGAAGCCGTATGCAGACCGCCGCCTACGCTCGAATGACTAATGTTCGACCGATGACTAGCGGATGAAGGTCGCGTGTTGGAGGTAACCGAAGTTGCCGTCGTGAGCAGTGCCGAAAGGCTGTCGGAGTACCGATCCTCACTGAGCGAGTGCTTTCGATTTCCGCCCAATGGGACGGCCAACGGTTGGCTGGAGGATGCACTTGGTGCCGAGCTGCCGTACAGCATGTGGATAGGATGTACTCGGTCGATAGCGCTCGTACGTCCCGCCTCGAGCATTTCCTCCTCAATACCGTCCAAGTTGGCCACAAACTGTACGTATGTGTGCAGCTGCATGAGCAGATGGTGTTGCAACATCCACAACACCATCTGCGCCAGCCGACCTTGGCGGGTTGGGTGCTGCAACGGTGTCGTCAGATGTCCGATCGAAGTAGGCAGCGAAAAGTCACTAATTACTTCAAACAACGACATGCCTGGAAACTTGGTGGCAAACTTTTCCGATAGGTTCGAGTGAATGTTTAGTTGTGCGTCGGGCGCAATTACGTACACATTTGTTTCACACAGCGGGTAGATGATGGTAGCCTTTGCCCAGTACACAAGATGGCCTACAATCTGGTAAACGTAATCGATCAGCAGCTCCGCATCGGAGGCCATGTTTTGTAAGCTTTTCAGCGGATTGTACACTTCGATCAGCTGAAGCAGCATGTTTGCGCCGGACGGTGGCACACAATCGAACAGCTCGGAAGGATCTACGAGCAGCAGCATTCCGTGATAGGGTTTCAGTGACTCTAGACATCGATCAATCGTTTCCGGCTCTACCGCCATGCCTTTCTTGTGGAATTGATGTGCTTTCTGGGGCAGACAGAAGCTTAGCGTTATGGTTTGATTCATGGTCACGTTCAGCAAGCCCGTCGTGCATAGGTCGTGATAGATCTAGAAAGAAAGCACCACATATTTTAGAAGAGAGTTTTCTTGCCCATTGCTTGTTTTAGCATACCGTTTTAATAAACTGTGCCAGTGTGGTGTTTTTCAGTATCGTATCAAACACACCGACGGCAATTCCAGCTGCAGTTGCAGCTGCATTCGTTACCACCGTTTGTCCGCTCGTTCCAGCCGGTCCCGTACCACTACCCGTTCCGACGGAACTACCCGTCCCGGTTGCGCTGGTCGGTTGTTCCTGCTCTTGAAGTGCACTGTTTTCGTCCATCACAGCAACCATCGTTTTGATCTCGCGCGAAAAGTAACCATCGCGACGCTCTTCGTAAATCAGCGCAATGCCAATGCGTTTGCTAAGCTCGTAGTAGCATTTGACGACGGACGAGCTGGCCTGGGCGTGCAGGGCGAACACAACATTGATCTGGATGTCGGACGATTTCTGGTCCGAGCCTTGGTCGCTGCGAAGCAACGTCGGATGCGAGACGAACCGTACATCGTTTACCTTCAGCTCGAATTTTTGATTGCACAGATCCGATTTGACGGCAAACAGCGTGGCGAGATCTTTGTCCGAAATCCCGTACAACTGGTCTTTGGGAAAGAAAATGTTGAAGGAAAAGTATTATAAATTATCCTGTATATAATTGATCACACTCATAAGGCACATACCAAAACAAATGTTCGATGGTGGTCCATTCTGTAGAATGTCGTCTCCAGTGTGGATCAACGAGTAGGGCGTTTTACGCGCTGGTGTAACAGAAGTCTGAAACTGCTGCGGCAGAGTGTACGGATAGCGAAACAGTAACCGATCGCCCTTACTGTCTGATTTGACCAAAATTATGCTCAACGGATTCACCTCCATCGTGCACACATTCCGGATGAACACTATTCGGACGCGATTATTCAACAACCGCGATAAGAACTTTCGTCTTGTTTACCTGACACGACTCAGCTGATGGGAGGAAATGTCATTCTGCGATGTAAACAAATGCCGGCCTATTTCCCTGCATTCGCCTGTGAACCGTTGACAAGTGAACAGCTAATCAGTTTAATTTGAACAGACAGTTATACACAAACACACAACATCAAAGACACACGGATACTCTTACAATCGCACGAATTTTGGACAAAGGAAAAAAGGACATACGAATAAGATAAGTACTTAAGATGGGGGTCGTGGACCCTGGGGGGGGCAGTTCCCCCGGGTCATATTATGAGATCCTTGGGGAGGATCATCGAATAATGGGAAAAAGAAGAAGAAAAATGAAGGGGGATCGAATGATACTGGAAGAAACACGTGACACGGAAGAGATTTTTATGGTAGTGGAGAGTACCACAGCAGGCAAATCACTTGCCACATATAACCCATTCTTGTTTCAAAAGGCTGTTGAACTTGCAATTAGCGGTAAACCCATACACACTACTCTGCTACGAGATGGAAAGATCCTAATGAAGATGAGGAACAGGAGCGACGCGAAAAAGCTGTTGAAACTGAACCTTAATCAACCAAACGCGTCGATCAATGTAAAGGTGTACGAGCATGAATCACTTAACCTCACAAGAGGAATTGCCAAGTGCGATGCATGCATGTTCCTTAGTGAAGAAGAACTTTTAGACGGATTAAAGGACCAAAAAGTAACCAAGGTCGAAATAATGAAAAGAAAAAATGATAAGGGGCAAATCGTCAACACCAGGTCGGTCATTTTAACCTTTAACAGCACGGTCCTACCCAGAAAAGTGGATATTGGCTATTTTACCGAAAGAGTTGAATTGTACATACCGAAACCCACCCGTTGCATGAACTGTATGCGAATCGGGCATACAAAAAAAGTTTGCTTCAAAGAAAAGAAATGTGCAAAATGCAGTCAACCATTCCACGAAAAGTGTGAAAATGTTGCAAAATGCGCAGAATGCGGAGAGGCACATGTTACGCTGGACAAAGAATGTCCAATCTTCAAGGACGAATGTGAAATCAAAAAGATTCAAACCGAAAATAGAGTGACGATGCGTGAGGCAAGAAGAATACGCAGAGCCATAGCTCCTGTGATCCCAAGGAAGTACACATCACTAGATTATGCAACGACCACAGCAAATAAAAACGGGCAAATCACCCAAACCCCACCAAAAGTAACTGAAAATAATGCAGAAAAACTGAACAAACAAGAAAATCATAACCTAAAAAGCACAGAACAAACAGATACAAACACAGAATCTATTACAAATGAGACAGAAAATAACAATTTACTAAAAGAAACAAACAAAGAAACACATATCAAAAATAAAAACACACCGACCCACAAAACCATAGAGATCATTTCATCGGATGAGGAAGGAAGTACTTCCTCCACAATCACAGCCCCCTCGAAATGCTCAGGGGAAAAAATCGATATGGATGTGGAAAATGAGAATTTTACACTAGATAACGGAAAAACACTACCGTATAAAGCATTAACACAAGAAGAAAAAAAAGCAGTCACAACCAAAAGGTTACTAGAAATACTTTAACTCGCAATAGCTGAAATGGCTGCAGAAAACAACATCAGAATAATACAACTAAATATACAGGGATTATTAAATAATATAGACGAATTAAAGCACATAATAAGCAGTGACAAGGCAGATGTGGTATGCCTACAAGAAACCTGGCTACTAGATCATACTGTCTGCAAGATAAGAATGCCACAATACAACCACTTTTACCAAAACAGAGAAGATGGCTATGGTGGCAGCAGCATCTTTGTCCATAAAAAATACCAAGCAATGAGCGTACAGGTACACGCACGTAACGAACACATTCAAACCACCGGCGTTACAATAAAAGGTTTAAACCTAACAGTTATAAGCACCTATGTGAAACCCACTACAACAAAAAATAATTACTCCAGATACCTTAAACGAATACTGCAAGTGGCTGACAACAGAAAAGCCATAGTAACAGGCGACTTCAACGCTCACCACACAGCATGGGGCAACCACTACTGTGACGTGAGGGGAAGAATAACCATGGAAGAGGTAAATAACTGTGATATGGTAATGGTGCATAACAAAGAGCACACATTTATAAATCCAGATGCAACAAAAAAAAATACCGCCATTGATCTCACTATAGTGTCACCGAACATGGTCCTAGACATCGAGAGGAAGGTCACGAACCAACACGTGGGTAACAGTGGGCATAGAATGATCAACATAATTATTAAAAAACCTGCCAAAGCTTATACAAGATCGGTGATAAATAGAAATAGGATAGACAAACAAATACGTGATATCAGATGTACGGAAAATACCTGTATTGATAACATTAAAAGTACCCTTCAAAGCATTATAAAACAAAACACCAAAACCATCGCGTACACACCGAAAAGTTGGTGGAATGAAAAGCTGCAAGACGCCTGGAAGAAAAAAAACATAGCCCGGAGCAACTTCAATCGAAACCGCAGTATAGAAAACTCTATTCAATTTAAAAAGGACCTGGCAAAATTTAAGTACCTGAAAAAAAAAGAAAAAAGAGCCAATTTTGAGGTCTGGCTTGATAAGGTCAACGCGGACAACACGAGTAAAGAACTATGGGACCTAGTAAATAAATGCCATGGGAAACAAGTTTCCCATAATTGTACAAATATCATAGCCGGAAATAAGGACAATGCGAAAAAGTTCCTGAAACTGAACTTCAGCAGTCCTAAAATATCAAGGAGCCCATTCACTCCACACTTCATTTCAGATATACAAATCTTGGACTTGGAGAAATGGAAGGACATCTTAAACAATAAAAAAAACACCACACCTGGTTCAGATGGCATTTCCTACAACGCTCTGAAATTGTTGAATGATGAAGTCGTCCTTGCTCTGATTGGAGAACTTAACAAGATGTATCAAGAAGGAAGGGTACCAAAAAAGCTAAAAAAGATAAGGATAGTGGCAATTGCTAAAATAGGTAAAGATATCAATTGTGTAGAAAATTATAGACCTATAGCCCTGTTGTGCACCTTAATCAAAATAATGAATACAGCAGTACTGAGAAAGATTACTGAGCACCTGGAGAAATATAATCTCCTTCCGGAAACCAGTTTTGGTTTCCGAAGACACAAATCTACCATTACGGTAGTGAATCTCCTGGTACACAAAATTACACATAACAACTCAAAAAAAAAGTACACTGGGGTGGTTTTTATAGATGTTAAAAACGCTTATAACAGCGTACTCACCAAAGAGCTTCTGGACACCCTTAGGCACAACATGATATCCGAAGAGGATATTGCATGGATTGCAAGCTTTTTAACTAACAGGAGCTTAGAAATATCAGTAGGGAAGGAGAACATCAAACGAATTATAAGTAACGGCCTTCCACAAGGAGATGTGCTCTCACCAACACTTTTCAACATCTACACCAGCAGCTGCCACGCTCTAAACGACAATAACACAAGAATACTGCAGTATGCGGATGATTTCGCTATAATTGAGACTGGGTTAACTCCAAAAGCGGTTGAATTAGCACTACAAAGATCAGTAACATGGCTGAAAGAACGACTAGGACAGCTAAACCTAGAAATCAATAGTGCCAAATCCAAGGTAATGGCCTTCCCGAACAACAAATTTCAACTAAGGGTAAAAGTAGATAGCGATGTAATCGAACAAACAAAAGAGCACAAATTTCTGGGCATAACAATTGACAGCAAGCTAAGATTTAATACCCATCTAGATAACCAGATCGCTAAAACGGTGAACCGATTTAACCCAATCAAAACGATATGCAACAATTCAAACCACATTAATCCAGAAAAGGCCATGCAAGTTCATCGAGCCATTGTAAGAGGTACAATAGAATACGGGATAGGTTTTAGCCTCAACGCAAACAAAGGGAAACTGCGCAAAGTGGATACGATCCTGAATCAATCCTTGAGAAGGGTTACGGGATGCACCAGAACCACACCTCTCAACTCACTTCACGCTATAGCCGCGGAAAGACCGTTTACCATTAGAGGCAAGTTCCTTCTATGCAAACAAATAGCCAAAACAATAGCATATTCAGCCCCCAACAATGCCTTATTTTTTAAATTGAACCATCATCGCTCCGGTAAACTATCAGCAATAGAACAAAATTATTTAAATAATAAGGACACTCTACAATCCATAGCCACATATCATTTCAATGAGTCTATCAACAGTAGTCGCAACATAATGATCCGTACCACGATACCTGGACTAAACAATAACAAACAACAATATAACCCCAAAATAGCACGACAATTAAGTCTAGACCTGATTAACTCCACTACCAACCCCCCTACTTCCACAAAAATCTTCACAGACGGAAGTAAGATAGACGATAACTGCGGGATAGGAATATACATTGTTAGTA
This sequence comes from Anopheles marshallii, assembly GCF_943734725.1. Classification (NCBI taxonomy): domain Eukaryota; kingdom Metazoa; phylum Arthropoda; class Insecta; order Diptera; family Culicidae; genus Anopheles; species Anopheles marshallii. The sequence continues at coordinate 77,505,166 of NC_071326.1, read as the reverse complement.
ACAATCAAGTACTGTTAAAAAAGTCCTACAAACTCAAAAATCCTGTGTCCATATGCTCAACAGAACTATATGCCATAAAGTTGGCACTTGAGTTTGCAGTGCAAGAACGGATACATGCTCCAACTGTGTATACCGACAGCCGAGTGGCGTGCCTAATCATCAAAGGCGCGGCGGAGGATTTGTATACTGACGTCATAGTATCAGAAATTCTGAATAATGGAACACAAGTAAACGTATCTATTCAGTGGATCCCCAGCCATGTTGGCATTGAAGGGAACGAAATAGCAGACAGCCTTGCCAAAGAGGGTACCAACTGCGACAACCTCATAAACAATAAGATACTCCTCAAAGACGCCCTAACGAGATTCCAAAACAAGGCAAAAGATGATACGGACACGTGGTATGCAGAAATGTGCCAGCACAAAGGCAAAAATTTTGCGGAGTATCAATCCCGAATGGGGAAACAAATGTGGCATCACAGGCTAAAACTACCAGCTAATGGTATAAAAATACTGAACAGATTGATATCGGGCCATGACTATAGTAATTATTGGCTACATAAAATGAGATTAGTAGAAAACGGCCTCTGTAATACATGTAATGAGCCTGACACGGCTAAGCATAAAGTTTTCCACTGCACTAAGTTTGCATTAGAACGAAGAAAGGCAATCTACATCAACGAAGTAACCTTCAAGAGAACCTGGAAGAGAAAAGACTCACTGGGACTGATGAAAGTATTAAAGTTCATCAAAGAAAACAGAATGAAATTCTGAATCACCACGGTATAAGAACTGATATAACAACCCTGATTCCTGAATCCAACACCCTAAACATGAAGACAATCACATACAAGAAAAGTCAGAGAGAAAAACACAAACAACACCCAAATACACAATACCAATCACAGAAGCAACAATATCAACCATAGAAAGTGAGGACATATGGCCTTAGTAGCCGGTCCGTAATAACTAGAGGTAGTGGTAACAACCCATAACCACGGAGTAGCTAAGGAAGACCCAGTAAGCTGGGTTCCTATGTAGTACCGTGGCATTTCCTCGATACAAAAAGAAGAAGAAGCCTATTTCCCTGAATGCGTGATATTATCTCAACCAAAACCCTCCGTATAAAACATTGGAAATATTCGATCATTAGATTTTATTGATCCTTTGCGCGGTAAAGCATCGAGAGGGCCGTATAATGCATAATTACAATATCCTTCCCCGCGCACATAACCTGCTTTGCGGTGTTAAATCAATACGTGTGACCCACATGGGTTGCTTTGTTTACGCGGCGTAACAAACGTAACTGCAGGTTCGATATATAGGTTAAGATGATGTTAGATGCAAGTTAATTTTACTCGGGAAATGATTGCATGGTTACGTGTTTAGCTTTAACGTGGTTAAGATTTAGGAAACTTTCAATTGTTTGCAGCTATTACTTTACCATGGCTTGATACTGCTGCTGCAGCTTCTGCAGATTCGCACGATACTTATCCTGCTTCTGTTCGAGCTGGATAATATGTTCCGCACTACGTGTAAGCTCTTTCGAGATATACTCGATACGCTTTCCAACATTTTGCTTGCTTTCTTCGAGATCTTGCTTCACCAGTACCGGACCGTACAGTTTGTACACCTACGGCAAAACAAAAACACGTGCTGTTAGGTTTGATTAGGTGACAAATTCCAATTAAAAATATACCGTATTGGTTGGTTTAAGCATTTGCAGCTCTTCCAAAATGCTCTTGTTTTCGATGTACTGTCCATCGAGCTGCTGGTGCGTTTGCATAAGCTTCGCGTATTCTATAAAAGGAAGCGAAATGATTCTGTTAGTTGTGTCTGCACATGGGCAACCACACTTTATTCTTTAACTTGCACTCACAACCCAAACGAACCTTTTATGGAATCTTGAAAATTCTTCAACTCAGCTGCCAGTTTACGTTGAACGACAGCGGCTTCCTTGTCCATTTTGTACGAAATTGGAGCAGTTTCAACCAGCAGGAAAAGCACGGCAAGTCTTGTGCGAACTGAAGGATTTCCTTTTTGTTTTCGTTCGACACCCAGCGGTTGACAGCTAGCATAATTCACCAAGGTGCATACATAATGATTTCGCTCGTACTTTCGCTCGCATTTTCGCCCTATAGTGAGAAGAAAACTAAAGACCAATTGAAAATGACTCACTTTATTTTCCAGGAATTCAATTTTTAATAATGATAATCTAAACTATTTCGCAAACGTTTCACGCACAACTCACTAGATGTGTCAAGTTTAAATCTTTTTAAATCGGGGTTCTCATATTACAAATTAAATATCCTAAAGGATTTTTTGGGTCCGACTGAATTGCGCTAGTATTGTAATGGAAAATCTTTAAAAAGGTAGAAATAAACTCCACTTCCAAAAGTTTCTGAACATCTCAAAGAATGACACAAAAAAAGCATTCATGTCCTAGCTACTACACAAGCACACAGCATCGTTGCATCAGATGCCTGCTCACTCGCCGATTGTGTGCCGGTGTGCGCGCGCTCACATTGAAGTCGTTAGATAAGAGACGTGAACGCATTTAGAAACGGCAAGACACGCGCCAGTGTCATTTACTGTCATGAAGGTATCGGACGCGCTCTCGCGGTAGCTATGCGGTTGGGACTAGAATTGCAACATAACGCTGCTCTGCTCGTGCGATAAAGGAAGCGGAAGCGATTTAAACCCAGCAGTTGCACACCTTTCGCTAGTGGCTGATTAGTGCTACTGGTTTCAATTGCTCGCGTGTGTGTGTGTGCGTTTTGTGTATGTGTGTGCATGCATGATTGTCGGTTACTTTGTTGCACGTAGTTTGCCAAGATGCGAAATAGTACCGCGTTTGGGTACTATTCTACAAGCGCAAGCACGAGTTCGACGAAACGCATCAAGCCGGAGTAGCAGCAGCATGTGTGTGTGTGTGTGTGCGTGTGCGTGTAGAAGAATTGTGTGTTACGGCATGGAAAATGCATAAATTCTACCGGTTATATATCTCCCCCGCCCTCCCCCGTGCACGTTTGTGTCACCTTCGTTTTGCAAGTGATTGTGTAACCAAAACGTGCGGTGGTGTTGCCGTTTTCGGCAGAGCATCCACATTTTACAGTGGGCAAAACATTCAGGACGTTCGAATATCGGGGACCCGGGCGCAGCACATCAGAAGCCACATCGATTTTCCAACTTTGTGCAATACCTGCCCGGAAGGGTCGAAAAGGTCAATGCATTTGTTTGTGCGAGGCGAGGGCCATTCTTCCGTTTTAGGTCGTGTTTTGTGCTGCATTCCGGAACTATTCCCAGCTCGCTGGAGACGAATTGATTGAAATCATGATACCGATCAGGGGAAAGAAAACATATTCCTCTCATCACATCAGCTGGAAGAAGTTGGCTCATAGGTTCGAAAAAAAACTTCCAACGTCGGAGAGGATTTGCTGAGATGGTGAAATAACATTTGACCGATATGTTTACAGGGACCGTCCAGGGAAGAACAGCGGGGAAGAGTTCCGGAAGGTGTGAAATTATAAAACCATTCGTAATTCTTGCTGTAGCGGCCTCTATAAGCCACATTTAGATGCAAACACGCAGCATTACTTTGTTGCAGTATAACCCTGGTCGCCATGATAGTGCGACCCCGGAGGATGGGCGATTGTTTATTTTGCCGCTAAGTCTTTACTGTCTGTGGTTGCACAGTACCAGAAAAGATGCCAATCAAAGTGAGCTGTTTTGCTTTTTCGCTGCATCACTTGGTCCTTTGGGAAAAGATTGTGCAGGATTGCAGAATCTGCAACAGGAAGCTTACTGGAAGAGCGTTTTTTTGTTCACAATTCTTTCATAAACTAGGATGGATTGTTCTAGCAATTTTCGCCCTTTATACACCCATCCACAACTCATAACCTCGAGCCGTTTCCAGCGGGGAGAAAAAAAAAAACGCTCCCCAAGAACGGTTCGCGTATTGGCGTTGTGTGTGAAACGTGTGCCAAATTAGTGTGTGTATTAGAAGAACAAAAGATAGGTACAGTGTGGGAGAAAGAGAGTGAGAAAGCGGTAGAGGACTAGAAGTGCATTTTCCCGACCGTTATTACATAACAGCTGATCTCGTGCATAACACTTTACTGGTGCTCTCCTCTATCTTTCTCTCTATCTCTCTTTTTTGCCGGCTTTTCATAACGTTCTCGCTTTCTCTGTATCATCAACATGTGCACACACATTCATGCGCCATACGTTCATCTCTCTCGCTCTCTCTCTTTGCCTCTGTCTTTCTTGCTCGCATCACACGTTCTTGAGCGAGCACGTTGACTTTTCCGTTTGCTATAGCGCGGGTGGTTGGAAAAGCAGGATTCGGGGGGTTGAATGTTGAACGATTTTCCCACATCATGGTAGTAGTGGTGATGTGCGGTGACTTTTCATATGGTCAGTGTTTTTCTTCACCTCTAACTAACACAGAAAAGCCGAAGAAAATGCGCTTCTGGATTGTCATGCGGTGCGTTACACCGTTAATCATGTTGAGTCCAACTCGGGACGTATAGTTTCCGTTTTATTGAACTTTTCAGTGATGGAAATGACATTGCCAGAACCGCCAACCGCATCTTCAAGAACAGAATCTTCACGCAACAGAGCGAATAAAGTGTGTATCTTACATTTTCGCATGGTTTCTTCTGTGTCTACACCGAGGAGAAAATAGGAAATGCATCGATTGCGCGAACATTGGATGACCTTACTACCTTGCACCCGAAACTCGTTTCAATCTCTGGCTGTGAGAAGGGGCGAAAACAACCCCGCCAGGAGGGGCGGATGCGACGGGAATGATTGCTTAATTTATCCCAAGCGTGTAATGGGCGTTAGAAACACCACAAAGAGCGTACCCAAAGCTGCACCTTAACATTTCGCAACACACACACACACACACGGCAAATGCGTTCCGTCATGCCCTGCCACACAATGCAACACATTTTGGGTGGCAAACGCTCAAATCCCGGGTGGGTTTGTTGAAACAAGGGTGGTCCTAGGTGCACATTTTTGGCAATCCAATCCATTCGGGCGGATCCTTTTGTACAATGGTCGTTGTAACGGACGTGAGCGACTCGCAATCGTTGCGCACTGATCGAGCCGTCCGAACTAGATCGTTATATCTGGTGGTAGAATTTTATCCGACATCAAGAATGTTGGTTTCGCTCCGAAACAGCTAACGTAAACAATGTTCAGTTCTTTAGTTGCGAACGGCTCCGAACTAGTGTTGGGTGTATCTGAGTCAGATTCATGAATCAGAATGAATCGTTGGACTGAATGAATGAATCTGTATCTCTACTTCAAAGAATCATGAACCATCCAAGATTTACCGTCTTCACCTTGTACTTGCTTGTCCGTTTTGCCGCTGTTCTAAGAATTCATGAAACTGTCGAGAGTCGATTCCTGATTTGAATGACTCCTCACTAAAGATTCATATGAATGACTCTTTTCAAAAGATTCATTAAGCACAACACTAATCCGACCGTCCGAAATCCCGAAATCATCTCTTCGCGCAACCTGCAAAACTAGTGTTGGATGAATCCGATTCAGATTCATGATTCTGAATGAATCTGAGTCTCTATTTCAAAGAGTCATGAATCCTCCAAGATCCCAGATTTATGACCTTCATGTAGCTAACCCACCCTCAAGTCACTTGATCCGCCATTTGCTCTTTGGATTCATCAATCATTTGGGAGTCGATTCCTGATTGGAACGATTCCTCATACGAATGACTCTGCTCAAAAGATGCATTAAGTGAAGCACTTCGCAAAGCACGTGAGTTTGTCGAGTTTGTCGATCATCATTATCATCCACAACGGACGGCAGCTCACACGCGGTTGATTATGCAACGAGATAACGCGAGACAGCGAACGAGGTGACAGAATGACGGCAGAGCTACATAGACCAGTTATCGACCAGCTTCAAGACTCTTTGTAACAGCTCGGCGGAAGTTTGCAGTGGCCCGATGCGGGACGGGGTAGGGCACAAGACCGAAGCGTTAGCGACATTTTAAGCTGTGTATTTCTGGCCACTGTGTGGTAGGGCGTGCTCGCACACACACTCTCCTTCCCGTGCCCGAAGCACACGGAGAACGGCGATCACCGGATCGACCCGAGAGACGTGCTGACGTTTTTCGGGATCCCGGCGTGTGCTGTGGATGAATCGTCGGTGTTGGCGTGAAGTAAAAAAAAAAATGGAAAAATCCCTTACGAAACTACAAATAGAATCAACGCTGGTAGAAGTGTGTGTGGGGGTTTGCCGAATGGTGGGTTCCGTTAACGGACACACGGTGTAGGTGCAAGGGCGCAACGAAAGTGACGAAAACCTTCAATGCCGATACGGGTGGATGCGAATCGGCCAAGGATTTAGCAGCGACTAACCGGGGTGTTGGATGCTGTTTGCGTTAGGTGTTGTGCGCGCACAGTCTCGCGTGAGATGCCGACCGATTATCTAAGCAGCGTGATCGCGATCACGTACTGCAACAGAACAGATCCTCGACCGGAGGGAAGGATGCGTGTGTAACCAAAATTCTTACGGTGTTGAATAACTAATCCCCGTCGTTGTACTAATCTACAGTGTTGAATAACATAATCTACCGAAAATGGTGTGTTGAGTAGCAATTCCTGACGCCAATGCTGATTATCCGACGCACATATGCTCCGTTCCCGTATCTTCATTCGCAGAGTTACAACTAGGTTCGCGTGTGCGCGTGTATGTGTTTGTGTAAGTTAACCAAATAGAAGTAGCTTTAGCAGTTGGAATCCCATCGAAAACCGCAACTGAAACCCACCAAAAAACAAACCGCGCGGGTCAAGGAAATAGTGCCTCACGAACCAAGAATCCCTGGGTACCAAGAAACCCCGATCATCGCCAGTTTGAATGATTCGATCCGATCGCAATCCTAGCATCGGCACGCATCGTTCGAGATAGCACGAAACTATCAGAGAGCCCAGGGCGGGAAGACCACAACCAAGGCGACGGTGGTGGTGGTGGTGGTGCTAGTGCGCGAACAAACGAAACGAAAGAACCACCCCGATAACACCTTCATCGGGGCAACCCCGGCCGCTCGATGGCGAAGGGAGCAAAAAGGAAGACCAAATGGGTGTCCTTGTCGCTGGCCAACGCAAACACCAAGACCTCCAATGCGACCGGCTCGGATAGCGAACAGACGACCCACAGCCAGCAGCAACACTATGGAGATGGTGAGTACCGGGTGGGGCGATATGCATTAGGGAGATATGGAAGGATTCCAAAACAAAAAAAAAACCCCTGAGGGCCGACCGCATGTGTTCGAAGATGGTCGTTTGAAACCGTCGTCTGGGCCTGTCACGGTGCGTAGGAATGTTGTGCCGGCTTCCAGAAATAACGTCTTGCTTCGGTCTGCTTTTTTTGTTTTGGCTGTTGGTTTGACTTGGTCGGCCGCATGCACATCACATGGTGTCGACAATTGTGTGACAGCAGACAGGAGACACCTAGAGAGAAGTCAGTGGCTCTTAACTGATTGACGTAACTGGGAAGCGTTGAGAATATTGCGCTACGCATTACGGGAGGTACTGGCTAAAAGGAATAATTGGTAATAGATATAGAAGGTCTGGACCTAAAACTGAGCTGATAGTTTTGGAAAATTTGAGTTGGCCGAAAAGATCTGCAAGTCAACCTAAAAGAATAAATTGTTAATGAGTTTATCACATATCGTCAATAGTTTGTTAATAGTGTGAAACGACTTCAAATCCAAAGGGTTGCTTCAAATCCTAAACGCGAAAGAGTCTTCAGGTCTTCAGGTCTTATACCAGATTCTTCGTATGTTTAAGTTTGAGACTAACCCCACTACGCATTGCGGGAAGTACAGTGGAGCACCGATTTTCCGTGCTCATCGGAACTCGATGGTTGCCGAATAATCGGATAACACGGATAACAGGCACATCTCCTTGATTGATAACAAATAGTGTATGTAGTAGTAGATTTTTTTGGTGTTTGATTAATGTTTCCTGTGTATTTAATTGTTTCAAAAGAAGCTGCCGATGTTTTTTTTTTAATTTAAGCTTTTTTTGTCTCTCAAAATTGGGTCTTTCATTTCTGCTGTCAACGATGTTGCATAGAATATGTCAAATTTCCTTTGGAACTGTCATTTCCGATATGCACGTATAATCAAACACCGAGACAGGGCAGGACATCAGACAGGTAAATGGCGCCCGGATAATCGGCGTTCGACTGTACTGGCCAAAACGAGTCATTGGTAATGGATATTAGTAAGGTCCCATAGGATTCAAAGCAACCCTGAATCTAATATGCCGTGAAGCATGTAAAATATTGAGGAAGTATAGAACAACATAAGTTGACAGAAGAGAACAGCAAGAAGAACGCAAAAGAAGAAATTATTTATCATCAAAAGTTGGCTAATAGTGTGAAACGACACAGGGTTGCTTCAAACCCTATGCGAGAAAGCGTCTTCAGGCAATGATAGATCTAACGTTTTGAAACAATTGTTATGAAAAGGTACATCACGAGGCAACTTCTTTTCAGAGAATAAAAGAAAATAATGTAAGCAAGGCGTGTTACCGGTGATTTACGAACCGCTGATAAAAGAAGAACCAATAAACTCAACGACCCACCGGGAGATAAACAAACAAACAGCAAAAGTTAACCTCCGTTCGTCTGGAGTCTTCAGACTTTTCGCTCTGCTCACTAGTGCCGGGTACAAGCCGGCGTAAGCACCGGGGGTTTGTTTGTGCAGCTAATTATCTGCAGCATTTTAAAATGCTGCTTGGTGGCTGTCAGCTTCACCAATGGTCTGAACGGTTAGTGCGTTCACATGATCCGCAATAGCCGGGCTCGTTTTTATGTGCACCGAGCTTATTATGATACACTTTCTAATCAGAGCAGAAGCAGCAGTAGCTGACCGTGGTAGTTTCAACAAAACGATCGACAGCTTGTGGTTCGGAATCACACCTGTAAGTCGGAGCTGCAGAAGAAGAAGGCGTTCGGGAGCGCCAACAATGGTTAGCTGGTGTGGTAGAGCCTATCGATGATAAGATATGGTTACCGGCAATGGGTATGGAAGGTTTCTTCAGAGAGACAGATGGGGGTTTACCTCGGATTTCACTTCCCATGCGGTGCGGTGGCTCTCGTACTGTGTGTCGTACACTTATCCATCACGGTCGGCTACTTCCACCGACCTGCGTCATCTTCTTTTTGCCCCCAAAGGAACTCCTTCCCGTTCCATGAATTAGGCAAGACGACCGGTGGATTGTGCATATCAGCATGCGTTATGCTTATCAGAAGCGAAACCCAAAAAAAAAAACATAACTCACCTGAATAACTGACTTCCTGCGCGGGAGATAGCTGCAGTACTACCCTCACTCTAGCGCCGGTAGGCAAATCAAGGCGTTGATTAAATAAATACCGGGCCCACTTTTTGTCCATTTTTGGGACAGCTGCACCCGGTAAGGGATTGCCTCACGTTACCAAACAGTTACATCAGCAGAACGCTTCTTTCGCATGTTTGTTCTTTTCTTCTCGGAGAGGCTGTTTTTCCGTGTCTCCTGCAATTAAAATGGGACAAACTATGCGTTAAGGATTCATAGACAACCAGCCCGAAATGTGGGAGCGGGAGCGCAGGTTTCGGTGTCCCATTTTGGCTACTAATTACATCGCATTCCGTTCCGTTCCATCGCGCTTACATAAGTGGCCGTTTGTGATGTGGGTCAGGTGTCCCGTGATTGTGCAGTTGTCTAGCGAAGGGTTTTTTTTTTTTTCGTTGTTGTCGCTCCTCGTTTAGGCATATTTCTCTGCCACGGTTTTCACTACTATTTCCGTACCGTAGGAAAACCATACACACATACACATGGCCACTTTAAACAAATCTGGTGGCGCTTTTCTGCCGGTATTTTTGCAATCGATTGGAAGGGTTTTTTGAACGGTAGCCAATCGGGACCGCTGAACTCCACACGAGAAATTGAACATAGGCATGTTATGTACTGTATATATGGTTTCGTTCCATCCATTTGAACAGGAGTGTAATTTTAGGCATTTTTGAATGAGAAATTTTAGAGTTTTCGAAACCCTGAACGGATATTCGTTGTCTAATCTTCGCTGCATGATGTGTTTTTTTAATTTCTTTTTTTAAGATAAGTCTCAAGAATCAGGAAATCTAGACCGGATTTTAATATCTGGCAGATATTAATCGATATTAATGGCGGACAAATAAAACACTTGACAAATAAATAAATACACTTGATACCTCACAAATAAGACACTTGAAACCTCACAAAAAACCTCCAAACTTGGGTGTTTTTGGTGAATATTAGACGACCTGAACGACCTTTTCGTTGTCTCATCTTCATTGGATGATGTGTATTTGATTTCCTTTTTTAAGGTTAATATAAGGAAATATAAGGAAATATAATATAATATAAGGAATCAGGGAACGTCAATATCTATTAGATTGGTATCGATATTAATGGCGGACAATTAAAAGCATACTTGAAACCTCACAAAGACCCTCCAAATTTGGCTGTATCGACGCAACTCGACTATCACGGAACTATCGACGAATTTTAGACGACTGGTATTCCTTGTCTAATCTTCATTGGGTGGTGTATTTTTGATCTCTTTTATGCCGCACATAATATGAATCAAGAAATCTGGAATTGTCCATCAATCTCTGGACGAGCAGCGCCGATATTAATGTCGAACGAACAAAAACACACCTAAAATCTCACAGAAAACCTCCAAATTCTTGCGATTTCTCTTGCTTTGTGCACACGCGCATTAGCATTATGTAAAAAAAAATTGGCGAACGCGAAACGACAAACAGCGCAGCACCGCGTACTTTAAAAATATGTGTACACCGCGGTGTTGCTAAAGTAACGCAACCCTCGCAAAAGTAACCAAAAAGTGATCACCGCACCATGCTGACGGTTTCTCTCCCAACGGGGGTTTTTTTTATGTCAAACTGTTCAGTGTACTGCGCTATCGCTCTGCCGATCAGTCACATGATGCGTCGTCAATAGTAACGCCACCAACTATGGGCGCTGCTTCAGAGTAGCCTGGTTTCTTCCACATCAGTCAAACAGCATCATGTATACCGATGCCAAGAAGCGAACTGCACTTTCGAAGGCAGTGGCGCACACGGTGTGAAGAGTGTTGGTAGCCGCGCACCGTACCGCGTGTGTACCTCTCGGGCTGAAGTTGTCAAGCGGGTGTGTGTGTGTGTGTGTGAATAGAACGGCAGAAGAATTGGGTACGCGCCGAGCCGTATACACTATTTTTGGTGACGCAAGGACTGCGGGGACAAAATAACGTAGCGCGTGACACATCCGTACCGGGTACACGCCATCCGATACTTTCGAACACCGTTCGGCCCGATCGAAGCGAACGAGCGGGTAACATTGCCACCTTTGATGGGGCATTTTGTTTCTGTCTGTGTGTGTGTGTTTTTTTTTTGTTTTGTTCCGAACGACGGCATAACGCCGTTAAAAATAGCGTACATTTTACGTTTGCCAAATTGTACCATTTTGTCTGTTCATGGCGATAATAGTAAAGAGAGATTTTTTGTGGATTTTATCCTTTATTCTAGTGACACTAATTCTAAGTTTTTTTTTCCAGGACACCGAAGTAAAATGTACAACGGAGCTAGTTTAGCTTCAAAAGCTGGCAGAGATGTGACAGCTGGAACCGAAGTTACAGAAGAGCATAGCGGTAACGAACGCACCCAGGATCACAGTGGTAATCGAACCGATACCAGTACCGGAAGCGATTGTGCCACGGGTCAGGAGCGGCGATCTGTGAACAGCTACCACAGACGTCGGCCACCTCCATACAATGCCCGAACCGGATGGAGCGGTGGATCCACCGGTGGCTCTAGTAATGGTCGCAACAACTATCATCGCAATGGTTACTATGGAAATGGCGGCGGATACTACGGCGGAGGAAAACGGTCTTACTTTGATAGCTACACAAGGCGACAACAAACTGCAACCAGCACGAACCGAACGACCTCCGGTGATGGGGCAGAGACGGGAGGAACTACGATTAATGACGGTAAGATTTTCGTATTGTCCCCCGTGCTGTGGAACTAATTCAACACCCCCCTAATATGTGTCTAATGTCTTCCCGTTTAGACGAGTATACGCGAATAACAACACCGCGACAGGATGTACTGTTTAAGAAGGGTTACCTGTCCCGGCCGAAGCCTTCCGTCGCGACAGCCAGTACGTCCAACACGGGGTCCAGCTCAATTGCCGGCACCACTAGTGAGGGTAGCGATGGTGGAAATGCAGGTGGCAGTAATAGCATCTCCACGACGGAATCCATCACATCCGAGTATGGTGGATCGTTTGCGGCCGATGGTAGCCCACTGTACGACTATTCCATCCCATGTATTCCGTGCGGGTACTTCACCGAGAACGGTGTGCTGGTGATGAATGGTAATATCCGTAGTTCTTATTACAACAGTAACCGCACTCCATGCGACTGACGCCATTGCTTTATGTGTTCGACAGGTTTCGCTGTGGATAACAATGGCTTTTCGTACTTCAACGGTGGCCAGACGTACATCTATCCACCGAACTACAACGGCTGCCAACAGTCACCGTTAGCGACCACAAACACAGGGGACCAAACGGCGGATTCGATGCTGTACGCAACCGACGACACAAATGACGAAGCTAACACGAATGAATCGACCGAACTGGATAGAACCACACCGAACCATTCGACGCCCGTCATAGATTCCGAATCGATGCCAGGGTACGAAGATATTTCTGTTGTTTCCTGTTCTGGAGCGTATAACGAAAACGAAGCCACCGGTGGTGATGGTCAATACTTCACGAACGATGGCCTTTCCACGATGGAGCAGGTACCCCTGTGCGAAGTGGTTCCGGAGCAGCCCATACCGACTAAGCTAGCTGGGGAAGAATCGGTAGACACTAGCGCGGTTTGCGATGCGTCAAATGAATCGGCTTCCACCAGCGTGCAGGAAGTGCAAGATTTCTCGGAGAACGGATATTTCCAATACACCAATGGGTTTGATTTGGCACAGTTTTATAACTCACTGTGCTATCCAAACTTGCTGATGGACCAGTACCGACTGTATGATGATGCTGGTGAGTGAGACTATCGCCGCAAGGGTGAAAAAGAAAACAGTCAATAATGTGTCTTCCAACGATTTAGGTTTACCATTGTACAGCGGTTCCGAGTACGCTATGGCAAATGAAGAAGTCTATGGACATCAGCACAGCTTTAAGAAACGTAAAAAGCGTTTCCGTACGTTTGAGGAGGTATGTATGCTGCTGTATCAACATCTTATCCCAGACTAATAATGCTTCTTTTTGAAACTTCATCTACAGATGCCATCAGTAAATGGGAACTCTTTTGACGTTGGAAATACACCATCCGAAATGGCGGTAAGTAAACCACAAGACATCTTCAAGAAATATATTGTAACGTTGGGTTTTGATGCTTCTTTCAGGTGGAACCCAACACTATCGGTAGTGATGCTATCGATTGCGTGCCAGCAAACCATGTTCCTTCTAGTGCTGTATGTCATCAGTCGTATCAGCTGAATGCTGAAGTGCAAGAATTTCTACCTTCCGTACCCACGGTCGTTCCACATTCAAGTGCCGTTAAGCCTGACGATGTGTGTGCATCACTTGACAAAACGAATAGCTGCACCAAGGGTAACACTTGCGCCGTGGCGAAGCCTCGACATTCAGTAACACCAAAACTTCCAAAGCCATCGTCCCAAAAACTCGCTTCCGGGCCCGTTGCTCATGCTACCGACGATACAGCAAACGTTTCGCCACCGTCGGCCAACGGAAAACCACCGCTAAACAAAGCGAATCGCAAAAAGGACCTGATCGAATCAACGCTTGCCTTTGCAGCCCAGAATATTGATCTCACGCGTCCAAAAACGACCACTTCCCAAGAGTCGTCACATGACAGCGAACTATTCTGGACCACCGTCGATCGCAACGGGCGAAAGAAGCGTGTAGCATCGGTTCCGGAACAGCACACGGTCACTGCCAACTCAGCGGAGAAGGAATCTTCTACCGAAGAACGAACGAAAGGGAAATTAACTGTTGGAGATGGGATGCAATCGGAGGCATCGATCCAACTGCAGGATAATGCGTCTGCAGTAGCAAGTCAGACATTGCTCGACGCGAACGCGGTTGCCACGGATGAAAGTGGCAAAAAGGAGCAACCAACGAAAAGTAAGAAAAAGACACATAAGCACAAAAGACAACAACTCCGGAGGTCAATGGGGAATTTCAATAAGCAACCGCTGGAAGGTTTTCAGTTGATCGAACCTGAATTTACTTCTTCAGCGACGGGACATCGTAAGGGCAAAAGCAGTGATAAAGCGGGACGAGTTGATACTATCGTTCAGAAAGCTCAAAACGAAGATACGCAGGTGGTTAAACAGTCCAATAAGAAACAGCTATCCGCTACGGTGACCCTGGGGCCAATTGGGACAACGGATGGGCACTGCCGTGTCGTGGAGGAGCAGCCAGAAACCGTGGAAATGAACATTAATTGTGATAACTCAAGCAATGGTACCACTTCGGAAGTCTCGCTTACGGAAGAGGTGGATCAGTACGAGGTTGGGGAGACGGTTGCTCAAAAAATAGTACCGTTGTTAGCCTTTGCCTCAGCGATGGATGTGAAAACTATTGTTAATAAGACTGAGACTGAAAAACATCACCAACAATTGATGTCGGTGGCCGTCGAGCAAGAACAGAAAGCTGAAATTGCGGAACAAGCAGTCGTTCAGAATGGGGTGATTCAAAATGATATCAAACAGGTAGTACCAATTGAAGAGGTATTGAAAGAAGCTAATCAGGAGACAGTGCAGAGCACACTGGATCCAACCGAGCTTGATGCTTCGATGGTTAATCTTTGCTTAAAAGCGGATAATGTTTCCGGTCAAGACGAAACAAATGAAACTCTGTCGCCTGTAATCGAAAAGCAACAGCTCACGAATGTGAAACTGTCCGTCGACACGAGCGTGTTTGCCAGCGCCGCTAAGCAGCTTACAATCAGCTCCGTTAGTCCCACATTGCCAGCGCTCGAAGAAGACGAGTCGGAAGATCACGTGGATGGTGTTGCAGACGATAGCACCGCATCAGAAGGTGACGATACGCGCACGAAGCGTGACAGTATGTCCGGTGCGGGTTATACCGAAAGCATTGACTCGGGTCTGCAAAGCCCTGCACCGTGTGGTGGAGTTGCCTCACCGGAAACCTCGTCCATGGTGAGCTCGATCGAAAGCCAACCGGCCATAGATTTGCCGGATGTAGCGTCCAGCCAGTCGGCCTTGTCCCAGGTGGTAGGTACATGGCTTATGAGAAAGCTGGAAGTACACGAACCCGAGGAGGTGTTTATACTGCCAAACAATCCGCTGCTGATCCAGCGTTTGGAGCGGTTCCATCAACTGCAACGACGAGAACATCGTGATCGGCTGCGAGGACCGTTCTCGTCTGAATCTGAGGGAGAAGACCAGGAGTACGATCTCGAGGATGATGACGACACGGATAGTGACTACATGAGCGACGGCCATGGAAGAATTGATCGCACACAATCGGATGACGCTAACAGCACAAATCCAGGCTCACCCCTCAACTCTGTACAGCAGGACGTTGGTGTAGTGCAAAAGAATCCGCTAGGTGGCGCACAACAAGGGTCACTAACGAATGCAGCAAAGCCGCAGCGTGACGAAAGCAAACGATATGCAACACAGCACAGTGATGGCGGCAATAGTTCGAAACGCTGCATAATCATGTAGGGATTCGCGTAATGCTAACGAGCTTCATCTTCATTTATAAATATTCTACATCGTGATCTGTGCAGCCAACTACTCGAAACTCACATGCACACACGCACACAAACAGACACGCCGCTCATTGCCTTTTCCTTCATGCTGAGATATTTCGTAAGGAGTTGATAAGATTTGCATAATCACACAATTAGGTTGTTAAAGAGACGGTATCAGAAACACATGCGGGAAAAGACATGGACACACGTTCTTAAATGAACTGCGCGACCACCTCATCACCGTCGCCCGTTGTCTTTTCGCAAAGAAGGGATATAAAATTTCTAATCGCGATACAGCGCAACGTTAATTATTATTCATAAATTAGTATACTATGGCACTCGTACTATAATCGTACCGTTTGTTAACGATAGAGCTGCTGAATTGTTAATACACACAGGCAAAAATGCGAACAAAGGTTTGACAAAACCCAGTACCGAGCAGGGCTTCTTTCTGCTACAAACTCTATTCGCTAATAAGGCGGACGCATGCCGTAAAAGGGCATGGTTTTTACTCGTTGCAGCGTGCGAAGCAATGATTGCTTTCTTTCGATGTTTTCTTGCATTCACTAGGAGGTGTTTTGTTTGTTTGTTTTGTTTTCTAGAAGAATGAACCCCCCTCCCCCCACCTTCTCGCTTACACTCGATTAACGCATTGTTTAATGCAACATTGTTGAACGTAATTCTTACTAGAGATATACTTATTAATAATGGAAGGATTAATAGTTGCATAACTGCGCTGGTAAGCAATTTAAAACGCTGCGGTGGTAGCCGCAGGTTGCAATAACTTTAAAAATGAACAAACCAAAAAATGCCACAAAACAATGAATAAAATGAGACAAAAACTAAAACCTGTTAGTGTTGTTGCGCTACATACGGAAGAGAGTTCCCGTTTTTTTACGTTTTGATGACAGCTACTTAACATGCAACGATCGGTGGAAAAAGGACAAGATTTTCTGGCTGAAGTTAGTGAGTGTTTGCAGAGGTACGTGTGAACCTCCCATTTCGAATAGTTGTCCGAGCCCCTTGTCGATGTAGTTGGATTGGATGGACTCAGGAGTTAGTTGCTAATCGCCCCGAAGATTTATATCTCAAACCAACTAACTTATTGAATAACTCAATAACGAATCGCTAGGATGGGTTGCTAGTCGCCACGAAGAAGGAGCCAAGGGTCGTTCTCCTTCACTCATGACTACACTCCTGTATTCTTCAGCAAGTCGAAAGCCACTTGATCTAAGCAACGAGAAAGCTGCAGTCAACTACGCATCGTGCCGAGTCGCATGTGAGCACCTTGCACTAGAAACATCGTACCCTTCAGGCCTTCATCACGCTCAGAATGTTTGGTCCGAAAAACAGCTCAGGTAGCTTGTGGTTAATTCTTCTTCTTCATGCGCTAATCGCTCTTCTCTCTGCCATGTCCCGGAACTTGACGATACAATGACTCGTGCTAATAGAGGACTTTCATGTATCAGAATGCGATATATGAGATATTAGGTATCTTGATGGAGTCTAATGCATTTTTGAAGTGAAGTGAATGTGAAAATTGCTCGTAGTCCAGTAATAATGTTCCTTAAAAAAACTTAGCAACGTAGTCCTCATTTCTGACCTTCTTTGACTTCTTTGAGTATCATAACTGTTGGGACCATTGTGCGGTTGCCTGCCCCTGGCTCACGGCTGGTGACAGCCGTCGATATCGGGGTGACAGGTCAAAAGAGCAAGGGATAATTTGCGCGCTCTTCCAAAAGGTCCCGTCGACGAGATAGGTCGTGCGAGTGTCGCGTAGCGCCGTAATAATCCTAATATACGGTTTAAGTTATTTTATGTAAAAAACGTGTTCGTGTACAATTGCAACGCCGCACATTCGAACACAAAAATAACGTAGGTGTGCAACAGTATAAAGCGCTATATTACAAACATAACAAAGACCATAAACTTCAAACTTTTGGTCGATTGAGTTGTGGCCCCTAGCAGTTCGAAACTTAATCCGATGATGCTTCTTCCCCGGAACGAATTATGCCTGCTGTCTTCCCAGTCTTGTGTAGATCTCCACGTTCTGCCAGTTTTGTAGTCTACTCTTATCATCAAACGATTCCTTCCTCTGGTTGCTGTGTGAAATCGCAAAAAACAAACTGTTTGGACAGGCAGCGAGAGCCTCCGGCTAAACTAGATACTTCACGCACGGTCAAGTTTATACACTTATTTTTGCCCCGTTTCACTTCTCTTTGTAACTTACTTGCTCATCCAAGTTTATGCTGACGACGCATTCCAACTTGACCTAGTACACCGAACGTGATCGCGATCGCGAACGACGGTTCGACAATTCGATGGTCATGGGGGTGCTGCTGGGTAACGTTGTTATTTATTTATCTTCTTTTTTTTTCAGTGACATGGGGCTGCACTTCTAATAACTCGCTACATTATAAGCCAGCAGTCGTTGAGGAACATCACAGCGGTTGTGTTGTCTTCAGGCAGCGGCGCTTCTCCTAGCGCAGTTACGAATTCCCTTGTCACATCAGCTGGACACAGTTTTTTTGGTTTATGGTAAGTTTTTGGCGTGTCTATACCATACCTCGGAAATGGTCTGAGTCGACTCCTCAGTAGCCTCTGTGCCTATACCTCGATTATATCCGAGGAGTGTGGATCGTTGAGAATCAGTGAAAACATCTGCAGTGGTGATCTCAAGGTATAGCTGTAACAAGGTACGTACTGTAAGGCCATATTCCAGGTTCATAAGCTTGACGGAGGTGAAGTTTATAAGCCGAAGGTCAATAAATTTAATATTCCTCAAAAAGTTTGACAACCCTCAACAGATGCGCACAATGGTTGAACTCGTGGGCGTTGATGAACTTGATAGTTGACTATACAGTAACAAACTTGCGTGGTCTTTTATTTGACACAATTTTAGGGTAAAACCCAAAATAACAGCCAACATTTCGTGTAGAGTTGGGTCACAGAGAACTAAACCTGTACAGTTTGATCAGTTGTTTTAAGTGAACGAACGAACTTTGTACGTTATAACGCAGATTGAACTGCCCGTAATTAAGGCTGAACGGAATGTAACGTAGGTGGAGTGACCTGGAACGGCAGGTTGTGCGAACTACCCGCGGGATGTAGGAACATTAGGTGAGCGACCTGGAACGGCTGATTGAGCGAACTTCCCGTAGAATGTCGAAACATTTAGGTCGAGGGAACGAGATGAACGAGATAAAATTTGAGATAAAAGAACGAAGCATCTGTACCGTTCGTTCAGTTCTTCACAATGAACGAACCGGTTCGGTCTAGTACCATACAAAATGATTTACCCAACCCTAATTTTGGTGTCCATAAGTCTGAGTTCTTTCAACTTACACATACTTCCAGCACGGTATGCAGTCAATGGCCGCTGAACTATTGCACCCGTGCTTTACCGAAGCAAAACGTGATATCTCGACAAAACAACATGGCGCATCTCAAATTTACTAACCTCATTAATCACGCAGAACCTATCCTTGACCTATAATGCATGCCCGTTTCGTCACCGGCTGCAAAAGGTTATCGTTGCGAGGAAAGAGAGTTTCCCACGGGGCGGGTGGGGTGGTGGATCGTTCCGATGCAGGGAGAAGGTCACGAAAAACTTAATTCCGTCCACCACGTAGCGCGCAAAGTAAACATCACCAGCTGAGATATAAAGGACGATCGGCACAACAAACGAGTTGGTGTCATGCAATCTTTTCGCTGTGTGGATTATTTCGTGTATGGTAAAAATAGCTCCTGACCATTAGGCGGGCGGCCATCCACCTGCACGTGTACCAATCCCCATCGGGGCGTTTGGCAAAAGCCGTGTGTATAACCCCACACGATCAAGCGCACGCAGGATGTAGATGTATAGGTGTTGCTTTGGGACCGCACCGCAGCAACCATTGAGCAGCAAACAAATGACCACACCGTTCTTCGCTTAGTGGGAGACGTTGTTTCATGTGATTCATAATTATACTTTTTCTTTACTTTAATGTTGCGCATGTGCTAAGCAGAGTGATCCTACCATTGGGGGCCAGTTGTTGCGACAATAGCGTACCGTGAACACGCACTTCAGGGGATCGTTTGCCATATTTCGTTTGTTTGTGATCGATTTGGGTTTCATTTTTCTTTAACATCTCCCGTACATCCTCCCGGCGTCCCGTCCCGGCAAATGGAAGGTGGCTTCAAAAGCATAATGCACCTGAGCTATCGCAACTTTCGTTCGATACCGGAGGAGCTGTGCGGTTCGGAACGGCACAACATTGAGGAGATTTATCTGAAGGAAAATTTGATCCACCGACTGCCGGATTGGTTTCTCGTGAGGATGGGCCATTTGCGGTTTTTGTGTCTCGCCGGCAACATGATTAGTTCGCTGCCGGACGCGATCGATCGTATGGTGTGTTTGGAAACGCTCGATCTGTCCGAGAACGCGCTGCACGGTTTGCCGTCCACCGTTGGACGCTTGCGGCGACTGACCAAGCTGTTGCTGAATGGAAACAGCATCGAGCGGCTGCCGTTGGGTTTGTGTTTGTTATGTTTTCTGCCACTGTACGACAATGGTGACGTTGTGTTTTTGTTGCAGAACTTGGGCAGCTCCAGCAGCTAGAGGTGCTGGAAGTGCGCAAAAACCGTCTCACGACCATACCCATCCAACTGGCACAGTGCATCGCGCTGGAAGATCTACAGGTGGACGATAATCCCGGCCTGTGGTCCATTCCAACCCGACTATTTGCCCTGCCCGCGCTAAATTACGTGTCGGCGGAACGGTGCAACTTGTTCCAGCTGCCGTACACCATCAACGCCACCACGCTGTGCTTCGTGCTGCTGTTTAGCCACCAGCAAAGCCTCACCCATTGCCCGCTGGCATTGGAACGTTTCGCCCAACCGGATTACGAATCAATGGAGCAGAAGGTGAAGCGTATCAGAAACCCACCCTGCTATCGGCAGATCCGCTGCCACGCTGTGCCGTATCTACTGAATCTTCCATCCGCGCTGGTGCATCTGTGCGACCGACATAGTTCTGCCGGGATTTTACCCGACTTCCTGTTCGACACGGCATTGCGAGCGTGCTGTGGTCGGCTTCGGTGGGATAGTCTGGACGAATTGGACATGCCAAGGTACTGTAAGGACCGATTGATCAATGGACCGGTGGCCAGCTGCAGCAGTGTCCCGTGTGGCAAGGAGATATTCACCACCGCTGTTTTAGCGCTTGTTAAGAGGTGAGTTGGATGATTTTGTTTCCTTGCATTTCAAGGGCACCATGCGTCTCCATCAGGACACACAGGCGATTAGTGTTGGGTGAATCTTAATCTATATTAAAAAGATTAATGAATACTGGATCAACAGAGATCACTAGATTTGAACCAGGTCTCTGAGACATTAGCGTGATCTTCTACAGTCTCAGGAAATTTCTCTACTCAAAACCCTTGTCGCGACGAACGAAGCTCGGACTTTACAGAACTCATATGGTTCCAGTACTCACATACGCCTTTGGGACATGGAAGTTGTCCAAAACTGACGAAACCCTCAGAGCTCGAAAAGAAAAAGCGCAGAAGGACCTTTGATGTGGAAGGACAATGGAGGAGCCGCTACATTGACGAGCTCCACGAGCTGTACGAAGAACTCACTGTCGTACTCACCAGGACTCACCAGGACGCCGCTCGCCATGAATTTCTTTTAGGTCGTTCACATGGACAGAGATGGGGTGATGGCATTAATGCGTTGACTAGAATGGCCGGGATAATGGATTGACGACGACGCCGACAAAACTCTACGTACAATATCAATAATTCAAATTTCTATTGTTCGTTTTTGAACAAGCCTTCTGAATTTAAATATGAGACGAGTTCATGAAATTGATCAGATTTTCTTATCCGTTTGACCGATCATGACCGGTTTTGACCGATACTGTAGGTTCTCTTATCGTAAAGGCCTTTTGTTTTGATAAGTGGCAGCTGCACCTCACTGTCTTATCTTATCAACATCGTTGGGGGGGGGCGTTGGCTTGATGTTTGTTGTCAAAATAGTACTTTTTTTTATTTCGATTTACTTTCAGCAGCAAGGAATACGCGCACAACTTCATCGTTAGTGTGTTGTTTTGCTCGAAGCTTTGTGCGGATCGTTGGTTCCAGTACAACTGTGATGCGTACGACGAGCTATCGTGGGAAATTCCAAACTAACGATCGTCGCGTACAGCCGTCCAGTCTAGACCATCACATTAGAGCCGGGACTACGGTGAGAAATGGAAGTGTGGAAAACGAGAAAGTGATTTAGTAAGATATATCAATGTGAATACATTCCCCGTACACTTACCTCACTGTGGATGGCAATCACACCGTCCTCGGCATTCGCGCGGATAGAAATCGATGCATAACCGTTCGGCTCTACAATAACCTGCAGCCCGGTACAGGTTTCACCGACGCGCGAACCAGAAATAACATCACAGTAGATACCAGCCGGCAGACCCGTCTGCAGGATCACATTCATGTCGTACGGTTCCAGGTTGAACGCCACAAAGCCAACGTTTCCTCGGGCAAAGGCGATCTGGTTGTTACCATTGTCCCACCAGTGCTGCATCGGCGTACCCCACGCAAGGTTGCGGAAGTGGATCATGCTGTAAATCTGGCGCCATCGGTGCTCACACACCCAACCGCCACCGCAAGTCGTGTCCGGGTTAATGATGGGCGACAGCAGATTACCCTGCGCATCGGCCGGCGGGCCCTGATCGAAGCTGGTGAATGCGAACGAACTCATAACGCGCAGCTGCCCGTACGGGTAGGCCGCTGCAAATGCGGTCGCCATTTTGTACGGCTTGGGTTCCTTGTGAGTGAGGATACCGTCATGGCCCCGCTGGTTGTCGTGATTGTCCACGAATACGAAGGCATCGCGCGACGAAAGCAGGCCCCACGCATCGCCAAAGTTGTATAACCAACGGAGAGCATCGCCACCACTGAATGCCCGGCCAAGGTAGTGTGAATACATAAACTCAGTGACCGTGCCGAGGTGCGTGTACTCGTACTTGCGGACCGCCTCATGGCTTCCCATATCGATAACTTCTTGCGCAAGGAACGCTCTCGATCCGGGTGCAAAACCGTACGCGGTGTTAAGATTGTGGAGCCGGCCGAAGATCACCTCAAGATCTGCAGGCCACATGTGTTTGGCGGCATCCACGCGGAACCCGGCAACTCCGAGCTCGATCAGATGGTTCAGGAAGTCGACGGCACGATCGCGTACCCACGGTTCGGCCTGGTTGAGATCGTGTAGTCCAACAAGCTCACAGTTCCGGATCTCGACTGGATTGCCCCAATCGTTGATGTCACACGGCGCATTGAAGTCGGGCCACCCGAACGGTACTGCCGGGAACTGACGGTCGGAGGGAATGGCCGTTGAACCTCCCGTACCAATAGCCGGCTCAACGGGTTGCGTCGCACCCATGTGGTTGATGATGATGTCCACGTAGAGACGTACGCCGGCCGCATTACAGCGGCGGGACATCTCGGCAAACTGTGCCTCCGTGCCGGAGCGAGTGTCCAGCTTGTACGAAATGGGCTGGTAGCGTTCCCACCATGGTCGGGAACCATCGTCCAATCGAATAATGATATTCTCGTTGACCGGTGACAGCTGCACACCACCGTAACCCTTCGGCCCCAGGAAACGCTCACACTCGTCCGCAATGTCGTTCCACTTCCACTCGAACAGATGCACAATGGTGCTGTGGCCAGGGACGAAGTGTGGATCGTGCTGACCTTCCACAGGGCAACTGGCAAGCGCGATCGCCAGCAGCAGGATCACTCCCGAGCGCACTACGTTCCTCATTTTACTGGACAAGGTTAACGACACCCGGTTACGGGAGAATAGACCAACACCGAGAAGTTGCATCCATTTTATAGCTTCTGGATGGGCAAATCAGTTAATGGGAAAGCATTGTATCGAAGAAGTTGATTGTTTTTTCGTTTAACATTACATGATACCGTGGGGCGTTGATAACGAAGCTTGTTCGATTGTGAATGGGAGCTTGTTCGATAAGAAGGCTTGCAGATTAGTTATCTAGCTTTTGTAGTACGGTATGTTCGGTACGAATGGAGTTAAAAGAAGAAAAAGCTACTGCAAAAAGGGATCAAATTATTCAATACCACCGCTTGAGAATTACATTCGAAGCGTTTGTACAGCGAACTGAAATCTATGTTAAACATTATGGGATGAGAATCTTGAATCTTAAGCAGAGTTCAGGGAAGAGTTTGCATTACAAATGCTCGTGGCGAAACATAGCATTACAGGGATCAATTATACCAACAGTAAAACCAATAAATTACAAAAAAAATAAATGAAGCGTCTTGAAGAAATAAAACCGTATCGTTATAGTTCTCAAATTTATTTCAAAAATGTCCTTAACAGTCAACTTGCGACACGAAAAAAGGGCACAGATAAAAGCTCAATTTAAAAATTTGAATTAACAAAAAACAGAATTTTTCATCGACCACCGTGTTTGCGACTTCTTCTAGAACTTTAATTCGAGCACAGTTCGAGCAGTTTCATTCTAGCAGTACGCCAAACACAAACAAACACAGCGGCCGAGGGCTGGCAACACTGCCCTCGGTTTGACATTTGCGTACCCAAGCAAGCGGTGGAGTCGCAAAAGTTTGTGTTGCATTTTCGTGAAAAATTACACGTCATTTTATCGATTTTTCATCTCCGCGGTGCAGTGGAAACCTCATACCGTAAAGTTAATTTGCGAAAATGGTTTCGCAAAAGTCGTTGCGAGCTAACGCGGACAGCGAGAAAGAAAACAAAACGAACACGGCGTCGGCTGTAGTTAGCGGCGGCGGCAGTGCACACGGTGACGGCAGCACTGCTCCCGGTTCCAAACAAACGAAAGAAAAAGCTTCTTCCGACACGCAAATCGTCGGTTCTGATGGAGTTAGCTCAAGTGCGGCCGGTTCACCGGATGCGAGCGGTGGAGAGGTAGGAGAGGCCGGAGTAAACGAGAATGCTGACGCAATACCACAGCTTTGTAATGCGATTTGCTTTATTTTTTGCAGGGCGGTAAAGATGAACTAGTAATTGGCGAAGAGTACATGGTACAGCGACAGGACGGCACATGGCATTTAGCGCAATTGATTCAATCGCGCCAAAATCCTTCAGATCCGAAACAGTTGGAGTATTACATACATTACGAAGGTCTCAACCGGCGGCTGGATCAATGGGTGACGCGGGATCGAATATCGAACGACAGTATGCCGGGTGGGAGTCCAACGGGTGCCGGTGACCGTGCCACCAGTGTACCTATTCCACCAAACGCGGCTGGAGATGGTGCATCTGCTAGGAAAAGCCCACTAGGATCGAATACGGCCAACGCGAAGGATCGCTTTACGGGGCTGAAACCGGGATCGAAGGAAGCCGGCGCGTTGCTAGTGAGCGGAAATGATAATATCGGGTCTAGCATTGACGGGACCGACACGGATCGGAAGATAACGCGCAACCAAAAGCGACGCCACGATGAGATAAACCACGTGCAGAAAACGTACGCCGATATGGACCCAACTACGGCTGCCCTGGAGAAGGAACACGAGGCGATCACGAAAGTGAAGTACATCGACAAGCTGCGCATTGGGAAGTACGAAATCGATACGTGGTATTTTTCGCCGTATCCGGAAGAGTACGGCAAGGTTGGCACGATGTACGTTTGCGAGTACTGTCTGCGGTATATGCGACTGGCCAAAACACTCAAGGAACACAAAGCCGTCTGTACCAAACGGCAGCCGCCAGGCAATGAGATCTACCGCAAGGGGACATTGTCCATCTTTGAAATAGACGGTAGGGACCATCGGTTCTATTGCCAGACGCTTTGCCTCATGGCGAAACTATTTCTCGATCACAAAACGCTTTACTACGATGTGGAACCGTTCTATTTCTACGTGCTGTGCGAAATAGATCGCGAAGGGCAGCATATTGTTGGGTATTTTTCCAAGGAAAAGGAATCACCCGAAGGTAACAATGTCGCATGCATTCTCATACTTCCACCCTACCAGCGCAAGGGCTACGGTAAGCTGCTGATTGCGTTTAGCTATGAACTTTCGCGCCGGGAAGGAATTATTGGCAGCCCGGAGAAACCGCTGTCCGATCTTGGGAAGCTGAGCTATCGAAGCTATTGGGCGTACACGCTGCTCAAGCTTATAAAGGACTACCGGACGACGACGATTAAGGAGCTGAGCGAACTGTCCGGCATTACGCCAGAAGACATCATCTACACGCTCCAGTCGATGAATATGGTGAAATACTGGAAGGGTCAGCACGTGATCTGCGTAACGGTTAAGCTGATCCAGGAGCACCTTCAGATGCCACAGTTTAAGAAACCGAAGTTGATGGTAGACCCCACATTCCTCAAGTGGACACCACAGAAGCGCAACAATCCAGCGAAGCAGATAAAGAAAAATTAGATTTTTAACGTCCTGTCTACTATGACCATTTATGCGTAAATTAAACTTTGAATTCCCGGTTCAAAGAAGCATAACCGAACGGATAAGAGCTGTGTTGGTGTATGACCCTTTTGCCTATGACAACCCTGCATGATGACAGATGTCAAAAGAAGCGAACGAAAAATAAAAACATCACACACCCAAGCCGGTGCTCTTGGACGTGGAATAACACAACTTGCGGCATTTTATACCGAACACAGTGCTTGAATGCTATTTAAAACTTTTTCGTTAGCCTTTTCAGTACGAAACATCGTTAAAAGTAGTGGTCAACGGTATCTCAAAGCACGTACGATGGCAACGCTTCAGGAAATAGTCACACAGTTGCGTGAGTTTGCACCGGAAAATCTTGCGGAAAAGTGGGACAATGTTGGTTTGCTAGTAGAACCACGAGATAATACAAGGTAAATGCGAGTAAATGGTACATTTCAGCCAATTCGTAGCATACATGAAACATTCCATTTTAGCCCTATTACCAACATCCTTTTGACCAATGATCTGACGGAGGCGGTAGTGTTGGAGGCTCGGGAAAAGAATGCCCAAATGATTATTTCCTACCATCCGCCAATATTCGCACCGCTCAAACGGCTGACCCAAGCATCGTGGAAGGAACGCATCATTATCGATTGTATCCGGCACGATATTGCCATCTACTCGCCGCACACAAGCTGGGATAACGTGAACAATGGCGTGAACGATTGGTTGGCAGCGTCGCTCCCACACGAGCCATATCTTTGCCGCCCGATCCTCGAAAACCCGCTGAATATGGCTTATGGCTCTGGAAGGGTGTGTAAAGTTAGCGGTGGACCCATTTCCGAAGCCGATGCCGTCCAACTCATTACCAAACACACGCAAATGAACTGTGCCATGGTTGGCGGAGCACGCGCGAATGAAAATCGGATGATACGTACGTATGCCGTTTGTGCCGGTTCGGGTGCGAGTGTGTTGAAAGGTGTTGTGGCCGATATGTACATTACCGGTGAAATGTCACACCATGAGATACTGGAAGCGACAAGCAACGGTACTTGTGTGGTGCTGCTCGGACATAGCAACTCGGAGCGTGGCTTTCTGACCGTTTTCAAAGGCATTTTGAACGATCGTCTCAATAACCGTGTGGCGATTCACGTGTCAGAAAGTGACCGTGATCCATTGCAATTGGTATTGCGGGAAAATGCAGACTAAACAAATGCCTTACCTCGAGGCAGCTGCATTGAAATGATGTTTTTTGTTATTTCATTAAGAAAAGCCTGGCCTCATTGGTTGTGGAATGATCATTTTGGACGATGAAAAATAAGAGTAATAAAAATGGCCTTATTATAGTGAGAGGTCTAAAACAATCGATAATTTCGGGGTATTCTGAGAAAAGGTACCATGTTGAAGCGTACACTATAACTTAATAAACTCTGCTTGTAATGTAGGATGTAATTCAACGCAAAACAAGACCAAATAATTTACTAGTTATATGTTGTATGCCACTTACAAGCTTGTACCTTGTTTCTGATCGTGGATTACTGGTTGGTAGAAATGATATGATGCACTACGTCGCCAAAAGTGGCAAAAATGCCACTCACTGCCGGCCGGTTTGCTTCCGTGTACATTTCCGGCTGATATTTTCCCGTCTCTACTAGATAGCCCTTCATTCCTATGCGCATCGCCCCGAGACAATCGTCCGTTGGATCCTACAACAACAAGATGCGAAGAAAAAATATTAGCTACCGAAAAAAACGACCGAATCTTGTCAAATTCTTACATCACCAATCATGACGCACTCCTCGACAGCAACGTCCTCTGGTAGGGCTGAGCGGAAAAAGTATTCATTTGGTTTACCAATGCAGACTGCCGACACTCCAGTACTGTATTCAAGCCCTTTCACAAAACATCCAGGACCGAGTGCGATACCATCCTTCGCCTTATAATACCGTCCTTCATGTATGGCCACTAGCTGAACATCCCTATTTTGGCGCAGTACACGAAAAGCTTCGTTCAGGTGATCATAGCAGAAACGTTCCGGTGCTAGGCCTACCACTACTGAATCCATTGGACGTGTGGCGTCGTTCGGAGGCATATCGGTGCGGGCATCATCCGTCAAGAGGTAGTACGGATTAAGGTTGTTTTTCCGAACGTAATCAGCGGCGGCTGCCAGAGATCCGTAAATTTCTTCCCGTGCCAGCTCAAATCCTATTTTGCGCAGCCGGTCGAACAGGGAGCCGACACTTTCCTTCGTTGTGTTGGTTACGAATTTCACTTTCACACCGTGCTGACGAAGTCTGAAAACAGGAAGCGACTATTATTTTGACGATAATTGAATGCTGTAAGATATCTGCTCTCTATTGCAAACTTTTTTAAGGCATCCACCGCTCCCTCGGTCGGCTGATCATCGATATGCAGTGTTCCACTAAGATCAATTAATGCTAATTTTACGTGCTGTAGAGCCATATTGCGCTTTATGGCCGTTAATGCGCGTGAAACAGTGAACAAACGAACAAAAGAGGATGTTTCAAGAGAAAACCTAATTCTGGGTAGAGTTTGGATTTGAATTGAATTGTTTGTTGTGACAGTTCTGCCTGACATTATGAACTGCTGGTTGTTGGTTGGCAACACTGAATGTTGGATGTTTGTAAAATCAAACAAATTATCAATTTAATTAACTTCCGCTATCATAAAAAGCTCATTCAATAAACCAACATAGTTGTTTTATAAAAAATAAAGGCCTGACCAAAACAAAAACCATTCAAATCGAACAATTCTAATGTTTTGAAAATGATGCACATATTAACCTTGGGCGTCGGACGTGTAGAAGACACTTGAGCATAATTCGAGAAACAGTCGTATTGTCATTCGCCTCCAAAAAAGTCACAGGAAAACCTCGGTCGTACGGGGAAAAGGCGATGTCGCCGTGAAAAAGTCGTGTAAAACGGGTGAAAAACCGTGAGCAAACAAGTAACTTCCATGCGTGCCCTTTCCGCGTGTGTAACAGGCGTGTTTCGTGGTGTAATTCTTTCCCGTCTGGTGAGCATCATTTAATAGCAAACATTCGCCGTGGTTTGAATGTTTTTATATGGGAAGAGGGGAAGCACAACACACAAATCGATTTGGTGTTTGGACTGATGAACGGCTTTACTGAAACACACGGTGCCAAAAAACCGATCCATACTTACTATACTAGCGAATGAAAATGTATCGTTTTTCTGGAAAGTAAAGGTGTGCAGAGCGTATAATTATTTTTTCCGAAGGAAAGGATATTTCTCACATAAGCAGATGTGCATTGGAAGGTGGTTGATGCGGACTCATCATCATCATCATGCTAATGTTGTGTGTTGAATCGGTTCTATTGTGCGCAAAAGCGCAGCATAAGTGTTGTGTGTAGCCCTGTTCTTTATGTGGTGCAGTGTACGGTACAATGTTGGTGATATAGTTTTGCTTTGATTTCGGTAGAGAAATACGGACCAGGAGACATTTATTATTTAACCACTTTTGGTGTAAATTAAAAAAAAAAATGCTCAACTTTATCTAATTTCTACCATGTTCGTCATTCTGAGTGTTTCAAACATAAAAAAGCTGAAGAGACAACACTTTAATCCTCAGTAAACTATGCAAACGTCGTGATGAATGATCGTTCTTCAGTGCTTCCTTCGATTGCTTTCCGTTTGGTTTCTGTGTACATTTTTCCTACTGGTGGAAAAGAAGCCGACGAAAATTGAACGACCATTTTTTTCTTCTTTATTGGTTCCTACATTCATTCAAGCGTAAACAGGCGTGCGGCTGCTGCTGGGGATAAGGTTTTCCGAGATTTTCGGCTGTGACGCCACCGTGTGTGTTTTCTCAAAAAGAAATCCCTCACAACCCAGTGTCACCCCCGCACAGATACGAACTTAGGCAACATGTCTCTGCTCCCTTTCATGTTTTTATTTAACCTAACCATGAGCGCACACACCCATACACACAGTAAAAACGCGTTCTTTGGGAAGGGCGTGTATGTATGGTGGGAAAAGACGTACAAGGAGGCTGGGAAATGAGAAGAAGCGTGATCCTTTCCCGAAACAAACGCGCGCGCCTGTGTATGTATGGGTGTTTTCGCTTATTAGGAAGGTATGCGGCGTTATAGATGTGTGTGACTCCGTGTATCCTTTCTTTCTGCCGCATGTGAGGCACGCGTGTTTCGTCACACATTGCACATGCTGGCCTGGGTGGGAGGAAGGAAAAGAAAAGAACATCGTGGGTGGGGTGGGGGGAAAATTTAATATAGAATCTAATTTTCCTTTCTTGCCCAGTGGGAAACGAACACTGCCTAAACCCGCATTATGGCTCGGTGCTGGATGCTACAATTTTCACCTTCTAGTTTGGACAAGATTTCTTGTTGATTTAGAGTGAGAGAGAAGTTTGTCCTTCCAAAGAACAAACATACATGTGTGTTTTACTAATCGGCAAATTAGGATTGAGAACTAAAAAAAAAAGGGAAGGAACAACTGTTCAACAATGTCAGACATCTTTTATGGATGAGAGCTGAATCGATTTGCAAGTGTTTCCGTAGGAGATGAAAAATAGGAAAAATAGAATTTAAATTCCCATACAAAGAAGAGACACAAACGTCCGAACGAAAAAAGAACAATATTTAGGCTACGGGAAACGAATATTAACCCCTTCACACATTTTATTGAAGCGCGTGACACGAAAAGGAAATTACTTTCCCATCACATCGTGCTAATGGATTGCAATTTGGCGAATCAAGTTTTAGACGTAAGTACAGAGATGCCTCGAGATACGAGCCGCCAAGCATGTGATAATTTGTCTTTGAGACATGAGCAAAATTTGGGATACGACCTAGTGACGTTGAGTGTGTGGGGCCCATCCCGTTTCTGCCTTTCTGGTGAGATTCATTCCTACTTCCCAGGACGCGCCGCTTCAGTCCGTTTGCTCCATTTGATTGGAGGAGACGAAAAACCGGAAAAACTTTCTCTGTTCGGAGAAGGAAATGTCTTCAAACTAATGTGGATTGTACTTCAGAATGAGTTTCCAATAGATTTAAGCAATTCGACCGTTCTTTATGAAAAACAGGAACCTCTCCCTTTTGACAGTTCTAGAAGGACCTCATACATATCCCTAATAAGAAAATCAGGAGACCCGAAATAGCAATGGACATCGTGATATGCACAAGAATTATTTGTAAGGTCTGGCTGGGTGTTACAACGAGGATCTTCTGGATATCTTCATGGAGGAAGATAACGTCTGACGTTTTAGCTGAAAGGACCTTAGAAGAATCGAAATATGAAGTAGTAGTGGTAGAAGGAATTATTACTCTGGGAAAATGGATGTGTCTGGAGGTGGAAGTATGAGCTTCGTGAACGAATTCTTCGAGGCCTTTTAACCGTAAGGGTTTCAAAAACATATTCCCACCAGCATTGCTGCATTAGACTTGAATAGGTACCAGAGATAAAGGAGATAATCACCACTCGAGATATAAAGTATATATTGGGAAGGTTGAAGGAAGTTTGAGAGTTTGAGAATAAAAATCCCCTGAAATAGTAGCGCCTGGTGCTTGCATCGAAGTTGCTCAATATCCTCAATACTTCCGCAGCATTCGGAAGAAATGGTAGCAAGAAGCAAACCACGTTGGACAGTGTTTTTAAACGATATGCAGGTAGAAATGAGCAAATTGTGGCGTATCTCGAGGTGTCACTGTATGAGGAAAACGTGGCGTAACGAACCCAGAACCCGAGAAAGGGAACCCAACACTCCCCCCGTCAGCAAACACCACATGTCCGATACAAAGTGTTAACCCAAAACTGGCGTGTTCCGGTTTTTGTTGTTGCTGTGCAAAATGGAAAAAAGGTCGAAAAAACGAAACTAACAGCCTACTTAGCTGCTAGAATAGATCAACAACATAACGGTGGTGGGAGAGGATGGAAATTACCAGCGCGAGGAAAAATCAATCATGAAAAGTTTATTTTTTTTCCTAGGGGTGTCGTGAAAGTTCCAACTTTTATATATTGTTTATATAATTCAATTCTTTTTGTAATGTTTCATTTTCCGTTTCTTTCTCTCTCTCTCTCTCTCCTTTTAGCCCCTAACCAGTTCGGTGGAAATGTGATTATAATTTCGTTTCCCCTCCCCACTGCAGCATACAAAAAACAACACACACACGGCCCCGGCATACTGTGATCAGTCGTCGAAAGGAAAACAGTTTGATTTGTGTGCATTGTCGCGAATATTAAACGTGCACCCACTCAACGCGCGCGCACATCCAGTATGCTGATTCCCAGTGTTTTGTTGCCTATGTTGGCCTCGTGAAGAATTTCCACCGGCTTCCATCACTAATAATCATCCCGGTTCCTGGTGTTGTGCGTGTGTGTGTGTTTTTTTCTTTCTGGTAGCGATTTACCGCATCGTGTGTGTTATTATTGTTGCGGTGAAAATTGAAAAATCCTGTCCCCCCCCCCTTATACAACACCACTCCCGGGGTTGACCGGTTTTTTTTGCACTCTGTCTGTTTGTGTGTGTCTTGGGCGTGCGTGAGTGAGAAAAGCGTGTGGAAAATATAGTTTACGTGCATTCATCGGGTGGTGTTTTTTTTTGTTATTGTCCCACCATGGAAAAAGGTGTTGTTTAAATGTTTCCAGCCACAGAAACGGTGCTGATTGGTATGTGCATTTGAGTGCTTGTGTGTGTGTTCCGGAAGTGTAAAAAAAAGTAGGAGAAGCAATTGCACGGATAATAATCACCGGTGGGAAATTGCACGACACCGATGCCCCGGTGCGGGTGGCAACGACAGGTACAGAGGAACCGACCGGTCACCCACGGGCGGGAGAGGCGGCATTGTGAGAAGGATTAATCCACCGATCGTGGCGATACAATCCCCGACGTGCGGCAGACGGACGGCCACAGTAAATAAAATTGCACAATAATTGTATCGATCCCCCGGAAGTCGACGTGCCGCGACAGAGCACTAGCGATGGTTGCAATGCCGGCCGGATGCATTATCCGGTCGCCGGCGGGTCCTGTTGGTTGCTGCTGGCGTGTTGTGGCGGCGTTGCTGATAATTAGCTGTTTAAATAATCCTCCAGCGGTTGAAGGTAAGCGGGCAAAATAATGTCCTTTCCCTTTTAGTGAGGTTTGTGAATACTTCTACTGCAGTTCTCTA
This sequence comes from Anopheles marshallii, assembly GCF_943734725.1. Classification (NCBI taxonomy): domain Eukaryota; kingdom Metazoa; phylum Arthropoda; class Insecta; order Diptera; family Culicidae; genus Anopheles; species Anopheles marshallii. The sequence continues at coordinate 77,471,738 of NC_071326.1, read as the reverse complement.
CGCTTTGTTATGACCGGTATGTGTGTAAACGTGAGCATCTTTGGCAAACTTTGCACATAAATAATGTTTTCCACCGTCAGTTATCTATTTTAGCACCGACCGAACAAAATTTGACAAAGGACAATAATGGAGAAGAAAGATGCATTCATGAAACACACACACACCCCAAAGTGCATACCTGTGAAGGAATGCGAATCCGTAATCGATCGTTTTTTGGAGTTTCCGTGCTGGACATTCCGGCAATTTCAATGCAAACACCGGTCACGCGATCACACGAGAGAGCAAGCGAACGCGAGAGCGAGTAGAGCAGAAAAAACACACACAGGAAAAACCCCAACTTTTCCTCCTATTCGGTGTGTATGTGTGTGGTTGCGTTTGACAAAGCCGGTCTAATCGACCGCTTTTCTTGTTGGCGTCGGTGTGTGCGCTATGTTTTGCGAACGGCGTTGGTGTTGTGTCATCGGGGATGGAAAATTTCAATGAATTTCCCAAACCCGTTACGGGTTTTCCACCCACTGTCGTCTGTTTCTGGCCTGCTCTTGCTTACCTTCGGTGCGAGTTTTCCCCCGCACACGGTCTCGCTCTCTTATCTGTGACCCACGTGTTTGATAGAGACCAACAGGGAGCCTTTGATGCAGCAAAATGTGTCCTTCTATGGCATGGAACATTTGCAAAGGGAGAGCATGCAAACGGAATTCATAGAGCGAATGGAAAGGCAAGCCATTTGTATGGGTTTTGTTATCCTTTCATCCTGAATGCGTCTCTCTTTGTTATGTTTAGAATAAATCTGGTGTGTTATGGCTATCTCCTATTGGATGTCTCTATTTTGGATTGAAATTGATATTTCAAAATCTAGTTCTTTCTTGTTTAAAATTAAAACTTAAATATGTCAATTGAATTCATCGGGTTAAAAGGATACAATAGAAGCCTTCTAATGCTAGAAAACTAATCTACCGAAGTATCGTAATAGTAATGAGTGTACACATAAGTTACACACAGTTTCGAATGTTTCTCAAAAGCTGACGAGGAATTATTGTTTGGTGATTAGGAACAGATTCATGAATCTGAACGAAATGTCAAATCGAATGATTGGCTGCCAAACTCTACTATGAATATTTATAAAGTTCTGAAGAAATTTTCTTGTTCACCCAATACTTCATCACCGCTTGTCCATTCATGTCCATTCCGATCAAAAATAAAAATTGCCATACCCACAATTTTTGAAGTTCTATTACCATCTTGCCAAAGTTCTGCAAGTTTGTATTCCGGGGTTGCTGTTGTATTATCTGCCCATTCTTTCCACACATGTTGTGGCAGACGAAGGCTCTCGGGAAAACCCCGTTTCGCTTTCAATCATCCCAAGAAAGTCATACCAGCCAGGGTATCTTTCGCTTATTACTAATGTCCGCATGGCGCGGATTCTAGAGCGTCTTCTGTTGAGAGTTTGCCTCGTTTCGTCCTCGTCTCTCACTTATCTCCCCGAGCAAAACATCCAATATCCGGTGAACGAAAGGCGTCTTCAAGGAGGGTAAGCCATCGTAAGGAAAGGCGTTATCGAAGGCAAATATACTCCGTATGGTTGGTGTGTTCAGTGGTCGGTTACACAGCCGGACCGTGTGAACGAAAGGGGCCACATCCACGCGGTATACAGGCACGCTCGCCTTCGAAGGTCAACCCAGAAATCTGCATGGGCTCCGTCGTACCGTGGGCTCGAAAAGAGCCATTCGGACGAAAGGAAATTAAGGAAACGAAAACTGAAAAAACATAGAAGGAAGAGAGAGAGAAAGTGAATAAAATGGACGTTCATGTAAAAAACCATCCGCCAAGCTTGGCAGTCAGCGTCGTGTGCCCTTATCCGAACCAGCACATACAGAAACGGTTCTTTACGAGCAGTGGTCACATTTTGTCTGCCGAAAATAAGCATTTGGGAACCTTTTTTCTCCCAAGGACAATCGTCTCAAACGGGGTGTGAGGTTCGTCTCCTCGCTTGGCTTGTCCTCGGAGTGGTCTCTTTTGCTGGGGACCACATTCCGGCAGGATCATCTGCGATCGGAATCCCACTTGTGCGAGGAAGAGTGAGAGAAAACACGAACCGATTGTCGGTGGAAAATGAATTTCTGTTCCGCCTTTCTCGTTCCCTTCGCTGCACTTCTCGCTTGCCTTCTGTAAGTTTTGGTTGGGGTGATGTTTTTATGCAAAAACGATACCTCGATAAAAATGTTTTGCCACCCCCGTCTGCCCACTCTGTTGCAGGGGAGGGCGGGTGGCGAAAGGAAATTTATTGGCCCCGGTAGCATTCGGAGTGGTTCGTTTGATAAAATCTTGATCGGAATTGAAATGGGCTTTCCCCCTCCCATCCACACACGCATTTAGTGAGCGGTTTATTGGGTGGGAGGGAAATTGTGATGAAGAAATTCAGTTGTAGGCACGCCCAGGGAAGGACAAACATGCGATAGACCCTTTCTTTACGGCTTATCTGGCGGTGTAATAGATCAGAAATAGGCATTAATTTGTTGGCAAATAGATGCAGAAGGCAGTATTGGATATTACTACATATACAGGATTTTACAATAGGTAGGACATAGCGAGCGTTACTAAATCGCGAAAGCTTGTAAGATGTTTATTTTTAATAGCGGAGACATTAATATTGAAAAACAAATCATTTTACTGATAAGCAAAAACTGGATATGGAATCGCGTGCACAATTTAGTGAATGTCAAATCGGTCGGTCTGTTTACGCACCTGCCGGATTCAAGAGTTGAGTTGCAATATACGAAATTTTAAACAAAGGATAGGCAAAATATAGATTAAAATTTTTGTTTTATTATGATAAATATTTGTGATTAATTTTCAACTTCGCTTGGTAGTTCAACTCTTGAATCCGATTGTACGTAAACAGGTTGACCGAGTAAGGTTTGAGATGTATTTAGTTGTTACGCAAGGTTAAGTTGAGCGTACTTTAATGGGGGCGAGGGATTTTCCTTTCGATGTATTATGATGATGAGAAAACACTTTGACAACTTCAGTGGCGTTAAAAATACTTCCCAAGCCAAAGGACATCCTGTGCAAAAGAAAAACAAATTCTAAACTTGCTGTCATGCTGAAACTTACGCAAACCCAAATTGGTCGCCGGCAAATATTCTTCGCCGTGTCGTTTTGCATTATCTCATTGCTTTTCCTGCCCTTTTGGTCGTGCTGGGCTTGTCGTCGGATTAGCACCGCGGACATGATTTTGCCGCATTAGGGATGCAGATTATGAGATGGGAAAGATCAAAGTTTAGCCAACAGCACATGCACACACACAGACACACATACTCACACAAAAATGGCAAATGAAGCAAGAGAGCATAAGCCTCTTCCCTTCCTCGGCAAGCATCTTATAATGCGCTTTTGCTCTGTGCTAATCCTTTCGACCGATTGAGTGTCCTTTACCGAACTCCCGTTCCAGTGCGATATGAGTGTCGCCCCGTAACCTAATTTCTAACTTCTGCCGGCATCATGATGGCAAGACAGTGATAAATGGACGCGATTGGACGCGTACGAAACCCCGGGCATAGCATATTAATTGTTCGTTGTGTGACACAGCTGAAAAGGACATTCAAAAGAATATGGGAGGGAAGAATGGGCGTATTAAAGAGTATTCCTTCATAAGGAAGGATGGAATATGATTGACCTGCAAGATCTGTGTGCCTCTTTTCTATAGCATCACGATATACTAGGTCATGTAGATTGATATAACAACTCACTAGACTTAGTTTTGCGTCGTAGGCCAATAGCCCAACCTTGTAGCATTGGACCATGGACGAGGCTAACATGCTGAACAGTGCGGGCTTTGAAAGTAAGTCCACCATTTATTTCGGGATTTGTTGATGAATTTCCAGCTTGTTTCTTTTTACTTAACTCTATATAGTAGTTTAGATTATTTATAAAATAAGACCACTCGAATTAATTTGAGCTGCAAAAGTCAGGAAATGTTTATTTTCCCAAAAGAAGAACCTGGGAGTGTCTACTTCAACTTAAAATTACATGAAGCTCATGAGACCAAAAAGGCGACGCGACCCGAACGACTCAAATAGCAATTATCTTGAAACTATGTTTTCAAAATTTGCATATTAATGTCGCTTCTCAAAAGATTTATTAACCACAACGTTAGTGTCCACCAATCAGCATCAGGTTGTCGTCAGAGGTACCAAGTAGTGATAGGGAAGTTCTATTTTTTTGCGGAACGAGGTTCATTGCTTAAAAGAACCTAGTAGGTTCGGAACGAAATTCTCATCACTAGTACCAAGCTCGGCTTGGTGTAGGGAATAAAAAAGTTGCCCAAGAGAGGCCAAAACAAATTATTCTTCAAAAAAAATGGCAAAAAAGTAAGATAAGTACTCCATTTTTTGTTACACTTTTATAAAAAACTAAAACAAAAACTAGAGATATATTAACAAAGGTCGGAATACCCGATAGCATTACTTCGCTAGCCACCACTGTAGGGCTTTTTGTATGTCCTTTTCGGTTGTTATCCATATTGTGAATTAATTGATTGCTACAAACTTTAATTAATTTGATTTAGTCGTGATAAGTTTAGTATATGTCGATAAGAATGATGCGAATTTAACAGTTCATTATCTGTATCAATGACATAAAGATCACCAATGAAGATTCCTTATTGAACTTTCCTTAAATTTTTAATTTTACTAACCTTCCAAGTCTTCCACGACCAATTTGTCTTTGTTGATTAAAACAAGGCTGCATTTTTCCTTCAGCTGTGCAGTTTTTTACGAAATATTCTCTAATGAAATTTGCCCAACCCAACCCCAAACCTATCGTTTACTCACCGCAATCGATCATTGCCGAAATCAACAACCTCCGTTACGTGCCGGAAACATCGCCTGGAGTCACCGGGGGTCGATGTTGTTTACCGGGAATTATTAACCTTTTCGCTCTCGTCGACCTTTAACATGGCGAACCCTTCCCGCACATCCTCTGAAGCGACGGGACAAAATAAAATAAAACCGGCCGGTTTTGTTCGAAGAACCGAAAGAATCATCCTACCTACAGAAAAAAGGGTAAAAGCTCGTGCTCGTCTCCGGCTCTGTGTGTGGTGAAATGAGATTGGCGAAGAAAGTTTTTCACACGGTCGCAAGCAACAACGGAAATCGATTTTCCGTGTATGGTGTGTGACTGTAAAGCAATAGGGAAAACGAGTCAGCCCGTTGGTAGGACAATAGAGACACCGAATGCACGTGCTAGAGAGGACCGAGAGCAAGAGAGCGAGAGAGAGAGTACGAGATAATGTATGCGGGAGCGGAAAAAAAGTGGTGGGAAAATAATTTTCCAGTACGGAAAATCTGAAACAACGCCCAAACGCGATTGTCCGAAAAAAAAGGGGGGAGCGGGTTGAATGGAAAATTCGATTCATTTCCCGCGGCTCACCGTTGTGCGTGTGAAGCGAACGGAAGGAATGCATGAGTGAGACAGGCATGCACGAGGACAACAACATTTGAATATCAACTCTTTCCACTTTTTCCGAACCAACGGCAACTCTCTTGCTAAACTCTCACTTTGTCCATTTGTTGATGTGGGTTTTGTTGTGATAGATCCTGACACAGAGACAGAGAGACACGGAGCGCGTTGCCTTTGGGTAAATGTGCCAGCATTTGCAAATAGTTGCCGCAAACGAAGCGAAAAGAGAAAGCAATGCGTCTCGTGTGCGACAATCCTCAATAATAACATTAAATCGTATCGGTTTGATTTTGTTTCGTCCTTCAACGAAAGGAAAATCGATTACAAAATCTGTCCGTAAATTGTACCAATGTCATTATGTTGGGCTCAGTTTAGACATTACTTAGTTACGTTGGATAATGTTCAGGTGACTGTAATGTGGAGTTGACAGAGCTCGTCACTACTGGAGTGTTAATCTTCCGAGGATTCGTCACTCCACTCAGCGTGACTTAGAGTTCCCTGGCATAAATTGGTACTATGAGTGCAGTTCCATCTTAGAATTAGTTGATATCCCCACTTCTTGTGCTTCTGGGTACGCATATGGCTGAGAACATGGACACGGATTCCACGAACTTCAGTCCATGCTGTATTTCATTTACTTCAGCATGTCCACTTGATTGAACAAACGAGCTCACACTACTCTTCGCGACCGGATTAGCATCTTCTTGGTAGAGCATGGATCCGGCATCTTCATCACGTGTCCCAATCATTGCGTTCAGAATACTTCCGGACGTATCAGTGTGAATCTTCCAGATTCTGGGAATTCTGGACAGTCGGAGCGTAAGTCTCTATAGCACGAAGTTTCCTAGAATATATTTCATCCGGATCCGGTTTCTTTGACATTTAGTCGAAGATAGCAAAGCTCCTGCCATACTAGGAACTCGGCCTTGAGATCTTCAACGTCAACTGTTTATGTGATTCTATGTGGATATCTTGGTTTTCTTGATGTAGTTGGTCTAAGTCGCATTAATGTAGTGCCCAGTGCATAAGGCCTCGACTTTCACACCGGTTCTGAGGCTTGTGAATGGTTAAACTGACTATCTCCTCAGTTGTTATCTATGTATGGCGTTCGAAAGAATTGGGTTACTTTTTGGAGATGTCAGATAGATATAGCTTAATGTCCTTGAGTTTCCAACCATTATGCGTATCTCCGTTTTTTCCGCGATTTGATGCTTCAGGGACGTTCGTTACAATGATATTCATAAATATTGGGAGTAATTTGCAAGATCATCTGTCTTATCTGAGGGCTTAAGAATACTCGTTGATTATAGCACTAAGGGATCCCTGGACAGAACAATAGGTCAGTTATCCCTAGCATGAGGAGTTCTGACTACTTTCCTTCCTCCCATATCACCGATGTTCTTTAAGCTGAAGGTTTGGTTTGATAATATGTTGGACGTATTTGAATAGTAGTTGAGTTTGTAGAGACGTTTATTACCCTTGGAGAGGTTTAGTACAACAATATGTTAGTTTTATGCTTGAATGAATCTTTCGAGAAGTGACACACATATGAATCATTAGTGAGGTACCATTCAAATCAAAAATCGACTCTCAAATGATTAATGTATCCTCTGAGCAGTAGCGGATCTTCCCTTGGACCCTTGGAGGCCATGAAAGTAGGGGTTCATTATTGGTAACTGAAGACCGGAAAGGGAAAAGCACAGAGGTTCATAAATCCGGAAAAAAAGATTCAGATTCATTCATTCTGTTCAAAGATGCATTCACATTCATGAATCCGAATCAGAACTAATCAACAATAATACAATAAATGTTTGAAAATTGTTCATAATATTTATTCAACCTATTTATTCTAAATATCTCTCAATAATTGATTCGAATTAATGACTGATTTTTGGTGGAATTTAAACTTAAAGCATTTTATAATTTGTTTTTACGGTGCCTCACCATTATTATTTATACTTCAAATCACACTTTGGATATATTTTCTCTCCAAGCCATTCAAGCCTTCAAACGTCTTCTAAAGAAGACCACGTAAATGTCCTGCGACTGGAGACATCCAAACGATCACCGCAGCGAATGGGGATTTTTCTGTCGTCAGTAGCATAAATGAAGTCATGGAATTTTGTTTTCCCATCTTTCTACTTCACGTTTCATATCTGAGCACACTGTGCCTCGCAACCACGGCCGAAACGGTGACGGAATAACTCGACTCCCAGAGCGAAAGAATGGCAAAGCTTTTCTGCGCTGCCCAAACTTCCCCAGGTCCGGAAGGGATTCCGGACGCGCTCAAAAGCGGTGGTCGGGTGGACGTTTTCCTCACAATTAGCAAAAGTCGTCACCAGAAGGGTGTGAGGCCACATCTTGAGCCGCGCCCCACTACTCCCAACCCATCTTCCTTGGGTGCGGAGTGGGCCAGCTTTCAGCCAGTTCAGCACAAAATAGCCGTCCCGGCTGGTTTTTGCCGTTCCGTTTGCTAAAGCCCCCCGCCATTCATATTAGCCCGTGAGGAGTTTTCCTTATTTCCCAATTGAAATTGTTTCATTCGGGGGTTTTATGTTTCTCTCCGGGACGAATATTTGAAGAAAGTCAAAATTTGTGCATTGCGCGAATATTAAAAGCCAGTTTTGCCGTGTTTGACACAAAGGGGGCCACTCTCTCCTCCCGCTCCCAAGGGTTAAGGGCACAAAAAAGGGCTGCTCTAAAATTAGTAATCACGTTTCTTATAGCGATCGTTACTTAACGGAGGGTGGATCTGTGCTTCTTTTCGCTTTTGGTGCGTTGTCCTGGTATTAAAACGGACGAAAATTACGAAATGTAGGAAGGATTTTTTACGGGTGTGTGTTTTTTTATTTATTCCCTCGCCTTTCTTTAGTAATACTTTTTTTGTTGCTACTTTTTCGCATTTTGAAATAATGAAGGGATTCCACTATTTAACTACTGCTTAAGGATTCATACCGGGGTTTGCTTTTTTCACTTCTTTGCTTTGTTCTATTTGCTGCAACTTGCTGCATGTTAATGAGTTTTAGCGTTTCGTCTTTGGTGCTCCAAACCGCTTCTGCTCGTTTATTTACTGTTCTGTTTGGTTTACATTGGGTTGGAAATTTTATTCTACTTAGTTTGGTCTATTTTTTGTGGCATTATTAAAGGTTATTAAAGGCAGGCACACGCAGACAATCGTTTACACATATTACAGGGTTTTACATTACAGTTAAACATTACAGGATTTTACACTAAACAAGATATGGTGAATCCAGCTTACCGAATTGCACAAACAAATAAGATAGACACGAAGTTGGATATTATAAAAGAACATAGTTTACTGAATCGTTAAAACTCGATATGGAATCACGTGCATAATTTAGTGAATAACCGATCAGCCGGTTTACGTAACTTCCGGATTCAAGAGTTGTACAGGGACAGTTGGAAATTAATCACAAGTATTTATCATCATTATATATAATTTATAATCGTTATTTTGCACATCCTTTGTATATTATATCTCAACTCTTGAATCCGCCAGGTATGTAAACAGTCCGGCCGGTTTTGACATTCACTAAATTGTGCCCGCGTCTCCATATTCAGCGTTTGCGATTCAGTAAAATGTGTTGTGTTTCACTATCAATATCCCCGTTTATCTTATAAGCTTGCGCGATTCAGTAAGTTGGATTTGCCACATTCTGTTTATTGTAAAACTCTGTAGCTTGCGAGTAATTTATGCAGATGTTGGGCTCGAGATGATTTTTTTTACAATTTTTATTAAACTACTATATTACTAATATGTTACAGTAATTAATATATGAACAGTTAAAAAAATACAACTTTCCTAAATTAGACATTTTCATTAAAATGGTAACATTAGCAATAGCGTGGCCCGCGGGCCGTAGTTTGGGGACCTCTGATTTAGACGATTGCTTTGAAGAATATTATTTTTCCACACGTCTGTCGAAGCTCACTCCTTCCTTCGCGAGAACGAATCGGTTAAAGTTGAGCGGCACCAGGGATTAAATTGTTTGGTGAAAGTTCGCATAAATTCAGGCCAACAAATCGTAGCCGGCGCTCTCCCCATCTAAAACCGAACCAGCATTATGTTTGGTGCAGCAAGAGAAAACCACCACAAATGCAACAGTCGCACCACCGGAACCGCCGGTGCATAATATGCAATATAAAGTGCAATATGTATGATGATGATATGATAAACCGGTTGCTTTGCCTTGCACATCCCCCCTCCGCTTTAGACGAGTTCTTCCCTGGGCTGCTGTGCTACTGAAGACATTCCCCGACTCCACGGGCTTCCACTTCTTCAGCAACAGGCAGAAGCATCTCCAAAAGTGGCGTCGTAAATTTCCATCCACACAAACACACACACGTTCGGTCGTTATTTCACGAGTGAACGCTTTGCCTCGGCTTGTGTGTGATGTGGCTGCCTGGAAAGGGGTCGAAACACAACCCCCACGCCTTGTCATCATCAGGTCGCATTTGGCCCTTTTCCATCATGATCGATCGAGAGGGTTGGCCCTAGCAGCGCTCGAACCCGTATCGGTGGGGCGTTAGAAATGCATCCCAGCGAGTGCAACAAACGGGAAAGTGTAAAAATTGGAATGGGGTTTTTTTTTTGGGAAGAACTAGGAAACAGGATGGAGAAAGTGTTAGATAAGTAGACAATATCTTTTTTTTTTTGGTGTGTGTGCGTTGTTTGGGGTCTTGAAATGCATCGATGAAGAAAGATGTTTTTGGCTGCTTTCGACGAGTTTTATGGATATTTGTACATGTTTTGTCAACCATAATAAGTTGCGGGATATGGATATTGTTCATACGGGTGAGTGAGTTGGCCAAGACTTTAAAATTGGCCAGAAAGACTTGCAATCTAATTTTTTTTTCGTTAGAACGGCCTGGCCGTATCGACTTATTTTACCACGTAGCCGGATAGTCAGTCCTTGCTACGGGGGATTGGCCCGGATGGGATTTTGGTCCAGTCCGTTCGTGTGAAGACCGGCGCCGCTACCATCATGCCACCGGGCCGCCCCACTTGCAATCTAATTGTGAGAATTAGAATTCTGAGAATAATTTTAAGCTCTGATCTAATTTCTGGAACAGATCCAATTTGATCTGCTTGAGGTCTTGGGTTACTCGCGTCAATTCCAATTGAAGGAGTTGGTTGGAGTTTGTCTATGATGCAAGCAAGCTCAAGGTTGCTACTTGCTGGAGCCAGCTCAGTAACTTATTATAATTTCAACACAAGACGAACGTTTTGAAGCCTCAGGAGATTACTGAGCTCGGCAAACAAAAACCTGGAACTCACACAAAAATGCCTGCGAAATACAATGTGCCACTTGGGCTACCGCGCTGAGCATGTATTCAGAACGAAACTTTAAACCCATCAACCAACCGCTGTGCGTTCAATAATGTTTCCCTGTTTAAAGTAAAAGTTTCACGGTTGAACAGTGCCCCCATGAAAAGGAACTCAAACATACAGGAGCAGAAAGACGATTAAAAATCCTGTGGTTTAAAGTTACTCGTCCCGGTTTAGTTAGTGGCCTACTTGTTGTGTGCCCGGCCAAGGATAGGCAATTCAATCGATACGGAAAAAAACCGACCCCCGGAAGGGCAAGAATGTATCGCTTTTCCTGTGTTTTTTTTTTCTGATGCAAGTCCATGTTAAAAGGTCAGTAGAGACATACATGCACGGAGGGCCAAGAGTAATGATCCAGTCTCGTGTCCAAATCGTTACCATCGTTGGATGCAGCCGAATACACATAAAGAAAGAAGCACTGTTCTAGGGAGGGTAATTTTTCCAACAACTATTCACCCAGAAATGGAATGTTTGGAGCGAAACTTTCAATGCTTTTAAGAGATGAAAGGAATGCGAGTACTTTACTCCGATCGCCTCCGTTGGTTGGAGTCCACAGTGTTCGATGTTTGGTGCACACTTTAACTTGTTGCAAAATAGTTCCAAACTTCCCGCGGCCACATGCTTGTAGTGGAATGTTCTACAGGAATACTTTAAGATGTCTGCGGACACATCTTACACATTTTCGACCTGAAACGCTGCAGAGACAGCAGAGACCAGTCCACGCGCATTGATCCCAATATTAGATGATCAGCAATAGTAGTTGGATACCACCACAGCGATGGTTCCTGCCGCAGTGTGCGGATGTGTTGCGGTCATGTGAGTTGGTTAGCAAATTGGAACTGGAACTAGCTGTTGCCTGAACTGACTGAAAATTTCTGTTTGATTTCCGCAACCACAAAACCTCACCTGATCCAGGTTCTTCCAGTCATTCACAAGTCTGTGTTTACTCACCCGAGTTTAGGCGCATGGGTGCATCCTCTAATCTACTTCGGATGGTTTGAATGAAATATGCGTGTGTGTGTGAGTGTATTTTTGTTTATTTTGTCTGATAATGCCCGATTGGAAGCGACAGTTAACGGAACTGGAAGATTGAAATGAAATCACTCGAACCGGGTGAAGATTATTGAATAACTTTGTGTGTTGTGTGATTGAAGGGTTTTTCAGTTGAAATGGTAAAGTTTTCTCCATTTATGAATTTTTTACCAGTTGAAATGGATTTCTTTTTCGGTAGATATCGAATCTTTTCACCTTTTCTTGCAGTTAGTTTTATCAATTCCGTACAGTGTTTTCTTAACTTTACTCTGTTGAGAAAACTTTTAATGACATTAGTTGCAATTCGCTCATATTCCACATCTATCTCTAGAGATTCCATTTTAACTTGAAAAAAATTCACAAATCGGTTAAACTTAAACCCTCTTCAACTCGAACACCCTGTTGATTTGCCAAATAGTGAAACTATTTTCAAGTGTTATTAGAATTTATGTAATTTTTATGGTTTAAACCGCTTGAACTATTGGGTAATTGGGCGTGAATTTCTATAAATTCCATTATTCCCATAGTAAATTTATTTCACCCATCTGTTTCTCTCCCGGGCATTCCCGGTGGACACCCGAGCATTTATAACGTTGACCGCTTTAAAAAATTGAAGTCATTTTGTTCCAAGTTTTTTTTTTTACTGTAACACTCTACCGTGTTTTTTCGCCGTACAAATAAAAATTATATTCCGCCCAGCGGCATACAAAAAAAGCAAGCTTCCGACAGTCATGGATGGGCCCAAACCTCCCCCCCCCCCAAAAAAAAAGGGTGAAAAACGTTCTCTGGAGGGCCTTTTCTCGTTTCCGGGTGGAATAAAAATAATCACATAACGAGTGGGGAACAGGTCGGGTGTCGTTTTTTTGTTTCTCTGTTCATTCTTTTGAAGATCGTTTTCCCTTGTCGTTCTATTAGGTTTTATTTTTTTTGGGCGAGGTGTACTACTGTACACCCCGTTGTTGAACGTGTTAGCCGCTCATCTGCAGGCCCGCTGTTGCTTTCCCGCATGCCGGGGCAAACCACTTGACACTCCATCCATAAAACCTCTCACACACACACACACGGTCGCTTTGTATGCGCCTCTCTTCTAGCCTGTTTCGGTTCGCCGTTTGGTTCTATTGGTTCGTGGTGCCAAGCCTTTGATATGATTCGGTCGTCGGTAAGCATGGTTGGGATGGTGGCGGCGACGGCGGTGGTTATTGGCGCAATTGGTCCTCCCAAGTGGATGGAAGCAGATGGCCCACTACGAAACCGTGACAGATTCCCCGTACGTCGTTCCTGGTGTGTGGTCAAGAAGAGAATTAAACCTCCCGAATGTGGATGTATGGTGGATAGAGTATTGCCACTTAGCGTTGTTGCGCGCCGCTGTTGTTTCTTTTGAATACCATTAGGAGGCGACCCTGGACCACCACCCTCGGGGTTCGAGGTTGTAGCACAAATATTTGATTATGGAAGTTCTATTCTTAGCAGCCTGGCGCATAAATGAAGCGTCGTCCCGTAACCTACATTTCCGCCACCTCACACCATGCCCCGGGGCGTGTGTGCCGGTGTGTTCGAAATGCTTCTGTGGATGGCAACAATGCAAGTAGATAGGAGAGCATATCACTGCTGTCATTGCATTTATTCCGACCCATTACGCAAGCGAAACCTGTGCTCTGGTTCACATGTTCAATAATGATTCATTTTTCCCTTTTTTCTCCCTTTCTCGTTCTGTTTCCGTTCCTCAACACAGCACAACAGAGACCGAAAATTAACGAACATCCGAAGGATGCGGTAGCGGCGAAGGATGAACCGCTCACCCTTAACTGCAAAGCGACAGGACGACCGCCACCGGAATTTATCTGGTACCAGAACGGGGTGCCGCTCGCACCATCGGATCGCCGTGTCGTGCTGCCCGAAGGATCGCTCTTCTTCCTGAGGTAAACGTTGCCAAAACGAACGCCGAATGTACCGAAGGGTGTGTGTAATGTTTACTGACAAAACATTCTCTTGTTTGTTGCTGTTATTCGTTTAGAGTCACGCAAAATAAACGGGAACAGGATGCTGGAGTTTATCACTGTGAGGCCCGTAACTCGGCAGGTGTTGCAATCAGCGAGAATGCGACGCTACAGATTGCAGGTAAGTGACTTGTGGTCGTGTTGTTGGTCTGCTGCAGGACTCCATTATCTGGGTTTTTTTTTGGTGGATGCGTGAAGGTCAGCATTCCATCTCAGTTTGAGATTACCATGACTCTTCGGTCGTTGTGGAGAGCCTAGAAATACTTTAAGAGCTGCGGCTCCGGATCTTCGGGAGTTCAACATATCATACATAACTACAATCTGGTTGAGCATATTCCTCTCAAAAACGCCTAAGGTGTTTCTACGTCAGCTTTGGGCAAAGTCCATGTCTCAGAGCATGACAATTTCAACATAAAAGTTGCTGTCGATACTTATTCTCTTATTCTGCATTACCCTTGTGTAAGTCGGGCTTTTGATCTTCTGGTATACATTTGCTAAATGATCAAACAAGAATGGCCAACGTATATCAATTTCTAGATTAAATTGTAGAAGATTATCCCTGCGGTTCCCGAGGGTGGCTATTTCCAGTTTTAGTATGGAGACTAGACAAGCTAGCTCATTTAACAGATAAAGGCCCTTTTGTGAAAGTTAAAAGCTCTAAAACTTTGCCATTCGCCTGGCTGGTGGGCCAACTGGTACATTCTAACTTACCTTTATACTTGCACACGAAACAACTAATCTAATCATTACTATTTCAATATTGCAGTGCTCCGTGATGATTTTCGACTGGTGCCAAAGGACACGGTGGCGCTCGTTGGTGGTCCCGTCGTACTCAACTGTACACCTCCACGGGGCATCCCCGAACCGTCCGTGCTGTGGATCAAAGACGGCAAGATACTGGACATTAATGGCAAACATCACTCACTCGTCGATTCGGGCAGCTTGCTTATCTCCGAAATTCAACCAAGCGATTCGGGTAAATACGAATGCTCGGCACAAAGTATGGCCGGCACAAAAACGACCCCACCGGCTTACCTGAAGGTGCTTGCACCGCCCACCATTGTGAAGAGTCCGCACGATACGGAGGTGCTCGAGGGCGAAGGATTCGATCTTCCGTGCGGGCTGACCGGTGATCCAAAACCGATTGTAACGTGGCGTAAGGAAAGTGGCCGTTTGCCGGAAGGGCGCTCACGCAAACTGCTTGACAACACGCTGCGCATTGAGGATGCCCGGCAGGAGGACGAAGGCAAATATTACTGCGAAGGTCACAACGAGGGTGGCAACGTAACGATATCGGTGTATCTTTACGTGTACGAGGCACCGACGTTTATGGAAGCACCGGTGGATGTGATGATCCGTGAGGGTGAACCGCTTTTGCTGCCCTGTCGGGCGAAGGGTCGCCCAGCCGTGCGAATCTTCTGGGATCGGATCGATCGGAAGCATGTGGACAACAATGAGGTGCACCAACAAATGCGCGATGAAGGTGAACAGTCTGCGGATGGTTTGGGAGGCAGAAAGAAACGAGCAGTCAGTTGGGGCTTCCCGGAAGGTTACGCATTTGCACCGGAGATGGCATCGTTCGTGGCGAATGGGAGTGGCGATGGGGGAACGGGACGCGGCAATTGGTCGATAAAGATTGAACCCGTGTCCGAGCGGCAACTGTTGCAGCAGTATCCAACGCGTGTGTCTGCCTTCCGCGCCGATTCGAGCGAACGGAACCGGTTGCTTTTGCGCAGCAGAAGAGACACTCCACCGGAAGGGGATCATCAGCACGGAGAAGGCACTGTGTCACCGGATGGTTCCACGGGTACGATGGCTGCGACGACCGCCCATCCGCACAGTAGTAGCGACATTGTGTTTGAGGAGAACGGAAGCCTTTCGTTCCGACAGATACTGAAGGGTGACGAGGGTTGGTACGCTTGTGCGGCAATAAACGAAGCGGGCAGTATCGTGAAAAAGATCCACATCAAGGTGATGGCAGAGGGTGAGGCACCGGGCAGGGATCCGATACTGGAGTACGAACAGCACCGGTGGGTTAACGATCAACAGTTTATCGTGCTAAACAACGTGTTTACCGTGTCCGCGAACTCGATCGGTATTACGTGGGACGTCACGGACAGTACGTCCCGGATGCAGCTCCGTATGTACTATCGCGTTGCCTCGAAACCGGTCGATTACTATCTGTACAATTCGACGTTTAGCAGTGTACTGACAACGAGCAACTTGAAGGAGTTAACGCTCACGGGACTTCGACCGTACAGCGAGTATGAAATCTTTGCGAGCATTCCCGAAGGTTTGGCGGGGTCCGTGTCGAATATACGGCGTGGCCGCACGCTAGACGGTCCACCATCGGCACCACCGATCGACGTGCGTGTTGGAGTGATAAATACCACGGCCGCTTTTGTACGGTGGTCACCACCTCCTGTACATCTTCTGAATGGAGAGTTGACAGGCTATAAGGTCCGTACTAGCTGTTGGAGAAAGAAAAATCCCTAGTTCCAGTATACTAAAACGAATTATTTCTTTACAGATACAAATCAAGTCAAATGCCACAAACAAAGTGTTAGGACAGATGTCGCTTAATTCTTCCACACAATCGGTCGTCATTAACAGTCTCACGCCTGGTGCGATGTATATTGCTCGTGTTGCTAGTCTAACAGCTGGTGGAATAGGTAGGTTGGGGTTTGAAGAGAATTCCTTAAAAATTCGGTCACACAAAATGCTTTTTTTTACAGGTCCGTACAGTTCTCCCACACCGTTGCACATGGATCCACAAAATATAGTGAGGTAAGAGTTGTTTGTTGGTGGAATTTATGGAGCTATTCGCTAACTATCAATTTGCTCTTCCCTAGATCCGATCCAACGCCAAGTTACTGGACCGCATCTTGGATGTCCGGTACGGCTATAGTCGTGCTTTGTGTCGGACTGATCAGTGCTGCCATTTTCGCGATCTTCTGGACGGTACGAAAGAAGCAAAGTGTTAAAGCATCCTACCCGGGACCCTCGGTTACGACAATTATACCGGACAAGCAGCATACGCTCTGGTTGCACGGGAATACGCTCGTAAAAGCACCGTCGCACTCGCTGGATCCACCCAGCACGTCCGAGTATGCTGAACTGACGAACAACACGATACAGTCCCAAACGATGGGCAAGATGATGATGGGTGGAAGCATTCCACCGGAACCGTATGCGACCGTAACGCTTCAGCGTGGTGGCATGATGACCCTCGGCGGACTTGGTGGTCCAAACGGTGGTGGCGGTGGCATGGGGCCAACTCTGTCCGAAGAATCGTGTCTTAAGTGCTCGAACGGTAATAGCCCGACGTCGAGCAACGAGTACAATGCACCGATGAGGGAACCGATCAACATATCGGACGTATTACCACCACCACCGGATCACCCGTATGGCACGTATCGGCCTCCGAACAATATGACGATCCGTACAAATCCAGCCGCCCTGTCTCCACAGATGATGCGAAAGAATGGGAATGCCGTTGGTGGTCAGGGGAATGGTCAACCCCGGTGGGACACACTTCCACCGCCGATTCCGAGCTTCCCCCAGAACTGGATCCGACCCCATCCTCATCAGCAACAGCAGCAGCATCACCATCCGGATATGTACAACAATGTGAACACGACGGAGAATGACTACGAAAGTGGGTCCGTTCTGTACGAACAGTGCTATCGCACGGGACCTCCGTCGAGTGGAGGTGCGAGTGTTGGTGGTGGCAGCGCTATGACCGATCCCATGTTGATCGGGGGCAATATCGAGTTCTTCAGTCAGGCGGGTGAACCCACGGAAGAGTTTTACCGCAACGTGAACCAGGAGTTCTCGGACGATATGGGTTTCGAGCCGGCGAGTCCACCGGCACCCTGTCCGGAAACGGTACCGTTCAACGGTGGCAAGTATCTCGCATCGTCCTCTAGCGAGAGCCCAATGATGACGGCTCGGAGACACAACAATGGTGGACGCGGCGGTTACGCGGGACATCATCTGCAAATGCAGCAGCACCATCAACAGCAGCTTCAGCACCATCAGCAGCAGCAACAGCAGCAGCTCCACGGACAAAACAGCGTGGAGCATAGCTCGGACGATAGTGATTGCGATTGTGGGAATGGTAGCAATGAGGGTCGGTGGGTACCCCGAACGAAACCACGATCACGGAGTCGCTCGAAATCTACCGATCGCAAGTACAACCGTAATCTCATACGATAAGATAGGAACGGGGATGGGAATGTCTCCTTGCTGGTGAGGAATCAGAAGGACAATGGCTGTTAGCCGTTCAGCTGAGGCTAATCTTTCTTCGCGAATACGATAAAGAGGAAAGAAGGCATTTTTGCCGAGTAGGTTAAGAAGGGGGGAGGCGATCGATTGGCGTGCGAGGGGAACAACACGCGTATCAACTCATCCTATCAAACGTAAAAACAATAACATACACACACACACAAATACCAAAACATTCAAAAGTACGTATTAACGCTACCTATGGCTTTCTCTTCAGTAATTTAAAGAGCATTTCAGTCTCTTGTAGCCCTCATAGGGGAGGCATATTCTTCTCAGAATAACGCTTTTTTCTTATCTTCCCCACTCATTAGTCATCGGGCGATACTAGCCGATATATCATGCCATCATCAAAGCAGACGTATAACATAGGCACATAATAAGGGGTAGTGTATTTATTTAGTAAGTGCAGTAGAAGAAGCGTTAGTAAAGTAACAGTTACAATACCAAACACTAAATCGCCGCATCCGATCGGCGACCTATCAAACACGAGCCGCACATTCAGCATCCGCGAAGAATGGTGCTGTTCTTGAAGAGACCTTTTTGAAGATGGTCCTCTTTTGGGGAATGTTCAGGGGTCTTGCGTGTGTGTTATCATCAGCTAGCTTCCAATTAATTAAGTAAATCACTGTAGTTAAGTGGTCCGATCATACGCATGAATTGAGGCATATGGGTAAATGGAAAGTTCTTTAAATCAGAAATACAAGAGGATTTTTGAGAAGGTTGCCCATTGCTTGAAAATTATACTCAAGTTCTCAAGTTCTGAACACGGTATATTTGGAACTGTAGCTCATCACTGAGTAAACGATTCGGAAGGCAAAAGGACAGTTCGGACTGTACAGGACCGTGGTTTAATAACAATTCCTTCCTGTTTTGCTTTACATTTTAAGTTATTGAAGTGTACCGGTGCACTTAACGGCTCTTAAAAAAAGAAAATTCGTTCTTATGTTTACAATATTAATAGTAATCATTTACTGGGCAAACATAGAATTGACGGTACTTTCGAGCTGTCGTTTAGTTGCATTAAAGCGCAACAAAAATATTAATTTTATGTTCAATTATCGTTATTCGTTCGTATCTCTCACTACCAACTTTGAGGATTCTCTTAGCATAGATTTGAAAAAATGTTCGATAGAAGTTGCAGGAGAATTTAAATTCAAATGTTTGGATAGCTCGTTGGAAAGTAATTAAAGTTTTTCAATTCTACATATCAATTTCCACTTTATTTGATCGAGTATAAAACACAACCTATTGCTCTTAAGCAATGTACAGGCGGTTGTCGGAGCAATGGATGTTTCTTAAAACATAATTCCCGATGTACATTTACAAACTTCTCTTGCTTTAATATTCATTTTTGTAAAGTTACCATAAACCAAAGCTACGATTTTGTGCCATTGATACCTGAACGAAGATGGCACGTTTGAACACAACTCACGCAGCTCGTTTGAGAGGAAGCCAAAATGATGAGCTTCTGCCTTCCCAAAGATGGGCAATAAATTTATTGTCCCGGCTAGTATACCACACACTGAAGGAATAGAAAAAAACACAACATAAAAAGAGGATAAAGATTGTTGATTTTCGGTTGAAGGCTTCGAGCAATATACGACACAAGAAGCATTTAATACATACACACACAAACACATTGCACGATGAAAGGCACGCAGAAGGATTGTTCCTGAATAGTATCGTTTTTTCGTTGGAATTGTTACAACAGATCGAGAGAGAGAGAGTTTTATCAGTCTCGCTCCCTGTACAGATGTTCTTCGAAAATTTGTGTAACTGCTTCAGTTCGTTCGTTTGTTGTCGTGTTCCCTTATTTCATTGATGTTCGTCCGTTCTGGTTTGGTTTACAAGTTTGCCAATTTGGTGAGCATGTTAGGTGTTTACAGAGATGCAAATTACAACAACAACAACAAAAAAGAACAAAACAAGAAAGTACTGTACAGCAAATCACATATATCTATATATATATATACATTAATATAATATATATAAATATATATATACACCAACTCAATAATCAGTAGAACGTAGGGATGTGCGCTGCTTAGTGAATAGCACGATCGAGGCGTCCTTCACGGTTTATTACACAGATCGGCCAAAAAACAAAAATAACACCGAACGATATCAAGCCACGCAACGGAATCGCAAATGAACGTAGAAAAAGGACGAGAATCAGCTCTTAAGATCAACTCTCTTAGCAACAAGCAACAAGGAAGGAGTTAGGAAGCGAAAAGGTGTGCATAATGACCGAGAGCAAACGAAACAAAACGAAGGGTCCCAAACCAGCAGCAGCAAAACAAACAAATCAAAAACATATGACACAACAACAAAAAAAACAAAACAAATCGACCGCAAAGTATAATATAGAAATGAAATATTATATCAACTGTGATAATGTAATTGAAAACAAAACAAACAAAACTCTAAACAAGGGATTCACGCGGAGGATAGAATGCACAATGCAGCAGAACTTTAAAAGCGAATCGTGCGCCCCAGGCATGTTACTGACCTGGTTTGGGCGTTTGTCGGTTCGGTGTCGTGTGGCATGTTCGCTGCAACCCGATTCGGAAGCAAACTTGAATCGTTACACCTCACGGGAAGTCCACAACCACAACAAAAAAACACATCCCAATGTTATTCTTTCCCGACCTTGTGAATCTCACTCGATGTAAGTTAACGCGAGATTGAGTTATGCACCATCACCTGCGTCAGCAATTTGTAGAGCTGGTGTGTTGTTTGCTATTTTTTGGGCCGCAGTAAGGAAACCGGAAAACAAAATGCTAAACTGAAAATTGGACTACTTCTGACGATGGTAAAAACAGTACACGGAGGAGCACACAGGCGCATTTAACAACAGCTAAACATTATGCATTACACATATATAATAATAATAGTATTATATGAATTAATTTACTGCCTTAAACAAAACGTAGCTAATAAACGACGAGTGTGTGTGTATGTGCGTGGGACGGTGAGAGAACAAACGGCCATGAAGAAAAAGCCAGTTGCATTAAACAGTGTACGATCGTACACAAGCGCTTGTTTGATATAGAATATGGAGGGGAAACACAAAAAAAGGATACAGATTTGAAAGTTTTGAGCGTTCAATTTTTGGAACATATTTCGGAAACTTTTGCATGTGAAAGAAGGGACGAATCAAACACACAAAAACCAAACGAGTGCTGTAAACGATCAAGGCAAATCAGGCAAACAAGGTGCGCAAAAATCGACAAGAAAAGGAAAAAGAAGAAAACTGAAATGCAACCATAGTGCATTGTCCGCAATTGAAACAAAAGCATAATAAACTAACCACAGCCATAGGGAAACTGGAGCAAAATGGCGAATGCAAAGGGAAAATGAAAAGAAATCAGACAAGAGACTAAACAACCGGAGGAAAGTCAGCGAACACACAAAGGAGTAAACACACAAGAAAGCAAGTAAACTCAAGAAGACTTATTTTACATCATGATTATTCTGATTGATAAGTATATTATTACCAACCTAGTGGATGTATCGTATAGGGACCGGCATTAGAGCTATAAAAGGGACAGCATTAAGCGTTCGGGAAGGCTGGCATACAAACATAAGACAAAGTTCTCGAGGGTAAACAAACAAACTTTATGAGCGAGTAGAGACACGCCATTCTGCGAACCGGTCAATGCGGGAATGGTTGCAATCGTACTGGCAGCACAAATAGGGAAAGTGGTAGTGTTAAGAAGCCATGCTTTAGAAAGCCGACAAAACGTAGCAGGAAAACGGAACAAATCAAAAGTAAGCCAACAGACCGACAGCTCATATATACTTGCATGCGTTTAGCGAAACCTTTAATCTTTACCATTAATTACGAAAAGCGAAACTAAAACCAGCCAACAAAACTATTTATGAATCCTAATCATAGTGCGCCATTAACGAAAGCCATTACACCCACTATCAGACACGTACACACATTTGATACGAATAGGAAAAAGGGGATGATCAGCGTGAAGGAGCACGAAAGGTCTTGTGCCGTGGCCGACACACCTTCCAATCCAGTCATAATCCAATCAGTTATTAAGATACTACCTACCTTTAAGAACGTTGCATAGTCCGCATAATTCTATACATTCTCTTGCCTCTCTAAACTAGAACGCGCGTATATTCCCCAAGAAAAGAAAAACAGTCAAACACATTCAAACAGATCACACTAGCACACTCACAAAACTGGAGGTAGAATGAACGAAGCACAAAAGGTGACTTTTTAGTGTTTGTAAGTGTTTAAGTACGTTGGATTTAAATTATAATAATTTTCCTTACGGTAAATATTAGTTTTACAAACCTGTTCATAAACGTCTAATGATTTGAATCGATTTACTGCATGCCAAAGCCTCCATCATGTTGAAATGCCATTTTTATCTGTTTCGTGCTTAGAACTATGTGCCATAAATTGATTTATATTGATTTAAATTTACACACTCACACACACACTGCCTGTTTGCATGCAAACTTTGTGTAGAGTTCGAATTTCGGAGGTAAAAGAACAAAAGCCAAACAAACGAGAAGAACGAAGAACAAGTATATACGAAAACTGAGGAAGAAATCATTCATGAGGGCCCAACATTGATTGACTATAGTAGCGTTACTGGTAGTGAACGAAATGGAAGGAATAGCATAACTTGCGTGAAAGCACATTTACAAACACCCAATACAAACAAGCACACATTACAAAACACATGCATACTCTAGCGCAAATTTAATCTAATCCCGAAAGTAAATTAAAAGACGACAAAAAAATGAGAAAAAGTAAGCCATTGAGCGAAGGAAAACATAACCATAGAAGTAAAAACAAATAAAAAAGAAACAACTCTATTCTCTTCAATCTTTATATTTTTTTTCAAAAGTATTTCGCTTTCTCGAATCCGCTTTTCTCGCGCGCTAGCGTTTTCTCTCTATAATCAACCGAAAACAAACAAAATGGAAACGAATCGTTAAAACAGAACTATACCTACCTAACGAGAAGTCTGTAGCAATACTTGGAACACTGAACCAAGAACCGTGTGGACGTGTGCGCACCAAGCAAACAGAGAAAGTGCGGTTATGGCATCAGCATAAGCAAAAGAAAGGGAGAAAAAACAAAAATGCAAAAACAAAAGTGTTATGAAACATATAATGCAGCCAGTTCACTTTAGGTAAGTAGCGATTAACAAAACCAAAACAAAACAAAATACGGCGTAGAAAGGAAAACATGTAGTGTGTAAGCGAATAAACTAGTAGAGAGAGGGAAAAACGAGGAACAAAAATGGGAGAAAAGGGAAAAAATAATCAAAGAGATGCAAAACAAAGGAAAAAAACGTTTTTTGGGCCATAATATCGATTAATGATGTTTCGTTTGTTTGACCGTTCTGTTTTTTGGAAGTAAGTAGCGAGAGTATTTCCTCTCCGCCCCCCCCCCCCACAGAATGCTGTGTAAAAGTCGCAAAAGCAAAGCAAAACAAAAATGAAAAATTAGACGATAAACGCAAATTAACAAAAAAAAACGCAACTTTTTAGATGATAGTTTTAAAAAAGGCGTACCGTGGGGGGATGCAGTAATGCAGAAAGCATTAGGAAACGTAAAGCAAATAATGGATAAACCATCCAAAACACAACCACCCACAAACAAAAGACAGCAGAAAAGAGTAACACAGAAAGGGGAAAGCACACACAAAAGACAAACAACTGAGCAAAACATACGAAACATACAGTTCGGAGTGGAAAAAAGCGGGCAAACCGGAAACTCCGCGCAGTACAGTACGGATAATAAACTAAACTAATACAGGTGCAGCGCCACGGTGGATAACAGGCAAACAAAACCAATCCATGACACACGGAATCAATCCTATCTCTTACAAACATAAGTAGAAATGCAAAATGAAAACTCAAAACAGTCGAATAACCCAAGGAAGGAAGCGAAAGCGAGCGAAAGGAGGATGGAAACATAACAGCCACAAAACAAAGGTGAAACAAAAGTAACTAGAGAAAACTAATAATGAAGCAACAAAACAGCATCAACATGAACATATAGTAATAAATAAAGAGAAACAAAACAAAATGAGCAGGTTAGCAGTTTTCCATTGAAAAAAAGTAAATAAAACACAGATTTTTGCGTATTGGTTTTCGCGGGTCCAAAATGTCCGAAAAATATCTTTGTTATCATTTTCAATAAATGCGCCTTTTTTGTTCAGTTTTTTTTTTAAATTTACATAAAACGTGTAATTAGGGCTTAAGGTATAGTAGTGCGAAAATCCGATAGACGGCGCTAGCCTCAAGGTGTTTGCCTATATGACGCCTTCAGTATCAAAAATAGTAAGAAATAATCTAAAACTCTAAATTTAATCTAAACTGAAAATTTAAACTGATCTAAATTTGAATAATTATTGACTTTTTCTATCATTTATCAAACGAAAACAACATGCAACAACAATGGATGGGGAGCTGGAGCAGAGCTGGCATACACCTACCGTATACATCGGCATGTTTGTCGTTGCCCCTGGCAAAACGCAGTAATCAATCGTGGAACGTGTACGCCACAAGAAAACAACAACGTTGTTCCCTAACAACCGTCTCAATGGAAAGAACGCAAACAAATCACAACACATCGGGGGCTGTTGCGACGATGCGTGCATGTTGTGTGTTCTTTGCGCCACTTTGCCAAAGCATCCAAGAGCCTTCGGTAAAGCGGTACTGGTTATTGTTGAGTGAAAATCGCTATTTGTAGTTCTTGGTGGTACGGTATATTGTGTTCATGAGGACGTGTCACACCCCAGATCAAGCTTGTGTGTCTCAATTGTACAGAGTGTAAGCAATGTCGTTGCTAAGGATAGGTATCGTGCTCCTATTCACCAGCGGATGGGTACCGATTGGTCAAGCAAAGTATGTCGAAGGTCATCTCAAAACATCCGACGTAAGTGCCTAAAAGGTTCCTGCATGGATACATTCATTAATATCGCCTCTTTTGTCTCGGTATACTCTTCAGAACTGGGCATTCCTGGCTAGGTTTTGCTTTCTATCTGGCAAAGGAAGGTACGAGTACCTGATCGAGTACGAAAAGAAGCTGGGCGAATTGAAGTTGCTCCTGTACTACGATGATCGAACACAGTGGCCTGCAATCTACAAAACAGACAAGGCAAGTTTAAATAAATTCCTCCCATTCGAACAGGTACATCCTTAACCTTGTTACGTTTTTTTCTCATCATCAGACATGTACCGAAAAACTGTCCGTGCTACACCCGGAAGACAATCAGATCGTAACGCTTTCCCCGCGTACGCCGTACAATCTCTACTCCGGCTGCCATCTGCGTACACCGACGGCGAAAGAATCACCGGACGATCCACTACCGAGAGGTAGTGGCATTACGACGACACGCGCACCACCAAGCGGTCGAGGATCTCCAGCCGGGCCGGGAGCGTCAGGAGGCGACATTAAACCACCGGACGATGATGCACAGTACTATGATCAGTTCCTGAAAACAAGCACCACAGAGCCAGAATTCGCCTTCGAAGAAACCACCGGAGGCAATGGGACGGAGGACCCACCGTACGAGATACTACTCACATCGTCGAGCTCCATTCAAGGATTCGTCGGCGATAATGGTGAGGTGAACTTGCTGGAAAATAGTACCGATTATCGGCTGCTGGTCGAGCAACTATTCCCGGGTGTGGATGTTGCGGTTGGGGAGCAAACCGAGCGGCCCACCAATGGAACACGCCTGCGACGTGCAGCACCGACGGGAAGGTACGAAACACGCCTCATAGTGAGCTGTAGTAACTTCGGGAGCTTTACAAGTTCGCGAGAACGTTGGTGGTATATAGCGGTCGCTAACTGTGATGGAGCTGGCAAAGGGCTCGACGTTAAGTACCGGTTCCGGATGACAAACGGTCCACCGGGAGATTTTTGGCATGAGCATTTCTCCGCCGATGAGATGTGTAAGTACACTGGCTAGACGCCTGGTAGGAGGACTTCTGTGATACGATTGCTCCTTTCTTGCAGACATTCCTCCCATTCTGTTGGCCGAATCCATCGCGTATAGTATGCTGCTGCTGGCAGTATTCATCTGTGCCGTTGAGCTAAAGGCACGTCACCTTTACCATTGTACCTATCGTCTGTTTACGCTGAGCGTGCTGTTGCAGTGGTTCGGCATATTGTTGCTGAGTGTCACGTGGACCAAGTATGCCGTGTCCGGCATCGGTCCATTTCCCAACTTTGGCGGTATCTTCACGAGCGCTAGTGAGATCTCATTTCTTCTACTGCTGCTGCTGATGGCGAAGGGTAAGCAATCGATCTACTCCTTGAGCTACTGGAACTCATCACAAGTTGGATCTTTTTTAGGTTACACCATCACAAGGGCACGGCTGAAAACCTGTTCCACGGTTAAAATTACCATCTTCATCAACCTGTACGTGGTGGTGTACGTGTCGCTGTACATCTACCAGGCGGAAGCATTCGACCCAGGTGAAGTGCTGAACCTGTACGAATCGCCGGCCGGGTTCGGTTTGGCCGGACTGCGATGTGCCGGTTGGGTGTTCTTCATGTACGCGTGCGCCGCTACGATCAGGAAGTTCACGGAGAAAACACCCTTCTACTACCCATTCACAATGCTCGGTTCGCTGTGGATACTGAGCGGACCCGTCCTCACGCTGCTCGGTGTTAGCGTGCTCGATCCCTGGGTACGTGAATCGGTCATGCACGGTGCGCTCGGTATGGTTGCTTTTGCCGGCCATTTAGCGTTTCTCTGGCTGACGTGGCCATCACGTGCCAATCGCAGCTTTCCTTACCATGTGCGCACGAATCACGTGGGTATATCGCACGGTGAGGACGATGAGGTCACGTACCCGAAACATCCCTACGAACCAACTACGCTGGTGCATCATCACAACCATCCGCTCCAACATCAGTATCCGATTGCTCCGCCGGAAACGGTGCTACAGAATGGGCATGGGAATGGTTTCCTGGTGCCACTGTCCCGGGGCGATGGCCTGTACGATCAGTACCTTCGCGAGCGCGACATCTATCACAGTACCTCGACACCGCTCAGTTACGTATCGTTCCCGGCACCGGCATCAAGGGAGAATGGTACCACAAACGGCGTACATAGAGCGGAACCAACACGCAACGGGACCTCGATAAATAGTCCGGCTATGAATGGGAATGCCTTGAGGTCGGAACAACCCGAACCAGTACGGTCGAACAACCGAAACTCGCTGGCACTGGAGGTTGAGGCGGATCTTTCCGGTCATCCTTCGCTCGAGGTTGCGGAACAAGTGTCGAGTAATGCACCGCTCAGTGGTAACGGATCGATCGCATCTGTACCGATCGAGCGACAATCATCCGGCGGTGGTGGAGAACGGGAAGAGAAACGACCGTTCAATCCCTTTTTGGCCGGTGCTAGCAGTGGCGGCCTCGGATCCGGTGAAGGAAGTCGCAAACCGAACAAAATTATCCTACCCAGCCTGGAACACGGTCAGCAGCAGCAGACGGCAGGTCCGGTAATAGTGGGAACCGAAGCTGTGATAGAACAGCCAGCAGCAAATGACAGTGGTGGAGGTAGTAGTAACACCGTCCCAAAGCATCTCTTTGCGGCAAAGCGAGATCCGTGAGGGCGGAGTGTCCAACAAAAGTGGACTAACCTGTCTGTTATCGCACATATGCGTGTGTGTGTGTGTGTTTTGTGTCGTGATTTGCCACCTGTATTCACACTCTCTTTCTCTTTCTGGTTCTGGGTTTTCAATAAGTTGCGTGTGGCACAGCACCTGGCAGCACTGGTTTTTGTGCGCTGGTCTAATGTTGAGGTTTTTCGGATACGTGATACGCGTTTGCCTTACGTAGCGCAGCAATAAAGATGCAGAGGTGCAACTCGATTAGATATATCACACATCTGGAATTGTTGCTCATGGTCTTGAGAAATTCACCCCAGCGATCTTCGTTTCTAACTACCGAATCTTTAAAACTTCGGGCAAACCCACTCGATCAAACAAGTCCGTGCCTACTGCGTTGGAGAAATTTCCCACAATGTCTACTAAGACGGTTAACCACTATTGTTACCTTCAATACCATTTTATTCATCTCGGATGTTCATCGAAACTGTCGAAAGTTTCACACCGCTTGTCACGCTCCTTACCGCGTGCTATTGAGCGATTCTTCGAGGCAACTGCATTACTCAGCCATTGCTCCATCTTCTTAAACTTCCCGAGGTACTCCGGCGTGATGTCCATCCTAATTCCAAGCTTCAACATATTGCGCACCAACACATTCTCCTTGAGATGTACATTCATCCCCGAACCGAACATATTCCGCAAGCAAGTATACTGATGGTTAATAGCCCAACTGTCTAGCAGCAGTGTTTCATCTGCAAACTTGATTCGAATTTCAGGCGTTACATCTTCCTGCAGGTAATGCAGCACGTCCCGGAAGATGGAACGTTGCAGTTTGCAAGCCTCTTTTGCCTGGAATCGATATGCGTCTTTCGAAAGGCCTTCAATGGTATCTATCAGATCAGGGAGATCATTATGAAGAAAGTTTGTATCGTGTTGAACGCTCAATTCGTACACCAAGGCAAGTGTCTTGCCGCTTGCAGTACGTACTGTCAGGCAGGTACTTTCAAGCATTCCAACGAGATAACTTGTAGACAGCAGAACACCATTGCTTATCTGCTCAACGATGCTTACGGGCGTTAGGAGTGTCAGTAGCAATGACCAAGAATTCATCACCTTCGCGTAAAGATCACCATTTTCACCATGTTCAATGCTACTGTTTTGAAGTACCTCTTGAAGCATTGTCATTAGTGCCAAAATTTCTACCGCGTCATCTTCACCAAAGAAGAACAATAGTCCCAAAACAGTGCAGCATTGTAGTCGTGCGTTGGAAATGACCACGCTACAATCTTTCACTATAGGTATCAAAACCGGTTTCATCAGCTTCACGATTTCAGTAACGTCCTCTATCGATGCACTCTGGACCATCAACAGTGGAATGACATTAGCAGCGCATATTAGTTCTTGCTGCTGTCCCTTTCTGAGTGATCTTTCTATAGATGCCACCAGCGCCATCTTACGGTTAACGAGCGAATCAGGGATGTAGTAATGCATCTATATCTCACTCATGGTGTCGTATGCGTTGATACGCGTTTGTTGTCGCTTACAGGACACATCCTCGAACGCTTGCACCAATTTTTCCCGAAGTTCAAACTTACCGGACGCCATTTTGGTTTTTGAGCAATTTCTGTTCCTTTTACTGTGAAATTCTCATTCAAAGGTGGGAACCTGTCAAATCACGCAAGGTCAAAGCCTACTAAGGCATGTTTCGGATTAAAAACAGAGAAGAAGCGAAGTAAAACACAGCCTAAAACGAATGGTTCATATTAAATGCAACAATGAAGCAATATGTTAATACTTTATTTTCATTTCCTTTTCACACATGTTTGGTTTTGTTTCATATCATTGTTTTTTTTTGTTCCGTATTTCTCAAAACTATACTTTATCTGCAATTCTGTAATTGTTCTTCTCCCCTTTACTTTATATATGTATTTTTTTGTTTCTGTTTTCCTGTTTTACGGGTGTTTTCAAGTTGCTTTGTTTTATTTACTCTTTTTTGTTTAGTTTTGTTTCACAGTGTTGCTCTCAGGTGAAATGATTTGTTCCATGCCGGTCGTTTGTTTTGTTTTATTGCATATTAATATTATTTCCTGTTTCTTTTTTCTTTTTTTTTCTTTTTCGTTCCCATTTCTTCATTATTATCAAACACTACCTTCTGCGTGCAGGTCCTTCCACGTAGTAACATTGTCTTTCATTGTTTTGTTTGTGTGTGTATGTTTTTCTGTATGTTATGAAGTGTTTGTTTTTACATTTCGTCTTTTTTCCTCGCTTTGTTTCATGCTTTCAAAATGGTCTCTGTTGCTTCTCGTATCTAATAATAGTTACACAATATATCCCTATTTTATAGTGCCTTAACTGTAGTTTTAATATCTTCCTCTTTACCTTCTTTCAGTTTTACATACATGAGCGTGCTCGTACTGTATCGCTTCTTCGATTTGGATTGTTTTTTTTGTTTCAATGGGATTTTCTTCCAATCTCAACAAAATATGCTGCCTTATATTTGATGCTGAAAGAACCTTATAAAGTAACAGTCTCATCATATCTCGTCCCACAAACCGTTTGCCGTCTGTCATCTCGAGTTAGTAGTACAGTAATTAGCAGCAGCAGTAGTAGTTGTGTTCCCTTTTTCCCACCAAACCAAACCAAATCAATCAATTCGATGCTTCTAACGCATCTGTTCTGTTATTTTTTTCTGTTCTGTTGTTAGTGCCAACCACCTTCGTTTTTTGTCTTTTTTGTTTTCTTTCCTTTTTCGTTTCACTTTTTTCGCCTTTGTCTATAGTAACAATTTTTTCTTTCATTTTATTGCCCTGTTTTCATGCCCCTGAAAACGTAAAACGCACACCCACTTAGAGAGAGAAACATATCACTTTTGTTTTTCAATGCTTATGGTTTTTTGCTTGTTTTATTTGTTTGTTGTATTAAAATCAGTTTATTTTAATTGTCTTATAGTGTATAAATAAAAAAACGCACATTTAATCAATTAAGGAAACTCATTTTCTCTCTCGCTTTCTCTTACTCCCTTTCTCGCTTCGTTTGCTGCTCTGCTAGGTTGTTTGCTGTTTACTTAAAAATTAAAAGTAAGAAATGGTTCTTTTCCGTTTTTTTGTGTTTTTTAATTATCTTCTACACATAATCCCTTTTTGTGTGTGTGTGTAAGTGTATGTGTGTTGTTTTGTGTTTTTCTTTTGATTTGCTTTTGCACCGGTATGTGTTCTACTAGCAGCACGCACGCACACACACACACACACACACACACACTCATACATTCAGCAACTCTTTTTCATCACTTATCATTTGCTTCTAGTTGGGAGTTTTTCACTTAATGGTTTGTAACTTATCTTAAAAGGAAAAACAAGGAAAAAACTCTTAACACAAACCTAACCTCACTTACACGATAGGGGGAGGGGCTTTCTGTTTTCTTTTTTTTATGCAAAAATGTACTTGTTTTTCTTCTCGTTTTCTTTTTACAAACACACACACATTTTATTCGATCGTCCTCGCGCTCATTTTGTTTGCCGCTGTGTTGAATCAAATTCGAAGCTATCCAGAAGAACAAAATCGTAAAATTGAGCTAATAAGGGAAACAAAAACAGAGGTAAAGCAACAAAGAACTGAACAGACAATAAATCTATACGAAAGATAAAAATAATGGAAAATAAAACGATACAAAGATAATAAAAGCAATTGGGTCTACACAAGTTATATAAAGGCCTATTAAAACAAAACGCAGCAACAAACCAGACTTCTCGTGAGTCTGGCTTTCACAAGCAAAAAAAAAAAGATGTCAATAAATAAACTACAATGTACGTAAACACTAGACACAATCGTGTGTTATGCAAATTGAACAATTATAGAAACGAATTAAGCAAAGAAAAAAAAGGCATAATGTGAAACGATCGTTCTTTTTCTGAAAAAGAACCACAATTTGATTAATGTAACCCTAGTAAGAGAAAGGTAAAAAAAAACAAACAGTAGATAATAAAACTAGCTCAAAACAGGATAAGAATATGAGAGTAAAGGATAAACGAAACAAAACGAACAATGGGTTTTTCCAAAGTTCTAAAAAGGAAACAAGTAAATTAGAATTTAAAACTTGACTTCAACCCTAACCTTTTACACGCACACACACACTCACTCATTCGCACGACAAGAGCCGCTATTTACATATACGCACAAACTCACACACACACACACGTAAATATATCTCGCACTTGTTGGAATTAAAATTAGAATAAAATTACAATAATATATTAATTAATAAGAAATGATGCGCTACATTAATATGCTAGGCAATCGCTATCTCTCACTTAGCTGATCGATCTCCCGATCCGGCTACTAAAACTGAGGGGAAGTTCACCTTCTCTTTGTGTGTGTGTGTGTGTGTGTGTAAGTGCGTGTGTTTTTGGAGGGGTGGAAAAAGGGAGTTTTCAAAATGAAAATGACTGCAAGAGAACAGAAAAATGCTTAAGCAAATCAGTTCAATCTCATTTCTGCTCTCTCTTTATCTTTTCCCTTTCCCACTCTCTTTTTTTCCTTTCCACATTCACTTGTGTTGTTTTGTTTGTTTCATTGTCTTGTTCTTGAGTGTGTGTGTGAGTCTGTGTGTAATAGTAATAGTGTTTGTGAATCTTTTCATTGCTTTCTTTTTTTAAATTCTTCTTCTCCCCGTTTCTGCATCTACTTTCCTGTAAGAATCTCATTTTTATGTGTTTTTACTTATGCCTTGTTTACCGTTCTCTTCATAGCTCTTGTTTTTTTTTCTCTAATCTTTCCTCTCTCCGGCTCTTTTCCTTTTTTTTCGTATCACACGCACACATGCTTACTCACACACACACACATACTTTCATATCTGGTATTTTTATAACGTTTCGTTAAACTATTTTTTTCTTTTAATCTGCGGAATTATAGTTTTTTCTTCTTCTTTTGTATAATTATTTGTTTGCTTATTTTTGTTTGTGTTTTCTTCTTCTTCTCGTTCCTTTTAATCTCTTGGTTTTTTCTTACTTCCTCTCTCCCTCCGCATGCGCCTGTGTGCGGCTTTCGTTTTGTTCTGTTTTTGAATATGTTTAGTTTTGTTTGTCACCTTTTAAGCTCCGCTCCGCTTTGCTTTTCTGGTTCTTGTATTGCATTCTTTCCATCCACCGCACGTTCACTATATCGCTAAAGAGCTATTTACAAATAACGTATTTCCATTTCCCTTTTTTGTTGTTGCTGTTGTTGTGTGTTCAGTTTGTATGTGCCTTTCCAGAGCTAGGGTATTTGCAGTTAACATTGTTTGCTTAGTATATTTCATTTGCATTTTCTATTCTTTACCTTTCTTTTTGTTTGTTTTGTATTCTATTTCATTCAATTGCTGCCTTTTTCGTTTTACCTGATTCTGATTCCAGTGTTGCATCTTCATTAGACTTTGTTTTTTCTTCCTTTTTTGCTTTGTTGCCTACTCACCAGCGCTGTGCTTTTAAATCATCATTTCTTTTCGTTAAAAAATCGCTATTCCATTGCATTGACAAAGGACATAAATGACAATTTCTCTGATCCACTGTTCTAAATAGTTTTCTGTATTTCTTCCCTCCTTGTCTTCTCTACTCCCATTCTCTCTGCTTCTGGCGGGTGTGCTTATTATAATGTTTGCCTTTTGTTTTGTGAGTGTCTTGTATGTGTCTGTTTCAAACCGCTTCCACAAGGGATAATTGGTAATTCGTGTGTGTGTGTGTGTGTGTTTGAGTGTATTTCTACTTCCTTATACATATGTTGCTCTTGTGCCACGCTACGACGAGGGAAGGGGTTTGCTACTGTACACATTCTTATCAATGAGAGTGAGTTGCGTGTGAGTGAGTGCGGAGGGGGTTTGTGTATTTCTGATGTCTTGTTTAAACGGTTCAATCTGCCGCCTTTGTTTGTGTTTTGTTTTATTCGCTTCTCAGCTTTATAGTTTGGCTGTTATTTAATCAATTTTTCTCTGCTGTGTGTTTTCTTTTTTTTTTGTTGTGTTTTAATACCGCCTCGCGCACACATACGAATCGAGCTGCTCGTGTGAGGTTTCTTTTTCCCATCTTCTTAATTCTAATCTCTTTTTTCCCACCTACAAACTATTTCTATATAATGCTACAATCTTTCATCACTTCCCACACACACACACACACACACACACACTTGTAATCACACTAGGATTTCTTTTTGCACCGATCTTGACACCGGCCTAAGCGCACCGGAGGAGTCACCCGGTGAAGACATGCGCTGGTTAGTGCCCATGCCTTCCCCTCCCCCGCCATGGAGAGCCTCCGGGCGGCTTTTAGTTTACATCATTGAGTTACTGCTGTCGACTCGCGCACGCACACACACACACACACACAGCCTGCCTGATTCTCTTGTCTGAATTCCTACGAACGGGTATCGATCGGTCGGTGGAAAGCTTTCTTTAATAAAGAAGAAGAAGAAAAATATCGAGATCTATTAAGAGGCCACACATTGTGCCTCCTCCACCACAACCCACCCCCCATCCCTAGGCTCATCTCCGCTTACTCTGTTTTATAGTGTTGGTTGTCCTCCTAGTGCGCCAGCAGTTTGTCGCTTTAGTGCTGTTTTTGGCTTCACAATTGTATTCTTCGCTCCGTGTGGACACGCACACGCACACGCACACCCTCACCAACCCGTTTTGGTCGAGAACACTAAAATACTATAATACAAACCACCACTTTGCTGACTGTTGCTGACCGCGGTTCTTGTATGATGTTTTGTTTTGTGATGGGGTGTGGGCGTTTGCGCTTTCCTTTGCGCACTGTTAGGCTTCTGGCCGCTTCTTATCTTTGTCTTAACGCATTAAAAATTTGTACAGGATGTGTAGATGTCAGTTTCGTCTGCTTGCCCTCGCCTTCCATCGCATCTGGTCTGCCTCTTGTTGGTTACTTCGGTGTTTTTTTTTGTGTGTTTTTGCGGTGTCTTACGCCTCGAGTAGGATCTTGTGGATGGTGGGATTGGTCGCGGTGGCACTACTGCTGTTGGGGCTACTGCTGCTGCTGGTGGCCACTACGACCGTGGTTGCAGCCGCTGCCACCGGTGAGATGGGTGACGGTGACGTGGAGGAGGAGGACGAGGACGCGGTCGGCACCAGGGGCCGTTGGACGACGGACACCACGCCGACCGGTGCCGGCGAGGGTGACTTCTTCGACAGGTTCAACGGTTGCTGGCACGGATCGAGGGAGGTGACGATGGTGCTACCGCTGCCGGTCCCGCTGCTGCCAATGTCGACCTTCAGCTCGATCAGGCGTGGGGATGGTGTGAGCGGTGGCGCAACGACCACCGACGATGGGGACGCCGGTGGTGCCGGTGAGGTCATCGTGGAGTGGGGCGACTGGAAGTAGCGGATGCTCGTCGACGAGGAGGAGGACGGCGAGGCCGCGGACGGTGGTGACGAAACGACCGAGAGGGATGAGGAGGAGGACGATGAGGAGGACGTGTCCGGCGGGGTTAGGCTGCCGGGGGAGGGTGTCTGCTGGGCACGGTGCCCGGTCGTGGTGATGACGCTCGCCGCGGCACCGCCCCCGTGTATGACCTGCTGCCATCGGCCGGCCGTCGCCGACGTGGAGGACGAACCACCGAACGGACACCCATTCGGGGCGGACGACGCAGCAGGACTGCTGCTCGATGACGAGGAAGAGGTGGTGGAGGAGGAGGACGGTGCCGGAGATACGGCGGACACGGTCAGATGGGGCGAGGCACGCTGAAACACCCCGCTAGCGGTCGGTCCGCACACCAGCAGACCACCCTGCTGCTGCTGCTGCTGCTGCTTGATGTAGTTCTGCTGCTGCTCCTGGGCGGACTCGCGCATGATGTAGTTGTGGATGATGTCCGTGCGCTTCATCTGCTCCGGCGTCATGCGCGGCTCCTCCATCAGTGACTTGGCCAGCACGGAGTGCGTGCTCGAGAGGGACGAGTAGGTGTGGTGATGTTGCTGCTGCAGCTGTCCGGCGATCGGTGGCTGCGGACTCGACCTGGCGGAGGACGACTGCAGGAAGCCGGAGCCGGCGGTACTGCTGCTGCTTTGGTGGGACTGTGTCTGAGGTCGCGTTAAATGCATGTGCAGCTGCGACTGATGGTGCTGCGGTGGCGATGGTGCCGCCGCCGTCACTACGGACGACTGCTGCTGCGGCTGTACTGCGGCAGGTCTGGGTGAGGAAGAGGACGCAAGCACTGTCGCCACGATGGGCGAACTGGAGGCGGAGGAGGAGGAGGAGGAGGAGGAGGTGGCGGATGTCGTCGAAGAGGATGCCGCTTCCGCCTCACTCTCGCGGTGGCGCATAGCGCGGAACTTTTTGTGCGGCTTGTACGCCTCATCCATCAGGCTGTTGGTGTCGTACAGTGGTGGTGCCTGCAGCACACGCTTCAACACCGGCATATTCTCGACGCTCGCATGGCGCGCCAGCGATTGCTGGTGGTGCGCCTTGCCCTGGTTGTTGGTGCTGCTGCTGCTGCTGTTGTTGTCCTCCAGCGTTGGATCTTCGAGCGATGACCGCGGGCTGGAACAGGACGACGATCCGCTGCTGACGCTACTGCTGGCCGGCTTCGGATGGAGCAGCAGGTGGTGGTGTGGATGGTGCGGCGGTTGTTGCTGTTGCTGCTGCTGCTGCTGCTGTTGCAGCTGCTGTTGCGGTGACGGATTGTCGTGCTTTTCGTTGCCCGACTCGATGCCCGAGTCGGTCGGTGAGTCGAGCTTGCGGTACCGCGACACGTGATGATGGTGATGATGGTGCAGATGGCTCGAGGCAGACGAGGCGGACGACGCGGTAGAGGAGGAAGAACCCACCGACCGGATGACCGGCGTGATGGTGAGCCCGTTCTGTGCGAGATGTTGCGCGGTCCCACCGATCAGATCGTCCTCCGCCGACGATCCCGAGCTCGCCCGGTGCCGTATGATCGGGCAGGCCCCGGACAGGGTGGCGGCCAGCAGCGGGGCAGCGGCCGAAGCCGCGGAAGAGATGCCCCCGTTGTGGTGATGGTGGTGATGGTGCAGGTGGTGGTACTCGGACGACGAGGAGGACGATGACGAGGAGGACGTTTCCGTCGATTCCGTGCTGGACACGGAACTCATCGGGCTTTTGGCGATCTCCACCTCGACCTGGTTCCCGTCACAGCTCCAGCTGGCCGGGCTCTTCGCATCCAGCACCGCACCCTGATCCTCCTCCGCCGACCACATCTGCTGCCGCAACAGCTCCTTGTGCTCCGTCCGGAACACCACCAGCTTCTCCGTGTGCAGCGTGCTGAGCGTGCGCAGGTCCGGCATCGTGCGCAGCAGCTCCTGCATAAACTCCGGCTTGTCCGGCCGGTTCTGGGTGATGACCGTCTGCAGGCACGCCTTCAGCTTCGTGTACATCCGCTCGATCAGCTCCACGTTCCGCAGCCCGGGCCGATCCGGCGTGATCAGCACGATCGCACAGAACAGCCCGATCTCCGCGTCGGTCAGATGCATCGAGTTCATGCGCTCGGCAAAGTTGAACGTCGAGTCGACGAGGAAGCGCGCGTTCGCACCGTTCTGGATGGTGTCGCGCCGCATCACCTGCCCGTTCAGGCAGATGATCGAGTTGATCGTGGTGTCGAACATGCAGATGAGCCGCACGAACAGCGCATCGAACAGACCCGCCTTCAGCAGCGTAAACTTGTCGTCCTGCGTCAGCAGCTGGAACCCGGGTATCATGCCGGCGAAGTCAATCACACCGCGGATCACGTGGGCAAACCGCTGACTAAACTCCTGCTCCGACTGGAGCTCCGGGGCCGGGTTGAGGGGACACGCCTGGAATGAGGAGGGGGGAAGGGCGAAACGGAACGATTTGATTAGTGCACATCCAAATCGGTTTTGTGTTTGGCAGATCTTAACTACTTCCAAGTCGTCTCCCCAATCTGTCACTTCAATCCAGTTATGCAAATCATCTTCCCGACCTCACGACACGCCCTGCTGCTAGACATACAGGGGAAGTTTCAAGGTCCATCCGCCCAGCGAAATCTTGGAAGATGCTTCCAAAAAAAAAATCGCCATTACCGTTCCCAGAGCTCTTTCGACCACGCACCGCGAGTCGCACGCTCCAATATTTGCCACAAAGCAACCCACCGAGCTCAACGAGTGAGAAAGACAGAGAGAGAGAGAGTGAGTGTGAACGGTGTTGCTTTTATTTTTTTGGCAAACAAGCTACTTAGATGAAGCTCAATATTTGTTCGGTTTGCCGCCTTTCCAAGGTCGACGAACCTGGTGAGTTCAAGGTTTCGCAACGCTACATTGTGCTGTGAATGAAGCCACACGCATGAGCAACAGAGAGAGAGAGAGAGAGAGAGAATGATGTATACGCAGTTGTCACGTACGGTACGGGTGATAAGCGAAATAGCAGACAGATGAGCCGTTGACAACACAAAATGGAGGACACTCCAGTAGGCGCTGCTGCCTAGTTCTTGTAATGCGTGAACACGCACGCGGCTACCTAACCACGCTACCTAACCACTTTGAGGTTAGGTAGCGAGACAAAAAAAAAACGCGTTTTTGGGCAATAAAAAAACCACGCCAAAAATATGAAAAGCCACCAGCATTATCAGTCACCGAACCCGGCAGCCATCGCCGCGCGGCTGGGAAACCGATTACGGCTACGGGGCAGGTTATTGACTTTCTGCTGCTGCTACGATGACTTAACACGATTTGTTTGAATTGGTTGTTTCAGCGTTGTTGCAGTGTTCTTTACGTGCCTTGTACTTTGCAACACCCCTTAGCACATTCCGCAGCACGGTGCGGTGCGATTAATTAATCTCAGCAGGCGGCGACTCGCAGCCCCGTCCTCTGCCGTTCACTCATGTTGCTAACCTTTTATCGGTCGTTACCGGTCACGTTGTCACGTCTGGGTGCCACAAAAGATGGCACGCAGCCGTTGGCGTGTTTGTTTTGTACGGTAGTTTTTTTTTTCTTATTCCCCCCTCCCCCCCCCCCTTTCCCCACCCTCCCTGTCTTTCTCACGTATTCTTTACGACTCGATACGATTGTGTTTCCTCGTGTGCGTCACGGTCACGGCATGAATTGTTGTTAACGGTGCCTGAATGTTTCCTCTACCCCATGTTTCTCTCTCTCTCTCACTCCCCGTCTCTCTCTCCCTGCCGTGAACTTCAATTTTCAAGGACAACAACAGAACCGTTACCGGGTGTGTGTGTGTGTGTGTGCGTGTGGCGGACTATTTGCGCGACACTGGTAGCGATTCCCTTCTTCCTCTTCTTCCTCTTGCACACACACACACACACATACACAGTGGGGTTTAATTGTGTCCACATGGTAACGTTTGTGCCTGCGCCTGCAAACGGGTGGATGGACAAGATGGAGACGCATGGCTGCTGACGACATTGAACTGGCTGCGTTGCGGTGTGTTCCACTAGCGAGCTACACGCGTTTCGCCACATTTGTGTGTGTTGTGTGTTGGCAGCACTCAAATTAATTCTATTTCCGCATTTTCGTACCGCACATCACCGTTGCTAAACCATTCCCGTTCGGTAACCTTCCAACCCCGCATACCGGTGTGTGCGTCACGCAAAAACCCACCTCACCACCACCCCACCCGACACGTGCGGAAGGCGAAGGGGTGGGGGGGGGGGGGCTTCTCTTATCGGTCATAACGGGGGGTAGAGCAGCAGCAACACACCCGTGTGCCCGTTCCAGTCGCTCCGAATTGCCCCTGGGCAATGGCATTTCTCGGAAAAACGTTTCGATCTGGCATGAACCTGAAACAGGGTCGGGCGGTGTTGCGGAGGGAGCGGAAGTAGGGGGTGGTTAGTTTTGCGATTGAAGCAACAAGATTTCGTCCCCTTACCCACCGACAGGGGAAAAAGAGAAAGATGTGGACGAGGGTGGTGGGGGGGGTGGGGGTGGGGGGTGTAGTGTGGTAAGAGAATATATAAACAGCACACAACAGGAAGTCGATCGTTCTCGGGAGGTACGTAAACCACCCCGCTTGTGTGAAAGACACACACACACACGCAAACAAACATGGCACACGAGCGAGCGATTAAATTAGCGAAACACAATTTCAAGGTTATCGCGCAGTCTGTTTCTTCCCCCTCTCCTCCCCACCCCCCTTGTTACTCCCCTCCTCCCTCAGCCGCTCTTCAAACATTCCATCCCGCCGTCTCTGCTTCCCACACACACACACACACCGCCGGGGGGGGGTTTGGGGATTTTCTGTTATCGTTTGCGAAACCCCACTCCGATAAAGTGAGCGAGGGAGAGAATGAGAGACGATGAGTGTGTGTGTGAGAGAGAGAGAGGGTATCAAATGACAATTTGTGCGATTTGTGTTCTGGTGGTGAGATGATGATGAGGAGTGCTCTGAGTGCTGCTTCGCGTGAGTTCCGCACACACACACCGGCAAATTCCAATGCCGTTGACCTTGAGAAAGGTTCCCTTCCGTTCTGTTCGCCTTTTTTTTTCGGGGCGCGGAACATGCAGTGCGAAGAACTTTATTCCCGTAAAACGCCGTACGGCCAAAAAAAAACTTACCAAAGTTGGCATCGAGTAGCTCGGGCAGTCGCGGGCCCGCTGACGCATGGCGGCGACCTTTTCGCGCGTAAACTCGCACGTTTCGATGTGGGCCTGCAGTACGCTCGCCAGCAGACGGGGCTGATCGTCCAGCTCGCTGGCAAGGGCCCGCTGGTTGCCCCGGTTCTGTGTGCTCTGCTGCATCGCGGCCAGTATGCGGGCCTTTTCCCGCTTCGGCACACGTCCAAACCTGACGGCTGTTGGGCGGGGGGAGGGGAGAAAGAAGAAGAAGAAGAAGAAATTAGATTATTGTCGATTTCCATGGCAGCATTGGCAGTTTGTCGTCCAAGCTCTTATATTAGAAACAATTGGTACTGTTGTGTTCCGGTTCCTCATGGTTATTGACCGTGCCGTGGGTCGCTCGTGCAGAACGGACCAAACTCCTAGCATCGTTTCCTATTCCGATTACCCTTGCTGCACACGTGTTCCGTTTTCCATACGTGCCGAGGGCATTCTACTTCCGCTCCGCGAGACATCCGGACCATAGTTGGCCCCGCCGAGCAAACAGAAAATGCACTGAACGTCCCTGACCTCTTCCTATGGTGTGTGTGTGTGTGATGGGGGGAGGTTTTTGTCTCTCATCAGTAGTCTCGTGGACATTGAGAGTGCAGAAAATGCAGACAGGCAACAACAAAAATGGCGGAAGACGTCCTTCACAACACAGTCCATGATGTGTGCCATGAAGGCAACAGTGGTGTAGAGGCCTCCTCTACACCATTGCCTATTTGTCTCTGGTTGAAGGTTAATATTTACCGATAGTTATAATCGATCTATCGCCACCACCACCAACAATCGATCGATGACCATGGAAAACATACGATTCGAGTTCTCGCTCTCTCTCTCGCCCCGCACTGCTACGAAATACGATCCGCGATCGATCACAGACGGGTCAGTGCCGGTTCCAAGTGCGCTGTGTAGCTTCCGCATCAGTCATCGGTGTGCCCCGTTCTCCCCGCTAGGGAAGCAAGTGTGTGTCACCTCGATTTCTCGAACAGATACACACACCGTTGTGACCTCAAATAATATTGAAACACAGCGTGAAAAGGTCTGCAGACGCAAACCCCCCCCCCCCCGTAAAATCGCATTTATTTCACGTCAATGGACCACTACTGTCTCAAAGCGGTCTAAAACTTCCGTGGCGCGAGGCTTGAGCTAGTTGGGGCGAATATTGAGGGCGCAAGCTGGGACCTCCGGCCTCCTCAGCCAGACTCGGATTGGTGATCACACTCTC
Organism: Anopheles marshallii; assembly: GCF_943734725.1. Classification (NCBI taxonomy): domain Eukaryota; kingdom Metazoa; phylum Arthropoda; class Insecta; order Diptera; family Culicidae; genus Anopheles; species Anopheles marshallii. The sequence goes on along the minus strand of NC_071326.1, from coordinate 77,430,219 downwards.
ACTTTCCGAAACGCTAACCTACTTTAAACCCTCATACTCTCACTTTTTCCACCCCTTTCGGGGTCCCGGGAGTCGTCCGCCTGATCCGCGGGTGTGTGGCTATGGGATCATATGAACTTTTTTTCCGGTTTTACGAATGGCGGTGCTTGTGCTACATTTCTACCACAACAACGCACACGATCGAGTGTGTTCGTAGGGGTCGAGAAAAACGAGCACACAGCGAGTGGAAGGTGTACCACCCTTATGCAGTTGAATGACCCCGTTCATCCTTTCTCCAATTCACACACGCACACATGCAGAAAGGGGAGGGGGGAAGGCTCGTTATTAAAAATAACACCTTTGTTTGCCCTTCTTCGGAGATGTATTGGGCGAAAGAAGGGAAACGAAACCTCACGTGAAGCTCATTAACAGTGTGACATTTGTAAGGTTCCGTTAGTGTATGTTTTTCTGTTTTGTGTGGTTTTAGTTTTGTTTTTACTTTTAATTTGTTTTAATTTGTCTACTTACTAGTTTTTTTTTATATCGCTACTGTTTTGTATTAAATAATTGGTAATAACTCACTATAAAGTTGGTTTACTCTTCTTTTACATTTTTTTTGTTGAAATTTTCTCTTCCTCCTCCTGTGCCTGATCCCAATTTGCATAGGCAACTGTCTGTGACTGAAGCTGTTTCACTTTCTGTTTTTTCTTCGTCATTTAATGAAAGAAATGCACCAAATGCCAGACAGTTGATCGCGCTGTTGCTGCTACCAGGCATGATGGACTCTCGTTAGTAGGAGAAAACAGTCTTCAAAGTCGCTTGTTTCCAGTGGAAAAAAAACCCCTCAGCTGCCGAAACACGCGCGCGCACAGCTGATGTCGGGGTAGAGAAAGGCACCCGTCGAAGAAAAAGTAGGTGAAAATCGTGGCCAATTCTGCACCCTCCCTCCCCCCTCCCCTTTTCCATCTGGCGGAACTCCTCACCCGACCGACCGAACGAACCGAGTGGAAAAGAAAAGTGAAATGAACCAACACACGGGGGGGGGGGATGGTAAGTTGGTGTGGTGTGGTGTTGTTTTCGTTAAAACAATGCAGCAAACAACATCGTAGCACCATTATCTCCTTTATGGGGTTCCGAGTGGATCGGGAAAAAGCAAACCGGCACACGCGCCGCTGCAGCAACAGTACCATCGCAACGTACGGGTTGCGAAGAAAGCAGCAAAAGCGAACGCAGAGCAAAACATGCTCTCTGTCCCTCCAATGAAGAGGCGGTTTCTTTTGGGGCCGCGATCGAGTTGAGAGAATGCACAAGCAAAGGAGAGTGTGCACGGCCTGTTGTAAATGGATGGACGAAGATGAAAAAAAAAAAACGGCCCAGTGTACACAACAGAACGGGAGGGAAAATAAAAAAGGAAAAGTGTGTTACTTTCTTGACACCGTATCATTTGGGGAGGCTGAGGGAGAAAAGGTTAAAGAGATAAAGATATCGGTGTGAATAAAAAAAAATAAAATAAAATAAAACGTGGACCCATTGCGGACGACGGGCCACAGTGTGAAAAGTGAAAAGTGCTATCGGTTTCTTGGGTTGCTTATTTATTGATACCATTTAAAAACTTTTTATTGTGAAAAAAATAAAAAAAATATAGAAGTCGCTTTTTTAAATTAGTAAGATAAAGTTTCAGATATATAACTACTATATTGAACCCCAACGAGCATGTAAAACACCAGATCCGATTAAAACAATCGCCTGATCACGTCGAAACGAAGCACGAAATACAATGGACGAAACAAAACAACAGAAAAAGGCACACATTACGCCCCATTTAACTGTCAACCGAACACCTTTCCGTTTTCCGTTGTACAAGAGCAGAACAATTGAACACAGCGTGTAGGTGATGATGAGTGTGGGCGACAAAACAGGAGAACAAAAGCAAACAATCGCTCGAAAGTGAAGGTGAAAGTTGAACAGCCGCAACGCGCGTATTGAGATCAGACGCACACACACACACACACACAGTATCATTTCAGCGGTTCAAACCGAACTGTGTCGCTGTGTTTGATATTGTTTGTTAGCATTTTTTTTTTCTATTATTCACCAATTCAAATACAATGACCCTGGAATGGGAAAGATTCTGGTGCTTTCGTGGAGCATGAATCTATTCTTTTCTGATTTTTTGTCGCCACCTCTCTCTTTCTCTCTCTTCCCCCGGTTACTCTTCTGTGTGCTATTTGCTCTGTTAACCTCCAGTGACCTTTTCGTTTGCATATTTCCGCCCGATTTTTTTTTGCTACTTGTCCAGCTTACCATAGAACATCCACTTTCTAGCGGTTCGGAACAATGAGAACAGTCTCTTTCTCTCGTTCTCTCTTTCCGGTCAATTTACAATGCGTTATACGCCCGATTCACTGTGGTCCCCCCCCACCACCATTTTGTGCGCTCGTGCCCTTGACCCTAAATGAGTGACAACCTGGCCCCAGTCGCCGTCGTGTGAGTGTCTTTGGCCCCGCACAAGCTTGGGTGGCTTCCCACCCACCAGCCATGCTCGCCCCCTTTCACGCCCTGACAGAAGGGCAAAAAGGGGGAGGGGGGCTATGTGGGGAAATGGTAAGAGTAAAGAGAAAGCTCTTTAGAAAGCCAACTAAAGATCGTGTGCACTCGTTCACTCGCGCCGACGATACTCGGGCGCGATACTTTCTCTCACCGCGGTGGTGCGCCGGTGTGCGCGCTTTCGCTAAAATCAAACACAAAAAAGGGAAATATACGCGTCCACACACCAACCACTGCCCTCACCCTCACCCACCCGGGTTGGTAAGGTTATTCCCGGTGACAATGTCACGGGCAAGCCCGGGGTTGAGTGTAAGCCATTTTGAAAGGTCACACACGCAACTGCTCCATCGCGCGCTACACATCTCATCCCTTATTTACCCTTATTTATTAAGGTTAGATAGTGAAAAAAGGGAGACAGAGAGAGAGAAAGAGAGAATAGCGTGTATATGTATTTAGACAGCTTGTGAAAGCGAACACTCCATAAATGGTTCCAAACAAACGTCAAAACCAACCCCGGAGACCCGGAGTTCGAAGTGGAATCAAGGTCAAAGATCACATTAATTCTGACATCTCCCCGAGTTTCCCCGGTTCAAGAGAGCACAAACCGTAAAGAAAGACAAAAACCAACCGTATTTGATAGTCTCAACACTCACTCTCTCGCTCTCGCTCTCGCGCCAGTGTTCGCCTCAATCAATGTAATATAATTTAAAATGAAATTAAATAGCAACAAAAGGACACAAAAAAAATGGTCAGGATAATGCGCAACGGGTTTTGCAAAAAAAAAAACAAATGAGTAAGAGCAAAAACCGAACGCGTAACGCGACACCTACGTGCATTGTGATAGGAGACAACTCCCTTCAGGATGCCCTTCAGTATTGGTAACTCTTCGGCCATTTTGGGCTAACTAATATAGCGGTGATCAAGCGATGGTTTTGTTTTGTTTTTTTGGTTTTTCCTGTTGTTGCACTTTTAATACTTTGGTACCGTTTGGTACTTTGCACTTTCACTACAGAATTCACTGCTCGCAACCCCGTTGGCCGTTTTTCCTTTTTTTCCGCTCCGTTGCGGCACACCACTGTTTTGCCAACTTCTATTTCCTTTCCTCTCTATATTTCCTTTTGTTTCTCTTTCACTTTCTTTCACGTTTTGTCGGCTTTCATTTTGATTTTCGGGTGGGTTTTTTTTTTGTTTGAACTTTTTTTTTTACATCACTTTCATATCGTTTGCACTTCGGTTTGGTAAAGCTTCACTCTTGCCGAACTGCTGCACGAAGTAATTAATCCTATTGAGGAGAGGGAAATTTTTGGAATACACGATAGAACTTGCACTGCCATTTGCTGCAAATGTACAACACTTTCGCCAAAGGGCGCAACCACCGAACTAAACGCTTGCAGTCGGGCGGCTTTCTTCCACACTGTGATAACCTGGTACGCAATCAATCAATGCCCCGGCACCACGCGGCAAAGCGGGGGATGGCATTGAGATAGCAAAAACCCACCGCACCCCAGGCCGTGCCACACACCGAACCGAATCCAACCCAAAATTTCGCGTACACGGTCACGGTCAAAACGCGCAACCCTCGGCGCTACAAATGCCGACCACCGTATGCGCAGCCGGGACACCCATCTATATGTCGTCTGTCTTGTGTGTGTTTTTTGTTGTTTTTGGTTTGCTTGTGTGTGAAGCACACGGAGCACCCGCGTCCGCGTCACCGTCCGAATGGTCGAATGACCTCGAACTTGTACTCGCTGGTCGCTTCACGGTGGGTTTCTCTCGCTCGGTCGTGTTTCGTGTTTTATCGGTTTATTGTCACGCGTCCGTGTGTGCGGCTGTGTACAGCAAAACACGCATACTTTTAAGCGTGCCAGAGCAAACCGAGCGACACTGTGATGGAGAAACCGAAAAAGGAAGAGCACTAATGGTACCGGCCAGCCACCCACCCACCCAGCGGTGTAAAAAGGACATTTACAACCCACTCTTTGCAGGGTTTTCCAACTCAGTTTTGGGCAGGCTGCACACATTTCATTTCAAAAGCTCATAGATTTTGACAGCTTGCAAGCCGTGAGTTTATAGCCCGCGTGTTGAAAGGTTGATTCGAATTAACTGTTTGTTTTGTGACAATTTTCCCATCATTCATTCTTCTTATCATTCTAACATACGGAATCGATATTAAGTTTTATTTCAAATGTCTTTTTAAACCCATTAATTTAGACGTTTCGGGGTTGAGCGCACAGCTCCATGGTTTTTCTGCTATCCACTTAGAAAGTTTAGTTTATGAAATCCATTCCGCAAAAAAAGGCTTCCGATTGTAATAATATTTGAAATCTTATCACTTAACAAACAAGCAATTCAAGTAATCAATCTTTCCACTCGGAGGTTATAAACTCGTGCCCTGAAAGCTGTCAGACGTTAATCGATCACGATCACAAATTCTTCTTCCTGCCGCTAACAAGGCACTCGAACATGACCAGCCAGTCACAACTAAATTGAGCAACCCTGCATATCCTGCCATCGTCATCATGTATCTGCAGCGGAGCATTTTATGTACGATGGTTGTGCTCTTTCTCATTCTCTGTGGAATGTCGGTCCTTGGCCGACCTACACACACACACACACACGGAACTACCACTCACAAACACACACACACTCATACACCTGGTAGGGGGTTAAAAAACACCGACTGAACTGTGCGGCGTTTACGGGGAGGATATGATGACCTTCGCCTTGCCACCCATTCAAAAGGCCAAATCATCACCATCCAAAGCGCCACAGCCAAAACCGCAACGCGCTTCCGTTGGCTGCAAAGTGCCGATATGCGCACTTTACGGCGTTTCTCGCACCCACTGTGTCACTTTGTTGCACATTGCCAATACATTTTCCAGCAAACACTTTTATGTTTTCGACGGCGATTTTAAGCAATCTGCTTCTCCAACTGTTTCCCACCTGTACCGCAGGATTATTTGCAACTATGAAAAGACAATTCACCTTCTGGTTGCTTCCTCCAAAACCTTCCTTTTTGCACAACACATCGACGCACAATATTTGCACATTCGCTCCGGCTTTTGGGAATGGTTTTCCTTTCTTTTTATTCTCCCTTGACGTTTTAAACCCGAAAACACAACACTTTTTTCCCTGTTTGGATCCACCAAAACCGCACAATGCAGGCAGCAAAAGCAAAACAACGCGCTACGGTTGACTCGTGAAACCGTCTCGTGCGTGTATGCCCAGTTCCGCAACAGCAGCACTAAGGTGCACGGAACAACGAGCAACAACACACACACACAGAAAAAAAACCCGCACGGCCAACGGCACACACAAACGCGCGCGCGCTCTAAGGTACGAGGCGCTTTTGCTCTCCTTTTTCGCAGCAGCCCGGTTCAACGTCTCATCGCTCACTGGCGGGCCGGCCACCAGCTAGCGTTTGGTTTGGGGGCGCCTCCACCGAAATAAAACCGTGCGGCACTCACACCGGGGCGGTGAGTGCCGCACACCGAACGCGCGCGCGGCGCGTTCAACCGGGAAGCGGCGCATTGCTGTGCGTGTTGCGGTGTGGCGGCGAGCGAGTTTTATCAATGTCACCCACACACGCACACACGACGTTTTGAAGGATTTTTTTTTTTTTTCGTGCCGAGCTAATGATGATGGACAATGAGCGTTTGTGGAGGCCACCGGCATGACCGGTACGGCCGCGTGCGGGCTTCCGTTCGGGGCAACTGGCTACTGCTGCCTGCTGCTACTGACCTCAACCATCTCTCCACGTGGCTTGCTTTGGCATGATGGGGTCACTCATCCCGATCGAGTCACTCATATTTATCTGATATCATGATATTGGCACTCAAACAGCAAAACGGTTAGGATTGAATGAAAAATTGCATTTTGTTTAACTTTTTCTTCAAAAAACGTGATTGATTTCATTTGTTTCTGTAACTGTTTGTAGTTCCAGCATGGGAAAATACCCCATGTTTGTTTCCCTGGGAGGATGAGATAGAAGGAACTCAGCGACGCTCGCGCGTCAACACAATTTTGTGTCGTGCGCTGTCGTGGTGTTTGGCCTTGAACTTATCCGAATTGAATGTCGAAACGCCCCAAAACATGTACTACGGGGAAGGATGGGGGAGGGGAGGGGGGTTTGGATGGGAAGAAGAACACCGAGGGAAGGGTGGGTGGTATGATACGGTGCGCGCAGAAGCAGCACTTTATCGCACACGTCAACGGCATCGAATGGCAGAGCGGGAAAGAGATGCTTGTATATGTTTAAAGTGCAGCAGGAAGGAGAAAGATATTAAAATCTTCTTGCTCTGTGTGTGTGTGTGAGGTAAGTGGGAAGGGTATGGGGGGGAGGAATTTATTTTTACACACACGTCCATGACCCTCCTCTGTATCTAGCCCTCAACCATCAACCCCCCAATCTACCCCACACTCAGCAACCCAAAAAAAAAAAACCAGGAACGCCAATGAGCCAAACTAACACGGGAAAAACTATACGTGTTCTAGAGGGGAACCCATTTCCCACCGCATGGGGATTTTCTCTCGCCTTTCTTCCCTTTGCAACCGCAAATGGCAGTTAGCAAACCTGCCCCGTGTGCTGTTGTGTGCCACGTAAATTAGATTGGAAAATTGCGCGCCTATACTTCGTGGAAAAAGGCACCCCCCCCCCCCCCCATCCACCACCCCCTACCCCCACAAACCCATTCCTCCCATCGGAGCGCAAGGTCAATGGTGGTGTGGCGGCATACGTCTATGGCGTTTTAGATTTCCTTTCGCTCCCTGTGTTGGCCCGGTGGAAATGGAAAATGTGATGTGGAAAAAAATAAAAAAAACCCCGAGTTTTCCATCCACTTTTCTTCATTTTTTTTGTCTATTAGTGACCGACCTTGAATGTGGTGGAAAATAAGGAAACAAAGCGAAACGATGAAAAACTATTTTTCCACCACCAGAAGTGGCAAGGTGTTGCGTTTTTAATGGTGGCGGTTTTTAGGGATTTTCCTTTCCATTTTCTCCATTCCGTCGGTTTTGTTTTGAGGAGAGCTTGCACGGCCGGCAGAGTTTGTCCTTGAGGTGGAGCAAAAATGGTGAAGGTCGACCTTGCAAACAGGGTCCGTATTGGTGGACAGGGTGGAGACGATTCAAGACCGAGGTGGCTCTTGGTGCTAATTTTATCCACCAAGAGCGATAAGCGCCTTTTGCAAAAGAAAATGGAAGGAAAACCCGCAAAGAGCTTGAGTTGCGAAACTAATACAATGTAATTACAATGTAAGCAAAGGAGTTGGTTTGCGTTTTTTTCATCTCTTACCGACATTTTTCAACTAATGGAGCCGAAAAATAGTCAGCCTAAATTGTTTTCCTATCAGAAGATTCACGTCTAATTCAAACAATTGCAACAATTGCATCAGAAGATCTGGAAAACATCAGCGAATGGAGCAATGCTCAACCTTGTAGTACGTTTTTTTTCCTTTGTATCTTCCCTTATTGCTCATCCCCAATCCATCCAGAACGCAGCCACAGTTGGATACGCTCTGGAATGGAGCCGCCTGGCCCGTGTCCTTGACTCGTGATAACCTTGATTCACCCTCGCTTCGCTATCTCTGTCGCTTATATTCTATTCCGTACCTGTTCTTGCTCTCATTCTTTCTCATTTGCATCTCGTTCTCGCTATGTGCTGCGCTCTTCACGCAATGAGTGAACGTGACTTGTGCGAGAGAGAGAGAGCGAGAGCAGAAGCACTCATTGAGTGAAACTCAATCGATCACTCACGGAAAAGCTTGCCGCGGTAGTACCGAAAGCTTACGCATAGAGGGCGCTTCAATCGCGTGCTTTAAACGGTGTATTGCCCAACATACGCGTACGTTTAAATTGTTTTTGGAGAAATTTGCACTTTTAATAAACAAACGAAGCAAATAAATAGAAAATTATTGTTAAACAAAAAAAAAACTAAACTCATCTCGGTTTGTCGTGTTGTCTCATGTTGCAAACATAAATATTAAGTGTTCTATGTTGCACGCTGGCCTGCCGAGAACCAGCACGACCAAAGAGAAACCCGTTACAGTTCAACGACACGCTCGGTCGGTTCGGTGTGTTCGTGAGTGGGTGTCGTTCTGCTGCCAGAGTTCAACGACATTCGTACCATTTTCTTCGACTGCTACCGTTTTGCGCGATGCCGGGAAGACATTCCGGATACGAGTCCCCCCCCCCCCCCAACGGTCAGTGACTTGTGTCGATGGTCTCGATGCTATCGACCCCTTCAAATGTGACCGAGATTTTCCGGGGAGGAAATTCGTAATAAAAATTCCACTCCCCGACGCGTGGTGTGTGAGAGTTAATTGAGCGATTGCCTAATGAGCATCCGAGTTCAGTGTTTACGGACGCATAAAATATGCCATTTATCGATCAGAACGCCCACCTCCGTGTAGGCTTAATGAAATTTTGCCATATTAATAGCCTTAATGACACACATGGATGTTTTATTCCTTCCATACCATGGTGAGTCGTTTAGCTCCTTGAAACCATTTATTTTGAATATATAAATATTGCTTTGCATCCTGCTTCCCACGGGGGATTTTTTCTAACCCCTAAATGTAGGCTTTGACAAAAATTTGCTTTCGCTTGAAAATTCTCCCCACCCCATTTGGCCGTTAAGTACAGCAACACCACCTAAACAGCCAAATACATCGATACGGGAACGTGAAGAAGCGATGTCTTCTAGCGTGAGAGCGCGTGATCGTACGCGGGCAAGTTCATTGACCGACGTGTAGTTGCCGCACATCGGGTTACAAATCATAAAATGACCTACTTCTGTGACGCGGTTAAGTCTCCGTACCGCCTCTTTTTAGCATTAGGAACAGTGGCAGAGTGGCGATGAATCGAACCTGCGTTACGTTACGGAGAAGAGCACAACTTTCCGTTTCGTTTCACAAATAAAAGTGTGAAAATTGATGTTAACACAACAACATTTTGGCATGACTTTAGTGGGGGGGGGGTGACATGTGTTTACACATTGAAAATAAAAAAAAAGTTTGTAGGTTGTGTGATAAAAAAGTGTACCAAGTGTATTTGTATAGGGAATAATTTCACAAGTTTTCACTTTCTGCAGACAGAAAATCTCTACAAAGTGCACTCCTAACATCCAAAACAAACCATTTTTAATCATTAAAGATTGAGGAAATTAATAATAAAAACTTCCCTTTCTAGATCTTTTGCATTACTAAACAGCAAATAAAATGTAAAATTAAGTAAAAAACAATAAATAAAACGTTAAAACATATATTTATGACCGTGCGATAAACGGTTTAGTGAGCACACGGGCAACAACTTATCGATCATAAACGTGAACCACCCCGGAGTAAGTGAAAGTATTATTCAGCAGCAGCAGCAGCATATGCGCTTTGCGGTCGTTGGAAAAAGTTTCACTTCCTGCTTCGCAAGGAAGACGCCGTCGGTCACACATTTTGCACGCACGGATGGGCTTTCCCTCCGTGCCAGGCAGTGCGCCGCGATGTGACGATGTCGGCCAGAGACCGAAAAAAAGGGAAAGTGAAATCGTGTCTATGTTTCCCGTGCGTATGGGGTGAGGTGTTTTTTGGGGGGCGGGTGAGACACATTTCACACATAAATGTACGTTTGTTTCAAGTGTTTTTTTGTGATTGATGGGCTTTGAAGCTGTTTAAAATTTTACACAAATTTTGAGTTTGCAAAACTTTAAGACAATCTGTTCCGGTTTATGATACATTTTAAGCGGAAAGTACATCCTTTGGAGCAAAGCAATGCAATTCAGTGATAATAATAGAACATCATATACTGGTGAATCATGCAAAAAACGGTAAAAACAGTTCGTTTAAATTGCCACTATTTGCTTATTTGCAGAAAAAAAGCACCACAAGCACCACAAGCGACTGTCTCATTTCAGCGAAATGGGTCATGATTTCCTTCGTTTTTTTGTTCCTCGCTGCTTCCAATCTGCAAAAAAAAAACAACCGAGCGCCTCCACCACTATATATATGCACAGGGCTGCGTACTTTGCATTGACTCATGCGCTCGTGCCATCCCGCTCACACCCCCGCACGATCGCGATCGTCCGGGCGCTTTTTTCGCCATCGGTCCGAACCGTTCATTAGCTTATGCGGCTCAGCGTACACGCGACAACGATGACGATTGCTCAAGCATTACCACCCTCGAAAACCTACCCCCATCTTCTCCCTTTAATTTGCCTCCTCTGGCAGACCCATCCACGAACCCCACCAGAAGCGGAGCGGATCGGGTGGTGCTCCAGATTGTCGTCCGCTCAACAAAAAAAAAAAGCCGGGAGAACATCACGGGATGGAAGGCGACGAGACCTATGAAACCCGAGGACAACGACCATGCAACCTAATTTTCAGTCCAACCAGAGCAACAAGGGGTTGGGAAGGGGACGGCAGAAAGGAAACAACCGTCACCCTCTAACCAATGGTGGCGTCAAGAGCTGCAAATCCACTCCCGCGTTCGTAGACGGAAGGAGGAAATCAAGGAGAGAGAAAAAGAGAGAGAGAGAGAGGGATAAACTCCGGAGAAGCAGTGAGAGGTTCGCCGTCTGCGCGACTGTTGCTGTCGCGCCTGCTGTGTCATTTGCTTTGTGCGCGACTGCTGCTGCTGGTTCGCATGAATTGTAAAACAAGTGAACGACCTGCATGACCGAAATAAAAGTCAACGAACCCCCCTGGGGTGGAGAGCCTGACGACGAACGACGGCGATGACGAACCCGTCGATTAGCGTTTGGTGCGAGCGGGAAAGGGCGATCGTGATCGTTGGCCGGTCGGGCCGCGGCTCGCACAACAGCGATGCGAATGCGAGACAATGGCGTTGCGCGCTGCACGGGAGGAGCAAGGGGGAAAGTGGGGAGGCACAACACAACAGTTATCGGCAGGGGATGCAAAAGCCTTGAAACTCGCATGAACCAATTCCACCCTTCTTTTTCTGCGGATGAACGTGCAACATGAACTTTGCGATTTCATGTGTGTGTGTGTGCGGGAATGAATTGCGAAAATGAACCGGATGCGGTGAGTTAGGCGAATAAAATTTAATAATACTAAATTTTTTGTATACATTTTTTGATTAAAATTTTGATAAATAATTCGATTTAATTTAAAAAGTAAACAAAAATTTCCATCTTCTAATTGGAACTTCACTGTGTTCGTGTGCGTTCCGGGACTAATCCGATCGCCCGTTACGATCACTCGATGGGAACTCACACACATGCAACCGGCCCCCTGCTTGTGTGCCCGGTCGTGGAGCACACGATGCATGGCAACCCCAATGGAGTAAAAATAGAAAACGAAAGTTTTCCTTCACTAAACTCCGGTACGGTTTGCAACAGAGGCCACCGGCAGGGGGGGGCTGCGGTTTGGCGGTGTGCGTGAGATGAATTTGGCACAGAGCGGGAACGAGCCGTGGACAGTGTCCCGATGCTGGTGCTGTCTGCACGATGCGTCACTTATCACCTACTGTGCGCAATGTGAGACTGTAGTTGATTAAAATTCCCTTGCGCTGGGACAGCAAAGCGGATGCCTGCCACAATCGAGTTTGAACCGCGATTACGAAACACATAATTCATTCCGTGCGCGGCGACCGACGGCGCACGGAAAGGCAAACGGAAGCGATTTCGCCACGGTGATTGAGAGACGGAGAAGAGATGCATGTCTCGTAAAAGCATGGAGATAACAAGGTAAATGGTGCAGAGTAATATACGGCTCGGTAGTAATGATAACCACTGCGTACAACACACATTAAACCCATCATCAATCTTCTGCTCAGATTAATCAAAACGAGCAACAGCAGAAAAAAGAAAATGCCTTACTACCAAAATAATGTAAAGTAAAAAAAAAACAACCCCTCGGTACGGAAGGTGATAATGAGCCTCCTCCCCACGCTGGTTCGCCCGGTGCCGGTTGGAGAGAAAGTGAAACTCCATCCCAATCTCCACAGCCCCCCCAAAAAATAAAAAACCTTCACGCACATCAGGCTCGATCTCCTCGACCCAGTAAAATTCCGTGCAGCGGCTAATAGGCAAAATAGGGGATGGAAAGAAGGGGTGTTGCGTGCGGGACACACATCGGTCGAGGCAACTCGGTCCGGGGTGAATGCACTCCGATTTGGAGCGGAGGTCGTTCATAGAGCGAGAAGACATAATATTAAGCGCGCACGAGAGAGAGAGCAAGAGAGCTCATAGTAGTAAGGGTTTCTCTTAGTGAGCCAAACAAGGCATCCCACCAAAGCCACAAACAAAATGGAAGGGTGTCTCATGAAGGAGTGATCGAAATGGGAGAGCATGAAATCTATGCTCCTCTGAAGGGGTAGCGACACGATGGATGAACCGTACAGCATTACCTTGAAATGGTGCGAGCGAGACCCTAACGGGGGGGGTTCGTCGCTTACTCGCTCTGTCAAGTAAAACATGGCCGAATGAACGCACATGGCAAAAGGAACGGTGAGTGTGAAGCGAGAGGAGCGCAAAGGGCGGGAACCCGGGTAAGCGGAGGGGGGGACACAAACTAGGCCGTCGTCTCATCCCCTCTCCCGCACCCCTTACACCCGACAACCCCCTCGCGCTTTTCTCTCTTTCAAACACCCTCATCCCTTGTTTGCTCACCACGAGCGATGAAGCTAAACGGCGACTAAACGACACTCGCTCGACGACACCGATCAGCTCCTCTCTCTCTCTCTCTCTCTCTCTCTTTCGCTCATGCTCACCCCGGTTAGCTAGTCCGTATGTAGGAGGGGAGGGGGGGGGGGGGGGGTAGGTTTGCGAGTTTATTTTTCTGACCTAAATAAAGTTCAAAATGATTATGGCCCAGTTAGACGGTCGTTGAACTCGCTGGCGATGGCCTCGCTCGGGCCTCGCCACACACACGGGCGAGTGAGCAGGCGCACCTGGGGGCCGGGTAAAGAGCAACCGAGATGCAGCAACACCCCACACACGCAACGCGGGCGCGCGTTTTCGCTTTCGGTGTATGACGTTATGGCGTTCGTCTTCTCGCTTGCGTCGCAGGGCGACTGTTGCGCGCATGCGATGCGAAACAGGCGGTTGGGAAGGTAGGTGAGGGGGGAGGGGGGGTGTGTGGAGACGGAGGGTGTGCAAAGGTATTTTTTTTGTGCTGCTTTTTGCATCACTCTTTCCCTCCCATTTAAGGCACTTTTGTCTTTTTTACGCTCGACGCTCGCTGTTCGCGTTGCGTTTCGCTGTGGTCCACACAGTTGCAGCAACAGCAGCAGCGTGGCCCTGAGCGTTTTTTTTTTGGTGTCGCCTGGCTACGTCCAGCATCGTTCTAGGGCTGCTATTACTCGAATGATGTGTACCTTCGCTTATTCTGGGTACTTTCAGTTCGTTCGCCTAAAAGGAAGAACCTGACGAGCAGATGCAATCTTCACAACTATCAGTTCCAGATCAAACATTCTGACCTTCAAAAAAGGCATAAAGATATCGAGATCATCATTGAGAAGGTGACCCCCATTCCGCTTCTCCAATGGATTTTGGACACAAAAAAACAATTGAAGTCATCACCTTCAACAAAGTTGAGCCACTCCCTCCCCACAACTGGACCAATTGTCCGAACGCCACCGTCAATAAGCTTCCCTTTTAAACGATTTGCCGAAGATTAACGCACCCGCGGCGGACACAGCCGCGACCCAAGCGGGACATAGATAACGAACCGCACGGCAGTAAATTATCTCAGCATGTCCGCATGACACCGCCGGGTGGGGGGAGTGAGCGAATTTCTGGACAAAAAACCACTCACATCCATCCGCAGAGCGAACGGGAAGAGTAAGGGTAGGAGGCACGAAAGGAGGGCGCGAAAGACCCTCAAAAAAGTAGAGCACTGACCGACCGGCTGGGGTGTCCTTCACACCCGAAAATTTCGGACCACGATGCCAAAACGAGGCGGCGCGCGGTGGCGGAGCGCGCGCGTCCCTGACAGCCATGTGCAACACACACCATTTTCGATCTTCTCCAATTATTTTTTGTTTCGGGGTTCGCTCCGTCTCGCGCTGGTGGATGGATGGCACCTTTTTAATGGGCCCCAGCAAGTCTCGCATTCGACCTTCGCGTGTGGAGAGGAGATTTTGATGGCGCTTTTTTTTTACTTCTGTTAGAGTTATTTGGGGGGATTGTTTTTTTGGAGGGAACTGATGAACACTAGGGTCTGCTTGTAAGCCGTTTGGATGGAGGAGTCTTGAGCGGGAGTAGTGCAAAATGAGCTCGTGGTTTGTTCAAGACGTTATCTAGCCGGAAATTGACTTGATGCAATGACATTTCCAACTTACTGGCTTTTAAACATCCAATTGAAGATATCTTCACGTCTATTGTGTAGATCAGTTGTAGACCATTTTCCTCAACTTCCATCGCTTTATGTTCGAAAAAGGGGACCCCCTATTCAACCAGTACCAATATTGAGCTAAGCTTGGAAACAAAGAAAGGATTGCCATAAGGTCGACTTACCGTCACGACTCATGCCGACGGCGATGCACTTCTTCAATCGGCAGTACTGGCAGCGGTTGCGATTTATTCGCAGTATGCTGCACTGCTGATTTTTCGTGCACGGTCGGTACTGGATCTTCTGCTGTATCGACCGTCGGAAGAAACCCTGCGGAATGACGAAAAACAGAGGGGGAAAATATTAATTAGTTGTGAGGCTTCGCGTTGGGCTAAGTATTTTGAATTAGGCATTGGTCATTGTAAGGAAAATGTGATCGCTTTGGTTTATAATCGTGCCACTTCCGGCTCCACTCGCGCTAAACGTACGTGATCTTCGCAGAGGTTCTCCTCAAACTGCTGGCAGAGATCGTTGATGAGATGGTCGGACGAGCAGGTGCAGCGGGAGGACGCGGAGGACGACGACCGCTCGCCGGACGATAGGCCGCTGCTGCTGCTGCTGCTCTCGTCGCCGCTGCTGTTCGGTTCTGGTGAGGCCGCCGACGAAAGGGACGATTCCCGGCTGCGGCAGGAACTGTTACCGCTGCTACTGCACAGGCTGCTCGAGCTGCTCGAACTGCGCGCCTTTTTGCTTGCCAACCGCCCCTCCAACCCCACGGCCTCCTCCTCCTCCTCCTCCTCCTCGTCCTCCTCGCATCCAGCCTCGATCGCTTCGTCCTCGTCCATGGCGATCGGGTCCGGCTGCTCCTTCTTTTCGATGGCACAAATGACTACACGCTGCTGTTCGTCCTGCTGCTGCTGCTGCTGTTGTTGATGCTGTTCGTCACCCTCTAACCGGGGTGCCAACACCACAACGGACGGTGGCACTACCACCTCCTCCCGCTGCTTCACACCGCCCTGCGCCGTCAACCACTCTTTGGCGATCGTTGTCTTTTTCCAGGGACAAAAATCAATCTTCGGCGTGATGGCCACCACCGGTTGGGGGGCGGTGACCGCCGGCGGTGTACCGCCGGGGGTGGTTGTTTTCACAGCGTTGAGTGGTGCGGATTCGAGAATTTTGACCAGCGCACTGTGACTCGTTTTCAGACTCTTGGGCTGAGGTAGCGATGATGGTGGTGGCGGCGGTGGCAGCGGTGGGGCAGATTCTTGCGATGGCGGGGTAGGAACCTGCCGCACGATAACGATCGTGCTGGCCGCGGACGGTGCCATCGTTTGATGTTGCGTTTGCGTCGTACACTGTCCTTGGGTAGTGGCGCCTGCTGTTTGCTGCTGTACAGCGCTGCATCCCATTTTCCCTTCTTATACGGTTTGCACTTGATTTTCCCTTACTTTCCACCCTCCACTTGGTTGGCTTTTCCCACCCTTTCGGAACGCTCAATTCACGCACAAACATGCACACCGCACACGGGGGCTCGCGGGGTTTTATCTTAATCCAGCGCACCTGGATCGGGAATAAGATGCGTAACCCTGCAGCTTGCCGTACACACTCACACACGCACTCACGCACGCACCCACAAGCACGAGACGAGCACGGTGGTTATTCCGTTGTGTTAGCCGTCGAGCACGATGGAGACGCCCGGTGTTTTGTGAGGTTTAGAGTGAATTTTCCATCTTCGTGACGTTACTGGCGAGTGCTGGCAGGGAGGAAACTTTTGCACCGATGCAACACACGCACACACATACGCACAACATTGATTAAATGCACTTAAAAATGCGACCGGGTGCGCTTGCCGGGCATTTGATTTTGAAAGGGGAGGGGGAGGTTTCGCTTCCTTGGAACTTATTTCCCGGTGCACCGCGGTGGAAAAGCTTGGGAAATTGTTCTTTTTTCTTTGCAATCGCCTTACTCTGCCCACTATCACCACACAGCACAACTTCGGTACCAGAAGGGACAAACACTTAAAATATCACCCTTCCGACCGATCCCTTTCGTCTCCCAACTCGACGAAAAGAAGGCGCCCTTTTTAGGGGGGGGTGATGAGTGAGCTGCAGCACTTCACTTGGCTGGAAACGAACTAAGCTTACGAAACGGCCAAGCTGCACCTTGTGCCGGGAACACCAACGGGAAACCCTTGAACGATTGTTTCTTTATCACAACACAACTTTACCCTGCACAACGTCCCGCCGGGAGGTGGTTTTCCTCGGAACAAAAACAACACAATCGGGCCCCTGACACTAGTGACCGATGATGGCGGAATTTGTAGGGGGTTTTGGCTTTCCGTGTACTAAAACCGCTCTGCAAAAGCTTGCCCGCCGTTCCTATCTTTTTTTCTTTTCTTTTTGCTGTAAGCCAGCTGCCCGCTAATACACAAACCCACCACGGGACGACGACGACGGAGTTACGAAAAACGATGCTTTCGCAGGCGCGTCCAGTTTGCGAATGAATATCAAACGCTCCGTCCGATCGTCAGTCGGGTTTTCGGTGCGAAATGAACACCAAAGGGGTCCCCGCCCGATTCGGTAATATCGTTACCGTGCGTGCGAACGAGCGAGATACACTCTCTATAGCTCTTTCTCTCTCTCTCTTTATTTCATTTCTCGCTCTCGTACGGTACGCCGTTATTTTTGCTCCTCAGCTTCAACCGAAAAGGGACGACCCCAACACACACACACACACACACGCGCGCCCGTGTACACGCAACCCCCCTAGTTCAACGACCTGTCATTGCCGATGGCCCCCCATTCGCCACACACCCACCTGCTCCACTAGCATCGTTTTCAACTCTCTCTCTCTCTCTCGCTTCACATTTTCAGCCACAATTCACTTCGGCCTCACGCTTACTCGCTCACGCTGACGCCCAAAGCTCTCTCGCTCTCCGTCACGGGCGCCCCAACGTGTGTTGCAATCGAGTGAACGCCGAACCGACCGAACCAGATGAACGTCAGGTTTCGGAGCATTTCGCAGGGAAAAGGTACGTGACGTGCGCCAGGGAGGCACACAGTTGGTGTGTGGTGAGTTTTCTCGCGCGCGCGAGTACGAGAACCATTAACGGGGTGGCGTGTGACGGTCCGGAGGGTGGCCGTGTTGGTTTCGTGACCTACTTTTTGGTCATCCACCCCGAAAAAAGCGACGGGGCCACACTATGCTCACACACGCAGCAGTAGCAAACAAGGCCCTGGTTCGGGCTTGGGTGCACGAGAGTGAATGAAATGGTGGGCGTGCTCGCGCGTGCGAAGGAGTAAGAGAGAGAGGGAGACAGGTCACTACATAACGCATACACGACACAAAACCCCGGGGTTGGCACGTCGAAATCGGTTCGTAGTACTACGAAACTATCATCGGCGCGCCATCCATCCAATAAAGCTGGTCGCATTGTATGTGTGTGTGTGTGTGTGTGCAGGGCACTTTTTACACACTGGCCAGATATTTTTTTACAACTCCGGATCACACGAACCAGGCAGTGTCGAAAGGGAGCGAGATAAAGACGCTTTTTTTTGCATTTTCAAGCATTTTTCTCACCTTTCCTTTCCCAAAACCACCCCTCCCACCGTCAAACTAAAAAAGGGATTGGTGGTGGGAGGGGGTGGAGGAAGTGAGGGGAGTGTTATTTTTCTTTTTATTTCTTTCTTCGCCGGGCAATGAGGGGGTTTCGTTTTGTGGAACCGCGTCATCGTCTTTTGCTTCGGCCGGGAAAGAAAGTGAGAGGAATTTGAAGCGAGGCCAATTATGATGAGCCTTCACACACACAGAGTGTGGCACCTTCAACCAGGTGGTGGTGAGGAGTAACAGCAAAAAAAAATGGCAAATGGAGTAGAAAAAAATTCGCGTACGTTTGCCAACACAACAAACCACCCCTCCCCCCTTGTTCGGAAGCCGGGAGCCGCTCCTATTACATGAGGCCATTTTGTTTACCTGGTCTTTTTTTTTTCTTCTTTAAAGTTGCACCGAGGTGAGCGTTTTATTGTACGACAAAACCGCACGAAGAGGCCGGGGGAGGGGGGAGGGGGGAGGCGGGGTAGTTTAAAGGAAATCGTGAGAAAAGTTTTCCTTCCAAAATGGTACGAAATTTGAGCAATAAGGAGGGTAAAAACCGCCCAATGGAAAGTTGATGCTGATGGGTGGGGAGTTGTGGGAAGTCAGCAAAAACGGGGGGGGTTCGTCTTCCTGTCACTTTTTCCAAAAGGAAAGTGTGTCTATACTTTTTTTTTTTGGGGGGTGGAAACCAATAAAACAAAAGTTTTGTATTCAGTTACAAAAATTATTGCGAGGGTGAATCATTGCGAATTCGAATGAAAATCTGTCGAAGTTGCAATCTTTTTTTTTTGCCAAAAAAAAAAAGGGAAACAAAACCACCCTTTCCCGCGCGCGTTCGATGATAATGGATGATGAATCAAAAGCAAGCAGCCACTCAACATTTTTTGGGAGGCTTTTTTTTTGTTGTTTACGTTCCTGTGTGCGCGGGAATGATTCAGCAGCGATTAAACAAAGAAAGAAAGGATTCGCATCGGGCATCGGTGACGCACAGCGAGACGGTATTGGGTCAACTTCCGGCAGGTTGGGTATTATGTTTGGAAATTTCTTTGTTGAAGGGTCTCAGTTAACAAGTTTTGTGTTTACTGTTTGGTTTTGTCAAGATAAATGCATTTAAATATATAATTAAACGGGTTTGGTGGCCCGTCACCCAAAATGTGGGTGACGCTGGAAGAAACTATTCGTATGCACTTTTCGTGTACATTAAAAATGAGCAACAAAATAGTAATTTAAAGCTTTTTTTTATAAGTAATGTAATTCGTACTGTAAAGTATGTTGTTTTTGTCGCAAAATGTTAAAAAAAAGCTTCATCTTTGGTGGTGGTTTGGGTGACAGCAAACAGACACTGTATTGTTATAGCCCTTTACAAGTACTTTTACGGTTAGAATCATTCATATATATGCAGCCAAGGAAATAAGTGTAAAATTGTCGAAATATAAATAAAGTTGTTCTCTTTCGTGCATCTTAAGATGCAAATTGCGATGGCGAAACAAGTGAAACTTGTTATAAACAATTTAGTTTACTAATTGCCTGCTCCCCACTGAAGGCGCTAGATCTTCATACATATCAAACTAAACAAAGAAGATGTCCACGGGCCGAGAAGCGTGTTTTTTGTTTCTGCGCACATGATCTAAATACATCGATTATAAATCGCTTTAGTTTGTCTGCTTTTCGCAATCCGTGATCGTACCGCTACTAAACTCGACGTAAACAATGAACAACACACACACACACGCGCGCGTGCAACTGATCGTCGCCAAAGAAGATGATCTTCCACTCGCGAAAAAGCATCACAAGTGGACTCGAGCTGCTCTCGGGTCGGTCGGTCGGCCGAATCGGTCAGTGGCCTCCGCGAGAACGTGCACATACGAGTGAAAAAGAAAATAGCCCAGCAAACAGAAAGAGCACGACGACGCCGATGACGGGCGACGACGTCACCGACGGATTCACCGTAAGCAAAACCGTCATCGACCCCCGGTAATGCCGGGGAGCGCCCGGGAAACGAACGCGTACGGGCGTCGCAACAGTTCATTGGCCTCGGCGAGGTTCTGTGGCCGGGTGGGTGGACTTGGGTGGGTTGCGGTGGTGGATGCGAAGGAGGACGACCTGAAACGAGAATTTACGCTCACCTCAACCGCATGCTCGTCATCAGCAATTGCACACATTACACACTTTCGTACCGAAGTGCGGGGGGGGGGGGGGGGGTGAGCAGAATGCTGAATTCTGCACCAGAGGGTGAAACTTCCGCCAAAAAGAAAAGCTTCTGCTGCACACATTGACCACATCATAGCCAGGGGGAATTTGACACTGACTCACAAAGGAGTGCCATTCCAAAACTTTTGGGGACATCTTGCATCAGGGCATTGTTATTGGTTTATTTATTTTAATGTTAATAAATCCATTCACATGAGCAGTTCGGTACGGAAATTCCAATAACGAGAGAACGACCACGACGCTGGCAGTCGGGAAAGAACCATGCGTCACCATAGTGTGGTCCCGCGTACGGGAAAAAAGGTGAATGAACGGGCTTATACACAAAACAGGCCTGCCCGGCACATGGTTCTCGCTCGCGACCCACACCCACCCCCCCTTCCCGTTAACGGTCCAGCCAATTGTTGCAAGCACGACCAGGCAAATGTGTGACGTCAGCAACGGAGAGCGACACCGAACGCGGGAGAAGTTTGCCGAGACAGGTTCTCAAACCGTTTTCACGAGCGAGAGAACACGTCCAGACCGGGTCGCGCAACCCCTTCACGGAGGGGTGAGTACGGTAGAGGCCGGTAGAGCAAAACGCGATTTCCTGGGTCCAACCATCGGCGTTATGTGGCTGTGGACGGTAGATTTGCATATTTTACCTCGTCCACAACCCCCCCCCCCCCCCCCCCCCTTCCCCCCTTCGCTCGCGTTTCCCCAACTCCGCATGGCCATTTTGTTCAATCTCATTCATCTTCCGTCACGAACAATAGTTTGCTGAGAGAGTTCAATGACCGTTTGACTCAAAAGGGTGTACGTGCGTGTGTGTGTGTGTGTGTGAATGTGGAGAAGAAGCCCGATCTGGTTTCGGTCGCGCGATCGTTCCTGATCTCCGTTACGTTTTCCCGTGCGTGTATGTCACCCTGTTGAGGGTTTTTGTTGTTGTTGGATTCCCAACTCTTCTAACCTCTCGCAGAATGTTTGAAGTTTTCCCGATGGGGAGTGGAAAACTTCGGAACGCTCCACAGACCACGCTGATGAACTCGGAGTGCTTCGGCGTATGGAAATTCTTATCCCCCACGGTCCCAGGCTGCTAGGACTTACCAGGGACTCCGGTGTCTGAGTGTTTAATTAGGTCAACAGCACAAGCCACACCGCCCGATACGTCGCCGTGTGTGCACGTTCGTGTGCTCGGCGGGGTGGAAATATGACCAAAAAGGGTTGGAAGGGTGGAACCGAATGGCGGAAGGTTAAATGAGTTCGTTAGCAGACCTCAGAACCTTGTTGGCCCACTTGCCACCCGCTCGTCGGGTGGGTTTTTTTTGTGTTCTTCGTTCTCTTCCATAGTTCAATGACATTTTGGTTGGAATGGCTAGCGGTGCAACATTACAGTTCTATTGCCTGTTTTATACCTTCTTCCGATTACGATCTGCGTTTGCTTAAGTTCACCACTGTTTTGGCTTGATTGTTTTGATTTAATTCTTATTTTTTCTCTTTGTCATTTACATGGTAGTTATTTAGTTTTATCTTTTTGCTACTGTTTTTATCACTTTTTTAATACTTTTTGTCTTAATCTCACAAAAACTAAAGAATTGCTTATTTTAATTAAAAGTTTTTGTTACCATCCGAAGCATTTCCATTTTCATTACTTATATTTTTCCTTTTTTTTTTAAAGCTTCATAATTTTCTTTTTTCGTAATTTTCTTTTATTTGTTTAGCTTTGTTGATTATATTATTTGCTTTATATTAGTTTTTTGTACTTCTTTATATTCTTTGATTTGTTTTGTTTTGTTTTGTTTTGATTATTGTATTTGTTTCATTAGTTCGATATTGTTTGTACCTGTTTACACCTTCTTCACAATCATAGAAGCTTTTCGAGTTGTACTGTTCAGTTTTTACTTCTTTTTGTATGTCTTACTTGTAGTTTTATATTTTTGGTAATGTTTTCTCTTTGGCTATGTTTTCTTCTGTTGTATTTCTTTGCCTTTTCTTTATTTGTTCTATTTCGTATCCGTTTGTTTGCTACTATTATATTTGCTTACTAAACTTTTTAAACGTAACATCACAACTTTAATGTTTCCATTGCATTGCACCAGGTACGCAACGCGATGAATGTTTTAACCGTTTCGCGCGTACTCAACGCATGCAGCGCGTAAACCTGCGCGTGTTGGTGTGTCAAAGGCTGACTATTTACAACAACGGCAACAACAAAAAAAAAACAAAACCAGGAACCTGCAAAGAGGAGAAGCAACAACAACAAAAAAAAGGCCGCAAATAGGGTTATAGTTCCGTGGCGCGCACGACAACGGTCAACGAACTTTTCTCCGAAACTGAAAGAGAGTGCTGCTGCCGTAGTTGTTGTTGTCTTGCGCAACAACTTCAACTCCCTTCCCCGGTACCTTTCACTCTCTTCCTTCCTGCTATGAACGAAGAGCGCGCGCGCATTTTTGTCCCATCGCACGCGCAAAAACGCGCGCGCCCTGGGCTTACATAATTTTTTTCTCACCAACTTAGCACCCTCCCGGTCACCCCGGGCTCGCGATCAAGTGTGGTGTCCGATCGTCTGTAGTTTCTGCGCTCATGTCCGGGTCCGGCGTGTTTATGGTCAAAATGCACACACAGCGAGGTCCCCTGGAATGGGGCCGCGTTTCAGTTGATTCCTCCCGCTACTGCTGGCAAACCCCCTGGAGCCACCGTCCTCCAACTCTCTCCCTCCCTGCTTCTGGGGTGGGTTTATGGGGACGTTACGCTAAACTTTATGTCCGCTTAGATGTCCGCCCGGTATGTGTGTGCCGCTGTTTTTTGTCGCCCCACACACAACATTCGTACGCAATTTCGAACAGGCTAACGGGTTGTTTTGTGTTCTCTGTGTTCCACATTCTTACACCCATGCCCTCCCATGCCACCAGAATTGTTTGTTGCGGGTGTTTATGTGCAAAAACAAAACCAACAAAAAAAAAAAAAACAATGGAAACAACAAAAAGGACAAACAAATGTTTGCTGGAATGAATTGACATTAGAGAGAAAAAAAAATGGGGGCCCCACTTTAGTACGCAAACGTGGGTACTATGCTGCATGTGACAACATCATGTTGTGACCCAATACCTCCACAGGGAACACAGGAAGGCTTACGAATTCATATACCCGCCACCGCCAGTAACGCTTTCCCGCTCCGCCCTTTTTCTGGGACCCTCTGAACTGCTGAAGTTGTTTTGGTGCTCAGTGCCCGATGACGGGTTACAGTTAGAAGTTAGACGAACCGCACACAGAACTGGTGGATAGTTGGAAGCATGATTCTGCCCTTCTCCAGCCTTGTTTCCTCCCAGCAAGGGGGGGGGGGGGGGGGGGGGGGGTGGCGTTAAGGGGCAATTTTTCACACTTTCGGCATTGACGTTAGAATGTGCTGTGAAGGTACAGCGTGCAGGGGGTCATTGGCCTTTTCGTCAACAGTCCGTCCGTTTTGGGGGGAGTGATTCACGTATCGTGAATCAAGTTCGAGGGAAAACTGGTTCGAGAGATTTCGCCCAGCTCAGCTGGCTAGAATTGGACGTTTGAGCTTCGGTAATATTGGAGATGACTAATTTGGAACGAACGATAAATTTAGTTTAAAAGATTCTGCTTTTATTATCTATGAATCAAAGGACTAATAGGTCTCTCATAGATAGGTCTTTATCTTGGGAAAAGGATACAATTATTTGTTATTTAAAAACTGATAAATACCTATCAAGAAATTAAGCAAAGACATACACTTTTTAAAGTCCAAATTTTATCGATTTACATTAAATTGGTTTGTACAGCAGTACAGTAGCACAATAACATTGAGCACACATTGATTTAACGCCGGTACCGTCGGCCCAGAAGTAATGCAACAATAAACGGGCGCCAGAATTGGCCAAACAAAGCGTCAACACCGCCAAAACCATGCCGCCTCGGATTCCAAAGCGCAAACAAACGTCAAAATGGTGGTAAACAAAACCAACAAAGTACCGAGTGCGATACAAGCGACGAACCGCGACCGCGCCGGAAAGGGAAAGGCGCGCGGTGCAAAGGTTGGCTGTTTGGAGCAAGTGAGCAAGAACAATACGCGGGTGAGTTCACTGACACCGGCGCTGCCGGCGGCAAATGGCAAACGAAAATGGAGAACAACGAAAAACAAAAAAAGAAGGCCGGGAGAGGTTAGCACATTACACCTCGCCGTCTGTCATCTGTCTGTGACGGAGGGTTTGAGCGAGCAGGGGTAAGCAAAACACCACCGCCATTTATCCGTTAGATATACACATTCAAATGACAAAAAAGAAAAAAAAAACATGAATGCTCTCATTTTGATCTGCCAGAGTGTCACAGTTAGTGGCTTCAGTTGATTCAGCTGTATTCTCGCTTATCCTTGCCCAGACGTTCCATCAGGATCTCTCTATTTCAGAGCCCCCATCGCCACCAGCGGGGTGTCCCATAGTTCACTGGAAGCGGAAAATCGGTCACTCTTTGTGCACTTCAGACGCCAGTTGCATTCGCCCGCTTTATGTCTACGGAGCTGTTTTGCAATTCCGAGCGACGGGGAAAAGTTCGAGAAATGGCAAGAATTCGTTAGCATCCCTCCAGACGTTTGCTTTATTGCGATCTGCAGCACGCTGCATCCTTTGTGTGCATTTCTTTATCTCCAAACGATACTGAACCGGTCCATCCTAAAATGGGGTCACTTTTTGGAGGTAGCAGGTTTACACCGTAAAAGGCACAGAACTTGAAGATGCTCGCAAAAAGAGAGATGACTTCTCTAGAAGAACTGGGAAGATTTCTCACTTTATTACCGCTTTGGGTACACTTTACCACAAGGAGTTCCCCCCCCCCCCCCCCCCCCCCCCCCCGCTTGGGGACGGTGATCAACCCTAGCAAAAAAACAAAACAAAAAAAAAACCCGGACAAGTCATTGCCCTCCACGCCGTGCACGTCGTCGATGTTCTTGTGGAGAACAGAGAATGAGAACGATTTCGCTCACGGTACGATCGTTGTATTGGTGAGGTGTTGGACAGATGGGGGGGGACGTGGGGGAGATACGGCGAGATAAAGCGCACGTAAGATCGAGAAGTGGGATTTTAGTCCGCCGACCTATAATTACACACACTCGAAACCTCCGCTGTCTGTCCCACTGTGCGTGTATGTGTGTGTGTTCACGATCGCGTCCCAACTGCCGGATCGGAAAAGAAAAACCCGGTTTTTGCTGGCGTTTCTCCACTCGATTTCCTGCTTCCCCGATCCCATCCTTCCACAGTGGTGGGTAGGGGGGGAGGGAAAGGGGGAGGGGGAGTAGTTTATTTTTGGTCAAAACATGTCCCACTCGCAAACGCCAACCAGATGGCCACGGTGTGTGTGAGAGAATAGAAGGAAGTGAATGACCGATCTCGTGCGCTTGGGGGGAGGGGGAGGTGGGTTGTGTCCGCAATCGACACAGCTTCGACACGCGCGACGTCATTTCTCTCCAGCCGAGCCGGGATCGATCGGGACCACGATCGGGCCCGCCATCGTGCGGTTGCAATTTTACCCACTGCTCTCTTTCTTCCATTTTCTTTTACTCGATATCTCTCTCTCTCTCGCTCTCTTTACTTGCTCTCCCGTTCACACACGCGAGCGTGTCAGTTGGTTACGCAAAAATAACTGATTGCCCACAGTGCTTATGATGATCGAGTTGGCATTTCCGCGTGATATCTGCCACCTTTCTTCTTTCACTCCTTTCAACGCTTGCAACGTTGCGCTCGGTCTCTGTCTTTCTTCTTGCTTTTTTTCTATCTGCCTTTCTCTTTTGCTCCCAACAGCGTAGTGAAATGTACAGTCCTGATCGTAATATATAATTCACAGGCGGACGGAAACGGTCGATTCGGCAGCGGCTCTGACGCTGGCGACTTGATTTCGCGACGTCGTTGTGTGTATTATGCAATTGTGTTAACTACTTACTAACACACTCGGATGACCCGCGGGGGGAAGAGGAGGGGGGGAGGGGGGAAGGGGGAGAAGTAAAACTAGCAGCCTACGGTACCGGAGCGTCCATTGACCTCACGCCACTCGAATACGGGGCGGTTTCCGATGGAGCTCGTTCAGAGAAACAAGGCGAGTAATCACGACGTGGTTCGGGGGGTTTTTTTTTCCTATGCGCGGACAAAATTTTGATTTCTTTCGCCTTGGTGTGGCCCTCCGCTGCTCAACAACGCTGTTTCGATCGTTCTTCGGTTGCTTGCTTTCCTTTTCACGCACTTTAGCACGGTGCTGCTTCGTCTGTTTTCTGGTTCCTGCTTTCGGTATTACCCTCGGTACACGTTTTTTTTTGTTTTAATTTAGATGTTTTGTTTGGAGGTTTTTCTTTTCTTTCCTTTTCGTTTTGTTTTGATTACGAGCATTAGAAAAGCAGCTCGGAACAATAAATGAAGGAAACGAGAGAGAAAAAAAGAGAGAGGGAGAGAGAGCAACGCAAAAAAAAGGCAGCATGTTGTGTAATGTGGCCCCGGGTCGGGTAATGGAAACTTCCACCGGGTGGAATGTCTGTTTAGGAGTTTTGGTTTTGTTTTGATTTTGGATTTTTGGCCTTCTTTTTTTCGCTCCCCCTTCTTGGGGCTTTCTCTCTGGTGTTTTTTTCTTCTCTCGCCTCTTTTGGCCGCAGAGGTAAATGAACGCATTAAAGCTCGAAAATTGGGTGGGATTTTTCCTACTTCTCTTTGCGCTTCCTTTCCAAACATCTTACGAAACATGGCCGTTTGCAATGTGGATTACTACCCTTAATTCCCCGAGGGGTAGTACTTTTATTTCTTTTTTTTAATGGGGTCTGTTTACTTTGTTTAGGGTTTTTTTTTACTTATTTAGGAGCAAACCGCGATAGTTTTTCCTTCTCGCTCTTTCTCTCTTTTCATACTGTGCCTACTTCCTTCCTATGTTTTCTTTCTCGAAGCTGTCTCTCTCTCTCTCATTTGGAGCTGAAGATGAAAATCATCGACACTTTCTACCCCGCGCTGCCGAATGGTTAGTCTTTCGCTTCCTGCTCTTCCCTTTTCTGCGTGCCGGCACGGATCAGGTGAGAGATGCAAGACCCTTCATCACAAAAGGTTGTTGAACTCCACCACCCATTTCGTGAGTCGTTTGTTATTATCCATTTACCAACTTTGTTACTTGCACTTTTCCCTATTTCCGCAATCTCTTCGCGCTTGTTTTCATTTCCATTTCTACACGAACCGTTGCGGTTGGTGGATGAATTTTCTTCGTCTCTGTTTTTTTTCTGCTGCTT
The DNA here is from genome assembly GCF_943734725.1 of Anopheles marshallii. Taxonomy (NCBI): domain Eukaryota; kingdom Metazoa; phylum Arthropoda; class Insecta; order Diptera; family Culicidae; genus Anopheles; species Anopheles marshallii. The sequence goes on along the minus strand of NC_071326.1, from coordinate 77,402,364 downwards.
TCTAGATGTTACTTCCAAAAGGTAAAACAAAACGTAAACAATGCTCCATCACGCACGGGCGTAAACAATTTCGTAACCACGCGCGTACCATCACCACCACCGCGGGTGTAAAGTGATTAGATAATTTATTGTCATGTTTTTTTTGTTTTGGACAAACTTTTAATTAACATTTCGCATAAAATGTCAGTCACCTCTACTGGGTAAGGGGAAAACTTTTCCAAAAACTGGATTCAACCACCGTGTTGATGATTTATGTGTAAATAGTTCCAAAGAGTTTGACTCCCAGCCCGATGAGTCACCGCCGAGAGTTCCAGTTTTGCTGCGGTAATGATAGAAACTGGAATGTCCACTTTTTGTTCGATCCTGTTCTGGAGTGGCCACAAAACTGTTCTGTGATTCATACCTTGGGCCTGCTACTTTTTGTCCCCACTGGCGGGTGCTCGACATTCGAGGCTTTTGACCCCAGCGTTCGATTTGCTGTTCGCCACTGCTACGAGTTGTGTATGCAAATGAGCCCAATAATAACTACCAAAAAAAAAAAGGAAACCCAACAGAAATTACAAACAAATTCCCCCTTTTTCACAATTAACAGTTAAATGACAGTTACAGTTATGCGCGACGACGGCCGGGTGGAACATTACGCCACAACGTGGGTGTGAGCGATGGTGGGGAATATTATGAAATTGTTTTATTTTCGGCGATGGATTGTGTTTATTCATCTTCCCTTTCGTGTAATGCACTGCACCCTCGTAAACGTACACACACGCACATGCACAACAACACAAACGTCATTAGCATTAGTGCAAAGCATAATTTAAATTCATCGCTTGCCCATCAACAAAGCGGGAGTTGGAACGAGGGGGACGCGATGTGAAGATGGGCGACGACAATGACGGCACGTAGAACAGTTACGAGTCAATAGCCTTTTTTAACGCAAACGCACGCGCTTGCTTCACGGCGTACGGTAGCTAAAGGAAAAAAAAACTAAAGCACGCGGGAGCCAAAGTAGCCGAAAAGCGGGAGGGGGGGCACTCGCAGGAATGGGGCGACGAACTTCAGAACTTAATGTGCGATGGCGATCTAAACAAACTGACGTATCGCGCTGGTTGTTGGGCAATTTTGAGGCCTGATTATGATAAATTGGAAGCGATCTGATAAGAACAAGGTAGGATTATGACAGTTAGACATCAACCTATGGGCGGGTTTCAATATTCTTCAAATTTGTAAAAAAGGTCATTATGCGAGAAGAAATCATATTATATTTGTGTGGTTTTATTACATTCTCACACTTTAGCCCACTTTGCTTTGGGGTATTTCCGATTGATGATCAGTACATGTGTCAATTCGACACAAGTCACACACGATATGTTGCAATACGCTCACACCTTAGTCACACACGCGCATAAAGGAAAGCGCGAGAAAGAGAAACAACACTCGTCCCGTACACTCCCACGAAATGATTGCGAGCGCTCATTCCGTATTGCTCAATCCGGCGCTCTCACCAATTTTAAAACGAGGTCTCTGTTTACAGTAGTGCGCCACGTGCTTTTTTACCACGTACCATGCGTCTCCATCAGGTTTTTTTTTAATCAATTTTTTACACCCTTTCGAGTGCCATAGGTGCAGTGATTTATCTTCGAAAGCAATGTTAAAATGGCGCGAGAGCTTAATAAATTTGTTAAAAGGCTTCAGTTGGAGTTCATCGTTTGAAGATCAAATGGCTAGTATCTGAGAGCATCGAATGTTTAGTGAACTTTTACAGACAAAATTTAGTTTTGGGTGTTTTAGGACTTCTTTCATAGTCATTTTATAACATTAAATCTTTTGTGTTTATGTCTTTTATATGGAGTTTTAAAAATATTTTTGAAATAATCGCGTTTTAATATGTAGTTTCCAATTGCTTAAGTATGTAACTAACATTTAAAAACTCATGAATAATAAAACTCAAATCGTGTAGCTCGTTTTCCATATCGAATGAACGGTTTCATTCACATTGCTGCTTTGCCGGGCCGCTCCGGTTTCCCTCGTAATTTCTAGAAACGACTCGACCGTCTGAGCCCTTCGAACGCACACACACGCGGCCGTGCGTTCTCTTCTCGACGCATTTTTCGTCACCATATGGTGGTGGTTCTTGCCATCGGTCGCTTGTAAAAAAAACGCTCACCAACACCGTGTTGAGAGAGAGAGACCGCTCCGGAGCAACGCGCTAGAAGCCAAAACAAGCGAAACCCCTTCCCGCGCGCTCGGATAGCATTGACACATTAACAGAGCAAAGACCTTTGGCGTTCGTTTCTTGTGCCGTGTGTCTCGGGTCTTTGGGTCTCTTTGTGCACCGACAGTGTGGTACGGGTGGGGAGAAGGAGGGTGGAAATGTTGGTCAACCACCCAGCAACAAAACGCACCGTCACTCATACACGCAGCAGCTAAGTTAGTCGTCTTTGCGGTGTACGTTGTTGCGTGTGACTGAGTTTTTAGCGAGCCAACGGGAGGGGAGGTTTGCCATTTTTGTTGTTGTGTTTTTTTTGCATCGTCCACCCAAATGCAGTTTTCGGTGGAGTGTGGCCATTGTGTACATCTTTGTCGCGGCTTAGTTGTTCGGGTTGCTGTGATGTTATTGTTCCCTTTTCCAGCGTACAAAAGCATCGTGAATATAATGGGAAAATTATTTTTTTTATTTAAAATTCAAGATTCTACATGAATATATGACTCTGTCCCTCGTAAGCATATATCGAGAACAATCGAATATTCTCGAAACACCAACAAATAGGGCGCCAAAAAAAAGCTACCTGAAAGATACCACAACGTGGAAAAAATAAACAAACAATCGATGAGCAAGTGCAAACAAAATTTTTACGCACAACTTCACAACACGCGCTACGTTATTGTTGTCACCAACCATGGGCCAAACGCATTCGTGACGCAATTTCGCCTTTTGTTTGTTTTCCCCGCTAAAACAGGATGTTGAGTTTATGCTTTGCAAATGTATGGCATGCTCCTAATTTATTACTTTGTTTTTATAGTTTACTTGAACTGTATGCTTTTAGCTACCAGAGGGTGGTTTTTTGTAAAGAATGACTAAAATGCGCCAAAATAGAGGGCCACCTCCAAGGCGAAGATAAGGAAATAAACATCAAACGAACGATAAAAAATGAGATAAACCGAACGGATCATCGATGACCGACATTTAAGCACAGCACAGTTCTCGCTCCAGCCCGGCGAGAAGCAAACGTCGCGATGCACTTCGACGCTCCGTGCCGTTGCTGCACTTGGTTTGCTGCGGTCCAACAAAAACCACCCCGAACGCGAGATAAGCTTCGCACAAAAAAAAAAATGCATCCATGATCATCTCATTCCCGCAGACAAAGCAGCAGAGAGCAGTGCAGGACCCTTTCTGCTTGTACGGTGTATGATAACGGCGCATGGGACACGCGAGGGACTTAAAGGGATGGAAACGAAAGCAGAAGAAGAAACAAAAAAAAACCACCAAGCGACGGCGCTTCGGTGTCGTTGGCCTCAGTAACCCACATGCAAGGTTGATGACCTAAATTGCTTGCCTTCCCTTTGAATCGTTCTCGTTCTCTCCCTGCTCGCAGCCTTTCCCGCGTCCTGCGGCCGCTTCCCGCTCGTGCCCATCAATTCCATGGTCGTCGACCTCATCCATCACGAGTCGAGGGGGGGGGATGGGATCGCCTTTTTGTCCCGTTCTTATTCAGCCTTGTTTGCTGGAAATGAACACCCGGCACCAGTGTTCATGTTCTGCCATGCTCGTAAATGGATTCTTCAACCCCTTGTCCGACATTCGGTTCTAGGTCGCGTTGCATCCAGGGGAGCAATGAACCATACAATAACATTATTTATGCGACTTGTGATTGCACATTAAAAAATGTGTACTACTAAAATACATTCTTTAATAAATTTCCACTTGTTTGTTTATACTTTTTATCAGTGGTGCTACTGTTGGTAAAACGTTATCACCCTCAAAAAAAAAAAATGCAGGTCGGACACATCCGGCCACCGAACAATGAATGCGCGACAAAATGAAGCCGAAATGAACTTCCTAGCGCTTTTCTTTCGAAACAACGAAAACGAACGTCCACTCCGTAGAGAGACCGCTAGAGCGAGTGAGAGAGATAGTTAAAGCGAACGTGTCAGAAGAGTGGCGAAGTTCTTACGCCACACGCATTTAAAGGGTCCGGAAGGGAGGAGGGAGACACACGCTCTCGAATGAACACCCTCGCGGTTCATGCACGAGTGTGTGCCCCGGATCGCGTAGTAAGAGTTCAACACTCTCAGCAGCAGTACGAGAGTGTGCAACAGAGTGAGAGAAAACTCACCCCACTGTTTTTTCCTCTCAAACGCAGCCATCTTTGTTTGTTTCGCGCTCTTTTGCGCTCACACACAGATGGGAACGTTTTCGCTCTTTCTGCTTGCAGTCATACACTCACGGAGTGGAACGAGCTGCTACAAAGCCACAGCTGGACGCATAAAATGGACGTCATACGACGTCAGGGTGAGAGTGAGAGAACCATCGGGTGAGTGAACGCGGCTGAGCGAGATACTATGATATGAAGGGTGCGAATAGAGTTTAACACCACCCCCGTCCCTCACTCCAAGGGGTGGTTTTGGGTGGTGGGTGGTTGGTGGTGGCCTCATAAAATCTCAAGGCCAATTCCCCTCCCTGCTTCCCATACTTCTCATTCTCACCCCTAGATTGTCCCACACACACACACACTCTTCCTCCCTGTCTCTCACACTGCTTTCTCGTTCTAACTCACAAAAGGAACAACGCTCGCATTGCTATTCTTTTGTGGGGGTTGTAAGATGCGAGAAGAGCGCGTGCGATCGACGACATTTTTAAGGTTCTCTTCCAACTCGTGCGGTGCGCGCTCCACGAGGTAGACACACACACACACACACACACACACAGAAACGCACGCGAAGCGAACGTGCAGAGGGTGACAGATAAAAGAACGAGGCCACTCGAGTTCATTCAACCCTGTGGTTCAAGCTACCGGGGCCCGGTGTATGGAGTTCGGAGATTCGTTTTGTTTTTTTTTGCATACGATTCGCAGTCCGAAGGGTTTTTTGTTTTCTGTTTGCAACCATCACACCCAAGAAAAGTTCTTTTGCGGCTCACCCTCGCTGTAGTAGCCGAAAAACCCCGTGATGATAGGGGTTCTTCACTATTGCTTTTTCATTAATTAAATAAGTGCCGAACGACGGAAGCAATGGTCCATCGGGGCCGTAAAAATGTCGAAACACACACACACACCGAGCGAGATAAGAAGGAACACATTAATTGACGCACAGTTTATGCTGTTGGCGCTCAACTCTTGCTACTAAACGCAATGCGGTGCGGTATAAAGGTGGAATGATAAGTCGCTCCCCCTCTTCCCTTGTTTAAAAACAAAAACCATCCCCAAATAAGCATATCTTGACGGTGCGACGAAATTCGCATCCGCGCCATAGTGCGGCCAGGTGAATGACCCGGCCAATCGGTGGCATGCGCGTTTTACCCTTAAACAAAATCACGAGCAGCCACACACACACACATGATACGAGACCGTTTAACGACTAAAAGAAGTTGGCCAGTACGTCAGATAAAAGGAGCACGCACCGTGTGGGAGGGGGGGGGGAAGGGGGTGGTAGGGGGAGTGCAGCAAACAGCAACAATAACTATGAAGCTTGAAAAAAAAACCAGGGCTCCCGATTTGAAACCGAGTCAGTGTGTCACTCAGCTGCTCCTCCCACCCACCGGGGCCCGTGAAGCTGTGGCATGGTACGAGAAGGAAATGAGTTTGGTGCAAAAATACCATACAGGAAGCGAGAGGCAGCAAAGCAACACGACACGCTTCATTTACGAAGAAATTGATGAGGGAACCTCATTTAAATGAGTGGAATATCTCATTTCGGTGTGGTTTGTTTTGACGCAAGCGGGCGCGTGTGTGTGTGTGTGTGTGCGCGCTTCGCATCGATGCGAGAGATATGGGTCAAATGATGGGTCTATTTATATTTGCAAGACAAAAAAAACACGATGCTTCAAACAACACATTTCAGCGAGCTGCGAGCACGCACGGGCTGTGTCGCGCCAACCGTTCAAAGGGTGGAGGGTCGGTTTTTATTTTAATACGCCATTTTTTTTTTTTGTAATCATATCCACCATTTTTTTTTTTTGCATAATTACAACAGCGTGAGTGAGTGAGTGGCTCGCCGTTCTTTTCACTCACGTGGTGAGAGTGAACTGGGATGAGAGAAATGGCGCCAAACTGTTGTCAACTTTGACACTTTTGACAGTTGGACTTTTTGAAAATTTAATTGTCTAATCGGACCTCAATAAAGGGTTTACTTTTGCGAAATCGTTTGGTGGCAGCAGCAACCAAATGCTGTCTAGCACACCCACCAAACCCCAGCAAACTGTTAGACCAAAACCTCCGCACGGTACCGAAAGTCAACCGTTGTTTGCGTCACCTTGCAGATCACCAACTCCAGGTGTTCAGTCTACCCGGCCGTGTGTTGCTTGTCCTTGACAACCGCAAACACACACACACACACCCGTACCGTTACAAAAGCAGGTAGGTCGACGACTTAGGTGTACGGGGCCGCCCGTATCGTTCGCCTCTGCAGCTGGGTGCGCGTCGAAATCGGGAAACTGCAACGACGAAATCGATCCGTGTGGCCATCTCGTTGGGCAGCGCTGCAGCTGGGCCACGTTCCATTGCACCGTCAACCCGCGAGCCCGTACAATGCAACATTGCACAACAAAAGCGCAGCCCGAGATCGTATCGCTGAAGGTGGTTCCAATCGTGGCAGAAGTTGGAAGTGTTACGATGCTTATGTGGCGGGCTCTCGAAACCGACTGGATGACCTTCGCGCGTTGGCCCTTTTTTTCCGGCACTCCAACCCGCAACGGCCCTACTCGGGAGTGCTCTGTTTGGCGTGTCTCGTAGGCATCCGTATTTCTCTCAAAGAAACGTCAGCATTGTTTGGGACGTTCAAATAATAATTGAACCTCTACAAAGCTCCCGCATATCCGATGGTTCCCGCGAAGGTCGCATGCAGTTTTGATGGGTGAAAGGATGAAACTGGCACCGGTGGCAGCAGAGAACTAGGTCGCCGGGCCAGGTGTTTCGGCACCGCCGCACCAAGGTTGATGCCCAGGCAGAGTTCAACAACCGAGCGCAGCTTCAAGACCAACTCTTTCAACAGGCAGCCCACCACCAACGGCGAGCGCCAGACTGGAGTCGATTTATGAGCCCCAACCTCCCTCCATCCTCTTCTCGCCTTTAAAGTCACAATGCAGCAAAAACCCTTCTCTCCACTTCATAATTATGAACCACACGCACACACACACCAAATGTGCCCTTGTACCAGAAATTGAAATTCGAAAGGATTTTTCTCGCTTCTTGTACGAAAAAAAAAACCAACCCACCCGAAGGAGAAACACGAGCGACAAATTCCACCGTTCCATAAACTATGCAGCTGTTGATTGTTTTTTTTTTCTTCTCCCCTTCTTCTTCTTCTTCTTCTTCTTCTTCTTCTTCTTCTACAGTCCGCTCCCGTTTGCGGGCTGGCCCACGCGCCGCTTATGCTGAGCGAAACCCCGGTGGGAGGTTTGGTGGGAATTACAACACATCCATACAGCGTCCTCCCTTCTGTGTGCCACACGGTGGCGAAAAGAATTCACGCAACTTTGGCTTCGCGACTTAACTTTCAAGGACATAAGCATTCGAACGGCCCCCCCCCCCCCAACGGGTTTAGTGTGTGCCGACGGGGTTTGCGGGGACTTACGAAAGCCGAGTGCAGTCGCCGAGATAACAGAGCGACACAGCGGTGTGTGGGTGAGCGGGATGGCGAGCTGTGAAAACAAGGCCACTCGCGAAGCAGAGCAGGACGGCGACTTGGAAGCTCCGAACGGCACTCCGAAGCACAGAAGTCAATAAACTCACCGCTTCGCTAAAAGGCCATCGGCCACGCGGCCATGAAGCGCAGAAGGGGACGGTGCGTTCGACTACTAAGAACGGAGCTTTGAGCACCGAGAGCGAGAGCGAGCGCGTGTGCAGATTCTAAAAGCACACCAAAAGCTCACCATTGCTGGAAAGCTTCACACTGGCGCACACTGTCAGCTTGTATGTGTGAGTGAACGCGGGACTGAGAGAGAGAGAGAGACTGCTAGGGGTCACTGGACGTATCCAATGTTAGATGTCGTAAAGTGAAGAGGTTGAAATGTCAAACCTGTCAAAAATGGAACCCACGGTGCCAATGAGTGTCTTATATCACCCTGTCACCCATCGTTTCAAGGGTAAAGCGACACTTCAAGCTGACTTTAAGCTCAAACTGTTTTGGTTCCTTTTTTCCTTTGGGCCAATCTTTTGCAGCCTCTCTCTCTCTCAGCATTCGTAATTCGTATCCGTGGCCGAATGCTGATCCAGCTAGAACTGTTTGCTACCCCCGGCGAGTAGCCCCGTGCGGAGGGTGGAATCCGGTTCTTGATTCTTCACCATTTGCTTTCCCACTTTGGTCCGGTTCTTGCGGCCTCTCACCGTGAGCAGCAGTTCGAGCAGCGTCTTCGGGCGCAACGTTACGACCGTCCGCAGTCATTGACCGATCAATGAAGTTTATCGGCCTTTTGCGCGGTTCACTCGGGTGGCGTGTCATTCGGAGCACCCGGTGGCCATCAGGCGGGAGTTAACTCGCTGACGGTTTCTTCGAAGACCTGCCGGTGGCAGAGGGAACTCCTATCGGAGGCGCCCGTGTTGCCATCATCCCGCTCGAAACCTCGTGCACCTCGAAACGTGCTCATTCTAACAACAGTTACAACTCCCCACGTCCATCTAAAAGGTGCTACCGAACATAGAATCATGCAGCAGTAGGTTAACACAATAGCCAATGTTATTCTCTATCTCCATCTTCCTTTCTCAACCACCGAACACTCGGTGACTCGGTGGTTTTGTGTTTTTCATTCTTCATTTTAGCTCCATTTCCACCATCGCACCTTTATGGAGGGGGGATGAGGTTCTAAGGCAGAACGAAGATGGCTTTGGGTCAGTCACCTTTTTTGCTGCTGTGCCACCACGAGTCGGCACCGCCACATACCACAGCTGACCGGCTGTATGGTAAAGGGCAAGAGGAAAGAAGGGCTTAAAGCAAGAGCAAGAGCAGGCAATGACGATACGTACACCCACTCCCTCATCAGAAGCAGCTGTTATTCTCGTTTGGTAGCTTTTCTTGTGCTGTTGTAAGTTTTTTTCCGATTTCTTTCTCTTGCTCTATGTCTTTCACATTCTTCTTCTACGGTTGATCGTTCTTTTCACCTTTGTTCGCACGTTTCGGTGCTGTTTCTCTTCACTTATCGCTTCTTGCATAATCATTTCTTTACTGTTGCTCGTTACCTTTCCACTCTCGTTTCGTTCCCTAGCTGTGCGCGTTTATATGTAGCTATTTTTAGATTAACTCGCCTCCGTTTAGAACCATTTTCTATTCCGCTTCTATTTTCCACAGCAATTTTCCAGTTACGCTTGCTGCTTCTCCATCAGTGCGGGCTTTCGATGATAGTCGTGTTTTTCTTTCCAACCGTTCCTGTGCGCTCTTTCAAATCTTTCGTTTGCAAACTGTGCTTTTTTCTAGCTGGTTTCTTCCTGCTTTTCTTCTCCTTTTTTTTTGCAGTAAAACCAGAATAAAAAGGTCACTGAACGAAGAACCTGCTTCCGGGGGCGCAACACCGTACGAAGGTGAATGGCTTCGGTAACCTGTGTGTGTTCCCTTTCGGTTCAATACTTCAATCTGGCACTGCCTTCAGGGGGAGTAACACACAAAACCGGGGGGGACCTTAATTTATGAAACCTTGCTCCACCTGGGGAGGGACTTCACGATGTGAATGAACCCTTCGGCACCTGGGCTAACACGGGCAGCGAGGCAGAAGGCTTCAATTCGGTGCCACCGGCGCCACCATCGTGCATTGGAAACGTTCGGAAATTTCGAAGGTTCTTGACCATCGGACCCCGCTGATTTCCTCTGTTTTTTGCGGTTACACTGAAGCCTTTCGCATGTGGCCTTTTTGTTGAGGTTAGCGCGAGTGTCTTCGCTAAAGGGGGTTTCAATCGTTAGCACATGTTCATGGTCGTAAGAGAAGGGGCGATGGCTGGTGCTGAAGGTGTTTTATTTCATAGGGCCGGTTGAAAATGCCACTTCCGGCGTGGTTTGGAAATTCATGGCGCGTACATCCGCACCATACAGTGAACTTTGGTGATGCTTCGAGAAACTTCTTGCCCATTCCGGAGCGTTCGTACAAATCTTACCCAATAAACCGTCATTTTCATGCGCCAGCGATCACAATTTCCTTACCTTACCTTCGTTGCTATGTATGAGATAAAATCGCACTTACCTTGCATCCTTCGCAGGAATGGACACCGTAATGGAACCCGGACGCTTTATCACCGCACACACGGCATAGGACGGTTGTGCCATCGAATTCTGGGGGGGAAAGAAATGTCGAAACGTACCATTAGTTGCAGTTCTTCGTGCCCGATATCGTCCAGAAACTTGAATGACCGATAAGCAAACCGGGTGAAGGCCACTGAACTCGTCCGCTTATCGCGCACGAAACGGAAGATAAACCCGATAGCCCTAGCAGGGGTTTTTTTTTTTTGGTTTGTTTTCGGGGTAGATTGCAAAACAATCCCTCAAACCACCCAAATCTTTCCCCGTGACGCAGATCACATTGAGGATGTGCAGTCAGATTGTGTTCTTGGTTTGTGCTGTTTTTTACTTGTTGCTCATGTATGTAGCAAAGCACCGACTCTTATCGATCAGCGTCTGTAACAAAGCCTCTGTCCCCTAGTGACCCATATTGTTATGCGTATAAGCCTCTTGGGCGACACCGGGCTGATCAATCGTCCGGGTGGATAAGTATGCTGTCGAACGAAGCGGCCTCATCACGCAAGCGTTTACATAAATGCGCGCTCGATGGCTTTTCCGGGAGCAAGAAAGCAAGAGCGAGAGCGAGAGAGAGAAACCTACCACGCGGTCAATGTCCGACGTGTATAAGACCCGGTGGTTTCTAGTGGAGAAAGTTGCTAATGACGATCATCGGAGCAACGATCCGATCGTTGCCCGGAGCCATTGCGGCAGAGGTTCGCTTTCGGTGGATGTTTTTTTTTCGCGAAAAACATAAAACCAAAACAAAACCACCATCCGAACGAGGAACTGAAGGGAGAGATAGAGTGAGAGAGAGAAAGAGGGAGCGAGATCGGTAGCTAGTAGGTTCAGCTCGAAGCGCTCAAAGTTGTGCGTAATTATACAATCGTTGTATAATGCAAACCAAAGCACAACCTGAAGCTAGTAGCGTCCGGCTTCCAGAGTGAATTCGAGACTTGCTTTTCTAATCGACTTTTGAATAATAAACAACAACGCAACAGTGCGCGGTACGAAAACCGAAAGCATCGCAAAAGAAATGGCTTTCGAAAAGTGCCTCCCCGGTCCGGCATTGCAGCATTTAGGGGCGATCGGGCCCGAATGACCGAGCATCACCCTCGTGTGAAGGGTGAACTCGGTGGAGGGCTGGACGAGAAAGTGAGTCGTTTTGTTTTCGATTAGATTTAAGTGCATAGTAAGGGGCTTTTGTAATTGACGCTTGTAATGGCGTGTGGTAGGGAAAAAGTAGTAAAACTTTACTTTAAATACGACGCTGCAGTAAAATGTGCCGTAAAATGTAGCATATAACACAGTAAAAAGGGAAAACAAACGTAATAAACTAATAACGTTTGTGAGAGCGTGAGAAACCGCGAAAGGAAATGTAAAGGTTGGTAAAACATATCAAACATGTTGGAATTTCAAATAAAAACTAGTAAAAAAATAGTAAAACATATAAGAAATAAAAAAATTGAAAGAAAACACATAAGTAGTGATAAAACTAATTAAAACCAGTTCAACATAAAGTCCAAATGTATCAAAGAGTTACAATAAAACTGCACAAGTTTGATATAGTGTCAAAAACAAAGTAAACATGACAATAAAAACGAAAAATTGAAAACAAAAAGCACAGAACTAGTGTACTAGCAATGAAAAACTAGACTAATAATAAACCAGCAAAAGTGAAAGAAGGTAAAAGTTCGATGTAAAAAACTAAAACAGGAATATTAATAATGAAAAAGGAAAAGAACAATTTAAATTAAGCAAAAGTTTTAAAAAATGTAAAACATTACAACACAATACATTTGTAATAAGAATAGAAAGTACCATCATACCGAACATAAAGACACACTTATAAAGAAGCAAAGAAAGTAAATAATGATAATTAAAGACGCTTCCATTGCATCACGTGGAATCAACAGTACGGTTAATTTAATTCTCCTCTTCTATTTACTTTCATTTCTTCATCTTCTATCGTGTTTGATGGAAAGATTGATAGCCAAGAAGTGGATGAAGCCCTACATTTTCTGTTACTTTTTTATCATTCGACCGAAGTTTTCTGTGTGTTCCGAGTGGCAGAGCTTCGCTTCTTCTCACTGGCCGAGGTTAGTGACTTTCTTTGCCCACTTCCCACCAAACGGCGAGATGTTTGGCTTCCGCCGTTCCGTTTTCGGTTGATTATTCGTGCTCGTTACGTTTCGATTCCGTGACCGGGATCCGCAGCCGTTTTGCCGGATCCGTGATGGTGGTACGTTGTTTTTTTTTTTGCTTTGCTGTTGCTGCGCCGTATCGTGCACTTTCTTTTTCCTCGAGTGAAACCAATCGAAGCGAATGGAAAACCCAAATGCCAAGTGTGAAGAAAAAAAAAACGGAGCGAAGGAAGTGGGGGAATAGTTTCACTTTCACTGATTATCGGTCGAACGAGGGAGATGGAAAAGCTCGCCGGCTCTAGACATGGTTGAATGACCTGGCGGATGCATATCATAGACATGGGATACCGAAAGCGAAAGCTTTTCGGCGGTGCGGGATAATCTTCTGCTCGATAACACTTCCCTCCCACCCCGGGAGGGCAGTGTAGCATCGCTCCAACCAGGCCACACCGGCGGAAACTGGTTCATTCGATCATTCACCGTGGGGAGGAGTGCTTGGAAAGCATACCGGCCGTTGACCCGGACGGAACCAGACCGGAGAGTGTTTTGTTAACACTTTCCCTTTTACCTCCTTGCCAAGCGAGCGCAAATAGCGAACGATCTGAATGAACATCTAAATTTTGTACTAAATTTGATGTGTGCATTTGATGTACTAAAAACCCTAATAATGCTCAGAAGAATATTTAAAATATGACATTTTGCAATCAAAAGCTTCCTGAATCAGCTATGGAAATTTAGCAGGAAAGCAAGAAAAAACAGCATATAGCAAAAGACATGTCCTGCAGAAACGAAAATGAATTTAGTACTATAGTACTAAAAATCCTAATACTCGCAATAAATGTATTTAGAAACTAAAATAGAGCCAATATAACAACTCGAAATCACTAACTGTGAGTTAGGTTTTGAGTCATCTAGAAAAGTCTAGCAATTGTACGAAAGACGCGGCCGTTTCCATCACTTCCGGGGCTACCATCACTTGGTCCCGATGCAACCCACCTGGTCAACCTCAACTTCTCGTGACACAGTTGTGTTCCCAAACCCCAGCGTTCCTGAGCCTGATAAGCTTGTGATAAGACAACCCGCGGCTCGGTCCGCCTAGTGTTTGCGTAAGCAACCAGCTGTGTACTCTGACTACACGGAAAACGTGACATTGCTTTGTGTTTTTACGCCCACACTTGGTGGCCAGTTGGTGCACACTTCAGACAATAAGTCCCCGTGGTACGGACGGCAGGGCGAATCATCATCCGGGCGGGATTTGATGTCGCTTGCTCACTTCGCAAGCACACCTTGCTGGGAAGAAATGAGGTCATAGCGAGGATTTCCTGCAAAGTGAAGTGCAATTAAAAATGTAAAGACGATTGCTCCGACGATAGCATCGGCGGGACCTTAAGGTGCCTAATAGTTTTAAGGGAAGATTATCATTAAACTGGTCCAGGTTCAATATTTTCTGACTTTAAAATAGACCTCTGTCCAAATGTAATAAAATCCTGTTAAGAACTCACAAAACAAATAAGATTTCCTCATTTAAGAAAAGGCACAAAGAATAAATTAAACAAAAGAAATTGACGCACAAAAAAAGGAATCTGAAAATCAAAAAAACATGACCCCAAAAATATGTAAAAGACATATTCATTACAGTAAAGAAAGATGTCTATCGAAAGTAAATGAAACACTAGGAAAGTCTCACGGTTTCGTTTCCGTGCGTACCACCGCACCAACGCAAAGGTCGTTACACTGTAGCAGTGGAGCATTAGACCGAAATGGGATGAGCAGCTTCTTCTGCAAACGCCCGGGCCAGCCATTTTGCGTCTGTTTCCACCCAATAATTGCATCCAAAATGGCACACCGCACCGAATGGCTGGACGGGGGCCAAAGTTAAATCACGTTACCCCGTTTTAGGAGAGGATGTTGTTCGGGTGGAAGTTTCACTTTCTGCCCGCCTGAGACGGTCCAAGACGAGAAGGGGGGAAATGAAGCGGAGGGGCGAGATGCATGCGACTTTCTCGCCCAACTGATTATTATTGGCTGAGTGAAGGAGTAAGTTCGTTGACACCGTTCATCCCAAAAGGCCAACCAGCGGCACTCCACTAGCGAATGGAAGCAGTAGTAACAGTAGTAGTAGTGGTAGTAGTAGTAGTAGTAGTAAGGCTACCAACGTAGCATTTATGCATCGAAACCGAAACGACGGTCGAATAAATTCGAAATCCCATGTCCTCATGTTGAAGTTGAAAGGGAAGGGAAATGAGGGGAAACGGGTGGGGTGAGACAAACGGTGGGGTCTGTGTTGCTACATACACACGCACCCACCAATCATAGCGAAACGAGCGAAACCAACCAACTAGCCTACTGTGAAGTTCGTTAACCCAGTGCTCGAATTATGCGCCACCATGCGAACAGTCGAAGGCGAACAAGAAAGCAGCATAAAAACGGCCCACCCCTCCTCTCATTGCGCTACGTTCGGGTAAGTGACTTGTGGCCGCTCGTTATGTGGACGTTTCGAAATTACCCTCCCAAGCCGCATCTTCCCCCCCCCCCCCCCCGGGTCCATCTCTTGGTTGAAGTTCCACGCACCACGCGGTGCAGCTGCTCTTTAAAAAGATGCACTCACTGTACGTCGTGAAATTCCACACGACAACAAGACAACTCCCCAACCCCGCAAAGGACAACGGGACCGGGAGTGCGTTCAGCGGCGCTCAATTGGAAGATGCTTAATTTTATACCGGCTAGACCGCCACACCGCCGAGCGTAGCCGAGGGTGACGATGGCAACTGATCACCTCCAGCACCGAAGGTTGAGCGTTGTGGTGCGGTGACGAGTCGTTCACACATATACGGGCGGAGTGATACGTACCGAATGTACGTACATCGCACAAAAACACGCGTCGAACAGGTTCAACATCCGCTGGATGCGATGAAAGTGAAAAGTAAAAGTTTCCGCACTGTCCCCCGGGGGTTTGCCCTCTGTGTGTCGCTATGTAGATGGAGTGGATGTAGATATCCTAACGATCCTCATGTTAGAGTGAGAAACTCCTTTAAATGGAAAATTTTAGGACTACTAGCTGGAGGAGCACTTCGAGAAGTATTGAGGATGAATGTCTTATTGGATTTTTGACATCCAAGTTACTCTCGAACAGTGACTGCGACTGCTCCAAGATTAGACGTAAATAGCTGAGCAGGTATAAACTTCACAAAATGGATTGGATTTCTATAGAATTACCACCTCCAGACTGTGAGATTTCACCCAATAAAAAAGATCCACATAACCGAACCTTCCTTGATTGATTTTGATACGCTTTTCAATAGCCGAGGTACCTTCCCTCCATCGCGCTAATTACATGTTGCCGCTTTTTCGCGCACTGCTAATAGACAAATCGTGAAACGATGAGCGCACGATCTTATTCTCACGTGACTCGGATGTCACGGGGCACACAAATCTCCCTTTCAGCCCGGGGTTCATTGTACCGGGCCGTGCCGGGAAAGAAAGTCGAACGCCGGAGCCGAAACGTTTTCACTTTCAGCCATCAGGCGCGGGCCAGGAAATTTCGGAACGATTCGAACCGAAAAAGACGAACTGGTGGGGAAACGGGTTCGTTGACCCGTCCCCGCTAAACATAACATCCTCCACCGAAAAACGCATCCCAAACCACCCCTTCACGCGGCCAGCGTCTTCCCACCCGTTGGCGGCCGTTTTGTTTGGTCGAAAATAAACAGAGTCAGGCCGCCGGGTTCCCTTCCAACGCGAACCAATCGACCGACTTCGAGGTCAACGGACCCTCCGCTCTTGCGGTGTGTATGTGCGCTCGCGAGAGCATAAAAGCCGGAACTATGCTGCACCGGTTGTGTGTTGGTTGTTTTTTTTTTTTTGGTCCGTGTGTCTGTATTTATGCTTCTCCAAAAATCGCCTGGAGTGCAAGCGAGACGGCACGCGAACGAACGGTGGCAACTTTCGAACTTCATCCGCCGCTGTCTATGCGCGGCTGTGTGTGAAGCGCAAAGTCGTCACCCGTCCACGTTGTCTAGGTCATGAGGTAAAAGCGCTCCGCATGCACAAAGGGCACATGGAAACGGTCCCTTTTTTTTCGCTGCCATCTACCACGGTACGGTTCGGTGATCCATTCCATTACTTTCTCGAAATCCCAACAAACAAACAAAAAAAAATATGTCGAAAAAAAAGGGTGAGAAGAGGTCACCCTCGCGTTTTGTTTGAGGATTTCTTTTCGTGTTTTAACGTCGAGCGAAAGCGAAATCTTGGGTCGTCGAATTTATGCTTTACGTGTGCCTTCGAATGTTTGGCAGGCAGGGAAGGGTGCAATCACACTTTCACTGTTGATTTCCCCCATAGATTTCGTTTAATGGTAAACACCCGCAAGTGCGTAAGACACCACACGTTCGTGAAGGATGTAGAGGAATACATTTGTATAAAATCGAGCCGAGGAGAGTATCCCAGTCTAATTAAAACTGGGAGTTGAAGATTTGAAATCTCCTCAATATGACTCTTTTCACTTCTACCCTTAATCGCAGTGGCACTTGTAATGCTTTAGTTATGTGCGTGTACTCACAAATTAAATTCTTCAGTTTATTTTCTTCAAATGGATTAAAATAAAGCACAACACGTCCGAAAATCCGTGAACTCTACGCGCAGACTCGTCTGTTCACACAAAGCGTGCGACGCTGATTGCAGAAATTTAGGCGCTTTTCTGCAAACCGTCCGATTTGTGGCTCACTCGGGCGCTCACGTGAGGTGAGCGAGTTCAAGGTTTCTCACTACCGGAGCGTGATTGTTTCAAAGTGATAGCGAAACGTGTGTTTTATCGCACGCCAATATACGTTTTTGTGATTAGAAATATTGCACCTGAAGGCTGCCACAATGCAGGTGACCGGGGGGGGATTCGAAACGGACCAGAATTGAATGCATTAATGTGAACCTGTTGCTTTGCGCCGAACGCAATCTATTAACTGGTGTGTAAATAAACATGTTACAAACATCTGCTTTCAATTCAGCTCTGCTCGTAGTGTTTTTCTTGTGCCGGCGAAATCAAGTAAATGAAAACGCCACCGCAAAACTGCAACAGAACTGCCCTTTTACTTCGAAAACCCAGTCAGAGCGTTCCAACGCCAGACGACAGCGTCGACGACGACGACCCCGCATGCGATGAGAATGCGATGTGAAACGGAAAAAAGGTCAACGACTTGCGCCAGCGAGGGCATTGGCATGAAAAAGGCGCGCACATGGCGCGCGTGAGGCCCACACCACCATCATCAAAACGCTCCCGCCACACTACCCGGAACCGTCGAGCTGCACCTTCCAAACTGCGAGCAGTGAGCAAACCGAAACGAATCGTTCCCACTCCCTCTGGCGCTTATTAATGTTGCTTTGGTGAAGAAGCCCGGAGCGAAAGGGAGTGGTGATCATGCTCACACTATCCCTCCTTAGCATTGGAGCGTTGTAGCAACATTAATTCTGCTTATTGAAGAAAAAAAAGAACACACACCAACGGCACTCACTATTTATGCTTTACTGCGCGCACATCATGATTGCTCTCACCATGAACTCACGCTGCGAGAAAGAGAGAACAGACCATTGCGCTCTATCACACTCTTTCAATGCTGTGTTTTCTCTCTCACGCACTCTCTCATCTCAGCGTCACTCACGCTTTTCATAGTGAGAAAGAACTCACCCACTGTGGCGGGCGAGCGAAAGAGAAGGCCAACTCACGTGAGTGCGTGAGTTGAGCGTACAGTGCGAGCATAAGCGCATGATGAAGGGCAATGTACTGTTTTGACCGTGTGCCTGGTGTTTCACCCCTGTACCATCCTACACACATATAGATGTACACTTGCGTACATTCCCAATGGCTTCCGACATCGGACGCTCTCGCTCTGCATTTGCCGCTCACTCACCTCCAGGGAGTTACACATTCTAGGTTCTTTTCTAGCCAAGGGCAGCCAGCGAACAACAGGGGAAAAAAGGTCAACAACACATGTGCGATGTACAGTTGCATAGGGGTCCTTTCCCCCCTCCCCACCCTCCCGTTCCCGTCTATGCGTTTTATGTTTCCCCCTATATTTTATTTTGATTAAAAGGGCATTTTTCACCGATTGACTGTAGCAAATGGAACACTAGCAAGGGATCGAGAGAACACATGGGAAGCTAATGCTAATATGCAACTGCACACACAACCACGAAGGGAAGGTCAAATTAAACGTGATGAATTAGGGACAAAAGCAGGAAGACGAGTCAGGTGAACCGGCACACATAATTATCGCCTGTCTACCCTTTTTTTTCGTGCGTGTCCTCGCTCCTTGCTGTGCTCTAGGTCTTTAATGCTCTCTCGCTTTCGCTCCATAGCTGGATGTACTGAACTTGACACCATTTGACAGCTGCAGTTTTTACTTTCCAGCTAGGTTTGACGGGGAGTAGCTTTGCATTTCTATTCTACGTATGCTAATTCTGCTAAGAATTGAACGATAAAGCCAAGCCAATATCGCTTATTAGACCGTAAAAGAGTCGCAATGACTAATAAGAGATGGCTAATTGGGAGGAACTCAATCCTTTATCCGGGACTATGTTGGAAATGGTTACCTATATTTAAATCCGGTTCCCCTTTCGGGCCGGGCGAGCTGGGTGCGTTGTTAACGCCACCTCCAACCACGCCATTGCTCGAGCTGGCAACACTGTTATCCATAATGACGGGCGGTGTCGTTGGCGGACTGCCAGCGGTCGTCGTGGTGGAGGACGCTGACTCCTGCTTCGGCACAACGACTACCACCGCCGGATGCTGCTGCTGAAGTTGATGCAGATGATGCTGAGGGCCCCGCCCGTACACCGACAGCTGATGGTGGTGATGGTGATGATGCGGGGACGGCGGTTCCAGCGTGTCCTCCGACTTGGCACTGGCGGCCACATCGGCCGCAATGCTCTTCATCGAGTGCAGGATCTTCGGGTGGCTGGTGTACACCGAGGAACCGCCACCGTGCACCGCGTGGTACGTGATCACCGGTGCAGGTGAGGCCGGATTCGGGCCGGCGGATACCTTCGGTACCTGCAGTTGCCGGTCGGCGGGGGGAGTCCCCGCGGGGGGCCCATCCGGCACGCTGCTCGTCGCGATAGCGCTACTCGTGGCGACCGCACTAGTCGTGATGGTGGCGGCCGCATGGTTCTCCTTTATCACCGAGCTCGGTGGAGGAGTTGCACCCGAACCGACCGGCACCGGATAGTGCGGCGGATGATGGTGGTGGTGCAGCGCGATAGGATGGTGATACCCGTCCGACAGCATGGCCGCAAACCGTGGCCGATTGGCTTCGCAAACTGATGGAAAATTTTCCGCGTTTCCCAACCCCTGTTTCGCGCTTTCCACGCACTCGGGCGTGACACCACGGTGTGGATGCAACTCTCGCTTTTCCTTCGTCTGCTTTCTTCCACTCCGCGTTCCAAACACAAACGGGCACCGGTATTGTTTGGCACACGGGGCCTAAGGCTAAATACTGGAGAGGGGGTGGGGGGGGGGGGGGGGGGGGGAAGTTGGTAGCGAGCGCTTTTCACTTTTCAATTTTCACCAACCAAACCGAACCGAACCGAAGACGGCAAACGCAAGTGGGAAAACACATTTTTGCCATAACCTTCTCTCCCTCTCTCTCTTTCTCTCTCTTTCTCTCTCGCTTTTGGGGGCGCCCACCCAGGTGCACAATATCTTCACTTTTATGCTGCCACTTTCTTTACCCCGTGCACCAAAAAACGGAACGTTTCACTATTTGGATGCGCCTTTTTCTTTAAAAATGGATTTCATGCACATGCACCGAACGCGCGGCGATAAGGCAATGCCACGCACCAAGGCCAGATAGGGTAGGCCGTTTTCTATATTTTCAACTTCCCGGCTATCGTTAAAAAAAGCCGCCCAGGATGACCACCCGTACACCAGCAGCAATCACGTGGGAGATGTTTGCCGTATTCCTTTGTAAAACTCCCCTTTTTTGAGGCACTTTCTTCCAAACTCACACCCAAACACACGCCGAACACACGCGCTCTAGCACCAAATCACACATAATAAAATGATACGAGGAAAACCATTCAGTTTTCGTGCAGTTTTGGGCACTTTTCCACCTTCAGCAGGCTGTCACTTGTCACCAGCAGCCGGAAAACTCCACTAACACCGCCGACGGGTTTGATCGGTTGGTACCTGCCCAAATCGCGCTGTGTGTGCGGTGCACCACGGTCAGGACTCAGTTTCGGTGCTCCGTGTGTTATTTATGAACTTTTCTATTCGCACAAAAAAAACCCACCCACCAACACACTCCGCAGCACAATGGTGGCAAATATTGCAAAATATTTACGCGCTCCCGGCACGAATAAAACACAAACGCCAGACGGTTACGTACGGGTTTTCTGTTTTGCGAAAAAGGAAGACACGGTCGCGCGCGCGATGTTCGAGACACGACCGACGCCAATGAAAGGAAAATCGTTAATAAAAGTCACTCACTCGCGGCGCTTCCGAGTCGAAACCGTAGCCGTCGAAAATTGAAGGTCATGAGCGCGCACCGCAAGAGTGGGGAGCGCCAGAGCGGCAGCGTGAGCAGTGCGAGCGAGCGAGACACCACTACAGCGGTGAGCTGGTGCGAAAGAGCTGCACAGCGCCGCATTATGAAATGTGTGGCGGTGTGCGCACTGTGAGTGACCGATCTTTCTCACTCCGCAGGGGGAAACATACGGGGTGAGAGCAAAAACCTCATCTGAACTCCCCCCGGCGAAGGGTGGGATTTTTTACCGGAATGGAGTATGGGAAAAAGGGCGATCAAATGGAGTAATTATGATTTTTGTTATTTCTGTTTCAGTTTCAGAATTATTGAAATTGTTTAAAATATTAAAAATATAAACTATTATAGTCATTTAAAAAAATATATATAACAATACCCATTATTGCTATCGTTGAAGTTACTTGTTTCGATCGTCTTCAATTCAACCTTACTTTATCGTGTTGTTTATTATCTTATCAATGCTTTACAGTTTGTGTTAATTAAACAAAGAATCGAATCGAAATTGATAAACAGAGACAACATATCCTTGTACGTTTCATTCACCTCAAAGCCACGCGGGGTAAGGTAGATAACCGGACAAATCCTTCGGCAAACACATTCCCAAAACAAACTCTCCGGTTTTGGGGCACATGTTCACCTTCCCGGTGACAAACACACCGTGCCAAAAAAAAAACCATCATCCGCGCCGAGAACAGTGCACGCGGGCGCGAAGAGCACCGGTGGCTTCGGATGAATAATGTACCCCGTCACGCCGGGGTTCGTCACCATCGGCCGACTCTTGAGGTCAGGAGTCCCAACCGTAGAGCGAGCGAATTGGGGTAGTCGACCCGGTGAAGGGCTCGGTCACGGTTATAACGCCACAATGCATCATAAACTGCGCGGAAAGCGAGAGAGCGAACGCGACAGAGTGAGAATTTATAAAATAAAAAAGTATCTCAATTGGTTGCGATCATGTTAAAACGGAACGACCACCGAAAAAAAAAACGACTTCTACCCCCTTCTCCCCCCCCCCCCCCCCAAAATTTAACAAATAAAAAGTTGTGTGTGTGTGTGGGGCGAGAAGGCGAATGGGAAACGGTCGACAAAATCTCCTCCCTATGAAAAGAACAACCCCTCACCACCTCCCCCTCTTCAACGGTCTATGTTGGGGGGGGGGGTTTGTTTTCGCGAACTTCCTTCTACCGTGTGTCAATTCCTTTCGCAGAACAAGGTGAAGGTGAAGGCGACACACCATCATACAAGTGGCCGACTGTAGTGGTCACAATGGTGATGACTCTCCGGCTGATGGTGGGTGCTAAATGTGTCCGAATTCAAGGGCAGTAGTAGAAATGGGTGCGCGCGGAAAAATAACGAAGCGTCGCCTCCTGCAAGCGAAGAACGGAGGTGGAAGTGTTCCAATTAAACACGCACACCGCCAATTCGGGGTGATTTAGCGTTCAGATTTGTTCGCTTGTGGCACACACCCCTTGCCGGGGATGTAAATAAAACTAATATAAATAAACACGATTACATGGGGACGCTTGGTGGACGCGATCAGCAACGTCCGCAGACCGCCTGATGAAAAATTTGTTATTTTTTAAACAACACAAGTTTGACAACAAATGGCGAGAATGAGATTACAACACAAAACGGATCTGTTTTGCTTTGTCACTTAAATGTTTGAAGGCCATCAGTCGTACTGCTTCATTGGTCATTAATATCCCATTTTTGCCTGTTCTCGATCGTCGGATTCAGTTCCACGCGATGAACTACGCGCGCAAGCCAGGTGGCGGTTTTTCTTCCTCCAATTTGGGGGGAGGGAGCTAAAGAAGTTAGGGGTAAGAACAAAGGGTGGAGGGAAATGTGCTTAAAAATACAAAACAACAGTGTGAAGCACACTAACACACTCAACTAAGCTTGATTAAAAATAAAGCGAACCAAACAGAGAAAGATAGAGCGTGGAGAGAGATAAAGAGGGATGATTTGGTCGGAATGATTTTTGGTCCAAATAAATTTGCCTTCACCCAACCAACCCCCCCGGCTCACTCTCCACAACAACCCCCCGCCCCAACTGCCCTCCCCTTCTCTCTTCTCTCTGTACCACATAAAGGCAGATGCTTCATATAACGGCTTCCATATGATCATCATCAGCAAGACCACGAGACGCACCAATACAACGATCAAATTTGAATGAATAAAGAACGAAAAAACGGAGCCCCCACCAACACACAGCCGCACATAAATTGGTGGTCGCAATTTTTTGCCATGCCATTTTTTTTTGTTGGACAACCCCACACGAATGAAACAAAAAAAAACAATCAGCAGTGAAACACAGTAAGAGAATGAACGTGAGCATGAAAGAGAGAGAGAGAGAGAGAAAGAGGGAAACAGTCGAGAATTTCAGGTTCAAGGGCAAACATGCGACGCAAGCAAAAATTCACATCGCACACACAAACACATCCAGTTGGCTGACCAGTTCTGCGTGCGTGTGCCCAAATGGGGCGGGGGGGGGAAGGAGCGTGTGGGGGGGAGGGGGGGGCGAATTCAGTTTTTTTTTCCTGCTGTTGTTGGTTTTTTGCACACTTCTTCGGCAATATATATTATTGCTTCTTGACGCAACGCGGCGAAACGATTCAGAATTAATTAACCCGCTAAGAGAGCTTCGTCAAATGTGTTGCGATTTTATGGACGTCTTCATACGTACATTAGTTGCTTTGCTTATTTGACTGGTTTTATTTGTTCGTTTTTAATGCATTTTTTTTTTTTGTTTATTTTAGGCCCAGTTATTATTGGGGCAGATCGCACTTTCAGTGTAAGAAAGCTTAAGCTTTAAGACGGCATCTGTCAAATAATACAGGTATCAGGACGATTGAAACGATCCTTTGTTAATAAAGTCATTTAGATGTTATTTTAAAACATCATGAACATATTGATTTCATGTAGTGCTTAAAGAAATGTCAAAAGATTATCCAAAGCAAGGTAAATTTGTTGCTTTCTATGTAATATGAAAAAAAGGATAACAAGATTAAGTAATAGGCAAGCTCTTCATGAAGAGTTTCGAACTGAAACATAATAATTTATAACAGGATAACAAACATTCAACTTGAGCACTAATCATTGGCAATCGTGAAATTGTGAATTCAGCCCGATGCTTTAAGCATGGCACAAACAAATCCAGGCATTATAACTATTCTCATTGGTTCATAGACTGGTTCATTGATTTATCTTGAAGTTTTTTATACCTTTAAAATTCCTAACATTTTCTACTGGCCGTTTTGTTAGTCTTTTTACATTTTTGTACACTTTGTGTTTCCATTATTATTGTCTTGTTTTACAATGTTTTTCACTATGTCTTATCATTTGCATACATCTGGTTTCCTTATCTTATTATTATTTAACCTTTGTATAATCTACATTTTACCAAATTTACGTTTTTGCTAACATTTAAGCTCCATTATGATATGTTTTTGCGTACTTTATATGCAAAGTTGATTATCTAGATGTTGTTATTATGATCTTCTTCGTCGCTTTTACCTTTTCCAGCCTATTTTTCAAGTTTAGTCATACCCCATTTAGGACTTCAGGGGAGTGGGAGGCTCATTTGAATGACACGCTCCGCCATTGGTTGAAAACGTGAAATGATGTAGAATGAAATTTGGCGCTTGAAAAGGACAAAAGCACACACAAACAAACGCGCAGACACACACTCAACGATCGAATAGGCCTGTCAAAGAGGTCAGGGTCAGTCGGTGACTTGGCAGTGTGACCAAACACCCTTCCAAAAACGCAATTCCGCTCGATGGATGGCAGATTTGTTAGGTCGGTGTTGTTGCCCACTTCCCAAAACCCCCCATCGCACGCATGTACGCACGCAATCTCACCAAATACGCACCAACAAAAAAGGGGAAGTAGAGAACACGCACATCAGTACATGTTTTCTATTTTTATTGCGTACCGGCCGGTTATTCTGGCCCGTTTTAAAATCATATTCAAATCGGATTCGCGACCGTTGCGTATTGCCTTGAACTTCGAAAACACATTCTCCGGGGTGTTTTTTTTTTTTCTTCAATGTTTCGCTTTTTCTCGAGCGTTTCTCCGTTTTCAATTGTTGATCGTTTCCCTTTTGTCGGGAGGTTCGCTTTTGCGCATCGGGGCGGCTGTTTTACGCAATCCTGGCTCGATGGAACGGCAAGAACGTGCAATCGTGCTTTGCGCCTGGGACGTAATTTAAACGCACCGAAACGGCAATGGAAGAAAAACATAAACAACACAGCACGAAAAGAAAGCTCCGGCAACGGAAGCAAGTTCTGTTCTTCGTTTTTTGGCCATTCGTTTTGTTACGTTATAATTTTCCGCTCCCTTCATTATACCGAGAGGCACCAGCACATACGTAAACACTTCTTTTAGTAGCTTGCTTTTGTTGGTTGAAAAAAAAATATAATAATACAGAACGCTAACATTCCACCAATCTATACAAAATATGCGCAAGAAGAGGAATGCAGCAAATAAAGAACTTTGCTAGAAGAACTTATAAGAAATAAAGAACTTAAAGCAGAAACGAAAATAAAAAAATTCAGTAATATTAGCTATTAACAAAAATATAACAAAATAAAACACTCATGTACAAAAGAAGAATATTTGAACACAAAGCAAGCATACAAGCAAAACATAATACTTAATAAAAGCTAAATAACACATGATAAGAAACACCAAGTAAAAAAAAAGAGAAAAAATCCATAATTGGAAATGGCGAACATAATAAAACGTCAGACGAACTTGAAAACTTGAACTTGAAAAAAATAAATTTAATGTACTTCATAAAACTTTGGGTAGTTTTTACTCTCGAAAAGTAGCAAATATTATAGTTACGCTTTTTATCATTCCCAAGGCAGTATTTAAATGCAAAAAAAAAAAGTTCATCAATATCACAGTAGCGCAAACCATGAAAACCTGACAAGTAACATGTAACAAACATCACACACAATGAAAGGAACAAATGTAATGCGCAATTCCAAATTGAAAACTTCTAAGAACAAAAAAAAAGCATAAAAGCCACGAACTTGAAAACAACAAAGAATAAAACAAAACAAAACATAGAAGCAGCAAAAGTGGAAAACAAGTTCAACGAAACGAATGCAAAGAGGTCAACACACCGCACCGATGGGGTCCGAATGCGAAAAGCGTTTGTGGGTAGCGGGGAAAAAGGAAGAAGCATTCCCCTCCCAAACGCGTTCTCCACGTTTCCGAAACCACCAGGGCAACAAATATGTGTGTGTGTGTGGTTTGTTCTGTACGTTCTTTTCCCAAATCCGCTCGGTTTCTCTTCTTTCCTTATTTCTACATTTGCATTCACCTCATGGCCCCCGGGAGTCAAGCAAAGAATGAAGCGCAAGAGCCAGAACACAAGCGCACGATCGCTTCGTCCAATTCCCGGTAACACGGCGCGAAGTCATTCTCGAGTGAAAAACGCTGGAAAAAGGGCACAATTTTCCCCTCTTCTTTTATTATCTTTTTTAATGTTCTCGTTACATCTTTCATATTGCGTTCTTGTGCTGTTTTTTTTTCCTTTATATTGCTTTCCATGCTCACTTTATTGCTCTGTTTCTGTTCGTTGATGTTATAGCCAGTAGTTATTTTCGCTTCGGGTTCAGTTTAGTTAGCCGCGTTTTCTTTAATTCCCGCTTTGCTTTTTTCCTCACCAGGCTGGCCCCCTCCTAATAGTGGGTAGCCGCTTCCCGTTGACTGACTGACTGGGAACACGCGGGTGACTGACCTACGACGACGATTTTATTTCACCTTCCGCGCGGTCGAATGCCTTTTGCGGTTTTGCGGTTCTCACTAGCGAGCGAGCGAGATGGTACGATAAAGGCGAAAGAGGGACAGCAGTGCTGGGACTGTTTTAAGTGAAGATCATGCTAAAGATCTTCCAGCAGAGCGAGGAAAAAACATGAGAAAAGAAGAGAGAGAGAGGGCGAAAGCATCTCATCTCACGTTGCGAGATCGTTGAACGATCGTGAGTGTTCGCTGTTTCAGCGCTCCGGATCGTGGGTCGCTCACGGTCTCATGACAACGCTACAGATCGCCCAGATAACGAAGATGAAAATATATTTTCTTTCCAAACCGGCCAGCCACATTGCATTGCAATGCGGACGAGTTGATGGAAGAAAGTGAGAAAGGAAGATGTACGGTCGGTTGCTTCACTCTCTTTCTCTCTCTCTCTCTCTCTCTCATACCGATGGGAAAGTGATAATGCTCCGGTAGACCACCGCTTATAGAGATTTGTGGCGCTGGAGATCACCATTTTTCCAAGACCGTCCGTGGTGGTCGGGGGTTGTAAGAGAAAGGAAATCCCACCCACCGAATCCCACACGGCCTCTTCACTCCATTCCGCTTTCGCTACCAGGGCAATACGATCGGGAAAATCGTTCAACCGGCGCGGATAATTGGACGGTGAAGGTTAAGTCATTGACTCTCGCTTTTCCTGCCTCTTTCTAACGAGGGAGTCGGAACATGGAAGGGGGGTGGTGATGGTGATGAAGAAATTTTAAAACGTTTGAAACTATAACTAATCGTAAGGGAAGTTGGAAACCAGAGCAGCTTGTAAATTATTAAATTGTAGGAAGCATTGTAGGAATTTTTTGAAAACATTTTTGTTATAACGTAACGTAGGAAGTAAGAACAGTCAAGTGAGAATAGAAATAAAAATCAAAATTTGAGTTTTAATGCTGAAGGTTTATTTTTTTTAAATTTTTTTTACAATAAATATACAATAAACCGAAAGATAAAATATCTCTAATTGAAATAATGTAATAGCAATTTAATTATTGAAACAAACTTTAAGCAGAAGTAACGTCCATTTGGGGACAAATTCCAACTCTCACAGACACAGAAAGTTCACTAACCGACATTTTCCGTCCCCACCAAACATTTCACCACCACGTTAACCTCCCCGAGTTCAAGCAACAAAAGTAAAACAACAAAAAAGTTCATTGGCTCCGTGTGTAGCAAAACAACAGCATCAAAACTAGTGCAGCTTATCTTTTCACAGCGGTACGCATCGAAATGGTTCAGCGGTGAAGAAAATAAAGTCTGAGACACACGCACTATTTTTTGCATTTCGCTTTCCTTCTGCCTTTTTACCCCTTTCTCATTTCACCTTTTGGCCACGCTGAACGACAAAAGCGCACACTGAAGGAAAATTCATTTCCCAACGCACAGTACACGAAGTTTTTCGGCGTACGTTTGTAATTTAAATCGTGCAACGACCCATAAGACACGCCACGATGTACAGTGTTCCCGCCGGTAAGGAAAATGTAAGTGGAAAGCAAATAAACTTTTAGATAAGCAGCGGGATGCGAAGGAAATATTCGCTTTTTCGAGCAAAAAGCGAAAATGACGGAAAGAGAAGCAAACAGAAACGCAATTGCGGACGCATGGGATGAAAATTTTACACCAAAAATGAGCAAGAAGAACAAGTCATAAAACCAAAACACACACACACCCACAAACCAAGAAGAAAGTAAGGAAAGTGGACACAATAATAATAAAAAAAAAACGTACGGCATCAAACAACAAAAGGGAAATAAAAATGGGAAAATGCAATCAAATTGTCACGGGTCCGCACCCCCTCCCGTGCCGGGTGAAAACTGTGTGAGTGGAAAACTTTGTAAAAGCGAAAACTGCACCTCTGCATGCCTTTTCCCTCAACACCCCCTCACCCCCTCCCCACCACGCTCTAGTGTTTGTTTGTTGTTGTTTTGTTGCTTGGGTTTTGGCGAAGAAAGTTTTCGACCACTAGCGGCGCTGCAAACTGTTACGATTATGACGGCATCGATTGTTGCCCACATTTTAACCATTAGCTTAGCCTGCAAAGCTGAACAAACGGGCAATGCAACGGTACCGGTGGGCCACCGATTGTGGGGAAAACACAATAAATGGTTTCGATTACTGTGCCCGTGCCGTGAAAAGCTGCAATCAATTTGAAGCGATTTGAAAGTAACCGCGTGTGGGGGCGAGTGGGTGGATGGGAAAAAGGGAAACTATCGCGCTATTGAACGTATAATGAGCTTAACGAAAAACGTGTAATTTAATTGTGAATTTGAAAAGCGAGAGAGAAAGGTAAAGATACACCGCACACGATTAGTTCGGGGGTGTTCTCGAGAGTGAAACTTAAGATGTCTACGAGACGTTTGGAATTTAATACAATTAATTTAACGGGTAATTTGATTTGATATGCCTATCGGATTATACTCTGACACCAGAGACATTCTTCAATAAATATTAAAAAACTAACGCCAATCAAATTGACAGATCAGTACGAAACGTTGACAGTGAAAGTGAGAATATATCTCATAGCTTTACATGATATTCTGGAGTAACCTTCCATAATAATATCCATAATAATCCATAATAATGAAAAGCTGCATTTTTGGCATCCTCCAGATGCATTTCATCACTCTTGAAAAAGAGATAGCCCCACAACATAAATGTCAAAGCTGCCATAAAATTCCTCAACAAGACGTTGACGTTTAGATTTCCATCACGGCACGGGCTATATTAGATGATTTAGGGGTGTGCCACTGCTTCCCCATGCACCTACCCTGACCGGGGGAGGAAATAGAAAAAGGAGCCTCGGGGAGCCCAAAACAACACTCACAGCCACATACGTACGAAACCATCATCCGGCAACGAACTCTGCCACTAAGGTGACCAGGTCTTGGCTCGGAGCAACACCTCGCTAAGGTTCCCACTTTTTCCCATTTTCTTCTCTATTGCTTCGTGCCAGGGCCAATGACTTGGGCCCCGGACACTGCACAGCTCCGATGGCTCGCGGAGTGAACAGAGGTCAATGGCATGCGGTAGGCCTATGTCGGTGCCATCGTACGACGAGAGTTCCGAAAGTTTCGTTAGAAAATTTCCACATCAAGCGTCACGAGCAAGATGCAAAATTTCTTCATTTTCAGTTTTTCACGTTTCTTTTTTAATTTCTGTGCAAAGAAAAAATTGGTTTGTTTTAACATTAAAACAAATATTAGAAGAACTAATGTTTTTGGTTTTTGGATAATTGAAATTTGTTATTAACCTTTTTAATATTTCGAGTTTCCAATGTTTGTATGTTATTTTTGAAGAAATTACCTTCTCTTTTTTTATTTTGTCTGCTATTCCAAATTTTCTACAACTTTGGTTTTATTTTTAACGGTTTAAAGGAGTTCATTAATTAATTTTGAATGAAACTATTAGTGTATTTATTGGATTTTGTAACTATCATAAAAAGTCGTATTAATTTTTATTTTATAATCAATTTAGATGTATTTCTAGCTAAATTTTATATTTTTTTATTTTAGTGCTGTTAAATTATTCATTATTATTTTCATATTATATCATGATTTTCATTTTGAATGATGCAAAAAAAATTATTAAGAGTTAAGATAGAACTCGAACGAAATATTGATATATTTTTTTGCCTTTTCCTTTACATACGCTTATTTAAATTTCACTACAGAAAAATCAGAGCAACGATACAATAACTTCTTACTTCTTACCTTTAAATTGCCCCTAGTGAGACTTAGAAAGGGATAAAACTCGACTAAACCTACTTAGAAACAGTAAGTGAGCAAAGAAGATCCCACCCAACTGGGATGACGCAAAGAAGTGCGGTGGAAAAACTATGAAAAGGAAATTGTAAAAGTAAATAAACTGTGGTACATTAACCCGCAATCAAGAAGCCGCTTGAGAAGATCGTTGGATTAACCTTTCTCTCTGTCGCACTCACCAGCGCCAGCGAACCTAATCGCCATCTTGCACCGTTTTGTCGCTCGATCCGGCTTAGCCTACGACGACGACGACGTAAAGGGAAATTGAACACAGCAAACGCAATGAAAGTAAAGGAAAAAAAATGAAACCAAAACACCAAACCGAAGCTACAAACGGTTGGACCCCTTCGGCGAAGAGTAACGAGCCCCATATTACCATGGAAACCGCATTAACCGGAGCCGTGCGGAGAAATGTAAGCTCACTTAACACTCCCGGCCCCCTCGCCACATTCCCAGCTTCCCATCCGTGTGCGGTGCGGGTGAGTGTCCGCCAGTGAGTGACCGGCTAGGAAGATATGCAGGGAAAATGGAATGGAAAACGAAAATATCACAACAAAGCCAGATATTCATCCTTCAGCATACTTTCAGTGCACCGGGCCGTAACGATTGGGCACCGGAGACGGGAAAAAAGTAAAAGAAAGAGAGAAAGGGACAGGGAAAGCGAGAGAGTGAAAGAGATGCACCATATCTTTCGCTCTTTCTCGTGCTGAGCGACAATTCGAAGTCGGTTGAGTGAAAAGAAAAGAAAGGCTCTCTAATTTGCTTACTTGCTTTCACTCTTTCACGCTCGCTCAGCGGAGGCCAGCCACTTCCACGATGGCCGACGGGGGCTATGACCTTGGTTTCCTTTGAGCTCACCCTGATTATTATGCAGTAACGGGGGTTGAGGAAAAAGCAAACAAGATGATGGTTCTAAAGCTCGGCAAAGCAACTTTAAAAAAGGGGGGATTTATAAATGTTTTCATTTCTCTTCCAATGCCTTAACTCCTATTTCAATCCCAACACTATTTATGCTTCATTTACCCTCTCTCGTACAACGTGCAGGCAGTGTTTTCGATGTTTGCAATTCCAGATCAAGACCAAAGTAAGCCGCTTTGTGACACATTTGTGCACGTGTAAACATCGGGCGCCCTTCAATATTATTTCCTTGAAACCATTACCCCGTTTTTCACGCCCGAGAAAAGCAATAAAAATAAAGCCAAAATATGTGTACCTCATTATAACACAGAGAGAGAGAGAGTGAGAGAATTCTTTGGGAGCGGAAAATCGAACGAGGCATTAATCAGCGGCAAAGGGAAAATAAATTACCCCGACGAAAGAACAACAGAAGATCAAACTTACAACCAGCAGCAGCAACAAACAAAAAAACAGCCGCCCTGCACAAAAACGCACACACCGGTAAGCGCCAGCGAACGGCATTCTTGTTCCGAAGTCCGAACGCTCCCTCTCCCTCCCCCCCTCACATCCTCCCCCGCAAGGAGCCCGATGTGGGTTACCAGTTTACCCGATCGACTTCCATCTCGTGCCGGCGCTGCTGCCCCACGTGAAGAAGTGGAGCAAACGCGCGCCCTGGTGAGATACTCTCTAGCGTGAGCGGTCACTCACGCGCCGATTTGGTGAGCGACACACGCTGAACCCGCAGCCTACGTGCGTCTCCATCGATTTGCACCCCCGGCATGGCCGCACTCCGCACATTTCCGTCCCGCTCCCCCTCCCCGCCGCACAAACCCTTAATTCGTCAATAGATACAACGAGTGCGAAATACAAACAACGGAGAGGAGCAGAAAAAAAAAGACAGTGGGAGGAAGCAAACCTCTACGCGAATGCCGCGGTCTCTTGGAGCGTACGGGCGAGTGTTGCGACTGAGTGTGCGCACCCGCACGAACGTGTAGAAACAGGTGGGGGGGGGGGGGGGGGGGGGCGGCCCGGGAGAGCGACGAAGTCAATGACCGACTAACCTTGAATTCATATCAACGGACGCGCACTCGACGACCGAAGCTGCTGCTGCTGGCGTAGTTGCGTATTTTGTCCGATTTGTTTCAACCCATCCCGCTTTTTCGCACTGCGACCGTGCGCAGACCGTGGCGTTGATGAGACAGAAGGGAAGATATTCACGGTTCGTGCGTGTTCTTCTTATTGCAGCACCACTACCAACCAACCCCCCCGGGGTCGCATTGGCCACCCGGGTTTTTGTGTGTGTGTGTGTGTGCTGTTTCGCGGATCGCATTACACCACGCGTACGAATTTCGTTCGCTGACGGTTGCTGCCGATTCTTTCTCGCACCGTCCGTCTTTGAGCATCTTCTTCGTGGAGATGATTTGATGTTTAGTCGGTTGGTGGAGGCTATCCTTTTTAGTGCAGCGGAGGACATAGCCTCAGGAAGTTAGACAAGCTCGGGAAGGGGGGAAAATCAATAAGCAAATTTTGCGTAACGCTTTGTTGGAAAAGACCTGACGACAATAACAGAAGGAGCACGCAAAATTATTTAAATAATCTGTAATAAACAAGATAAAAAAAACTTGCAAAGTATAAAAGTGATAGAAAGAGTAGAGAAAAAAATGAAGAAAACTATAAAAATAAAAGAAATGTAGTAAAAGAAGACAAGAGATACGAAAGAGATAAAAGAAGACTAAGCAATAAGCAAAACATCACTTCAACATTTAGAAAACAAAAGTTGAAAACATCAGTGAAACAAAAATACAACAAACAAAATGACTCCACCTGAAGTGGACAGACGAAATCCATCCCTCGATTGCGTCACACCGAGCGAATTAACCGAATCGCAACCACATTAGACCGAAATAAAAACACACACATGGTCGAATATCATCACTTTGCATCTTTTCGCATTGCGCTTTTGCCAGCCCCGGTATTGCAGGCCTCGAAATATCTCCGCTCATCGCATCACGGTCGAAATAGGTCACCAGGAGCAAATTTGCTGCTGTTGTTCTTATTTCACACTATCAATCCACATCGATTGCACCCAGAAGCGCCAAGAATTGGACCGAAAGCGAAACAGCGAGAGAGGGATAGTGAGAGAGAGAGAGAGAGAGAGAGGGATCGAGAATGCTTCAAATATCATTTCTAAATTTATACCAAAACACTGGCCCCCTAGCAATGTGCTGACGGTGCTCAATAAAGCAACGAGGATAAAGAAAAAATCGGTAATGAAGGTAGTAGTGGCACAGCAGGAGTTGGCAAACGGTTTTTTCTCCTATTTTTGAGGTTATGATTACGTGAGGTATTTTCGCAGGTTGAAGTGACACATGATGCAGAACAGCTTTCTGGTATGGTATCGATTTTCCTTCCGCTTCTAAATATCTCAGTATGCATACCCTACGGATCTACCATAGGTCACTACTCTCCTCTTTTATCGGCCGTTCTACCGTCGAAAACGGTAGACGATTTATTGAGCTTTGCTTAAGTTGGCTGCCCTACCCACCTTGAACGGTTCCGAACCACGCGATGAGGATGGCGGTCATCGAACAGTGTCAGCAGGAGTCCTTCGCCTAAGACTCTGCCCCGCACAGTCGTTTCGCCACCGAACGACGCCATTGCTACGGTGTCAGCTCAAAGCCCCCAATGTTTCCCATTTCCGGAACCGGTTTGATCGATTCCATCGAAAGTACGCGCCGGGCACGATCTTTCGCAACGGTTCAACTCTCCGCAAGGGTTTGCGTCCTAAGCACCGAACGGCAGTGACTTCTTGCCCGGACACAGGTGTGCCGACGCAGAACTGTCAGTGCGGTAGTAGGTTGGCAACAGACCCTGAGTAATGCCGGATGACATTTAGGCTGCGTACCGTCTGCGCGGCGAAAAACAAAAGCCCCGAGATACAGCACAGCGAGTTCGCAAGGAGCAAGGTCTTCTTGCGGTTTGGTGTGTTTTGTTTCAATCACGCGTCACCTGGACAGCATCACGGTCTCGCTCCAACACACCTCCACGACTGTTCGAAACGAACGGCCATGAACGTGAACGTGAACGCGAGGCGAGAACGTGCGCGGCACAGATACAGGCAGCCATCATGCTTACCTTTGCGAACATCAAAAACACACATACACACACAGTCAGTGGAGGTAATTCGCATTGGGACAAACGATGACGTACGTGGTAAAGTACACTATCATCCTCATCTCTCTCTCCCTCTCACACACACTTATTACCCTCGTGATACACTAGCACCGTTTGGGACGGTTAGGCATCGGTTTGTTTGACTCTGCCGACTCGATTTTTGGCACACTGGCAAGGCTTCAGTACACGTTCGGGTTTCCGGTTTTTGCAGGTGGTATAAAAGTTTCGCAGCACGAAACCAAAAGCAAAAAGAACAAAACAATGAGGCAACAAGAATAAACAGAAGGAACAAAATAATGAGCAGTTGTTGCCAAAAGAAAGCAATGCACATCAGAACAAGAACGTAGCAGTTGATAATCAAACAAAATCGTAATTTTGCTTTGTTTTTTCTTCTTCTCGTGGTTTTTTGTTTCTTTTATTTTCAGTATTATCACTAGTTCGTACTTTCGCATGTACATTTTATGTTTTGCGATGCTTGATGTTTCATTTTTTCGTTTTTCTTTCATTCTTTTCTGTTCAATTTTTCAGATTTGTTTTTCTTTTAAGTGGTTCTTGTTATTGTTTTTTACAGTTGTTACAGTTACAAATGTTTCAGTTTAATTATTATTTTTTTCTAACTTCACTTTCAACTCTTTTTTAACTTTTTATTTTCAATGTTAAACCAACTTTTCACATGCTTCAAGGCTAATTGTACTGTTCCGCCAAATATATGTAAATTATACATTTTTTCTTATTCTTTCACAGACCCTTGTAACAAATAATGCAGCACGCTGACATATTTCAGAACATGCCCCGAGCTCATTCTGACTCGGGTAAAATTGGGCAAAGCTTTTAAAAAGCATCCAAAGAATAAGTCAATAATTATTCCCCAATTATGTCTTCCCTCCGGTCGTACCAGCTTCGTACCGCACGCATCACGCTGTGACGTCAAATTGAAGTGCGGGAAAAAGAAAAATCTCAAAACGCTCCCATTATTAGTGACAATGTTAGTGCATCACACGCCAAGTGGGCAGAACGAGCGTACCAGAATCGGCGAAATAAACGATCGTACGAAAACAAAACCTCTGTGTCAGTGTGTTAAATACCAGCGTGAAATGACGAAACACACTGGTACAGCAGCAGCTGGAAAGCATTAATGGTTTAGCGAGCAATATTTAATGGCCGACCCAGTCATTTGGTTCCCCCCTGCGACGGTGACACTCATTAACGTATATTTTAAGAGTGAATAAGAGCGAATTAGAAATGAATTAAATGCCGGTTTTTTTCTCACAAAAGTGGATGTTACACTTCTGTAAGGACAAAATTTATAATTACTATATTAGCAAATGATTGTGGGTGGTTTAAAACCCCTTCTATTTAACACAAAACATATGCATTTTAATTAAAATTTACATAAATCTTATAAATGAGAAATAACAAGAGATGACATTGAATTTGACAGATGGATGACACAAGCAAACATTCATGTCGATTCATCTGTATGACAATTCACACTTGTCCGGCCTGTGATCTTCTGACTGATGCGAAACTCTCCCCTGCTCATCGCTCTACTCAAAGTCGTTGCCTCAAGTCTAGATTCGCAGTTTCGCCCAGGGGGCTCGGTGAGTGTGTGTTTGTGGCTGGCAGTTTGACCTTCCGCGCGTTTATTGATCCTCCTTGCCTAGCTCTCTTTCTCCCTCTCTCTCTCTCTCTCACTCGCACGAATCAAACTTGCCGCTAGCTGCATCCTTGTTTGTGGCTGTGTTGTCCGTACGAGTAACTTCCCGAGTCTAGTAGAAGAGGAATGTGAGCACAACGGTGGCCCCATCTTCCTAGCGACGGCGTTTGATTTCCTTTGCTTGCTTTAGGGCCCAACGCCAACTGTCGGTTCTCCGTGTGAGCAGGATGCAAAAGCAAAAATTCGCCAAAATAAGAAAGAAACAGATTTTTTTTACAGATTCGTCGTTTGGTAGCTCCACCGGAGCAAATAGGGGCCGACTGTGGGGACACTGTCCGGGGCACGACGTAAAGGTTGATTATTATTCAATCGATTGTACGGTGTGTGTTTTGTTTGTTACATCCACCACATTCCCACCATTAAATGCCACCCAATTACTCCACCTCCTCTCCGGCACTCTTCTGTGACCCGCGTGCGGGCAAAGCAACGCTTATCTTATCGTGCCGCCTTCACCTTCGCCTCGGCCAAATAGTCGATGACCGACAACACGAGCGACATTGAGGGAAAAAATCGGCGCATATTGTTGCGTTCATCGACCAACGGAAAAGAAAACAAAAAAAAACCGTTGGAGGATTTGTCGATTTTTCGATTTGCCTTCCTGATGTCACCGACGATAGCTGGTTTATGAGCTTTACGTATGCGCCATTAGTTGCCGCATGTCCTTGGGCGTCGGTGGGTGAGGGGTGGGAGAATTGGTGGCCTTTTGTGTCCGGGCAAACGTTAAACACTCCAAATAAATGCGAGAGAACCCCGGAAGCGAACTCATGCTCCGACGCGTGGAGCCGTGTTAAGCCGCACACTGTGACATTTACTACTACGGCCACTAAAGGCCCGGTCGGGTGCTCACGGTGCGTCACTAGCTCACTATCGAATATGCGGCTGTGTGTGCTCCAGTGCCACACATTTTCGGTGCTAAGTAAATAAACGGTGCAAACAGGGGTGGAAAAAAATAAACCTCTTCCCCCTTTCCACACCATCTCTTCCCGCATCCACCCCGGAACCCCGTAGCATGCGGTGGCCGTGCGGGGAGGGGCTGTGTCTCGGCTGGGATGTAGGTGAGAAGGGCAGTGAGTCTGGTGATTTTTTTTTTCGTTGCTAATTGAAAACGGTGGGTTGGAAATGCGAGAACCGGTGGTTGACCTTGAAATGCGACGCAAAAAAAACGTATTTTAAAATTAAATTTAGAATCCGTTCGGCCAGCTGTGGGAGAAGGAACGAGAGAGATATAATGCGCAATTTCGAACGAGTTTTGTCTTTTGCATGCTAACAGTACAGGAATGATCGTGTTTTTTTTTTTTTGGTTGGTTGGTTGGTGACCCAAGCGACGCGGAAGGATGGAAGTGCTCCCGTCGCGTAGCATCTGAGCCGGGCCAGGCCGATTGGCACAGGGGGCAGGAAGTAAAAAACGGGACACAAACACTGCACACATTTGCCTTTGTGTCACCAAGGACAATCATTACGTATTATGCCACCCCTCCCAAAAACCGGGAAGGGGTGAGCCAAACGCTAATATCTGAAATGTCACGACTTCTCGTCGCGACACCACCTTCACCGCGCTCCACGCCGATTACTCAATTACAACAAGAAGAAAAAACTGTACACAGATTGGTTTGCTGTATGTCAAAAAGTTCTATCGATATTGTGTAGGTGTGTGTGTGTGTGTACTGGCTATCAGTACCCCAGTGTGGGACACAGTTTATCATCTTCCATCGCGCCACCCACACCGGACTGGGTGCACCGTACGATATGAGCTGCCTCATCCAATTTCAAGGGCAAACATGACACGCACATGTGTGCGATATGAGCAGCAAATAATAAAATATAATTCAAACGGCCTTGTGGCCTTCGTAATCTCAACCCCCACCCCGGGCCACAAACAATCAACCCGGACATTTAGATGTGGAATGCTAACGCGTTCAGGGTGTTATGTACAGAGTTGGATGTGTGCGGCAGAGTAGTTGCAGGTACAGTTACTGCCAGGGTTGATGTAAAAGTTTGTCTCGATTTTCGACACCTGCGATTAGTAGATGCTAGAGGCAAAACAACACATTTTTTGACAGCTGTCAAATCCATCCTCTCAGGGAAACGGTCTGTCCAAAAGTAGCCCAGCAATAAGTCTTATTATCAGCTTATTTCTCCGATAATTTGACCAACATGGACACAAATGACATAAACCAACAAAAGTGCTGATGCTGCTGGTTTACTGACACGGCACAAACATTAAACCAACTTATCATGTTACCTACTGCCCTGACTCTTATATGCTTGAGCATCGCACGTTCGAGCGAAACAAACACATCTCAGCCCAAGTACATATTCCAATGAGTAACAGGAGTCGGGGATGAGATTCGGGAATCGAGGAGGGAGCCTTATTTCTGATAACGATAACTTACAATCTACCAAACCATCTCGCCCACCGTCACCCAGGCTCCTATTACCAGCTGGCGTTATCGGGCAGAGAGAGAGATAGAGAGAGAGAGAGAGAGAGAGAGAGAGAAGTTGTATTTGTGTTTTGTCCTATCCCATTACAATCCAATTCGTCTTCATAGGCACGCTGAAACAAGGGGAAAGGATGGTCGGAAGGGAAAAACCAAAAGGGAGAGAGAGAGAGACGCCGAGTGGGATAAGGTGGATGTCAACGACCGAGATAAAGTGCTGAACTTTCTCAAGGATACATCCCCGCAACGGTCCGAAGAAGCCCCACTATCGGCCCGATTTCCTGACCTTCCCCTCCCTGTTTGCCAGTCAATGATCCAGCGCAATGCCACACATGGGGTGGAGTGGTACGCACGGTACGTTTGTACGAGGTCTAATGCCACCTTCACAACACTGCACTGCACAATGTAGCCGTCGAACGTCAGCAATCGGGCACGGCAGATAAGCAGCTGCGGCTCGAAGAGCATCGAATGCATTCTTTTTATCACCCTTGTTAGTTGGTGGATGTTACACACGAGCCGTTCACCTACTTTTTAGCAGCACTTTACACTCAATTATTGTGTGTTGTACTGCATGCGAGCTCTACTGGTAGCCAACAATAGAGGTTTGGGAGATAAACGAAGTCAGATATTTTGGCATAAAATTCAGATGAAAAATAATGCTGTGCTTAGTGCATTTTTGAAGAAGAGATTCATTCATACGAATCTTCAATTAGAAGTCATTCAAATCATGAATCGACTCTCTAAAACCTCAAGAATCTGAAAAGATTATGGAATTCATGAACTCTTGAAGCTTTATGTAGTCTGAATATGCATCATTGAGGACTTAAGAGTATTTGAGGTTTTAAGAATCTTTGAGGATTAATGAATCTACGAAGATTTCTAATTCTTGAAGAATTTAAGTATCTCTGAAGATTCTTATATCTTCAGAATATAGATTTGGAGTAATACTCTTCGGATGATATGTGCTGGTGTACTAGGAAAGCAGGAGTGCTGGAAGAAGTTCACAGTTGTATTTGACTAATTGATTTATTATTGAAAAAGAAATTAAGCATATTGTTTTTCAATCTCTCAACATTTGAATTTGAAGGTTTGAATTCGGTTACCAGAATCAACGATGACGTTGAGATGTTTCTAATCGTGATGTAGAATTTGGACCTTAATTAATAATTCAACCACAATCTAAGATTTACTTCACATTTAAGGAAATGCTTCAATTTACGGAGTAGATGATGTCTGCTCCAGGCTTCTCATTTTAATATTTCTTACTTGATTTCCGCTTCAAAATTTATATAAAGAAAGTTGCATGCCACACACTTTATTGCTATCCATCGCAATAGAAAGCCAAAACTGCACTTTCAAGCAACGAAACGACCACAAAAGTTAATGTCTCGTCTATACGTTCGCCATAACATACAAGAGAAATGGAAAGAAATATATAAAAATAAAAAAAGCGATACTCTAAACAAACGCCATATCCCCAGTAAGACAAGGAAACCCAATCTCAGGGAACAACACACAACAAATCCACTGACCAAGTGAAACAACAATGTAATAACACACTCCCAAACTGCTTCCAGTAGCAAAAACTCACCTTAAAAAACAGACGCCTTTTTAAATGATTTTTTTCTTCCACCCCGAACCGTGTGGGTTCATCACCCTCTGTGGGGTTGGGAAGGGAAGAAAAAACTGGGTTCATGTACCCCATTTTGGATGCACGATCGTCATCATCGGCCGTCGGAAGGTGAAACCCACGATCTACTGCTGTCCGGATCACCGAATGCAAAAGCTCCCCACAACGAAAGTGTGTGCGCGAGAGAAAGAGAGAGAGAGAGAGTGAAGCAGTGCTAAAGGAAGACAGAAAAACAGCCGGAGCCGTGTGCAAGCTGCAAAGAAAGCTGCGAAGAAAGTGCAAAAGCGAACTGCCGAAGAAAGGTAACACTTTCGCTCGTTGAAAGTGAAGGTTCGGTTTGATCTTTGTTTTTTTCATTCGCTGCTGCTGCTTGGGAGAAGTATGCGAGAAGAAGCAACACGTAGCATAATGTTGCGGTGCTATGCAAGATTTCTTTCTCCTTTTTTCATCTCTCGAGACCCACGTGAACAAAAAAAAAACCGGGGGCTTTAAATGTGCGTCTGTGAGGTTTCTTTCTATTTTTTCTATCGAAATTTTGGATTCAGGCAAAAAAGAGACACAAATGCCACGGTTGGAAAATTGGACAGACGGGAAAATAGCAACGAAAGTGAGG
This sequence comes from Anopheles marshallii, assembly GCF_943734725.1. NCBI lineage: Eukaryota > Metazoa > Arthropoda > Insecta > Diptera > Culicidae > Anopheles > Anopheles marshallii. The sequence goes on along the minus strand of NC_071326.1, from coordinate 77,361,235 downwards.
TTGCTTTTTTTTGTCAGGGAAAGTCGAGTCTGGGGAAAATCAACTAGAGACACACGGTATGTCAACAGTCATGAAGAAGTTGTGGAAACAAATGTGCCCAAATTTTATTAATAGTTTCCCTCGCCACATGGCGAATTTATTCAATCACCAACATCAGCTCTGGTTCGCCACGCAAACAAATGGCTTCATTCGTATCGCTGCTCTGTCCACGCGGAAGTGATCATATTTAATCACCTTCGGTGGTCGATTCTTGTGCTAATTGGAGGCCATTTTAGTGTCGTGTTCGAAATCGAACCCCATTTTCGGATGGCTCTCCAATGGCGGGTGATCCACACTGCCGAGATCATTGGCGGGCGTCTTCAGCGGTACGTAAATTTGCGCGACCAAAAATGCCAAACCGCTTTGGCGGTGCTTGGCGATGACCGTGAGCATTTGTGCGATGGCAGCAGGTTGAATGAACCTCCGGAAAAGGTGTACCCAACTGAAACCCGACCGCCACCGTGTTGCCAGATCGTTATCATGGAGATTAGTTTGCTCCGTTCGCTACTTAGGTTGTTCGCTTTTTTTTTGTTTTTTGGGAGTTAGATTTGCACCAACAAAAGTAAATGAACATAGGAGAGATATTTTAAAAATTTTTTTGGACTTGGAGTTAATTGGAGTATAAAATTAGATTAGTTTTTTTCTCTATATCAAACAGGCATATTAAAAAGCCTTAAATAGCATGTTTTGTTTTGCAAAATGCGCCGTAAAAGATGTTTTTGTCACACGTATTGCATAACTTTAGGGTAATTTAACCAGAAAAGGCTCAAGTGATAACACGCCTTAAGTTATGCAATTCATGTGCTACATTTAAGGGTTGGAATCAGTCGTGGATTATTTACTCTTTTCTTGGACCTGTCATATGGATATGTAACTTCCTTCTTAAGTCGAACATCTGGAGTGCGTCACACTTTTAAGACGCATGTGAACTAACAAGCCGGCTTGAAAACAGAACTCCCCCTCCAATACACACAATAGAACCCCCAAAACGGGAAACCTGCTTTAACCATTTATGTGCTGCTCAGAAAAGATCGCAAGATTCGACAAGAGCCCGAAAATTTGAATTGTCTCCAAGAAGCTTTCCATCACCGCACAGCGTCAAAAGAATGGAGGAACAAATTAAAAACCCGTTCGGATTGTGGTTCGACTGTTTGCTTTTGTGTTTGATCGCAAGATATACTAACTATAGGGATGGAAAAGATCGAACGAAATGGTGGAAATGATTTTTGGCCCATATTAGGCGCGTGAGACCAATGGTGGAGTTGGTGGGAAGGTGTTCTTACTGGCTACTACTTCTTCCAAAAAAAAACCTTGAACGGTGAATCATGACTTAAGCGCGATCGCCAAGCCAGAACCAATCGGATGATTCACGCAATGCTCCACGTCGGACAATCGTTTCCAGTTGGAAGAGAATATTTACTATAAAACACAAGCGTGTCAGAGAGATTGCGAGAGATGCGCGTTATAATGCACAGACGAAAGGGCACTGGCACTGGCTCATTGCTAACCGTCCCTCAACCCCTCAAAAGGTCTTTATCAGTTACTGCTTACTCATGGCAGGAGGCCTCGCATACTGAACCCGATCTTACCGCACTAGAGTCGGTCATGAACCTAATTCAAGCTCAGCGGGCGCAAATAAAAAAAACTGGGTAGACATCCTTCCCTTCTGTACCGAACGTATACTGCTGCAGCCAGTACGTTCCAGCGAGCGTCATGTGCAAAGTGCAAAAATGTGCACCAAAGCTGCGTGTACGGGCTGGCGGGACGGTGCAGAACGACAATGCTGGCGGGCGAGAGCACTATTTCCATCCCACCATAGTGATGATCGCTACGATTGAGTGCGACAGAAATCGGTTCCAGCGAGAGCTATATGTTAGGCACACTCTTCTGACTTACTGCCCAGTTTTTTTGCGATCGAAGCGGTGAGTGTGCGCCCTTTGCAGGGGTGCGCAAGGGTGCGGAAAGGGGGATGAAAGACACGATCATTTCATCTCGGTCATGAACCTTTTTAGCATGAAGTGGCTCCGAACCACGGGGAGAGGTTGCATATCTCGTGTGGGTCGCCGTCCACCGCTCGTGGTACGATCTCGCGACCGTCTCAACCACGGCAAAAAGGGTTCGTTGACTCATGGAGGGAGGGCCCCACGCGTGCGAGGTTCGCCTTTGTGCCGCTGCCCTACTACAGCCATGCGTTCGACACAAAGCGATGCAGTTTTAGAAAGAATCGCGCTGCTTTTGTTTTCCCGTGCCAACAGTGTGCAAATGATGTTGGCATTATTTTGCAACATTATAAACCCGTTGCGTAAAATACGGGCACGCATAAACGACACATTGAGCGGCACATAATGCTCGTGTGCGCATCAGTATTCGTCTGTGCGAGCATAGTTTCTAAGAATAACCGAGGCAACCAGAACCAAGCGGTCCGCGAGCGGCACTATGAATACGTGATGCATCTTTGCACGCGAAAAATGCATCTTAAGAATGCAACGCGTGATCTGCTGGCATGCAAATTACCGTCAGGGAGCCAGAGAACGCAGCGCAAAGAGCAACGCGGCTAAGCGTTATTTGCTTATTTCTCACGTTTTGATTTGTGGACGATTTAAATTGTGTGATGGAAAAGGTTGTTAAAAACAATTGCAATATTAAAATGCATGTTTGCATTATTGTGTCTAATTTAATTTACTGCTTCATAATAAAATATTTTACAGAATCACGTAGTATACGCCGATTCAGAGATGAATGAGATATAAATTTAGAATTTATGTATAGTTTTCCACTTGGAACTCAATTCTCCGTACGTTACTATTCAAATATATTACAAATTAACGTCTAATAGCAGCGCTTATGAGCTAAAGTGTTAAACTTAAAGCTATTTCTGGATATTTTCCAAGTTAGATTGGAACTTGTAGAGGAAATTTGTAGAATGTGGAGATTTTTTTCGAAATTTGTCTCAAATATTATTGTTCCTACAAAAAAAAACTTCCTTTAAAAGAAATGGATATTATTTCGACAAAGTTTCAGAAAGTACTAGAAATTCCCCAGATATCCCTATAAGGTCCACTTGAGCCTGAGAAGGACTAAGAAATAGTTTCCTGTACCTCGAATTCGTAGAACTCTTATATTTTCCTAACTAATAACCCATTATATTTCATGGATTTGAAATCTTTAACCAAAATGGCAGTTGCTAGGATTATCCCAAAACAGACAGCTATGAGTATTATTTTCATTTAGACATTTTCAAAAGATGCTTCAGATAACTCTGAAGAATAAAAATTCCATTTTTACGCTTCATACTTCTTCAGCATTTCAGTCGAATTTTGTGAAGTTAATTTCTTCAACTCAATTTTACTTGTATTTTGCATACTTTAAACATCAAAATGATTCACGAAATGTTATTGACAATCTCTTTCAATTTTGGTCAATGGTCATGGTCAATTTTTGACTTTTAAAATAACTAGAATAACTTAAACTAATAACTATTGATAACTTTTTATTGCTAAGTGAAGTAATTTTAATGCAATTATTTTTTTTTTAATATTGATTAACCTAGTTTGAAGCTTATAAAATGACGAAATAAAGGTAAACATTTTATTTTCGAGTAGCCTGATATGAAACTTTGTATAGACTTTAAGCTGAGATGCTACATTCACCTTGAGGGTATCCTTCGTACTGAGTAAATTAGTATTCGATACGTCAATATGTAATATAAATGACGTGTCAAACGATATTCGAGCTATGCAGATGTGTATATGAATTAACTCATTATCAGTGTGTCCCACACTTCTGTTAACAATACTTAAGTAATCAAAAGAAACATAGAAAATAAAATGTTTTCTAATATTTTCACATAAAATGTCACAAACATTCGATATACCAAACATTATTATCTAGAAAAGAGTTCTCCAAAAGAAGCTGGAAATTGAAACTGACAAACTCAACATTCGACGACAGCAATGTTAAATGCTGCAAAACAAAGAAAAAATATGTGCCAATTAAGCGAACGATTTATTTTCCATACAATCGACCCACGGAGACGAAATGTATATCACTTTCACTCGGGACCAAAATGGCAAATATTTATGACCCAGTCTCCTCCTCTATCACTACGTTTCTCCTTTCCCTTCCTCTACCCCTTTCCCTACTAGCATAAAGTTTTCCACTACTTTTCCCAACTGAAGCAACCAAACCATCGTAATCGGGTTGGTGAATTTCGCCTTCATTTTCAACGTCCAGTGTCCTATTTTTCTTTAACATTCGCTTGTTCCTTCATTTCTTCCAACTTCAATTCAATGCCCCCAACGTGGAGATCGCGTGGGTGACGCTGGTAGAGACCTTCACCGTGTGCAACGATGTTCCTTTCCTTGTTTTTTTTCTTTTGCCCTGGAATAACCACCGGCAGTTATCTTGGAGCGTGATTTCGAAACGAACCAGTGAAATTGGCCTTGGTCGGCGCCGGTGTCGATCGGTTTTACTTTCCAAATGTCACCTCGCTGTGTGGTGCACAGCGTTTGTTTTACTTTTCTTCTGGCTGAGCTAAAGGAAACTCTTACCAGAGGTCAACCATCTCGGCAATGTTTAAGGTCTTTGGCAGCAGAGGACTGTAGAGTGTTTGTAGTAAGCGCTCTTACCTTCTGCCGTGCTGCTAACACTATCCCGCCTGTTTGTGAATGGCCGTTCGGGATGCATTTTAAGCAAAATCAGTGATAAAAGTCACACACCGAAAGAATTTCCTTCGCCACTGCTTGCTGCATTTTTTGTCCACCTTTCTCTTTCGTGGGTTCGTCGTCACGCGTTCATCTCCGTCTCCTTGGCAACGAGCTGATCGAGTGGAGGTGAAAGCATCAACTTCCCTCGGTCGACGATCGATTGATAGCTTGATCGAAAGCATAATAATGGCTGCATGTGTCGAACATGCTGTGTGCAACAATTACACGATGAAACCACGCAACGCGATGGCAAATGAACTTTAGGCATGAGGCGGGACACATACACAACTTCCAACTCCACACACTTTCACACACCTTCACGTGTGTTCCGTGTGCTCCACCACGCAAACGACACATTTGCTACCCATGACCCACTGGCTTCCTCACCCACCCGATAGTTCAGAAGACATTGCCGTACCACACACACACATACGGTGCTCACAGTCAGTAACCCTACCTTTGCGCCACCATATTGCAACGGGTTTCCTCAATCAAAACGATGAAACGCGTGAGCCAAAACTGGTGGGAGACAAAAATGCCACCAAACTGACCGGCCCAACGTGTCCGAAACTTGGGTGGAACACTTGGTGGCCGTTCAATTTCTCTTGCGGTTCATCGAACTTCGCACCGCACACTACCCCTCATTTGGTGGGGGGCGGTTTCCTTCTCCCCTTTATCGCACACACACACACAAATACTCATTCAACCCACGTCCAATTTCTTCTTCCCGTCTTACCCTTTACACTTTTTCGTTTCGAGTATCGAAAATATTACATTCCTTCTCACACTCTTTCATCGTTTCTCCTTCTCTTTCTTTCAGCTCTTGCATTTCACTCTTTCTTTTTTCTTTCACTGTGCACTTCTAAATGTTTCTTGTATGGTTTTACTCATCTTTCTCTTTTGTTCGACAGTCTTAGACATTTGTATCATTTCCTTTTTATTCAATTTTCTTTAATTTTTTTTTAATTTAATGTATTTTTAGTAATTCCTTGCCTTAGTTTATATCTTTTTTGAAGTTTCATATCTTATTAAAATTATCGAAATTAAAATCAAACAACAAACAAATTGGCCAAATTAAGCATGTTTTAAACAATGATCAATTAATCAAACATACAACTATAAATAACATGCACAGCAAATTTCAATTATGATTTTGAAGGTATTGAACATCGTCTTTGATTCCTAAAAATGTTGAGGAAATTACAAAACTTTGTATAATTAAAAAAATAATAAATAGTAATTAATTTGTACATGCCTTTAGGAAAATTATTAGTTAATAAAATACAATACATTGTACTGTTGCTTTCTATAAGCCCTAAAAGCTCCAAATATTTACAAAAATATTTAATTGAACAACTGAAACGTACTTAGAAACGTTAAAAATTAGAAGAAAAGAAGTGACATTGCATTTGTTAATGATAACAATGATTAAATACTTAATGATAGAAAATATAAAATTTTCATCAAACTTATAACAAATCTTGCAATGAGTTTTTAACTGAATAATTAGTCTTTGGAATAGTATTATCCCAACATAATTGTATGTCCACGGACATCCGAGCTTTTCTGGAAGCTTTTTCCCCGTTCAAACCAATCCACCATCAACCGAAGAAAAAAAGAAAATGGCTAGTGTTAACGCCCGTTTGCTTCGCTTCCCATTCGCATTTCTGCTGCGAAGTTTTCCATTTTCTCATTCGCTTTCATCCAGTTGCCGTCGCCCATTTTCCCCACATTCACTGCGCCAGTGCTGCCATCTGGGAGCGAATGGCGGAAAAAGTTTTATCCACAGTCGCTCCCGTGCCCGTCCAACAGAGGGCGCTGTACGGCTCGAGTGAAATCAAAAACTCCACTTTCTCCCGTTTGCACAATGGCTTTTGCTCACGACGGATTTGTCGATAGTGGTGCGATAGGAATACCTTCTTCACTTATTTGGCTTTTACTTCTTTAAACCAAGTAACAAGCGTGCAAGTTTATCACAACAAGACCGGTCGGAAAATTTCATTGACACAAAAAAAGAAAACAGAATGGAACGAAAGACCAACTTCAGAACGAAGCAACGACACGTGCAGCTTCAAGCTTTTTCTCGCCTAGTGGGAGCAATTAATCTACGAAAGAGGTGGGGTGGAAAACACTCTCGCACGCCAACGGAGCAATAAGGCACCGTAGGTACGAATCCTTCAATCCTCACGGTAAAGGTCAAGCGCAACACACAACAAAGCAAGCGCACGGAGCGTGCTGCCAGCTGTGCCAGCAAACGAGCAAACGTGCAGTAAAAAAGCATCATCGCTCCGCTTCACCTTCTACCCAGAGCGCGTCGGTAAAAGGGCGAAATGTCAAAACAATCGTCCCGGCAGCAAAAGGGGTTCCCCAAACAACATTTCGCAAACAACATGACCTCGACGGCAGGCGCAGGAGTTTTGCTGAAAGTTGCCAAAATATTGCTGCCAAAAGCGTACCCGCGGTGCTCGATTGTTTTTGTTTCAAACCCTTTAGCACCTCGACCCGCGGCACCAAAACAATACCGACTGGGTAACGGTGGATGGGTGCCGTGTGTTGTGGGGCTGTGGGCTTTGACAGAAGGTCCACGCGCAGCACAACAGACACGTTGATATATTAATGCACTTTCGTGTGGGGGTGGGAAACCGGGTTGCTCTTGGTGTCTTTTTGCTCTGCTACCATCACACCAGCCACCAAAAACGCACGATTTATGCGCAAACCGCCCCTTCGTTTTTGGGGTGGCGTGGTGCTCAGGGTGACCATGCTCGGGGTCGTCACGAAGGCACGCACGAAAGCCACCTTTGCCAGGCATTTTGTTCCCTTTCCGAGCCCCTTCCCTTCCTCTCCCAAGGTCACCCCGCACACCCATCTGCACCATCGGAGCATTAAGGCCACCCAAAGTCAAAGTGAAGGCCATCGTGGTTCGGCTTGCTGCTGCTCCAATCCAAGTGGGACTAAGAATAATCCTCGGCCCACAAAAAAAAAGGGACAAAAGCAGCACAGGAGATGGTGCCTGCGTTAGAAAAAGAAACACTGCGCCACCCCACGATGGTGAGCTACCCTGTTGTCTAGGGGGTAGTGTCCCTGGAAGTGAAGGCGCATGATTCGAAAGAAAGGGATGAACGGATCTCGGCACTCCTGGCACACCACCGATGGGGTTACGGAACAAGGAAAACCCCATCGCAAACACGCCAAGGATCAATAGCCATGGTGGTAGTGAGCGAGAAGGAGAGAGAGGCAGAATGTGTGCGAGTGTCTGTGTGGGTATGAATGACCCTGGGGTGGAGGATAATTATACATATTCCAGCACCGAATGCCGGGCTCGATCCGGTCCGGTGGTACACTGCACACCTTTCGTTCGTCCTTGGTTTGGAAAAAAGTTAATTTCACCGGCACCGAGGTGCTTAAGGGTCAACGCCGCAGCTTTTCAATCACGGAATGTGTTGGGAAGCAACATTTTGAAATCGGTTTGAAAATTAATAAACTGCCCACTTTAACGGTTGATTGCGTAAGTTTCGTTTGTGCTATGAAATTTCATCGTATTTATTACAGAACATTGAATCTGTGCGTTAGAGATCATCTGATAAAAGAGGTAAGTAATCGTGTCCGGCTACTAAAATACCAAGTAAGGACATCCTTTATTTTAATTTTGGTAATAAATAGTCTTTTATACAGTGCTATTCGAAATTACAGAGCCATTAGGAGTTTTCGATGTTTGTTGTAAAATGTTGACGAAAGTTTTAAAAATGTTTATTTTCTCAATAATATCAAATAATTCTAATGTTTCATCAAATGTTTAAGAAAAACTCATTTTAATTATTTTGTTAATATTGGTAGCGACTTATTATAACCTCTGCCTTTAGTTGTTGTTCTTTGTTATACACTAGGGAATCCCATAAAGAGTGCTAAAGTCGGATCCATCCATTCAAGAGTACTTCTGTCGAAACTAATAGGCAATTGTATAGAGTACTTTGTTGATTAAACTACGATGTATAAACGGACGAATAAATAAAGTTGGGTGTAATTGTCAATTTGTAAATATATTCCATAGGATCAAGTGTTAAGAGACTCAAGAAAGATTGATACTTGACTGGGTAATAATGTATTGAAGCAATTAACTCCCTTAAGTATTTCTTAACCGAGCATACTCGGGATAAAGCAATAGATGAGGGGGATATCGCCTTGATTAATTTGTACTCTCTGCAGTCACTATAGGACTAATAATACGACTAAGAGCCGTTGTAATTATATTAAATAAATAAGAAGTATCTCTTTTAAAGAGTTTATCTAGCGTATGTAAACGCTACTCAAGCCTTTCCAATTGTCAGAATCCCACAAAATGTGCATTCGGGTTCGTGGAACTCTTTTCTCGTGCTCCACTTTATTTGGGATTGTTGGTTCAGAAGCTGCTCAGACCAATGTCCTCAGCTAACCAATCGTTAATGTACTTGTGATGGCAACCTCTGGTTTAAGATTTGGAATTGACAACAATAATACCAAAGATCTTCTAACTGAGCACTTTGAAGAATCCTATTGAATTCGCCGAAAAACTTGGTGGAGTTACCGGTACCAAGGAAAACCATTCTACTGATGAAGATAGGAGGTAGAATTCCCAATCTCCAGTAGACATTCTAAAGGTATTGAAGGTAAAGAATATTAATTATTTGTATGTTACCAATCATTATTCTGACGGTACAGCGCGAAGCTCAGCAAGTGTATGTCCTTAAGTCTGAGGGTGGGTCTGAGGCCAATCCTTGGTCTAATAGTTGATCTATATTAAAGAATTGGCATAATATTGCTCTTTGAATCAGCCTTGTTTAGCTATGGAATAAATCCCTTTATTAACTATACAAATTGTATAGAGGAGTCTCATATAACGAGTTTTTCGAGCATAATGGGCAAAACACTTGAACAGATTATCCTCGTTTTAAGAATGCGAACTGAATAATTAATTGTAGGAGTTTTACTCCAGGGTTTTCATTGCAATGAATGTAGTTTAGATACAAAATATTAATTTAACTGAACTGTCGGTAAAATGTCCTATAACAGTCCAAAGGACTATTTATCATATTAGGGTGATATTTAACTCAGAATATGACAGCACTTGCTTGTAATAAAATCTTGTGGATACATCATTTTATGTACAGTTTTAGCATTTTATGATCTAAAATTAATCTTTACCAGTCATAATCGATATAAATAAATGCATAGATGTATATTACAATCCTCTAAGTGCACAAAACAAAAACATTCCTACTGACGTAATTCATCACGTCCGCCATTTTTTGTTTTCTTTTGCAAAATTTGCAACCCCAGCAACACAAAAAGTCCCACTCTAAGATTATGCACAGAACAGCAAAAAAAAAAACCCCCGCATTTGGCACATCACGTTCGTTAACGCGCGCCATTATTAAATACTTCCGCAATCGTATAGGTGAGACGGACATCATCACCGTCACCTTCACGGTGTACCGTCCTCCTTTGGCGACGTGCCGCCCTGACGCGCACACCACGATCGGCAACGGTGCTTGAGCGTGTTTGATCTGCTCGTTAACAGTTGCGATCGTTTGCGATTCCGCACACCGATTGTGACCGAATGGAGCCGCCTGGTGCTTTGCCGCCAGAGAAGACACTGAATTCTTCCGCGTGGCCATTGGATATTCCACAGAACGCCGAGCTCGCTATTTTCGCTTTGCATGCCCCGCTGTACTTACCCAAATCTGGCATCGAGCTGGACGGTTCCTCGTGTCCGCCGCCGCCCTTGGACAGCTTCAGCGGTGGCGGCGGAGGTGGAGGCTGCATTGAGGTTACGTGCCCGTGCTGATGATGATTGTTACCGCTGTGTTGCTGCTGCTGCTTGCTGCTTGAAACCGTCGTTGTAGTAGAGGTAGCCTGCGTTGCCGGCTTATAGCTGGAAGCACGCTCGTTCGACACGAGTATCGTGGTCGTTGTCGCGATGCTGCTGGAAGTGTGCGGATGCTGCACCACCGCCACCCCACCACTTCCGGCAGGTGAAAGGCGTCCTTGGTGGGTGGTGGGTGGAGGTGGTGGTGGGGGCGAATTGTGGCCACCGTTCGTTACGATGATGCTGCTGTGTTGTTGTTGCTGCTGGGCCCGGTAAGATCCACGCGAAGATCCTTCGTCCAGCAGGACCACGTGGTCCGGGTCCGGCCGGGTCTCCTCCTTCTTGACGTCACAGCGCGGCGAATCTTCGTGGCGCTGTTGCTGCGGGGACGCGGCCGCAGGTTGATAGAACCGGCCGTCCCTTATCACGTGCACGCCCTGTCCGCCTCCCCCCACCAGCACCCCGTTCTGTACCGGTAGGCCGTCGTCGCACGCGTGCTGGTGGGCCTTGGACACGATCTGTATCCGCGCCATCATCCGGTCCGCTTCGTCGGACGTCCGGCGCAGGGTCAGTGGGGGAGGCGACGGTTGTCGGGGTGCGGCCGCTATGGTCGGGGGCGACATTGCCGATCCCCGCAGTCCGAGGGCCAGCTTGAGCGTTTTCTTCGGTGGCAGATGGGAGACGGGCACCTGCTGGAGCGTGGACGTGGGCAAGGATGGGGGCGTGGTTGGGGCCGGCGGCCTTGAACCAGCACCGTACACGATGCACTGATTCTCGCTGATGACGAACGTTCGCACCTCCGGCCGGCCCGTCTGCTTCTTATCGTCCGCATCGCACCCAACCTGACCGGTGTGACACTCGCCCATGCCTTCCGGTGGCCTTCGGTCGGTGTCGTGTGCACCGTTAACGCCATCCCCATTCGCCACCCCGCGTGCATCTTCCGACTTTATCAGGATCGTTCGTTCCACACCACCGGTCGCTCCGCCACCACCCACGGGTCCGACACTTCGAATGCACTGCATTGCCTTCGCAGGTCGAGTAGGGAATTTTCCAAACCGAAAATTTTCCTCGGCTTTTTTTTTTGCTTTCGGGGGTGGGAAAATGTCACAAACACACTGCGCCGGAAATGGACCACATGGACCAAATTGGGCAATTCACGTGAACTTCACCAAAACTTCCCTTTTCCCACAAATCGTTTCACCTGTTGCCTTGCGAATGGTTCCACCACGAAACCACGTTTTTGCTTTCTGTTTGACGAATTTTCCTTCACTTGTCAGTTGCACATGTTTTACTTTAATCGCACTTGTTTTTTTTTTTTTTTTTTGAACAATTTTACTTCTAACACTCTATTGCTTCCGTGACAGCGAACGGACACTCATAAGCCACCTAGCGGGGAACACTAGAGCTGGGACACACTTACACATGGCGCTGCATCTGAACACCCAATCGTACACAGTTGTAGTAGCCCGAGTGGCAACATTGCCAACATTCGATGACGCACACAAACACACCGACATCACTTCTGAGCACTTCGTTTCACAACACTTCCCCCGCCTGAGGCGATTGTTATTCTACACCTGCAGGACTGCTCACTTTACAAAACCTCCTTTAAATGGGGGGAGGGGGAGGTTTCCTTTGCAGTAAGTTTTGCAATGACTTTCCACTCATCAAACATCGTCTGATGCACTCACTAGACCACACTCACACACTGTCACGCATCCTAGAGAGACTTCCACCGGTGAAAAGATGCTGGCCGTTTTGGAGTTTGTTGTCCGGCAAGCGGCACACAGATGACACGGAAGTTGTAGGGGACACACACGAACTAAAAAAAAACACACACCAACTCAAGGTCTACTTGGTCCCGCACACACACACACACACGTTGCCGTTGCGAGGGTAGCAACACAGTCGCAACGCACACGTACACACATTAGTAGGCGGCGGTGTTCTTGTCACTATGTCAGGTGTTGTTGGTGTTGTTGTTGCAGTGCGCATTGTTACTCCGGCCTGCCACAGCACGGTACGGACGTTTGCAGAACATTGCTGTGAAAGAGTTGTGCGAGGCGAAGGAAGAAGAAAAAAAACAGAACAGGGGAAGGTGAAAAATTATACTATTTGCTTCACTTTCACTTTTTTTTTTGCGTCCCCCCCACCCCCCTTCAGCCCTCTTGGCAGATCTTGAGCTGGACTGTGTGAGTGCCTTTCCGTGTACCGACGGGCCATTTGACAGTTCGACTCCCGTTCGCTGATTGCCTACCTTAATTTCTGATCCTTTACCACAACAAAAACGGAAGATTTCTTTCTGCCTACTGCGGTTGAATGTCATTCGAGAAAAAGAAAGGTATAGAACACTTCTTCCCTTTTCTCTCTCTTTCTCATCCGTGCTCTCGCAAACACACACCACGTGTTATGGGGTTTGTTGTTATTTTTTCCCAACCCCGACTGCTGGCTATTGCTTCGCTGCTGCAATTGAATAATATTCGCAGCAGTGTTCGGGCCGTGTCGCAGCACAAACTAAGCATTGCACAGCAACATTCACCACACCGTACCAGAGAGCGCTGTGGAACGGTTTTTCTTTTGCGTCAACACAACAAATCGAAACCCGCGCGCACACACACACACACACTCAGCAGGGGGTTGATTATGGGTGTTGGGAAGAGGTGAGGGTAGCGGGACGTCTCACCGACAATCTCGCGGCCGAGTTCGCTTGTCAAACGCGGCCGAGTTCAAGGTCAACATTTTCGGCAATTCAACTGTACGCCGGTGGGGCACTCACACCACGACGGCGAGCTACGGCCCAAGCGGCACTCACAACGGTGACTCTTCCGCATTTTGTGGTGCGAGCGCGAGCGGGACCGCACTAGCATGCGGGTTGCGCGAGCGAGAGCGGGAGAAAGACCGTGGCCGTGAAATTGAAACGCGCGCGTTCGTCGCCGGTTGGCGGAAGGAATGGCCGGCGGTGGGACGATGAATGAGTGAGCCCCCGGTGCGGTATCGCTTTCCCTCTCTTTTTCACCCGCTTTTCATCCCGTTCTTGCGTGGTGCAATAATATGGGTGACGCACTCATTCGCTCATTTCAGTTTTGAATGAGAGAGGAAGAAAAAGAGGGAGAGGTAGAGAGAAAGAGAGAGAAAATATTACAGCCAATTTTGCTACGCTAATATGTCCGATCGGGTGGCGATTTATTTGGCCTACTGCCTTGCAGAAGCGCAAAAAAAAACAAACGCAAAGCAAAATCCTCCCCTTCCCGTGTGCGCATCCAGCCGAGTTCGAACAAGCAGGTTTTGTGTGCTTCACACCCATCCTGGCTGGCGCTGCCGGGGGCATGGGATTCATGCAAATTTCCTGTTACACCCCGTTACACGGTACGAGCGGTTCCATCGATCTTCGCGCGAAACGGGTGCTCTGACGTTTGTGACGCGTGTGCAGGCTACAAGGCCAACCTGACCGCCATTGCCATGCGGGGCACACACCGCCGCCGTGTTCGAGGCAGTATTGCTAAAAACCTACCCTACCCGGATTGTTTGAGTGCCTGCCCGTTCCCGTGCAAGGGGGAGGTGTTTGCTGTGTGCTATTACGCCGTGTTGTGCTCGTGTGTTGGTGTCGTTCCCTATTGTGACGGTGTGTTCAACCCGGAACATTACGGCACTCACGGGTTACCCAATGGCCTACTCTGGTGTGTTTGGATGGATGTCTGTGTGTGTAAGTAATGCGACTACACAATGGCAATTGTGTGAGCAACTCCGTAACCGAGACTGCAGGCACAAACCATCCACTTTTGATCATCCATTGCAGAGCATGCGAGCTGTTTGCATTTAATTAAATGTGACATTTGTGCATGGGAGAATATGTGTTAATATTCGCTTTAATCATCACATCACTTAGCATCGATGAGATCTCGCTGGACCGAAAGCGCACGTTTAACGCACTTCCTACCCGTTCGCAGAACTGAAAAGCAATAGAGCGGCGACTAGCGAAGCAAATAAACCATAAACACACCAAACAAACACCCTCCAACAGGCGGGAAACAAACACTCGAACCCCGGGGAGGAGTTGGACCACGGTGGCCCGTCGTCGTCGTCATCGCCGTGCATGGATGGCGTCCGTTTGGCCTTGGAGCGGTACGCGTCACGCGCCACAGCGGCTGTCAAACCCATATGCCCGGGGCTGGAAGCGAGAATGCTAAGCGCCCCGGTGGGCACAGTCGGTCACACGGTAACTGTAAATGTGTCATTTACTCGCACTTCAGCACCTACTGACTAGCGAAAGCTTAATCATTGCCGCGGGGTTCTCCAAAAGCGGGACGTGTTTAATGTGATTTACGATTAAGCAAATGTAAATCGCTCTACGATCATCCCTTAATTATTGCCTATTATCTGGAACTTCAAGGAAATTATGTCGAAGGCGTTGCGTTTTGTATGCATTTAGTCGTTTGAACTTGGACCTGTCAAATAGTGCAGTTGGTAAATCGCGGTTCTACATCATGCTCGGCCTGGGTTCAAATCTCGATTGGAGCATGATTTTCTTAAACGGAACCATTAGGTATTGCCTGGCCCCGAGATCGACAGCTGTTTTCAGCTCCAAATAAGATTCATCCAAGAACTTGACTCTAATATTATATATAAAGCAAATCGTGAAATAATATTGCAGGGTTTCCAAATAGACATTGATATAGCAATCATAATAATAGTGTGATAAAGCTCGGAAACTGTTCAGGCAGTTTTGTACCAAATAATTGATAAAATATTATATGGCCATTTTGATATTGAAGCAAAAGGATTCGATTGGTTTTCATTGAAAATTTTGCCTTGCTTTTTTGTTACATGCCGAAGCTTTTTTTCAAGAAGAATTTTCAAACATCTTTGAGCAGTGCTTCGTTTGGACATTATCATTTGTAAGGAAAATAATCTTAAAGCTTGAACTTACTGCTTTAATAAAACTAATAGACTAAATCGGTTTATCATTTTGTATAGAAAACTAGCGTCGTTCAAGCCTCCAAACATCAAAACTGGTCAAACTCCAAAATGGTCAAAGATATCTTCACATCTACTCCTTCACGGCATCTTAACTGTCTAAACTTAAATCTTCAACAGGAAACATTGCCCTGAACTCGGGGACGAAAGCCACTAAAGTAAATAAAGTCCAAGAAAGCCAGACATGGCAAGCCTCTAAGACCTCTTAACGTTGTTGTGTCAGTGAAGAAGAAGTATCTGCCTTTAGTTGATTGAGAATTTGTTTATTTGTCGCTGTATATTTGTTTTTGCTAGACATCAGTTATTCTATAAATTCTTCGGGGAATTGGTCCTCCATTGGCTCCGTCAGAAGATCTTCAATGATATGGTTGTCAAATTCCAATCTCAGCACTATTGAATTTCAATGTTCAAAATTTCGTCAATTTTTTAAACTTCGCCAATGAACAACCAAATAAAACCGAGTTCCAGGAATCCAGAAGGGAATTTGATGGGATTTTGCACCGGCCCTGTCGTGTGAAGACCAGCGCCCCTACCAATACACCACCGGGCCGCCCCCTATTTTAAGATTAATTTAGAATATTGGTTAAAATTTGGATTGGATATTGCTAAGTAAACCAATTATTATCGATCAAGCAAAAAATAGTTATACTGTCTTTTCAAAAGTTCACAGCAAACTCATCGCAACAGCATTCTACCGGCGTGGGCGACGTTCTTCAACGGCAACGGAGCTAGATGTGCATGTATGTGCGTGCATGAAGTGAAATGTTACAAGGATTTGCATACTATTTGACTGTATTAAAAGTGCTTAAAATAGGAAAATATGTGGTGCTAACTGTTGCGGACTACCAGGACGTCTTGATGTTCTCCTTGGAGTGCTTAGAGCAGACATTTTACGCGTGGCCATTGCAGAAACACAACAAGCCATTCGCTTATGGCATCCAAGTCGCTTAGAAGAGCAGTTAAAAACGGCAATAAACAGTTTGTGTGTGTATGTATGCAGTAATCAATTTTAATTGTGTTGTTATGATAAATAAAGTAAAATCTCAATTGCATCAAATAATATAGAAAAAAATGTTGCATAGTGTGAGCCCAACAGGAGACAATCTTTTTCGTGCCAACTTCGGCAATTTTGCTCCCTGGGAGGGGGAGGGGGGACGCACGTTGTGTACGGGAATCGAACCGTTTTCCCGCATGCAAACCCGAAATAGAACCGGTGAGCTCAGTGAGTTACCGGCACCCACCCATACCGATACCATCATTTCCGATACCAAACACACACACACACACGACACAGTCCGGGAGCGCGCGCGGGAGAACGAATTCTATAAAAAGACACGGGAAACGTTTTTCATGGTCAACATTTCACCTTGAATGCGGGTTTATTACTTTGCCACTGATGGCGTTGATTATCAAATGTGTTTGACATTGTTGCCTGCCGCTGGAGTGTCACCGGGGCCGCGCAGTGGCCTTATCAAATGCTGTCAAAACACACACACACACCATGGAACAAACAAAAAAACCACCGTGTACCGGTCGCGTTGATAATGGTTATCACTGGGTTTATTCAATAAATTTCATCTTCGCCCCCGTTAATCCTCACCCGGTTCAGGTGAAGCTGTTGGGCAGGATTTGTATCACCACAGATGCGTTACTTCTTGCCAGCGACCACCACAATAGCTCCCATACACACAACAGTGTGGCAGTCCGCGCCGGGACACCCAACCAACACAGCACTACGTACCCTCAAAAACTCACACCCCATTCCCGTGGTGATGGGGCTGTTGTGCCATTCTGCGCTGGCCGTTTTTGTTTGTTTTTCAGCCATTTTTTGCGTTTCCCTTTCGCGCAACCGGGAGCACCGTGCCCGCGGCGAGGCGCTCACTCACACGACCGGGCACGGGTGTACCGGGGTCTTTTTCGTCTTCTGCTTGCGCCGTTTTCGTTCTTGTTCTCACACGCGGCGGCACCGGGTCAAGGCCCTGCCGGAGCAAACTCAAGGCCAACACACACAACACGACAAAGCGCGCCGCACACTGAGATCTTGGGGAGGCACAACCACACACACACACGCAGCGAAGTGCGATGAAAGCAAAGCAGCGTGAAATGATGGAGGAGACAGAAAATCATAATAATGTCGAGTGGGTCGGTGTGAGTCTGGGGCAGCTCTTTCTAGTGGTTATCCCGATTTTTGTTCACCGATATAGAACGCGGTGAAGATTTCCCTTTTTTGTTTGTTTCGTGGTGTTTGACACAGCTGGTGTTGTATGGTTCCAGTCCTCACGGCCCATTAACAAGAGCCTGCTAGAGCTGCCTGGTCACCTTCATTAGAATTAGAACAACTCTCTCCGCTTGCGGTGTGTGTGTGCGGCCGTTCGATATTCGATTAGATTGCTTCGATCGGTATCGCGGCGTCTCGGTCGCTACGGGTTACTTGCAATCACTTGCTTGACATTTCAACTGTCAAGTGGCGAATCAGTGCAGCCCCGCAGATATTCCCCGGATTGCAACGGATTGCCGGTGCAACAGCCACTTCACTTGCTAATCAACTACCAATTTACTACCACTAATCACACCCCCGTCGGCCATCTGCGAGCGATTCTCGAGTACCTTCTTTAGGCAAACAGCTTGACAGGTGCGTCGTACGTTTAACCGTCGTCGGCGAGAATGTTGGTGGAAATAAAAAACCACACGCGCAACTACGGGCGACGACACAAACAATTTGAAAACGAAAACAAACAACAGCAACAAAAAAAGGGCCGCTCGAAAACTCCCGGAACAGAACGCTCTATCCGACGTGACACCGACAGAACTCCGGCAGAGTCCGCAACGTCAACCGTGTCCAAGCCATTCGAAAGATTTCCCTTAACTGATTTCGCTTTCATTCGGCTCGAATGCGTGATGTTACCCTCCCGTATACGAACGGCCCAACCGGCAACGGGCGCACACCGTACTCCCAGTGCGCGCTCGCGCTTGTGTGTGTGTTTGTTTCGGTTCTCGACTGCCACCGTCCCCACCATTTCCAACCCCTTGTGGCCACCCACAAAACAACCCCGCGCTGGGTTTAAGGGCTCGTGTTCCTGGGTATTCCCGCTCTCTCTCTTTCTCTCTCGCTCTTTCTCTCTCTCTCTCTCTCGTCTCCGATCTCTTTATTCCTCGCATGCGGGTTAGTTAGAACTTTTGCGGTGGTTCGTTCCAGTGTGCAGGGGCCTATCTCCCCCCCCCCCCCCCCGACGGGCTTTGCGTTCTGTCGACTTTGACGGGAAGATGCATCTTCTTCTCGCGCTCTGCTGCACATGCGGCGCATGACACGGTGGGTTGATGTTGATGTTGGTGTTTTTTTTTTCCGTTCGTTCGTTCGTTCTTTTTACCCAACTGTTTGGCCGCTTTCTTCGTACGTGGAGTGATCCTACCGACGGTGGCAATGGCTCTGTTCGGTTCCGTGTCGATGCGCTGGCTCCCCATTTTGCGCCCGAAGGTTTCGGAATACACAATTATGCTCGGTTTGCTCTGGCCGTAAACAGTGCGGGACTGGTTTTAGCGTGCCGGCAGTAAAGTTGAGGTTGAATATATAAACTACTGTGGAACACCGATTATCCGTACTCACCCTCATGGGCCCTGACCGGATAAACAGATAAGACGGATAAGAAGAAAATAGCTCCTTTTGATAGTAAATAACGTTAGACCGCAATGTACATGGATGAGATATTCTTAACTCCACGGTTATTTATTGTGTTTTTCTTAAAATCTTCAGTATTTGTTTGAGCTACTTGATTCAGCCTTTTTTTCATTACTTTTCAAAGCTTAATCCTTCCATCAGCGATTATGCAGTTGATGTGTCAAATCGCCTTTCATGTCCGCTCTATTTACTGAGTGTACTTAGAATTAGTGGAGGGAAAAAAGGAATGAACCTGGAGTTAACAACAGCAGATTTAAAAAAAAATATCGCTCTTCAATTCCTTTCTGATACCGCTCCAAGTATCGCTCTTTTGAACGGCGCTCCAAATACCGCTCCTTTCTAAAAGTGAACGGATTCGCTTCGCTCCTTTTTCGGAACTTTTCTCATCACTACTGAGAGCGTATCTCTGGAACTACTTGCCTTTATACTACTTAACATTAATCTAAATTTCGACAAAAGATAAATATCCCTATTATCCGTGTCATCTCGGTCATCCGGTAACTGTCGAGCCCCGATATGCACGGATAATCGGCATTTCAATGTAAAATGAACTACTCAGAATATTTAATCTATGTTTTGATTTTTTTCAAATAATTTTTTATAATGTTTGCTAAAGTATTCTTGCAAATTATTGCCCAAATTGCTGAATATGGTACGAGCAAGTAAGTGAATCTGACACTAAAACCTGCAAGTACAAGGGATCCCGAACCTCTGATATCCGTTTATTGTTATTTAAGGAATATTTGAATAGAAGAAATAAATTTCTCTACAGCATCGAATCATCCTAAATCGGTTAATCTAAGTAGTGTCCGATACGCATGACACATATTGAAATTGATACCGGACAATCATACACATTTATATTTATCTTTGCGTTGTTGTTTCATTGTTCATTGTTGTTTATTGTTTTATTTTCATAGTTTCCAAAAAATAATTCTACCATCTTACTTTTACAAATAAAAATTTTGAGTAAATGATAGCCCAAGGATTTATACGGACAAGCACTGTTTACTCCATAAAAGGTTCAACTCTCTCATACACTATTTCGACACTGAAATCTTTCTCTCTCTCTCTCTCTCTTTCTCTCTCTCTCTTCTCATTACCCGAATGCCTTACTCACACTCATTTTCCGGCCGGTTCGGCCACTTCGGCACTGTATCCTGCCGGTGTCCCTTACCTACTCACCTACTTCCACCACTGCCGGGGCCACTTTTCCCAAGCACCTGTTACCGGGATCATCTTCCGTTTCGTTACGCCTCAGGAACGACACTATATATGTATGCGTATGAGTGTGTATGTTAGCAGACGATCCTTTCCACCCCGGTGACCCTTGAAGGATTGCACCCGAGTCCCGATTATGCTGGCTGCACTCGATTATATCCAATGTATGTGTGCATTATTATAGGGATACAGGAACGCTTCCTTGTGTTCGCTTTCCGCAGCCGCAGCGTGTGCCCGATCCTGTCTCGGGTATTTTGCACAAGTTTCCCCCACTTCCCGGTGCGACGACACCACCGGAGAACACACAACCACAACACGGTGCATTCGGTCACACGCACACCAGTATCGCGAATCGGAATCGCGAATAGTCGGGGACTCTCTTTCCGGTTTTGTTCCCTCTCTGCCCGGTTCGGGAAATGGCTGGAAAATTCCAAAAGGATGGAAATAGAAGGGGGAGGGAGGAGGGCAACGAACATCGATGACGACGACATCAACCTTCCCCGTGTCTAGGCGCTACAACCCGCCAGTTCCCACACCACCACACCACCAGTGGAGCAATTATCCTTGCGGCAGACGAATCCTGGAATGGGTGGGCTGTGTTTTTTCTTCGTCATGGAAAGCCACCTAAGCCGGTAACTTGCTTCCTTGCTTCCAGACATTGGCAAGAAAATGGTGTTTGGCTGTATGTTGTTGTGGCCGTTTTTTTTTTGTACCGCTCCATCGTCCGACTCTATTTCTGTAGCTTGTTTGCTTGCTATTATGTGAGCCACACAATTATGCTTCCTTCCACTGGACACACGGCCTACGATAAGGATCCTTAAGAGGTACTCCAAAAACTGATTCAAAAGAAGAAAGAATTATTATGCAGACAGAAGGGCTAAAAGAAATAGAAAAAAAACTCACACTCAACAACACACCAACGTAGGACATTGTGGGGATACGGAGTTTTGCTTCAGTTTTGGAAAGGGTTTTGGCTGTGTCAATTTTGTGCTATCCCTGTCCTAGCTGTTCGGGATGGTTTTTACCGTTCTGGTTTTGGTCCGTGGTACGGAATCTGTACCTAATATCGCAGTTAAGTTTATAATTTTAATTGCATTAATTTAATGCGTAGTTCGTTGAATAAAAAATTTCATTAAAAAAGCGCCTAAATGTAGACAATTTAAAAGCACAACATAATTATTAGTCTATTTACCGGGGGGGAAATTGTTCATTGGAGGGGAAACATTGAGCCCATTAAATATTCCACTCGTAGAAACAAAGCATTTCTTCGGAATTCACCCTCACTCAACTTCTGTTGGCAAAGTTTAACGCAACTAAAATAGAATGATACTCTACGTTTTCTTCATCGCTCACGTTACTGCCGATACGACCTTCCCTAACAGCGTTGATTACGCTTGACGGTTTAGGTAGCTATCGAAACTATGTTTATCGATCCATACATTAGGCCAACGTCCACCGGTGACTGCGTTACGTGGCACAGGAAAAAACCTTAGGAAAGGGCGACCCGGTACACGGTATGTTCACCCGCGCATTAACCTTACCCGAACCCTTGGACGAAGGTTGAAGCGAACGAGGCTATTTTTTGTTTGTTTTCACCTTTTCCACCTTCCCATAGTGTTCCCAACCTTTTCACATGCAAATCGAACCAATAGAACAGTCTCTTTTATTTGTACATATATAAAACAAGCGTAAAGTTCTGCAAACTACAGCAACTGCAACTGCCGCAAGCGAGCGCAAGTGCAAGGTCAGCAATGTACGTCATCCGCGCGTGGGATAAACGGGAGATCTCCGTCAGTCTGCGTCGTCTAACGCCATTGCATTGATGGTTCAATCAAAGGAGGAAAGTCGACAACTACGCGATCACGTAACCTTGTTAGGGGAACGTTCCGGTGGACACCCGCGTCTCGATCAGCATCTTTCAGCAAACCCTCTTGCCTCGGTCGCAATGTTTGTGTCGTGGCTAGTTTAATAAACTCGTTTGACAATGTTTTTTTTTTCCTTCTCCCTTACTTATACTGAAATGGTCACATTGTGTAGCGGTGTGTGCGGCTGCGATCCAGTAGCAAATGTGCAATAGTAAGCGTAATCGGGTCCAGCGATCAACAACGGAATTGAACGGAATTGTGTTGCCGTTCGACACTCAACTCTCCTCCAGTGACATTTTATAAGTATTTTAAAATGTCGTTTGAGATTTGTACAACAGCAACAGAAAGTTGTAGGACACACAACACATAAGCAACAAGCGTAGACAAGCTTTGTGAGTGACCTTTTCTCAAGGTTTTGCCGAGGGAGCATGTTGCCATTTCTGGAATATGTTTACTATTTTTCAAAGCATATTCCATAACTCTCTTTAGTGTGCTAGATAAAAAATCAGGTCTGGGAGTTAAAGAATCAGTTTTGATAAATTTTTGAACGTAAGTTTGAATTTTTATCACAGTCACTCACAATGTACTACCTCGAGTTGATCCCACCATATGTACAAACGTGCTTGTACAAAGGTCCTTAGTCGTAGGGTTAAAGGATTATGTTAATGTGACAAAGTGAGTGTACTGATCGTACATGATAGGGAAGAATAAAAAAAGCCTAAACTCGATCCGATAAACGGGGAGATCCCAGCAAACACAGCATCATTCACGCGATCTTACCTAATGTGCAACGTTTTACACAAACCATGGACTACGACATGTTTTTGTTTTGCTGCTAAACCCTTCATCTCTCTCCCTCTCCCTCTATATCATCACGCACACACACATACAGACTTTACAATGCACTTTGCACATTGCAACACCGCGCCAGGTACACGTTTTACCGTTATGTCGCGTGGAAAACCTTGACGCGCCAAATCGCCGATCGCGGCCGCTATATTTATCAACTACACCGATGCCGATCGCTCGCACGCGCCTTTCCGGCAGCTCCACTCACACACACGGGCACAAAGCGGCGAGTGAGCAGCAAAAAAAAGAAAACCAAACCCCCCGATAGCGTTGCGGCAAGCGATTGTTGGTGGTTGCGTTAGAATTAGAACGCGTAGCTGCTTTCGAAAAAAAAGAAAAAGGGAAAGTTTGCTCGATCTCCACGCTGCAGGCGCTAAGGCGAAGCTGCCTGGCTGGATTGCGCGATCGGGCGCAAACCGGGTGGCACCAACACGGACGGACGGACGTGTAAGATCTGTGAGCGTACGCGGTGGTTGAAGGTCGTCTAGTCGAAGCCCATTCGTGAATGAGTGCGCAGAACCGTAAATCTTCCGTCGGCCCTCGGGCCTGTTTGTTCGATGCGCCTAACGGGGGATTTTTTTTCCTTCTGCATTTCGTGACTTAAACCCCCATTTTTTTGCTTTCGGTTCCTGGGTTGATGTCTTCTCGGACGAAGAATTTAGGTCTTCCGAAGGGTTTTGCGTGTGTTTTTTTTTTTGCTCTCTACCAGGGTCTGTTCCACTGTCTACCGTTTCGGGTTTCAAGGTCCTAAAAGCAGTTAAGCGGTGACGTGGAGAGGCGATTGTTTAAGAATTCGGCGAACGTGTAATGGGGATGATCATTAAACCGTTTCAGTTGGTTTGTGTGTGGACCTTGAAGATCTTCCGAGCTGCGTAACGATCTCATTCCGGAACCAGGTCATTCCGAAGTGTTCTTTTGCCCACTGAAACAGCTTGCAAACCGTGAGGCTGTCAATTAAAATGTGTCGCTATCTAAGAACTGCACACCCGAAACACGAAAGAAACACTTCGCATAGGCCTCTGGGTGAATCGCGTCGTTCATTCAACGCATTTCAGCAATCGTCGCTGCCCTTTACGTGCGCCTATCCATAATTCACCGGATTTCGTCTTCTCGTGCTCCGGCGAGGATACGCCGTTACGCACACTTGGGCTGGCCCGTGTACAGCCCGAGGGCATGGGGCTGTGTGCGTGTGCAACATAATTGCAGCAGCGCAGGGGAAAACCACGTAACGCTTGTGGACGATGGTGCAATGGCGGACACTACATGAAAGTGCTCTTGTTTTCCAGCATTATCTCCGGTGTGTCCCGGCGCTTTCCGGCCACCTTCATGCCGTTGTCCTATTTCGTGTTTGGCTGGAAGTTACAAGGGAGTAGCGCTGCAATGGCTGGTGAGACGATGTCATCCCGGAAGGAATATTGGTGGGTGGGGTACTACGCAGTATTGGATCACTTTTTCCACCACATCATGCCTTACCCCTGGTAGAATCTCTCCGAAACTTCCAAAACTCTTTTGAGTTGCAAAAAAAAGGGCCAAAAATTGGATATCAACTTTGAAAAGACTTCAAAAATGTCTCCCGCATGATTACTTCCTTTGCGTTCTAAAGAAACCCACGAACAATAGCGCCATCTATGAGGAAATATTACGAAATACATCACCCCGACCCAGACAGACGCTGGCGTGGAGCGGGGATCCCGGTTAGGCCTCGGGTAATGCAGACAGATGCAGACGGTAAAGAACAGGAGCAAGTTCAACACAAAAAACCCCGCGAACGAACGGTGCAGAGCGGTGCGGAAGGATTGAGGTTCCCTGGCCTATGTAAAAGTAGGTCTTTGGGTTGGGGTTGCAGAACGCACCCGGTACTGCTTCTGCCCAGTGGTGGTTCTGACCGGATAGGCCTACCGGCTATCCGGCAGCCACGGCAGTTTACGGCAAGGGTGAGTAATCACCAATTCCGGAACAAGTCTTCCCACAGTGCCGCTCCCTGACCACGTCCAGTAGAAATTTTCCAACAAAAAAAAAACTATCGTCAAACCAAGGGATACTGCCGTCATCGAATCACACTCCACTTCCCGATAATATCCAGGAGTGTGGTTGAAATCCCGCTCCGGCAATAGCGCTTTCGAATACCGCCGGATGTAAAGGACGACCGTTGGAAGGAAGGTGAGTTGTGAGCAAAGCGCAACCCACCCCTATATTTTCTCGCAACCAACTACGGGGTAGCATGCTGCAGTTTTCGGTGCTGATGGTGTTGGTGCGTCTAGTATATAGGCATAGGCGAGAGAGATAGCGAGCGGGCAGTGCACAAGGGATAAATAACCCAGACTGCATGGACCGGGCCAGACCAGACGCCGACGGACTGCTCCTCGGTAGGGTCTGCTCTCGAGTGCGCATGTTTCGTATGTCCTTGCCCTTGGTACAGGTTCATCGCTCACCGGTTTGCCGGGAAGTTGTCGCGCGGACTCCATCCGTGTGTCTAGTGAAGGGAGTTATATGGGGGATTGTTTTTTTTTTCCCTGCGAGCATATTCCAACGAGACAAGAGAATGTTGCAAAATTTTCAACAGAAAAAAATTCGGAATTCGCCGTCTGTCCAACAACTTGGGGCTGGAAGTGGAAAGCATTCGTTCTCATTTCAATTGTCTGACGATATTTCACTTCGATCGAATTATGCGATGCTGTGATTCTCCATCGCTCGTTGTATCTTCATCATCGGGTCACGTAGCAGAGCAGACGTCTCGACAATAACGTCCAAACGCACATCCTCCCCCGGGTGTTCATCGTCCCTCGCTGATGGCACTGATACCGCACTCCACGCACAACATCCGAACAGAGACGCTTTCGAGTCGATGCCCTCGCCAGGATGTGGTAAACATGTTCCACGTCAAAGTCCGGTGCAGACATCGCACAGGTGAAGCGGCCGGCCCGATTCCCGGTACCGGTGTGATGTGAACTAATTTCTCGATCCATTTGCTTCCCAAGCGCCTTCGCTCGCGCGTCCCAGCGCCTGGCGTTGCTTGTGCGAGCAGGGAGACATCCACCCCCGATGGAGCGTTTTCTCGACGCTTCTCGACACTTCTTCCAAAACCGGCGCAAGGGAATCGAATCGACCGATTGTCCGGAACTGTAAATGGCACCGTAAAGTGCACGGGCACGTCAATAACCGAAATCTAGGTGGCTCGTCCTGCGCAGACACGGAATACCCCGACCCGCTTCGTCCGGCCCGTTTCGCACTGCCACGGTTAGGTGGTCAATGGCAGACAGACAGACGACGACCTCTCAACACCCATCCGTTCACCCTCGCGGACACACTTGTTTGGTGTGGGGCGTGCTTTTTTCCCTGTTGCGGGACCTTATATTGGGTCCTTTTTTTGCGCACGAATTGAAAAGCGCATCCGGTCAACCTGATTATATGGCCGTTCACAACGAGCCTCCGTTCGTTGCGAGAGATTTCCTTACTTTTACGGTCGCTCGTTAACTGGCGCGACGAGGTGTGCGGTGTGCAGGATGGTGGGCAGAGAACCGAGTGTCCTGTATATAACCGCTTGCAATATAAATAATGTGCCATGAGAGCCAAACATCAGTGCAGTGGGGACAAACATAACACCGAAGCGTGAATTCAACGTACAACCAAACACCACCCCCCAGCAAGTGTCCTAGTTACGCTCGTGCCGGACTACATGCGACTACATTCGCCGCTAGAGGGCGCTTCGCCACCATGTTCCCGGAAAACCACGTGGCATAAGGGCATACAAAAACCGGAACGGGAAGTGGCGCTATTTCGCCGGACCGGCCGCACCTATGCACAAAATGGTTGATGAACTTCGCCCAGCGACCTGTTTATTCGTTGACTTCATGGCGCGAATCTGTACCAACCAGCTTCTTTGTCACCGCGATGCGGTAAAAGGTCGACGAACAGCTTTGGGGGGGGGTCTTGGGTAGCCGTCTTGGTTAGCCGAACCGAGTTCAATAGCATTCCCAAATTCAGCCACACGGCGGAGGCTGTACGCGCCTTCCCACTCGCTGACGAGCAAATGATGAAAATGTATTGGGCGAATGGCTCGGCCGACTCGAGAGGAACGGCCCGAGGAAAACCCGGCGGCAAGTGTGCTTTGTTCTTGCTGTCGAAAAGTTTCCGAACGGAAATGGTCTGCAACAAATCTGCGCGGAAACAAAAGCAAAACAAGATTCTGGCTAGACAAGATAAGCTCGCAATGGTTTGCCTTGTCTGACGTGGAGTGGCGTGGATTGGTTTTTGTTTGTGCAATATTGACGTTCACGTCACGTCCCCGTTCAATCTTGTATGAATTTGATCAAGTAACATTTTCGGCAGCTAATAAGAGTTTTGCGCCATTCATAATGAGCTTTAATAAATCGCGGAATTGCGAAAAAAAAAACGGACCTAGAACAAAGAGAATAAGAGTGATGACATACCAACAAGCAACGTTAAAAGATGGCGACATGCTCACAAAAACAAGAGCAATGACTTGCCGTGGGGTGTTAGTTCGTCACCTTATTATTTAGTCTTTGTTGGCTGCGGAATTTTCTGTTCCGCGGTGTTGCCTTATGTTTTGGGTAAATAAGGAAAAGCTGGAGCGCTCTGGTAATGGTGTCAGAAGTATGGAACATGTATCTCTTTTTTTTGTATATTTTTATGTATAAGCTCTTTATTTTATTCGTGACGTGATTCATGTGCGATGTTTTTATTATAACCTATTTTACATTTGTTGTGATTGTAGTGTGTTAAGTTAGAATGATTGAATAACCGATTTACTTAGATGTACAATCTTTACCCGTGTTACGTGATTTTGTTTTTATCGGCACAACAACCTCAAGAGGTCTACGTCTGCCATTTCTGGCGTTATTTCACTTTATGTACTCGTAGTTCTGCGTACTCGTAGTTAGGGAGGCCCGGTGGCCCGGTGATGGTAGCGGTGCCAGTCTTGATACAACAGGACCGGTTCAAAATCCCATCCGGACCAATCCCCCGTACGCAGGACTATCCAGGCTACTGGTAAATAAAGTCACAGAACGCCAGAAATGACAGGCCAAGACCTCTTGAGGTTGTTGTGCCGACAAAGAAGAGGAAGAAGAAGTCCTGCGTACTGTGAGGATTGGTCCAGATAGGATTTTGGACCGGTCCTGTCGTGTTAAGACCGGCGCCACAAAATTTGACAGTTTGTGAAGTTTTATATGAGATTTGAGAAATTTCTAATCAGTCGAATCTCAAATATCTCATTAAATTTTAGTATTATAATATTTATTTTTATTGAATTTCACTTCAATTGTTGATTTAATTTTGTGAATGCTTCATAAACGGAAAATAAGTATTTGTTCGCTTAATAAAAAATGTAATTGTAGGAAATTTGAGTTACGCTGACATTTGAGTTACAAGAATTTGTCTGGAACGCATCACGCAGGTAACATGGGACTGACTGTGAATCTGTTTCAGATTGATGAAGTTAAACAAATCTTGGAACTGAATGAATTAATCTGAATTATTATTGACAAAATTCATGATTTCTCAGATATTCACAAATACTTAAAAATTTATAATTCCTCATAGATTTACCATACAATTCAACAATTACTAGCTAAAACATAAGCTCGATCAATCCATGCAATTAAATTCTAGCATTGTTTGTACTTAATTCGTTATAAAAATGCTTATTACTTAACATGAATCTTTTGAGAGTCGAGTCCTGATTTGAATGATTTGATTTGACTCCTCACTAAAAATTCATACAAATGACTCTTCTCAAAAGATTCATTAAGCACACCACTAGTAGATGGAGCTTAGAATTTATAGTGCATTCGGAAATAATAACTTTCAACCCTTGAAGTAGAAATTATAACCTGATCTATTTAAATTGATTTAGAATGAATATATATATATATATAGCAAATTAAAGTGAAATTTTTTTACCATTGGTGTAAGATTATTCTTAAGTTTAAAAGTAATTATGGAAATCAATACAAAAGCGTTTCGAAATTTGATTAAAAAAAGTTTATTGTAAAAACTGTTGCTTGGAATACAATTGAACGCTTTTTAAGTGCTGCTTAAAAGTCCCGAATACTTTGATGCTACTTTTCTGCACTATTTGGCCTAAAAGATCAATTTTATTAGCTATTCCAGATGTAGTGAGAACCTTAATACTAAATCCTCATTTAGATAAAACATTTCAAATATATGAAAACATATTGGAGTATTGGAAATAACTTTTTTCGTGATTTCTATCTTAAAATAAATGTCATAACGTTCCAAATGCAATTAGTAACTTTCATGAGATTACTACAAATCATGGCTGGTGAGCAAGTGATACTTTTTTTGATTTTGTTTAGGTTATCTGTACACGATCGAACACCATTATGCTACAATTCATTTTATATCCTATTACCCGAAGGAAAAATTAGCATTGCAATGCGAAAAGTACATCGCAACAAACGGCAAACACACATCGACCAAGCCCGGCATTTAGCGATCATAAAACCCCAGTTTTTTTTTCTTATTTAGGCGGCCACACATCGGCCGGGACCTTCACCAAACCGTGCCCTAAGATGCAATCGGTTCGCCTCAAACCAACCGCTCGCATAGAGTATCCATCAGCGGGCCCTCGCCATTCTTCACGTGCGCGCGTATGCAATGACCTCCGTGCTGGAGCAATCAACTCTGACGCGAAGCGATGCTGCCCGCATACGTTTCCAACGCCCCGTGCGCATGCCGAAGGGCATTTATGCTGGTTCTAAGTGCTCGGAGAAACCGTCCACCGGTGCCGCACCACATGCATTAAGCCTTTCGCTGCACCCGCAGTCCGATGTGGCCCTCGGTGGTAAGTTCTGGCGGGACAGCAGCAGACCAGCATTGAATCGGGAATAGTTTAGCGAATGTTGGCAAGAAAGATGCAAAAAAAAACAACACAACAAGGGAACGTTGCGTGATTGCTGGACGGATGCGCTACGGATGATGAGTGTTGGGCACGGTGTTTTTGTTTTTACACCACACCGCACACCTCGCGCCCAACGCAGCCGGACGCGGAACTCCGGAGCATAAACATTGGCCTTCGCTTTCGCATTTGTTTTCCATTTCTTTATTCCCTGCCCTTCTTGATGTGCTACTTTTGTGTGTTGGTTCGCCAATTCCTTTCACGAAGGAGATATAATTTGGTCTTCATGTGACGCTCAACGCTGCTGGAAACTAACAAACGCAAACTAACGCAAAGTTCGATTAAATTGTGCAGAAATTGATGTTTACACAGTTGATCCACAAGGTGGAGTAATGAAAAATATTCAAAAAAAAATAAAATTTTCAAAAAAAAGCAGTTGAGGAGAAAAATTAAGTAATACAAGTTTAGGACATTGCAAAACATGCAAAACAATTTCGTTTATATGCTCTAAATCACCACTACCGATTTATAACTAAACATCAACAATTAGAAAAACATATCATTAATCGAGAAAATTCGACCAAAGTCGTCATGCTGGAATTATAAAATATAAACATAATAAATATAAACAAATTATATTTAATTCTAAAGACTTTCGAACATCACAACATAATGGACTTTATTTTAAAATAGTTCATTTGATTGCAAAATATCACAAACATTAATAATGAAGCAAAAGTTTTGAGAGGAAAGTAAAACATAAAAAGTAGCAAACAGTATCAGAAGCATGATACAAGCATTTCAGTATCAATACATTTGATCCAGCAGCTCCAGTATAATCCAAGTAGTCACAACAAGCCTGCAAATAATTGCGGATCTTCTGACAAAAACCATCATTAGAGAACGTCATACGCATACCACAACCAGTGCGCAGACGGGCAGAATCGCAACACTCCCATCCCACCTGAAGGCCAACCGATGGAAAATCAGCAACGCGAAACCACGCCGAACCACGAGAAAAGTGAAGCAGGAAAAACAGGCGCAGGCAGCCGGGAGAGTGTTCGCAAGGTACGTTAATCGCCGGTCGGTTGGGTCGGGTCGGGAAAAGCCGGGAACGGTGAGCACAATGTTTCATCTCGCTCTCACCCGCATCTCACTCACTCGCATCTCACTGTGGTGCCTTCTCACCTTGCCCATCGTTCTGGTCGCGCTGTCTCGCTTCCGCTCTAGACCAGACGGGTTTTTGTGGTGCGGCAGGCAAGGAAGGAAGTTGCCACGTTCCAAGGTCAATAGACTTTCCACCCTCGGTAAATCGACACGATTCCGGACCGAAGTGTTCGTACGTACGTACGGATGTGTTCTCTGTGGGGCGATGCTGTTGTTGTTGTTGTTTTTCTCTTTCATTTTGTTACGTTTCGTTTTCCTTTCTTTGAACTTGTTTTGATGTTTTGTCTTTCCATTTGTTCTCATTAGTGTTTGATTTTCCCTCTTCTGGGAATGTATTTCTTTTGTTGTTGTTCTTTTTGTGTTTTCATTAAGATTTTAATGTTTTAGAAAACTTTTATTATGTTTTTAAAACTGTAAACTGTTCTTACACAAGAAAAAAAGGAATGTTTTGAATTAGTTTAATGAGCAAAACGTTAAAACAAAGATGTAGGTAGTTATATATAGTTAGTAACAAAGTTTAAAAAATATAGAAATCAAACAAAAACTATACAAAAAAGTGTTCTTATTTCATTTTTTTTTTCAACTTTCCCGTTGGTTAAAAATTTTCCATTCCTGGTCGTACTTTTCCATCGCAAAAACTCACACTGCAGAGATTCGAGACGCATCGAATTCGCTAGTGTGGCCCGAAAATTGTCCCGAATCCCTTCACCCGGTCGGTGTCTGCGTGCATTTTATCGATTATTTTGCCCGTGTCCTGTATGTTCCCGAGGGATTGCGCCATCGTGCAGAAAGTTATAGCAGTTGCGTTATCCGTTTCTTGATGGTGCGCATGAAATGGAACGATGTGATGTTGATGGGGAATGTTCTATTGGTGTGGGGCGAAAATTTTTACTCCAGGGACGAAACCGGAAAAGGCAACCCACCTCCTAGTGGCACAGGAAAAGGACTCGTCTCCATCGCGTGTGTGTGTGTCGGAGATTTTTTCCGTCTATTTATTCTTCCTGCGATTGTCCTGCAAAATATAGTTCGGGCTAGCGACCGGGTTGTTGTTTTCCGGCCCGGTCCTTAGCCTCCCTCTCTCTCTCTCTCTCAATAAATTCGCCGGATTGGCGGAAATTCGAAACGTCTGACGGCCGGGTTTCGATCGGAGATGAATGCCGCCTGGAACTGACTCGATGTTTGGGACACAGTGGTGTGAATAATTGTCAGTGCAATAAACAGCATGGTTTTGTGTTTCCTTCGATAAATAAACTCATGCCAACTTAATTCTTGCCAAAAAGTGCCCAAAAGGTATGCAATTTCACGCCTTCTCACTCACACACTTGCGCTAAAAGCGTTCTTAAAAATGCCGATTGCATACTTTCAGGCAGCGTTGCTATCGCGGGTTGAATCATGCGATAATCCCGGGGTTAGGCTCATTACAATGTTGGCCACCGTTCATTTAACGCTAAGAAGCGTTCAGCACTTCACTTTCCAGACTCTTATTTGCTACAGCCAAGGGTTCGTGGGTCATTCATTCACCGGTGAAGCACCCTCTCTCGTGCAGATAACGATTCATGCCGGCGCTTCCTTGCCTTCTGCTCCTGAGCGCATTCCGCGAGTCGACCGTTTGAAAAGCTGCAGCACAAATGACATGTCAGTTTCCCGAACGACGGATGGAGAGAGGCACGCAAAAAAAATGGTGCTCCTCTTCATAGCAAATGCGGAAAGAATGCACGAGTGCAAGGATCGGACATCAGGTGCAAAGGATACACATTGCCCGTATGTGGACAATGGCCAATGGCGTACGATGAACGCGATGTTCGTGACTACACAGGGAGCAAAACGCTAACCTTAAGCCATGAAAACAATCACGGATAATGGAGTTTAATGGTTTTACGATTGAAATTCTGAGACGAGAGGCTATTTTGTTTTATTTATGATGCAAAGCCACTTGAGTCTAGACGGCTGGGGTGAAACATTGGGATCCTAGAGAACTATCCACTGTAAAAGACAATGGCCCATATGATGGCTTAATGAAGGGATTATGTGAAACTATTTTCATGTTCATCAAAAATCCCCAAAAAATACTTCTCTTTCCGCTGTACTTTGAACAATTCTTTCCAATTAATATGGACATTTTATTGAAGGTGGTAAATCAAGTGCTCGTTACAGGCCACATTGTATCATGATGCATCACAACCATTATCCAGCGAGGGTTAGTTAGGGCCGACCATTTACGACACACTAAAGTACGCTAGAAATAATGACCCCGTCCCGTTGGTACACTCCGTCTTTGGTCCTAAACCATTCCCCCATTTTCGCGCTGGTTGTACATATTTTTTGCACAATAAATACCGGGCAAACCGGAAGTGTGAATGCAAATTTTTCGGGGTACCGTAGCACCGAATGGGTGAAAAATCACGTCAAAGGACTAACTGGGAAGAAAAGAAAAATAAATAAGAAGGAATTTTAGCGAGTTTGATATTGTTTGCTTGCTGCTTTTGGTCCTGTTTTAGTGTTTAGCAAATGTGTGTCCTGGGGTATTATTTCGGGCAGAAATGTTTCCCGCTTTTTCCCCATTTACGGTTTTTCAACATCTCCAGTAATAGG
Source organism: Anopheles marshallii (assembly GCF_943734725.1). Classification (NCBI taxonomy): domain Eukaryota; kingdom Metazoa; phylum Arthropoda; class Insecta; order Diptera; family Culicidae; genus Anopheles; species Anopheles marshallii. Next base: position 77,327,424 of record NC_071326.1, on the reverse strand, counting down.
GGGAAAGAAACGTTGCAAATAAACCTGTCCCATTTTATGTTCCATTTCGAATACAAAAAAAAATCGTACTTTTGGGTTGTCACCGAATTTTTTTTTCGAGTTTGTTTTGTCCATACATCACGCCATATTGAGCACGTTTCTCGTGATGAAACCTTTTGATGCGATCTCCTAGGTCGTAATGCGAGGGGTTTTTTTTTATTAAAAAAAGTTAGGAATTGTTTGGCGTAGGGGAGTAAAAAGTGTAGAAGAAAAAATACAACCTATGTTAGTGCAAAAGAATTATATACAAGTGTGTTAACATCAGTTTACCAAGAGCAAAATTTATGTTATGTTATATCTTAACTATACTTTACTGTCAATTATTATAAGTTATTTAGACTTCACTGTAACATTCCATTGTAATCTAACTGTGTCTTTTTTTCGGAGTAAATTAAACAAACTGCAGTTAGAATATAAATAATATGTTACGAAAATATAAAAGAATATGTCAAGGTATGTGACTTTTATCCGCACTTTTCTACAAAACGTAAACAAAATTTAAAAGATGAGGTATTAAGCATTTGAGCTAAAACAAGTGATTCGTAAATACCAAGTAGAGAATTATTTTTGGATAAATAACCGAACAGAGGAAGAAAGAGAGAGAGAGAGAGAGAGAGAGAGAGAGAGAGAGAGAGAGAGGACGAGAGAGAGAGGGAGATCGATATGCTAACGGAGAACATAAAATATTAAATAAAAATGTTTGAAAATATGTTTCAAATCTCTTCTAGAATTTAGGTTTGTTTTTTAGCAATAATTTTTAGTTTTGGTACATCGATCAAAGTATTTTAACATTTTCGTTTGCATACTTCCTCATTATTTTTCTTAAAACATTGTTGTATAATTTTGTAAAAACTAGTGTGTTATTCCACTCCACTTTTATTATCCTCTTTTATTATCCTCGATTAAAGTATTCTTTTATTATTTGTTCGTAAATTTTATCAAAATTTACGTTGAATATTCAATTCCTTTTTCCATTTTCCAGATTTCTAGAATGTAAAACAAATGAAGGAAGCATATTGACATGTTGGTAGGTTATTTTCTTCTTCTCTTGTCCGTGTTTTACAACTGCAAAATATACTGCCACATAAATATTAAACAATACCCACACATACACCACTATCGTTAAGCGTACACGGCAACATTGTCGTAGGGATGAGTAAGTCTCCTTCACAACCGGGCCTCTTAGAAAGTAAAAATCAAACAACAACCCCGTCCCCGTGTTACTCCAATTTTCCTTTCCATCCTTTTGTTTCCTTTCGGTAGTTGAAAATAATTATTTTCCATTCGCAATGGACTGTGAGGGTGAAATAACGAGCAAGAGAGAAAAGGAGACGAACCCTGTCGACTAGTAGTTGCCCTATCTTCCACCTGCAAAAGGGGTTGGGAAAAATCGTCCGCAACGCCTACTTGGCGTTGGCGACCATCACCGCACGGCTAAACTTTCGATCGGGCAGCATAAACCCCGGGAAGCCGTAACCAACGTGCCCAGGCACCGTCATCCCGGTGGCAAACAAGGAACAGGGAAACTCACCGTGAAAACGGGAACAAAATCCCACTGGCCAACTAGGCGAACTACGGGGCCCTTTTTGGGGTATGAAAGGCCCGCCCGCCCGGCCGGTGTGGGCTGTGTGAGCCGAGCGAAATGGAGCCATTTTGATGGAAAGTGAATCTGTCTGCAAACGCCAGGGCCGGGGTGGTGGAAAACAATCTACCTCCACGCACACAGCGAAGGTGTAGCTGGAGTTGTCTGGCTGTAGCAGTTGGGCACGGCCGTGTAGTAGAGTGGCATCAAGCGAAGGGAATTTTCATTCGAGTTCTGGATTCCCCCCCCTCGATGGGGATGAAACGAGGCCGGTATTTAGCTCAGTGGGTCTTGGGTGCTGAGGTTGGTGCGTGGGTTGGGAGGCCATGCGGGCAAAATATAACACCAGCCAGCCTATCCGTTGGGTGACTTCTGTACTTACCGGAAGTGTGATGATGTTGCAGCGGGAAAGGCACGGTGTGGAGCGGTGTAAAGCCGGGGATGGAGGGGATTGCTAAAGACATGCTTTTGTCTAGACACTAAATAAAGTGTGATGCGGATGAAGCAGAACGTCGGTTTTGTGCTATTATCGGCGGGATAACACTACGGAAGCAAGATGTTATATTTTTGATACTTATGCTTAAACTTTTTAGTAGGTTTCAAAACATGCTTATTATAAATTTCATCAATTGTAAGTCTTTTAAACTTTATGTAAAGATGAGATAAATATAGGCAGATAATTTTATTTCATAACCACAAGATTATTTTAAATCATTTAGCTTTAATGGAGATATAAATATAATTATTATAGCATAACATAACCTCAAAAATAATCATCTTTACATGGTTTTGCCATTATAAGCTAATACGGCCGGTTTTAAAATGTTCTGACTACGTAAGACGACGATCAGAAATTCTATAGAGGCCTCCCGTCCACGACGTTTCGACAGTTCGTGATGAGAGTCGTGATAGTCGCTTAGCGTACATAACATCCCCATTCCAGGTTGAGTGGGATAGGGTGGGGGAAGGGTTCATCCCCATTCCACTTTGGGAGGGAGGCGAGGCTCGAAACATGGATCGCTCACATTCCCCGCTGGCCGCTGGATTTGCTTTTACTTTTCCCGTTCCGGTGGTCGATTTTTCGGTGGCCAGTTGGCTGGAAAACTCACAACACGCACACACACACACACACTTCACGGACAGACATACTACGCTACGGGGTAATGAGGTTTTATTTTTTGTTTGCCCTACACAACCAACGAAGTAACCGCGAAAGCCCCTTCATTGCCTACTGAAACACATACAGACGCAGACACACGAATGGCACAGGCCGACAGGCCAGACGCAGACCCTCACACACGGGAGGAAGCCCCAGTTGCTATGTTCCTGCAGGAACGTGACTAAAGAAATGGGTGGAGAGTTAGTGTTTTTTTGCATTTTGTTGTTGTTGTTGTTGCTACTTCTATCCTTCCTGCCGTCAACCGCAATCGGAATAGGCTTCATGTTCGACGTTTGCTGTCGTTTCCGTGGAAAGCTGGAACACTCGGTAGTCGGGAATATGTTGGGGAAACTCCAAACGCCTAAAAACGCCACAGCCAAAACACACCGTCTGGGACTATCGATTGTTAAATCCTCGTCCTTTGTCCCCTTGGACGCTTCGACGACTCGATCTCATCCCTCCAGCCATCCGGGAAAATTGCGCTGAAACGGTACCGATCGCGCACGACGGAATGGTTTGAGATTGGCGCTGGCTTTTTCGCGATGAGTTTGTAAAGCCCCACGCCACGCAGTGTGTGAAGAATGGGAAAATTGAAAATTAAATATTAAACTGTGAACTATTTGTAGAGCGAAGGAAAGTTTCGTGCTGCTCGCCGAAAGGAAAGCCGGCTCGTTTCGTGTTTGGAATTTAGAAACGCGCGAATGTGTTTTTTGATGAATTATTAACGTCTCACCCCGTACACTGTTAAGCCAACTGTCATCGCCTATCAAACGTCAACGATGAACGTCTTATGTTTTTGACAGTTAATAGCTGTCAATCTGACATTAGTAGTTAGTGTTAGTAAATTGTTTCTAGCACTCGCTAGTGTGTGGGATACCTTTCTGACCGGGTGTCTGATTATCCGGGCTTCTCGGAAGTAAAGTTTTGAAAAATGATAATTTTGATTTAATATAATTAATTAAACAAATCGCGCCAAATAGTAAAGACTTGTGTTGTGCTTAACGAATCTTTTGAAAAGTGCCATTCATATGTATCTTGCTTCGGATCCTGCTCTCAAAAGATTCATGGATTCTAAGAGCACGGTTTGACGGATCAAGCCCTTTGGAGGCCCTAAGCGACATGGTAGTTTGGCCACCGATGACCGAATGTAGGGATGTAAAGACTTTAATTGTGGGTACTACGATAAACTCAAATTCTAATTGCTAGTTGTTCAGTTTTAAAATTGCCAACTTAAAAAAGAGAATGACGGAGTTAAAGTCATTAGAAACTAAAGTCTCTTCCAGTGCTACGCGGATAATGTGTTCCAGAGACATGCGCGTAACTAAAATTTAACCGTAAGTCGAGTTTCACTTGACAAGTCGTTTATATTACGCATTAAAGGAATCGAGTTCTTTTATTCCATGATTAATTCCAAAAATAAACGTAAATTTTGCCTATTTGTACAATAGGGATTATCAACAATTCAAACAATGTATTTAACAATTTCACAATTTTAATTTTTATGGCCCGAGATAAGATGCTCTTCTATGGTCGTTCTTTTTTAACAAACAAATTAATTAAATAAAACTAGCCAATGTTAGTATAACTAACAAATTATCATATTTTCAAAGGATGTTGTGCAATAGAACACTTAAATATTGAAATCCACAAACAGTCAGATTCAATATAAATTAATATTAGACATTAATATCCTCGTAATTCAAGAAAATTACGTTATGTTACTATTACCATTGAATACAAAAACCAGAAAAGAACTTTATATAAAACAAATATACAACCAAAAGTCGTAATAAATCCATTCCAAAAATAGTCCAATCGTCAAAATACCAGGAAGTATGTAAGGTAGACTTTGTTCCAAATTCCACACTCTCTTCACCACAAACAGCATAACGTCGTTACGCAGCGTTACGCTTATATCCCTCCGACGGATTCCTCCCTTCAGTTTTTTTTTGTTTTTCCCACTTTACGAGCACCGTACTGCAGTCGGAAAATGGACCCAAACCACCGTCGAGACGTGGTGCAACGGACCACTCCCCTCGTCGTGTCGCCCTCCCGCCACCCATCGCGGCTGGGACACACCGAATGGGATGAGTGCAGCAGACACACAGTTCCGTCCCCGCACCGTGTTGTAGTGCCGCCGGTTGCCTGGCGAAGGGAAAAGCAGTTTTCCTCCTGCCATGCCGCATATCTGTCTGTCTTCGGCGGAAAAAGGGCCGATTGTGCCATTGTGCGCCTTCTTTTCCTTCACCTTCACCAATGAAAAACCCAGGGGCGCACACACACACGCGCGTTTTGAGACCGTGAAGGATGAGGGAACGTGGCAAACAGTGAGAGAGAGCCACAAAAAAACACACACAGGCTGCATGGGCACACTGTTTTCCGACGGGCTGCAGCTGTATTAGTTACGGCACCGTACGCCACTAGAGAGTGGGTCGCGCGCGTGTAGGTACATATTTCCGCAACATAAACGCAGCATAGCACACACAGCGTGCCTCATTCCTGGTTTTGCTTCCATTTTTTTCCCATTTTCGCTTGCCTTGTAGATCCTTTACTTCCACCAAAAAACCGGCACCGGAGCGCGCTTTATGTACAAGCGTTCGCCGACCTTGCAATTTCGCAGGAGCAGGGCCAATGCGATGGGACCGGGCACAGGAAGGGTCGCGTTGTGTGTGGCGATGGGATGGGTTTGGGCGCGTGCGCACACCGCACCGTCTGGAGTGGGTCTGGGTCGGGGATTTCGGACGGTTTCGCCCTGCTCTACGGCTAGCCCAGATTCTACGGTTCACCCATACAGGCGCGGCGACATTGCAATTAGCGGAAGGATAACTGTGCCGGGAGCGCGTGACGGGATAGCGCGAGCGGGGGAATTATAGCCAGCCTTCCCGAGGTGTGGAAGGTCATGAAAGCTGGAAGGCTGGAAGCACACGGGACGGAGTGTTGCACTACTTTTGCCGAACCCCTATTGCTGTGTCCACGGCGAGCTGAAGAGGGAAGGCCTGGAAGACTGGCAATGGAGCAGCGGGAAGGGACGGGATCCAGACAGGGGAGTTGCGGTGGACTTTTGCCTTCAATATCCCCGTTTAGACAAGTGCCTCTGCCAGCTGCCAACTGTCCCTGCTCTAATTCTATGTTTACTCCGGTACGATGACGTACTGGCGGGTCGGAGTTCTGGAGAACGCATGGAATATTCGGCCCCTTCGTCACGAAAAGTCATCCAGACATCGGGAAGGAGACATTCGGTGGTATCCTTTAGAACTTTGCCTCAAAGAGGGCTTATGTACGAGAGAGAGAGATGCATATATAGGAAGAATGGGATGAGTTTAGCGTACTGATACTCCAGAATACCCGGGACATACAGAGCCCCAGTACATACAACCGTAGATTGTTGGAGTTGAATACAGGAAGTGGCAACCCCGTGGTCGATTCCAGCAATGGGAAACGGGTTGCCGACGACACCCGCCTCCCCACCACCCTGCCAGACAACAGGCTGTGGCTATTATAAATAGTGAAATATGTCACGATGTAGCCGTCAAACCCATTCGATTCGAGTCCATGCGAATGGGAAGTTAGGCATTGGAGCTCCACTCCACGCTCTCCATTCTGAAGCGGTCCGGAGCATCCTCGAGATCGGTAGGAGGGGTTGTGGAATGGGAATCGCTGCTGGAAATCGCTCGAGAATATAGTTCAACAAACGCTATTTATTACTCTGCAGCGTTCGAACCAACAAGGAAGAGTGAAATTTGCCTGCTCCAGGATTGTACGTGCTTGCAAGGGAGTTGGAATGAGGCGGAGCCATTTGTTCTGATACAGACAGCTCCAGTCCACGCACGCAGCTCACCACCTCCGGGACTGTCCAGTGCTCTCGGCAAACGCTGCTAAGTATGATGACCGTCTCCATTATTGGGGGGATTGTTTTGCTTTCGTTGGTTGGTCGTTTGGGTCGAATCCATTCCACTGGTGGAGTAGATTTGGAGATTGACTTTTGGGTTTCCCTCCTGAGAGTATGGAGAGACTTCCGGTGGGTTTGTAATCTGGCCAAACCGACCACGGCTACGTGCTGTTTTGCGGAGGTTTTTGAGTTGGTTCGAGCTGTAAACCTGCTTTTAACTCAATTCGTGAAGAAGTTTGCAAGAAGTTTTGTAGCTAAACTGTCCATAATGATGCTGGGCATTGCAGACAACTGAACGGTCTTCTCGTCAATCAGACACTCTAAGCTCCATTTCCTCTCCGAGGGTAATGACTCTATCGTAAAATTCGAAATTATATTTGTACCTCATTCATATCTCGGGCGCGTCAAACACTTTGCAAATAAGGTACGCAAATTAATCATCAGTCTAAAGAGGATATAATGCACCCTTGCCCACGCGGAACAGGAAGCATCCAGCGTCGGCTGATGTCCCTCCATCGCACACCCCTCCCCCGTAGGCATCCGGCCACCGATTTGGCAGTGTTGGTAAGATGTGTTCGGCAACCCCCTTGCTGTGGTTCGTCCTCTTATATGCCCGTTTGCCTCGTTTGGTGCGATGATTATATAGCACAAGGTCTACGATCTCGCCCGTGTGTACCGCACACACACACACATTGCTGCATCTGCACGGTCGTGCCATCCGTTGGCAAGAGCGCATCCTGACCGTACCGAGACGGGGTTTGCAGAATTCATCTCAACGGTTGAAGTGCTGCGTCTGTGCATTGGGGGAACGAATTCCACGAGTCCTGGGTTATTCAAGGTTGCCGACATGGCGGAAGTTTATAGTGGCTTGTTGTTTTACTAATAATATAATATGGATAATTGCAGTGCTAACATACTATCATGTGAATTATTTTAATTAATAAATAAATATTTTTAATAAATTTTATAAAATAAAATAAATATTTAATATAAAACACGAATTTGATGTTGAAATGAATCACTCTGGAATCGTTTGCAGATTACCGTCATGTATATTACATATTCAGGCCAGTGAGCATTGATTCGTACAATTTTCATATGCTCTCAGTAGGCAATTAAGTGTGAACATCACGCATTGCTGATGTTTCGAGTGGAAATGTGCTGGAATGCCCTCACTTCAACCAATAGCAGCAGAAGGGAAGAGTGTAAAGCACAATCCTTCAACGTTGGAAAAATGTGCAATCTAATTTACATTTTCATTGTAACCGAGTTGTCCTTTTAAAATTGACTCCATAACTCCGAATGTGCACACAAAGTTTACCCAAAACTGCAGTTTTCTTTGAGCTTTTAACGCGAAAAGCTATAAAGGGCTTCGCACTTGAGAGCTTTTATTTTTCGAGGGAATAATTTATGTTTTTTTCAAGACACACTTAACTGATTGTCTGAATTCAGTAGACAAATGCTCGAGTAAGACACAAGCAAAACTAAAATGATCATAAACATTGGGTGTACGAAAGAGATAGGAAGATAAGTATGGAGAAGAGAATAAAACAAATCAAATAATCAATTTTGGCAAACTCGGCACAGATTTGCTGCATTTAATCGCATTCTTTCTAGTGGAAACGATCGCTAACAGTCGAAATTTTATTATATTAATTAACAAATAGTTATACTCATCGCTGTCACATCCTCATATAACATATAAGAACATATATCCATAAATCTGAAATAAGGTATATTATTTTATTTTATTATAAAATGTCTCAAAAAGGTACTTTTTGCTAACGAAAAGGAGAAAAAGCTTACACAGCCAGCGTCATGTGAATTGAACAGGGATGCCAACCTGTTCGAGAGGACAACTTAAACAACCACAAATTTTCGCTCAGCACCGAATAGGCTTCAGGGGAGAGAGAGAGAGGGAGTCATAGCTTTCTCTTTCGCTTGTTGCGGCGAAACCAATGTTTTGCAGCTTGGGTACTGTTTAAGATGAAGCTGAAACTGCATACAAGCAGGGGACGTTGTCGCGTACAAGTCGCATGCAGGTTTTTCTCTTTGCAGATGGCGCGCTCACTGTGCAATCTGAGGGGATTTCGTTGGAATTATTTGAATCTGAATAAACGTTCTATTGTTCAACTGGTGGTACAGTTTATACCGTGAATGGAATAAATTTGAAGTATTATACCACAATAAAATTTATTTTTTTTGTTAGATCTTAGTGTACTGAAAGATTTGGTCACCTTATCTAGTTGGAAGTGGTCACTAGCGTCTTTCATGAAGTCCAGTAAATCGAGGACCACTCATATTAAATCTTTAAAATAAATCTAAGAATTTATCATAATATTATTGAGGACTGGCATCGATCGAAGCGAATCAATGTATAGTGACTTTACATCCTCTACCCCATGCTCAAGAAGAGGGATAGGCTAAAGTAAAGAAATTACTGGGTTACTACGGTGATGAATACGGTCTACTAGAAATTCTCCCTGATACTTACAATATCGACTAGTCCCATTCGTAAAAGGCATACTGATTGGTAACTACTGATCAGATCTTCATCATCCTACTGATCTCGGGAAATATGACGGAGTGGCAGCACCATTCCATTGCATCTCTTTAGTGACTTCAAGGACTCATATGACGCAATGAGCTCTTTTGGAGTCTCGTTCAAACTTAGCAGACTGGTATGAATGATAATGACCAACGTCGCATGCCAGACGGTGGTGGCTGGAAAACTCTCAGGACTCTTTGCTGCTACCAAAGGTTTAGAAGGATGCAAAGGAGATGGATTAGTTTGTCTATTAGAGCGGACGCTAGGGTCTAGAGGGACACCAGACAGAGGACGCATCTTCCATAAGTCTATTCAGATCATGGCATACCGAAAGATCATGTAGATAGGTGATCGCATCTTTGCAGTCGTCCAACATTTCTTGGCCAAAAATATTGGTTTTTGATGTCGAGATATGATCTTCTACAGTCTTTAGTTCAAGTTCTCTACTGAAAACACCTGTGGCAACGAACGAAACGGCGACTATGTACAACTTATATAGCTTCAGTACTCACATACGCCTCTGAGACATGGACTCAGTCCTAAACTGACGAAACCCTCTTAGCCACGTTCGAGAGGAAGACGCACAGAAGGTTGCCAAGTTGGTGGGTTGATATTGGAACATAGAAGTTGCTTTAGTCTCTGAAGATGACCAGAAGGATTTTTGGTCCCATATGTGTGAAACGACAATGGAGGATCCACTAGAATGACGAGCTCTATGAGCTGTACGACGACCTGATTATCATACAGCGGATTAGACTCGTCAGGGTCCGGTGGGCTGGTCACGTCATTAGAATGACACCGGACAACTCAACCCGTAAAGTCCTTTTAGGTCGTCCACATAGACAGTGATGGCGTTGATGCGTTCACCTGGAAGACCGGAATATAAGATTGGCAGACGACTCCGGCAGCGATGAGTAAGAGGATTTATTGTTTGATTGATTTATTTATGTTTCGATAGGAAAAAGAAGGTACTCTCACTCTAATTGAATGCAAAACCCTTATTACTTTTAAAAGTGTCAACTTAAACGTCTGTACAAATTATACAAATTATTTTTCTCCCAGTGAAATTGAAGGTTTATTAAAACAAACAATATGTACATTTAATGTACATTCTTAATGAAATTAAAAGTAAGCAATAGTTAAACCAAACCCATTTCAGACCCTTCGTCCTGTATCATGAAAAGTAATCGCGTCTTAAGCACCACCTAAAACAATCCTGATTATCCTATCAACTAATTGTTGACAACGTTACCAATTGGATTCATAATCATAATTTATCCATCCATCACCCACGTCCTCTCCTTTTCGGGGGCGAAAGGTTAAACCGAACGTATGCACCGCAACAACAACGAGGAAAAGGAAAGGACATTAAGCAAAAACAAAACCCCGGCGGAGCAAATTCATTCGCCGTCCCATTTATTACCATGGAAATCAATCTAATCAAATCCATCGCACAGAAACGATCCAAATTTGCCACTTCCGGCCAGATCCAGGCCCGGGGAATTGTCCGAAAGCGGCACAATAATTAACACCGCATCGTAACACGGTTTGCAAAAGGGGCGGCAGAAGAAGCAAAAAAAAAAAATGGCCATCAATGTTCGATCCTGGTGTGAAAATAGCAATGCGCAGGAGCCCGGACGCCTTACGCCATGCTGCTTTATAGCTTGGACGTTACGCCGGCCCGGTTCGTCCGACTTCTGGTGCCTTTTCACGGTCAGCAGTCCGATTGATGCGGGGGGCAAAACAACGATTTAATCAATTTTTACCCAAAAAAAAGAAAATCCAACAGCACAAGTAGCGAAAGTAATCTCTTATCCATAATTCTTGTCCGCTGGCAGAAGGTTACAGTAAAACAAATGATAAAGATTGTTTATGTGTATTTTTTTTTGTTCTTTCATGTCACTTTCCCTGTAGACTTCCACCTGACGATCCTTGAGTGATCCCGACGGAAGCAGCAATGCTTGGAATGTCATGACGCACGGATAAGGGATCGTCTGTCGGTGGAATGTGATATAAAAACATATCAAAATATACATCATCTCAGAATAAAAGAAAAAAAAACTTGTAAAAAAGTGGAAAAGTCCTGTCTTAAAATAACCACAATAAAAACAATAAGAAAAACAAAGATTTCACAATACTTTATAGGGTAAATTTACAACAAATACACGAAAATGAAGTACCTCCAGACAACCTCCATTTCTGCTCAAATTCCTTCAAAAAGCACACCGTTTTCAACATTTAAGCTTATACGCCTAAAGGTATGCATTACGCATTGCAATACTACTTCAACAAGCACGAACCCTTTATTGTGTCGCATTATTATTAGCTTAAATGTTACAAATTGACTGTCAATATCGGGTGACAACAATCAAAACCTCAACTTCAATGCGATCAAGGTCAGGCCGAAGAAAAGGTGGCTAACTTACCCAGCAGCATGAAAAGAGGCATTAAATGGAACGCCCAGATACACACAAACACAGCACTTTCAGCGAGCAAAACCAACGGGACTGCCAGGTGTCTTTTCCCGCTCGCCATTCGGCACGTGTTAAAGTCATCGTTGGATGGGATTGTAAAATCAATTACCGGGGAATCTCATTGTGGTGAAGGGGGGAGAGAATAAATGGTAGGGATGAAAGGATTCCAGCGTCCACCGGCGTGTCCGTTCGAGTTGCGCGCGGAGTGGGTGCAAAATCTGTACCGAAAATAAAACTGCCTACTCCACACCGGAAGTGTGCCGTCTGTGATTATGATCCTGCACCGCGCCACCATTTTGTTGCCCCCTTCCCCCTCCCATAACCCTTGAAAACGAGCAACGGAAGAACCATTGAAATTGGCCGTAATTTTACTCCGTTTCGCTTATGCTGACGGATCCGATAGCTTTGATTCCTTGCTGGAGTTCAAATAATTAGTCCCATTCACTCGGACCCGTGTCCACGAGAGCGCACTCGGGGTGCGAGCGAGAAGAAGCATCAGACCGTTCCCAAGCCGCAACTGGTGTCCGCGCGAAATTAGGATTTGTTTGTTCGTGTTTTTATGAGCGACCGCTTACCACGGCCACGGCGGCAGGGGCTTGTAAGGCACTGGCAGGCGGAAATCACGCGGGGTGGAAGTGGTTTTAATGGGAACCAACATTAGCCACCCCGTACAAGGGCCCCGACGTTCGAGTGTTACTTTTAACGATGGTTTGAGCATTTGTGTAACACGATGTACGCTCGTACCGGGGACGCATATGTTCGGCCGCGGCCACCCAAACGCCACCCACCCAGATTAGCCAATTGACACTTCATCATTAACGGGGGCTGACAGGGCTGACACACAAACAGGAAGGCAGGCCGGGGGCTAACGGAAGCCACTTGAAACACACACACACAGTTTCCATTTCCGCTTCGTACACTTTATTGCCCGGATGTGTGTGTGTGTGTGCGCTTTTTTTACGATGTTTCCATGTGCCATGGTGGGAAAGGCAACAGGGCTACAAAAGGACCGGGGCGTCGTTTGGGAGATGCGGAAGGCGGGAGGAAAAATATTGGCTAATTGATAATTTAATGCACTGTGCGACAGATTGGATAATTTCTAATGCCATCAATCTACTTCACGGTGCAAACCTGTGACGCAAAGCCGCCACTGCCGCAATGGAAAATTCATCCCCCCCACACAAGGGTGGTTAGAAAACTTTTTTTTTTTCACGAACACAAACCGTGCCGTGTGTGAAGTGGCTTTCTTGTTTCGGGAAAAGGAATTTAGCAACTGAAACACAATTTCTAGTGCTGATAAGTTGTGTTAGCAAAACTTTTCTTTCACGTGTGAAGTGTGCATCTACCAAGTACAATGTGGTGGGAGCATCTTGCACCACTAGAAAATAAAAGAGAACGAGCTTGTATGACTCACTTCTGTTAACCGTTTCATGGTATAATGCATGTGCTAAGCAAGCATCAATGGCGGATTGATTGAAGCAAAGGTTTTTTTTTTATCTGAGCCTTTTTCTACAAATTAATCAATTATGCATCTCTTCATCATTATTACATAGAAAAAAAAGCGAAAGAGATGCGACGAGCGAAGAGAGAAACAATTTGATAAAATTATTTCGTTAATTCATTTGCCATTTTCACAACGTGTCCTCTCTTTTTTCTTCTCCGCGTTTGCGATTGTCAACGGTCTGATGCCTGATGGCATGATGTCATTGAACATAACTTTGAAACCCGTGCTCATTCAAAGCAAGTGGACACGCTGGTTTGTTACATTCCTTGCATAATTTTCCTATCCTCATCATATTAACACTACTCAACAATTGTGATACTATTAAGTGAAATAATAATTTAACAAACAATGAAGTCACTCTTCGAAACACAAGTAAATTACACCTTGTGCATCCAATTAGAAACAGATCTTGGGCAACCACAGCGGGGCAGTGTTGCCAAACCAACCGACAGCATTGACACAGCGGCATAGTAAATCGGTTGCAAATCGCGAACTTACCTCGCGAAGTGATTTACTCGAGTCAATGACCCAGACGAAAGAAGTGTGCTTTGAGATTATAGCCAAGGGCGGTCTCGCGACATCACAAATCGCAAAAACGCGATGGGTTTCACACTTCCTGCAGCCGAAAATTCGATTGTTGTTTAGGTATTTCTAATTTGATAGATGATTTGCATACCTTTAGGCGTTTATTTGTAGTTAACGGCCATTTCCAATAGCGCCCCTAATTGTTAAACTCCCCCTTGATGGCTATCGTGCTCTCATCCATAGAGAGAAAAAGAAATAAATGCTTTATATCTTAACGTTAGCACTTAATTAATCTCGGACGCTAGTGTGTGAAAATATTAATCTCATATACTTCACCGTTTAAAAAAAATTGCGCGGTAAAATTGCTGAAGTTACATGGAATTGGCTTGAATAATATATCCGATAGAGATGACTTACAACTGAAACCACAACTTTTAAATTTATCACTCGTCCAGAAGTCGAAATTCCACTATCTTTTATTGTCACTATGCAAATAGAATTCAAGACATGATTTTGTTGTCCCAATTGCATATTTTTAGGCGTTGTTTTCTATGTTAAAACCTTTTTTCCAGTGAAGGTATTGATTGGTCAACACTTTAAACTCACTCTTTGATGGTCATCATCATGTCATCATTGAGAATGCGCCGCTCTAACACAGTTGATTCACTGTGTGTGAAAATAATAAATTCATATTGCCGCACATTTCTTTTTTTTATTGCAACAAACAATACCGAACCTTCTCTTTTCTAATTGTAACCGAAAAACTTTCGTATGCGTAACGTTTATCACATCCTACAGACGTCGAGAGCTCAAATTCCGTTAGATTGGTATACCCTGGCCATTAATGAAAGCATTTTGTCATCCAAATTGCATATCTTTAGGCGTTTTTTTTTTTTTTGTACCTATAGCCTATTTCAAATGACGACATAAGTTGGTCAAATTTTTCAATCGTGCCCTCGTGAATGAGCAAAGAAATCTTCTACCTCGACGATTGTACACAGTTGATTCACACTGCGTGTGAGAAAATAATAATCTCACACCATCGCGCACATTGTCTCACCATGGTGAGCTATCCGATAGCAACTCCGGGTGAGATTGTTGAGCAAACGAAGCTTCGCAGCTGCCATATCGCGCGGTGAGCCGTACGCAGCTGCCGCATGAACGCGTTTGGGGGTATAAAAGCTTCGCTCGAGCACCGGAAAGCGCAACAATCGTACACCAGGCATCAATCGCTGTGCACCGCATCCAGCAGCAGTCGCTCCGGCAAAATCATCCAGTGTTGAGTGGTTTTTGGGGACTGAAATAGTACAAACACAAGCAACGAGCAGAGCGCTTGTGTTGCACGGATCTTACCCTAGCCGCGCGTGTTATAGACGTGGGAAGAACGTGACGAAAGAAGACGCCTGGTGTGTGGACAGTTTGAGAGTGATCCTTAGCGAACGAAGTGATCGTATTCCGCGTGGTCAGAATGGTGAAGCTTCATTTTGTCTGTGGCGTGCTGCTGCTCGCCTTTCTCGGTTGGGCTCACGGGCTGCCGGTGAAGGAGCAGCTGGAGCTGGAGGAGGTGCTGACCAAGCTGCAGGAGCTGCGACGATTGAACGATGGTAATGATCGGTGCATTTAACAAAAACACACACTTCCATACCTGCTATCTGTACATTCCCCCTCCTCTTTGTCAGTGAGCGTCCACAGTGCTGTCAAGTTATTGTCCTCGTGCCATTTGTCCATTTGTTTCCAGACACTGTGCTGTTCGTGATCGTGTGGCGTTTTGTGTTTGTGTGTGAAACCCCATTTATGTTTGTTCCTGTCCAAGTAATTCTGGTGTTCCTCCAGGACCAACTGTTCGTTTGAAGAAGAAGTACAGAGAAGAAAGAAGAAGTTTTATTGAAGTGAAGAGATCATAAAGGGCTTTCGAGTGTACATTGTTAGTACATGGAATTGTTTGCTGTTGAATAATATTAATTTAACCATTTAATTTGGCATTAATAAGCACAGTTTCACAAAAACGGGGGTTTAAATCCCGGAACCGGATGCAAATGTTTGCGTGGAACTCATATGGCTTACCGTTCAAACAATGCCTTGCCATTCTACTTGTTGCATTTTTTCACTCGTAAAGAAGAATCACGCGCTGTTCGCAGTTCCACCTTGCTTTGACCCCCGCAAGGGATTGGATGTTAATTTCCCTTTTCCCACGGAACCACCCCGTTCGTTGGTGGATGTTTTACATTTTAATCAAAACCCCACCATCGGTATCAGCATCATACATCACCATCTGTCTCCGCGTGCAAGGGGGAAGAGGGAAGCCTTTTCCCCCGGGGGGAATTTTCCGTGTGCAATAACTCGGACATTCCGGCATTTTGTACTGCCGCAGTTTGCCCGCGTGGTCCCACCGCGGACGATGCACGCTGGCCACAATCCATCATGGAGGCGCCCAGTGTTTCATGCCCGCCGGGGTTGGAGGTTTCCTTCATCAGCTCACAATTAGTCCGCGTTGGTGGCCGTTGGTGCATTTCCATTCCTAAACCATGCTGGTATGCATTAGATTCCGAAATGAAGGCCAAAAAATGTGATACAAAAATTTAAAATGACCTTTTTTTTTCGCCCTCGGTTTGCTTCTGGTCGTCGCTCAATAACAGAGAGCATAATGTCCTGATATTATGGGTCCTGGTGGTATTATGAGATCATTTTTATGATTGTGAACAGCTTGTGAGCAACCTTGGTGCTACTGGACACCGCAGCCTTGTAGCGCATTGTACTGTTTTATTTAATTTGATAAACATTCCAACTCACCGTACACAGGCGAAACCCCTCTAGAAATTGGAGTTGGAGGCCAGGCGGCATTATTTCTACGTGTATTTTCTTCAGCTCGATTGGAATTAGAGCAACGTGTTGGTGTTAAAACATGCACACACTTACGCACACTAAATCGTAACGTGATCCGGCATTTAGGTATTTAAATCACATTTGCCCTGCCACTTTCATGGCTGGTGTCGATGGGGTAAGGCATTGAATATTTAGATTAATTTAATTCTCTGCTTTTCTCTCTTACTAATCGCCCTGCTGGAGCACCGATAGTGATCCTCCATGTATGAGCCTCATAATTGAGTCTTTTTTGTGAATTCATTAAAAATATTATAGAATTAATTTAATACATGGTTTAATGCTGCTCTGACAAATAAATTATTACAAAAAAAAAAGATAATATTGATGTTATTAAACTCCATCACACAACCTTCATCTCTAAGAACTCCAGCTAATAACTCCACATCGGCTGCAAGATGCGTTTCCAATATCCTTTTTTACCCTCGGTTACCATATCCGCCATCGGTTGGCATCGTTCAAGTTTATAATTTATTATTTTAATAAATTGTCCTCAGCACCCAAGAGGCAAATCGAATTCGGTTAAGATAATTTCCCTACCCAACGCTCCGAATGCTCCCGTGCCGATGGTTTCCCTAATGCAATAAGAAGGATGCCGTGCCCAAGCGAATGGAGACGCCCAGTGGTTTGTTCGATGTGAAGCGGTTTAAGCACACAAAAAGACATAATTCCCTGTTGCCACCGCTTATCGACGCGTGGCGCTTCCTTCACGGTAAGGGGAGGGGGTTCGTCTTTCCCAGTTGCCCCGACGGCGGGGGGGGGGGCTTCAATTTCCCGCTTCGTTGATGCCTTTTTCCGGTGCGATTCCGGTATCTGGTGGGGCATTGTTCTCGCTTACGCTGTTATCACCGGGAAGGATGTTTAGTTTTCTTTTCCTTTCCTTAATGCATAATGAGCACACTGTGCCAGTGCCGGTGATGGAAAGTGTGTGGTGCCATGGAAGCTGTGCAATTTGGAAAGTGTTAAACAATTGTACATTTTGTACAAAGCCTAAATACAGGGCGATGTGCAAAAAGGTGTTGTTTTTCCCGCTTGTTCATGTGTTTTCTGATTGAAAGTTCACATTAAAGCTTTTCATCGCTTCTTTTTTTTCTGTTGCTCCCGCTCCCGGGCGGAATTTGTTTCGATGACCGAGAAACCAACACTAACCTTTCCACTATGGTTCCGGTGAAGTGCGATAGCTGGGGAGAGCGTAAGATGTAACGGGTTCTGATTTTTCCTCCCGTTTTTCCACAGTCCCAGCCGCCAACCATCCAAGCATCCAAGCGCTCCATACGTGCGGAATGTAATGGTAAACTTAAAATTACATGAAAACATCATCAAAGCACGCAGCATGGTTGCTATTGGACACCCTCTTTCGCACATGGTGAACATAAGCAGCTCCTTAGCATCAGTGTGTGTGTGTGTGTGCGAGGGTGTGTACAATTGTAACCAATGTCCGGAGCAGTTTTTCCAATTGCGGCGTCCAAGTTCCTGGTGTTCCCTTTTTACCACTAGTTGCGCGATGATCCAATTGTTTGTTTGCCTCCAGAACCTCCGCACGAAGAGAGCCCTCATCGGGTTTTTTTTTTTTGTACTGCGGGTGAGTATTCTGCCGTATGCCGTCACTGCTGAAGGTACTGCACAGTAATTGAAGAGCTCCGCACACGCTCTCTGCAAACGGAATACAGCCTGAAGAGGGTATCGATGTTGGTGGCAGCATCAGTGGCACCTTCAGTGGAGTGCAGAGCTCATGTGCTGTGGCGCGTAACACTGGTTAAGCATGGAATGGGTGCACGCCGAATGTATCATCCGATGTCACATTCCGTTGCCACACAACAATTACAATAGCATTTTTATCGGTTATTTATTAGCTGCTAACATATACCACAGCGCTACCACAGTTATTAAAATTGAAATTCAATTTAAAGCAACTGAAGGTATTCACGCTAGCTAGCAGTCTAGTGGCTTTCTGTAACTTGAATTCCTGATAGATGTTTGGAACTCCTGTTGGAACTCTGAGTCCAGTTGAGAATTGAACCCAAACAGAACGTAAAATTGGGGTATTGAGTTAAAGTGATAGTGTTGGAAGTATTTCAAGTTGCAGCTAAACACATAGACGCAGATAAAGCATATAGACGTGAATTCTTCAGGGATTTCTGGAGTAAGTTCAAAATTACGATGAACCTGTACAAAACTTTTTTCAACATGTCACGTATGACATAACCTTCGCCTTATTATGTGATCCGGGACATTATTCCCAACATCCGGTCTCAAAAGCCTGGACTTCTTAGGGTTTATTAAGAAGGAAAGGGCCACCAAGTGGGTTTCCTACCATTGAAGTACTACAACTTTAGCTCGAAATTTACGTCTTTTACTAAAAAACCTTGAATTCTTGATTGCATCAAGAGTTTACGAATTCGCTATGAAGATTCGTAATGATGGGCAATAACGGCCGGTTAGTGCAAACAGAATTTTAGGAAAAATAATAAATTATTCGAAAAAAATCGTTACTTTATTAGACCCTACATTTTGAGGAACCCTTTAAAGGTGAAACCCTCTAAATGTATTCCTCTTATTCAATTTAAGATGCGGCATTAAAACAAAGTTTCCAAATGTCTCAAGTTCAATGCACATGTCACCGTATCTGCATAATAACACAATGTTTATAGGTCATGGCAGAGACCTGCAAACTTTGCTCCCACCACCAAATGTCGGCAACATTCTCGTCACACTTTCACACACTTGTTCCATCATCCCCACGGTCACATGTTCTAATCGACGCCAATTTTAAACATCACACACCGCACTACAACGTGCCTTCTTTTTTTTTGTTGCAATAATCCAAACACATCATGTGTAGCGTTACATTAGCCCAACACTGTAACGGTCAGAACGGAACGATCGACAAATGACTCCGAACGGCAACGGAGTTCGGAAAAGTGCAACAACGGCACACCTCGAATGGTGATTCGAAAGTGAGTGCCGCCGCGTGAGACAGCAACAAAAAAAGGGCAGCATGATAACTTTTTTTCCGACGGGGCGTTGTGTTTGAGTTGCAGTTTGATACTTTCGCAAAGTTTATTTATTAAGTGCGGGGGGAAACAGCTTTTCTTTGGTGCTCCTTTGCTTTTTTGGTCGAAAAGGGTAGATAAACGCAAGTTTCAAGCGGGAAGGATCGTAACAAGGTTGAACATATTTTTGACGCGCTGCAAACAGAGCAAAAGCGATCGTTATCCTATCCGTTCAACCGTTGCGATAGAGCAGCAATAATGTTAATCAACAAATTTAGGAACGCAATTCCATACAGGAGGTTAGTTTCGTGTAACTATTCCAATTACACTCACGACGGCAAGCTCATTTTGCAGAGCTACCGTTGCTACATAATTCAAATTGTGCATAAAAATAAACTCTTCGGAACGCTCAAATAAGATTTCTAGAACTCAGCAGGAAGATATTACTCGCCTTGCTGGGATAATCGTTCGCCGACAGATAGGAGACGCACATTATACAACAAAGAGCGCACAAAAACAAATGTCCTTGATTTAAATTGACAAATCAGCCGGGTTGTTAGATTTTCCTAATTCCTGTAATTGAGGAACCATAATTTGGGCGATAACTTCCATAGAGTTCGGCTTATGCTGAATGCTGGTGTTGAATGTAGTAAGAAATAATAAAAAAAAACGTTTGAAGAAATGTTTCTCAGAATGTTTTTAGCATCGTTTAACATCATACTGGTTGTTTAAATATTCCGCAGAACCATTCAACTTGGAAATGTCTCCTATTTTACCTTAAATAAAGTTTTTTTTCCCCTCGAAGCGCTTTATTTCCAATTGCAATCTTTTTGCTTTCTTGATATAGAAAATGCTATAAAAAAAGACTCAAAAACCTACTTATTAATATTAAACGCTTCATAGAAATTCACAAATTTGCCTAAATTTAGGAGCACGTTGATAGAACGACAGATAATGAAACCTCCCGAGTGTATACATTCAGGCGCTTAGCCTTAACGTAACCGCGCTTGCTGGTTGTATACATTCAGGCGCACCATCGTTAACGATCGCACGCATAAACAAAAAAACTTTGCTTTATCGACACCGCAGTAACACTTTTATCACACCTCGTTCAAGTTTTTTGGTAACGAGCAGCTTACCGCTGGGTGCCACCTTTTCGCCATGCACTGTTAAAACAAGGTGCACTCCATTGGGGGGAGGGGGATGCGAGGCGTTGTGATCAACTAAAAAAAAAGAACGGAAGATGCTGCGACAGCTGATGCTCAATTATTTATGGCTTATTCTATTATTATTACCCTAGCACCCAGCACCCGAAATAGTCGTAAAAACCCGCTTGTCATCGGGTGCGAATTTGGCGAGTTTAATTACATCACACCATAATCAATCACCATCGTCGCGCTAAGGGATGAAGAACGTCACGCCCTGTCGGGTTGGGGGTGGTGTGAAGTAGTACCTGGCTGAATTTGGTTTGTTTTACATGTTCCCGTACTGTGACTGTCTTTGTCCCTCTCCCCTAAGTGTGTGTGTGTGTGTTAATTGAAGTGAAACAATGTCCTTCCCGTGGTCCCGTGTGCGTCCCAATGTGTCGTCCGTTGTGTGTTGGTACCAGGCGGGGGGAACGGTTCTGTACGGTTCCCTTCAAACGTGCTGTCCTGTGTCATGTTCCTTATCCTACCAAAAGTGACTCGTCGACACTGTGCTATGCGTGTTGTAAGTTAATACCTGTTCGCAGCGTAGCAGAGTTGATTGGTACTAATGCTTTAACATGCTTTTGCAACTTCTTCTGCTGCATCCGATCGCCCAACGCTATCCCTAGAGTACCTCTTCTACAATCGAATGCTGCTCAACTCGGCCGGTAGCTACGATGGACCACGCAATGGCGTCGGCAGTCCGTTTGGGCGGAACCAACGTTCGCTGGATTCGATCGGCGGTGGCAATCTGTTGAAACGAGCCTCACTCGATTCGATCGGTGGTGGAAATTTGTTGAAAAAATAAACACCTTCCACACGCGAAGGAACCACTAGTTTTGTTCTTGTTCAGAGGAAACGGCTAGAACAGCAACGTTACGTTCGATAATCAACCTCGCGCAGTCTCGCACGTTCTCCAACGCCCGGAAATGGATTGTTAACACAAATGCCTATTGGAAGTGGAACGATCATAATCAAACCAAAGATCGATTGTTGAATTATACAAACACACACACAAACAAAATTATTTACCTCTCTGCTAGTGTCGTTGGAGTATTGGAGTCCCCAATCGGTGTTCGACGTCGTATCGTCGCACCGACGTCGTATCATTTAAAATAGAATTGCGCGTGTGTGCGTGTACGGCCAACATAACTACAGCCCGCAAACATTGCACCTCGGGAATTAGCAAATTTAATGCAAGCATAATGCAGCGAAACAAACACAAAACAACACAACAATCAAACAATGTACAATAAAGCCCTGAATGCAACAGTCTCCTAGGAGCGAATGTAAAACGGTGTGCGTGTTTCGATCGCGTTGGTAGTGTATTGATGCAATGAAAGTAGAACTGAACATCCGAAATAGGTGACGGTGTGGTAAAATATAAGGGTCCAGTAAGCCAAAAGTGTGCGGACCTTACCTAGGTCGCCAAAAAGCAGAACACATCCGAAGTCATAGTGGCGGACCCGCTACTGAGCTACCGCTAAGCAGCGTCATAGCTCTTTAAGGGGAGAATTGTTGGTCAGCATATTACATTCGGTTCGTAATTGGAGAGTGACTTTTGCTTATGTCGGCTATTTGATACGAACTCCAAAAACATCCAGTTGTGTAACCAATAAACTAATCACCGCTTGACCAAAAAATGCTTGATAGCTCTAGTGATAGCAATGAAAAAATAGTTTTCCTTCTCCTCTTAATTCGACGTGTACCTATTTGTTCCTTCCCGTCAACTTCGTGCTACATCCTCATCTTAATCTCTTTCCGCCGTGAACAAGACAAATCTTAACAAGGATCATACAAAGTTCAACTTCCACTTTCCTATTTCGCACTTTATCTCACAACTTTCCCCGAAAACTCAATGCCTTCATATTCTTGATGCTCCCTACACTGTTATCTATTTATTTTTTACTCTCTACTTGTTCATTCATTTTTTAAAAGCCTGAAGCAATGCGTTAACATAACGATTTAACTCTTTAACACACTAATACTGATTTTAAGCATTTTTAGTCATTACCAATAATATGTATTGATTACAGCAAAGAATTAATTGCTAAAGTAACTCTAAAATGTGTTTAAAAAAAACTCACAACTCAGGATGAGTTTAATTCGCAAAAGAGTTATAAGTACTCTTAGTGGAGATTTCAATTAACTAACTCTCTAAGTACGCTTTAAATCATTCATACTGTGTGTAACACACTCTAAATAACACATTTTTCTTAAAACAACAATTGGTACCTAGTAGCAAACTAAAAAACTGATTCATTTTACAACGAATAAACGAGAATAAACAACGAGAAAATAAATTATTTGATGTGTTTTTGTCTAGAATAGAGTGTTTTAAAACCAGATTTGTAAATTCCTTGTCCTATTCAGTTTTCCAGAGCTCCAGTGTGCTATCCATTATTTCTATTATTTAAGCTACTCTCAAACGATTATATTTCCTTAAATTAGGGCTTAATTTCCTTAAGAAAGGGCTCTAAATCCTATATTTGCGACAGTCCTAAAATATAAAGAAAATATCCCTTTTCTCGCTTGCTTTGCTGGTATCCCTTACCACAAAGATAGCTTTTGTAACTCTTGTAGCAGTGCTCTGGAGTTCTTCGAAGTATTTCACATCCAAACTTGGCTTCATCTTCGACGGAATGTTCGAAGCGTAAGTGATGTACCATCAATCAGCAACCTAAAACAAAAAAAAATCAATGAATAAAAAAGCACAACACAGAACAACATCTAACGCAAGGCTACATTTCCTATCCGAAACAGAAGGAACATTCCTTCTTCACTGCATGTTCGTTACCGCTTGCCCAGTTTTATTGTTCTAATTGAATGTTTAACTTCGTACATACCTCGAGAATAGGCAAACTAAAGCAGATCAACGAAGAAAAGGTGCAGCTCAGCACGCCTGCCGGTCAGCGGCCAACGGTTGGATCGTCGGGTGTTTCTGCAGTGACCGCTGGCTACAAAACGAAACGATCGCTCAACAACTCCGACCGACGGACGCTGCTGTACAACTACTATTCGCGTGGATTAGCCCCGATGTACGACAAGCGTAACTTTGACGAGATTGATCGGTTCGCACGGTTCAACGGTAAGCGCAATCTGGACTACGAGCCGTCCTACGCCGGTTCGATGGACCATGGCTACAATGGACGTTTCAGCAAGCGCAACTTTGACGAAATTGATCGTTTCAATGGTAAGCGATCGCGTTTCCGCACCGTCGCCACTATTCAGCAGTTAAGCAGCTTGTAAGTGTTTTTTTCTTCTTATCCCGTTAAACAGCTGGCTTCAACTATCGTCTGAATGGGGACGAAATGGCAACGATCGGCAAGCGAAACTTTGACGAAATTGATCGATTCGGACGGTTCGCCTTCAACAAGCGATACTTCCCGGAGGTGAATGATCTCAGCCCCGGTAACAATCTTAAGCACGATCTCTCGGAAGACATGGCCGTCATTAATGAGTACTCGCAGTAAGAAGTTCACCGCGAAGTACGGAGCGTTACGACAGCAATGAGAAGGACACGAACTATTGCCCGCCCTTTATGCACCATCCCTGCTAAGCAGCACACCGAGGTACATTCCTTTAGTTTCGTTGGCAAAACATGTAATTGTAACACGGTCGTCGGTTGGGCGATCTTCGATCCCGATCTAGCAGTAGAAAATGTGTACCCCGGCTAATGGCAACGGCACAAAATGGAACGGCTAGTACAGGAGCTAACAACAAGAGACGGACCGCTAGTGTAATGCTTGTTCAGTTGGTACGGAGTAACACCCATACAGAGGGTAAAGGCATTCAGTAAAACCAAACGAAAGCAAACTAGTTCACTACTTGTAATAAAAAAAAGTATAACAAAGTAAAGAAGACACAAAAAAACACACACACAATTCTACCAATTATAAATATTTTCGATGGAGTGATACGAAAGCGGATGGGTAAAACGTTACTTAAACATAAGTTTGCAAATAATGTGTAAATGACGTATGAAAACAAAGCAAAATAAACAAAAGAAAAATATTAAAAAAAAAAAACACACAAAAAATGGACAAAACCAAAACAAAGCCCAGCTTAACTTGCATAAAATTGCTGAATAAAAAAAAACAAAAGTTTGCTCATTTATGTGTTTGCATCTCTCACATGGAATCGGTTATCTGTTCATTACAATTAAATAGTACTTTAAAAAAAATTGAATTTTCTATTTTAAACAAACTATTATAGTTTCTTTCTCCGCTAGGCAGAACGAATTGGGAAACATTTGACGCTATTTTACGCACCTTTGCCGGGCACATGTTGTTTTCCATTTTGCTGGCATTCCGTTGCTTTATTACCACCCCTTTCACGCGGTTTTAATGTTACTTTTGCGTGCGTGTGTGTGTGTTACTACTTTACTTGGGTTAATTGTTTTTTTTTTCCTATTTTTCCTAACCACAGAATGGTTCGTCCTTACATGGTTTCCTCGTGTTGTTCATCTTACCTATCCGTCCTTAACTGATAATGCTCTAGCCCGGGGGGTTTTACTACTAAATATCATCCTGATGCAATCCTGTGGCAGGGACGTAGATAAGTTTTCTTCAATGTACACTTACGTGCCTCTCTATTCGTTTCATGCAGCACAACGACAATGTGGCAAGTAGTTTGGGTTTGGAAAAAAATGACCAAATGAACACGCTAAATATGTTCATTTCCTGTATTGGGCTTCCACAAGTACTCAAACCCTGAAGAATTCTACCTGCTCCACTACTGTCTCTCTACTGCTGCTGTACTGCTAATGCTAATAAGAGTGTATCCTGATGCGATTTCATATAGCTGGAGTTTGCTCCATTTAAGAAACCGTTCGTTTATCCTATCCGTCCCTTTCTCTCGCCCTGTTTCTCTATTAGTTGTTCCCCCATTAGCCCGCACTTTACACTAAATAACTTGAGTGTGCTCTTGTGTCATGATCATGATCTAAATTTCCCGCCCTCTAAACACGAATTGCGGCACAAATCTTCAAATGGTTCAACCGCTACCCAAGAACGAAAAACCTCTACAAACAATACCGCAATTATATCTTATTCCGCCATGCAGCGTTCCGTGAGGTGAGAGATTGCCTGCCTGCAAGGGAATTAATTAAGGCGCAAACATTTAACACTAACACTATCCCATCCACTATCATGTTGTTTTGTGGCAGTAGTATGTGTGTGTGTGTGTGTGTGGATTTCTTCTATCGTTCTGCTCAGCTAGCCGAACACAATCCACGTCATGCCGTGGACACCTCATCCTGTATGTCATTTGCTGCCAATACCGATCAGTGCTTCGTCCATCAGATCGTCATCCAGTCCACCACCACCGGGTCCACCGTGCGTGGAAGATGCGTTGGAGTGGGGTGAGGTGAAGGGTAGCGGAGAGGGAGCAGGCGATTTGACGATGTGCACTGAGACGGATGCCGGTGAGGGAAGGTTGTTTAGTACCGGGGTCGTTCCACCGACAACGTGATTGTTCAGATGATTGCTATGATGGTGAAGGTGATTATTGAGCAGACTGTTGGGAGGCGGAAGCACACCCCCTCCACCACCACCACCAGCACCACTCTTTGCGGCCAGGGCCGCTATAAGTTGCTGTGTGCTGGCACTGTCCAACGATAACGAACCGGACGCAGGAGATTGTCCACCGGCCGCGCTCATTGCACTCATCATCATCATCGACGCCATCGTGGTAACTACGGGTGGTGTGCCAACGTCACCGCTACCTCCACCGCCAATTCCATCCTGCGACGAATGCGAATGGTTCGATATCGTACTGCTGGGTCGTGAGGGTGGTCGCATTAACGACCCTGCACCGGATCCCGCATCACCATCGTTCGATGCACTACCGGAAACGGGCGATGGAAACGGTGGCAACACCATCGAACCGGTTGTCGTCGGTGTCCCTGGAGCAGATCCCGTCCCTGAACGAAACCCATCTCTACTAGCGCTTCCGGAAAGCATCCCGGGAGAGGCGCGACCAGCCGAAGGAAACATGCTTCCATCGGAGCTGTTGGATTTACTCTGCAGGGAACCATCACTGCCGAACATCTTCTGGACAATGTTGGGCAGTAGCGGATGTAGCGCAGCTCCGGCACCGTCGACTGATGTTCCCGTCGGTCCAGTACCAGAAGCGGCCATTTTGGTACCACTCTTAGCTGCAGCTCCAAGCAAATCGGAAAGCAACCGTGCACTTGCATCACCAGACGGAGACGTAGCGAACGTTCTTAACGGTGACGATCCGACCGACTGTGGCGTGGAAGATGTGATAGGAATCTGTGGCTTCTGTTTCCGCACTGCAGGATCCTTCATGCTCTTCGTGCCCTCACTACTGTCGCTGTGGCCGGTGCTGCCGGGATTCGAAGTGTTGTTAGAGCGTGCTGATAACTTCGGTATTTGAAATTTTGTGTCCAGTGACTTCGCAAAGCCCTCCATATTGCCCATCCCACCAGTGGGATAGCCGAGCATCTTCATAATCGATATCGGGTTGACCAGGGAGGAAGATCCGCTTCCGGAGCCACCACCAGACGCTCCTCCGCTGAGCATTGCTGCTGCGGTTAGCGACGAAGCGGAGGATGATTTGGAACGACCAGACGCGGGACCACCCTTCTCTTTGGACGAGTAGGACGACGAGGAAGTGCTGGCCGGATTCGAGGTTGACTTCGGTGAGCTCACCTTAGAAGTTTTCATACCGGAGCCACCACCACCACCACCGAGGGAACCGAAGGAGTTCGATTTTTGGAACGGCGTCTTGGACGAGGAGGAGCTGCTGGTGTAGTGCGGAGTCTTCGTCGACGAAGGGAAGGCTCCACTGAAGGAGGTAGTATGGTTCTGTTGCTGCTGTTTGGACGATACGGGACCACTGGAAACACCGGACTTTAGGCCGGATTTGTTACTACCGCTACCGGATTTCGAGCTGCCCCCGCTGTTGGAGGAACTCTTACTAGAGCCCTTCTTATTCTGGATTGTCAACTTGATGCCATCCGAGCTGGGTTTTACCATATACTCGGATGCTTTCCCGCTGGTAAGAGCTGCCGTCAAGGATGGTGCACTCGTCATGGAACTGGATTGAGTTAAGGCTGAAATTATTGGACGAGACGGACGGACAAGGGTAAAAAAAGTGTTAGCTACCAAAGTATGAGTATGAGTAGAAAAGACGATGCTACTTACCGGCACCAATCCCTGTCGTGGAGGAAACACAATTCGCCAACGAACCGGACCCAGCAGCTGATAGTAGACTACTGCCCGTTTTGGAGGGATCTTTCAATGCACCGCCACCACTCATTGATCCAAAGCCACCAATGTTCACGCCAGCACCAATACCACCAGTTCCGCCTGTCATCGACGAGCTGGTCGTCTGTTGGGTGATGGTCATTTCCGGCAGTACCAGCACCGCCTCGTCATCTGCCGACTGAGCCGACTTTAGCTTATCTATTACGGCGCTCAACGATCCGCCCAATCCCGTTCCACCGGCTGACGATGGTGGTTTACGATTCTTAGCAGCCTGCAGTGCTTGCAACATTGAGCTCGCGGTGGTCAATCCCGAACCAGCAAGTCCCAACGATCCAAGTGAAGAACCCGATCCGGTAAGATCGATCATTGGAGCGACGGGAGAACTGGATCCAGAATCACCCATCCCCGAGCCGGTCATTGAAATCGTCATCGAGGACCCAGCAGTTAGGTCGAGCTGTTTCAGTTTCAAACCCGAATTTTTGGATCTCCCGCCTGAGCTAGATCCGGTGCTGGAAGAGCTGTTTGCGGACAGCGATGAGCCGCTAGATGCATTAGTGGTAGAAAACTGAAGCGCCTTCTTCTCCGAGCGTTCCTTATCACGTTCCTTGGATGACCCACTGGTGGTGGAGATGCCAATTCCACTTGCTCCACCACCACCACCACCTCCTCCACTGCTCGTTTCAGATGATTTCGTTCCAGGTGAACTACCACTGGCCGCTGCCGACTTTAGCGCGGACATGCTGGGCTTACCGCCACCGGTCGAACTACCACCGCCGCTGTGCAGTGGATGCTTCGGGGATACCGACGAACCATGCTTGGGACTGTGAAACCCCAACGCACCGCTGCCGGTATGCTTCGGGCTGCTGTGGTGTACCGGACTAGTGTGTTTTGGGCTGGATTTGTTCCCGGACGTCGATGAACCACCGATACCGCTTCGGTGCGGTGATGATTCACCGGACTTGAACGGTAGCTTGTTCGGTGGCCCCATTGCCAGATGGCCTGCGTCATCGACTTTGCGTTTTTTCTTCTTGTCCGATTTGCTCGAACTAGACCGTTCCGATGAGTCCGAACTCTTGCGATGGCCACTGCCGCTGCTGCCACCGCTGCTAGATGAGGATGAGGATGTCTTTTTCGTCGTTGTCGACGTAGTCGTCAGGGATGTAGCGGGCGTACTGTTGGTAATGATTTGTGGCACCGTTACCGGTGTGTTGGTGGTAACGGTGGCAGGGGGAAATGCACTTGCCGCAATGTTTGTGTTGGCCGTGGGAATGGGAATTATTTCCAGCCCGGTACTCCCGATGGTCGTGAGTGGCTTTTCTAGTCCAGCACTACCGGACGGTGATGCCAGCTTGCCCGAAATTGGAGATACCGCTGCGATCGCTGGCTTGCCGGAAGGAGAACCAAACGTGCCTTTCGGTGCCGGTCCCGTAACCGGTTGAGTATTGTTTAGCTCGGAAAAAAAGCTGTTCATTTCTGCCTCTACGAGATCGACGCTCTCTTCCACCTCATCCGACGCACCGGATGTGGTTGAACTGCTCGAACTGCTGCTCGAGCTGCTGCTAGAGCTAGAACTTGAGCTGCTCGAGCTACGGCGTCTCTTGACCGACTGACCAGTAGTGCGTTTCACCAAATCGGTTTCCAGCGTGGAACACTCGAGACTTTCCAGCAACAGCGTTCCCGGGCAGGGCCGTTCTGGTCCCGCTTCACCGGATGCGGCACCGGTCAGGGAAAACCCCGACGAGGACAGAGAGGATAGGGAGGAGGAAGAAGAAGATTGAAGCGGCATCTTGACTCCAGTTGAGACGATGGCGGTATCATCGTCCGCCGGTAGGACGCTTGGAGGTTCATTCTTAGCAGATGTGTGCGTGTTTGTAATTGTTGTTCCACCCAAAGAGCTGCCCTTGGCATCGGCCCCACCTACCGGGGCCGTCTCTCCGAACAGTGGCAACCCGCCGGTGTCCTCCTCCGTTGCACCGCCAGCTTGCATGCGCTGTTCGCTGTTTCCTGCTGTTCCGCCAGATGTCGCTACTGCTGCCGCCACATCCTGGCTGGTGACCGTGGTGTTGATGGCACCGGCGTTACCGGTCGTGGTGACATTCGCCTTCTCCACACCACCGCCATCAGTTGCACCACCAACAACGCTAAGGTTGCTATCACTCTTTGGGCTCTTACAAAAATCCTCCATGCGTCGTTTTTTGGCTGCACCGCCCGCTAACGGTTCCGGCGGTTCCCGGGTACCTACGCCTAACCCGGCCACCCTTCCATTGCTGCCACCCATTCCATTTCCGTTCCGTTCGGTCAGCATATCACAAAAGTCTAGACCAAGATTGCCGCTCGCTACGAGTCCATTGCCTTCGCCATTCATTAGCCCACGCTGACCGGTGGTTTGCTGTGCGGATGTCCCATTTGTTGCCGCGCTGCCACCTCCACCACCTGCACCTCCTCCACCAGCTCCATCAACCGTTGATGCTGGACCACCGAGTGACGATAGGTTAAACCCGTTCATGCTTCCATCCTCACCGGAACCACCACCCCCGGTTCCCGTGCCTCCATCACCGCTACTGTTAAGACCGCCGCCTGCACCACCAATGCCACCTCCCGGCCCAGCTCCACCACCTGAAGACGATACGGCAGAGCTTCCAAGCACGTTCGGTTTAAATTTCTGCTCGTGCTCTTCCTCCCAATGTTTCATCAGCGCTCGCAGCGTAACCGGTATCGACATACAACGCTGCAACACGGCTGAAAGACGTTCCACCGTGTGCTCATCACTGGTTTCTCCCTCGCTGCAGTAGATGCGCACGACGATATTAGCGATGTTTTGCAGATCGAACTCAACCGTTGCTAACGATTCCTCGAACGGATGGATCAACGAAACCGTTATGTTCTGGCAAGAGAGGGCACTCACTTCGAACACCAGCAATCCACCAGTGGAACCGTTCTCTATCGTGTGTGTACCACCGTCAAGAAGCAGCTGCAGTGCGCTGGGACGACCACCACCGGCAGCCGATGTATTCGATCGGATGCAGCTCGACAGCAGCTGATTGAAAATGGTCTGTTGCCTTAGGTAGGTTAAAATTTTCGGCACATGCTGAGGCTCGGTGAACGGTATGCTGCTTACCATCACGCCACGAAGCAGGGGGTTGTCCGTGAGATAGTAGCAATGGTACTGGTCGGGTAACGATACCAGCAAGCCTTTCGCAAGATCCGTAACACTTCCACCGGATGCATGGTGCGCGATCAGTGCGAGAAGAGATGCCGGCAGACCAGCACTACCGGTAGTCGTTCCATCTACACTTTGCTGATCGGTTCCACTACCACCAACGATCGTCTTAATCGCGCGCATCATCGCACCATTAATTGGCATCGGTTTGCTTAGCCGCAGTACGAATGTGGCCGGCAGCGAGGTAGAATTGTGCTTCTCGATCGGTGTGTACGCGGGTTGTCCGACTGATGCCGTACTACCGGTGCCATTCACTACCAGCAGCGGTTGTATCTGTAGCTTGTTCGCACTGGACGCTTCCAGCACGACCGCCACACTACATCCGATGCGTTCCTTTGCGATCAGCTCGGGTGACAGTGTGTTCATTGTGCGTGTCCCCATATCGAGAAGCTCGTACGGTGCCACAAAGTACGTTAGCCGCATCGGATGTCCTCCGCGCCGTTTCTGCACCACGCCGAGCGGGGCTTTTAGCAGCTGCGAGTGTACGTCCGGGAAGTGTTGCATCGACAGTGTGTAGAGTGTGTGCAGATCGGTTTCAAGCGCTTGCAGAGCGACGAATGCGTTCACCTTAATCTTTTTCTCCGCGTTTAGCTGGTAGATGGAAGCGAGCCCTTCGAGCTGGGTGGTGAAATCGGCAAAGTCACCCCGTTGCAAACATGCAACCAGTTCGCTGCAACTCTGCTGCTTCATCTTGCACTCGTGGTGTACCTTAACATCCTGCACAGTGCCACCGGCTGGATCGAGTATGATCTCGAGGTAGAACATGTCGGACGAGATGAATAGGCCGGAAGTGTCTTCGCTGAGTTTGAGGCTACAAGGGAAAAGGGAATGATTGAGTTTCTTTGATTCGGTCAGCATTTTCATTGCACTTTACCCTAACTGTCTGGTTAGACAATCGAGTCGTTCGACCAAACCCTGCCGGGTGGTCACCTTAATGCAATACTGCATACTGTCGAGCGTTTTCTGTAGATTAGACTTTTCCACCGCATCTAAGGCGTATCGTTTTTCCTGCAAATAAGAAGGGAAATAATTTCAATTACACTGTTGTTTTGACTGCCACGTTTTGATTGACCCCACTCACCAACAGTGACATCCGCACCGATTTGGACATCTCCGGGAAGGATTTGTACTGTGCCGATTTGGCCTTTGTTCGTAGCCGCTCCATTAGCAGCTCCATCTGCCACGTTTCATGTTTATCTCCACCGAGCAGCACCTTGCTGGTGGTGCCACCCGTCCCACCCCCAACGGTTGGGCCCGATCCGGGTGGTTTAATGTCCGGTTTGCCAATGCCCTTCCCGGTGCCTACTCCTCCACCGTTTGCCATCAGCAGAGCGGGAAGACTTCCACCACTGACCGCCGCCGTACCGGAAGACGACATTGTGTGTATTTCTGTGTGTATCTGGTATCTTCTTTACCTGTTTTACCCTACTCTATTCTTGCTCCACCACTACCACTGGTGTCTGCCGTGTTTCAGCTTCAGCTAGGCAGTCCCACTGCTGTTGTCTCTTACACTGCAACTGCAACTGCACTCGTCAGTCATCATCCTGTGCAACCCATCATCATCACCATCATGACCAAAGTTCATCACAGCCGGATACATCTTCTCTCGCCGTCTGAGTGTGTTCCGGCTCGTCTAACGATGGCAGTACCCCACCTCGCTGCCTCTCGTAGGTTTTGCTGTTGCATCTAAACGTATAGCTTTCTGTCCATCACGAATCGAATATTATGCTCAATTAAAAAAACTTTCCCTTCAATTTCTTTTGCTGGCACACGCACACACGCACGCACATACACACTTGTGCTTGGTCGCAAGGCACCAGTATGGTTTCGGATTGGTTAAGATTGGCTAACTTGAGAAGCTTTTCACAGTAACATGAATGACCGCGAACCAATATGTTGAAGCGTGCCACACGTAGCTAGCGAGATTTTATACAGCAAACGGGAATACTATCCGACACTGGGCACCCCTTTTTACGACGGGGGCAACAAACGCGTATGCACCGTGACGACACACGGAAAAAAATTATGCCAGGTAGCACCCCTTCCTCTGTAGAACCGATCCGCACCCTGCTGCACGCTGTGCTGCAGCGGCACACATTTTCGCGACCAGTGGCCCTATTTCATGCAAACACTTTGTCCTTTACGGAACAGATTTACTTCACTCGTATCGGATACTTTGCACCGGTTATCTAGCTACAAGGACACCGTTTCCACGCGCGACGTAGTGAAAAGCGCAGAAATTTTCGTGTGTATCGCGACGGACGAGGTAAATAAATGGCTGCCTTCGTCACGATTTGAAGGGTGCGCGTTTACAACTGCCAGTTGTCGGATTGACAATTACCATTATGGAGGTTGTCTGTTCGTAAATTTCTTATTCGTAAAAATGGCATGTTTTGTTATCATTAAATTAAATAAGTTGTTGCTGATTATCTTATGTATATATTGATTAAACAACGAAGAATAATAGTAAACGATCATATCGAATACGGGCAAAGGTAACAAATGCTGTAGCTCAATGTCGGAGAAGTAACGATGCAAAGGTGTCGAACCCATTTTTTCATTCATACATTTTCATTCATCGTGTGATTGCTGAAATTGATCCACCTTAAGCTTGAATGTGACCAACTATTTATTTATCCATAATAATTGTTTCAAAGTCCTAAACAAGAAAAATACATGAACATCATTCTTATTCCTTTGAGGAAATGGCCTTGGGACACGGCGCTTATTGTGACGAAGCCAACCAACTCCGGAAACAGAAATCGGAATGTACGAGAGTTGTTTTCTTCAAATCAAAGAAAGCATTGGAATAATAATGTAGCAACCGTTAGCGTGAGTCATATTTCATTTTACAGAAAGTAAACACAACTATACGATATCATTTGGAACATTTCTCGAAGTTCTTTTGTGATTTTAAAATTGTCCAACATGTCCGACGAAGAAATTAACAAACGCAGAAAAACTGTTTTCATCCAGGTTAGCAGACAATCGATGTCTTCGGAATTGAATGTAAATCAGTTCTATTGCCTTTACTCTACAGCATCCCAAACGAAGTACATCTTCCAAGTCGGGTGATGCGTTTGATCGCAAGTATAAAGTCGCCGTGAAAGCCTACCACAACTTCATGGAGGGATTAAATTTAGTGCTGAAAGAAAAAGGTAACATCACAATGGAACCGAGATAGAATTAGGTCTAAATAGGAAATTTACATTGTAGAGGCAAAAATGTCGAAAATCCTTCGTAAACGTAGCACTCCGTTTTGGTTCCAAGAGTTAACGGACGAACAGTGTGCGATCTGCGATCAGGTGCTTGATGCCATTGCGGATGATACGAACGAGCGTACATTTCATCGCACGGAAACACTCCTCCGCAAGCTGGGCATCTATCCTATTTGTTCGAAAAGAATTTTACGCACGGCGTTGATTCTCTGCAGCGGGAATGATATATCTTTCATCTGGATACTGCTCGAGTTGCATTATATACGCCGTCCCGGAAAGGATAGCACACACCGTCTGAAGGATTATACGATCAACGAACGGTTGCTGCTATCGGCGATTGCACACTTGGACATGATGACCACACTGCGTGGGTTGGAGAAGATTTTACCACCGAAGAAATCGGTCCAGGGTTCGTCACTTGTGGAAGTTAAAGGTGCAGAAATGTCCAGTCCAAAGCCTTCTCGGTCTCGCTGCAAATCTCCTTACTTAACCCGTCAAAAGGTGATCGTTACCGGCTATACCGTCCCGGTACAGGTTCATCCACATTGTGATGAATTTTTAGGACGGTATGAAAAATATCGTAACCCCGAGTACGTCATACGTAATGAGGAGTCCCGTTGGTTTGCACGATACGGGGGTTCTGGCCGCAATCTCTCTTCCTGTGATTATTTCTACTCTGCCGACGATACACAGGACATAGCCTCAACAGCGAGCAGTGATCATTCGATTACCAGCGCGAGTGCCGTCGTAATGAGGCTGTTGGATGATCAAATCCGTAACACGATCGCCCGACAAGAATGTTGCCAGAAGCTCTGCCCTAAACATCACCAGCTAGACGAACAGAGTGTTCAGTTGTTGGGAATTCTAAAGCGTAGCACTGCGGCCCGGGATGTCCTGATGCAGGCGGTACATGCGCAATGTGTGCAATGGGCGGACAAAGAGCTACAGGATGACGCCAAACGGCAAGTCGAGAGTTTACTCAAACGCCTCGTCGATGAAGCGGTAACGATGGCGATCCTCGAACCGGTCAACGAATGTCCCGAGTGTCGGGATCGATTTGAACTGCAGCAGAAACTTTTAAAAGCGCAAAAATGTACTTGCGTAGCTTCGGAGGGTTCCGATACGCTTGTACCAGAGTCTATGACAAACTTGAACCAACGTTACTTTAAATTCTGCGACAAATCGGTCCCATTTGAGTTCGATTATGATAGCATCTTTCGAGGATATGAACTAAGAGAACCAGTTTGTCCCATTAAAAGTGCTATACAGCGTGCACTTGGTTTGGAAGCATCTGGCACCATACGGGACATGGACATTGAGCAGGCGATCGAGAAGTTTGCCAAGATGACTTGGGACGAGGAGAAGAAACATTGGCAGGAACAGATGGCAAAAGATGTCAGACCGCAGGAATTCCCACCGGTGACAACTGACCCGCTCGAAGTAGACTACATAGACACGAAAGATTTGGGCTTTTTGCAGGATCTCTTAAAGGTAATTCCCAACTATTCTTCTACGGTGAGATTGTTCATCTGAGTACCATGTTTTCATAGCGTGCACTTCGCCGACTTGCCGAAAATCCGAAGTATTTGCTAGCGACCTTCCCGTGCGCTGATCAGTTACCGATCTTGAAGGCTTGGATACGTGCTCGGTATGGAGTGCCCATTACGCCGAAGGAAAGAAAATCAGCTTTGCTGGAGAGTAAACATTTCTGGAACTATCTCATACCGCGTGCGACCACAATGCGATGGCCATCACGTAAAGATACCGGTTTGAAGTTGCAAGTTAACTGGAACTACAAATCAAAGCTAGAATCAATGGTACGTGTTGTTTGGCATTAATCGAACTGTAAACTAACTCCATTCTCTCTCTCTTTTAGGCTGGCAATTTAATGTACAAATTCTACAGAAAGTTCAAAAACGTCCAAATACAGGAGGGTCGCATATGGTGGACCAGTATGGTACCCTATCACTCCGGACCGGACAGGTTCCGTCAAACGTTTTCGGCTTACTTTCCCAACTGTGAACCGGAAATGATACCTCAGGTACGACCGTGGTGTCCTTTCCAGTACCGATCGATGCCGAAAGTGAAGCCTACCAATAGTAGAAGTCGATTTTAAGCCCCTCAATGTCCTGAGAACAGGTGAATTGCATTGAAAAAGTATATATTTTCAATTAGCTAATGTTTTGTGTTACACTTTCTAGCTTAATACCCTTTTCTTTTCTACATGCGCGCTCACTGGAATCAATGATTATGGAATGCATTAAGTTGCCTATTGTCTAATCTACGAAATAAGTTGGTGTGGGATTTTGGCTGCAATTTCTTTCCCTCCAAAATCCCACTCACATTCACTCAATTAATGTAGAATGGCCCTTACAAAGTACGGCAAAATATCACATACAAATGATTTATCCTTCCTGCTATGCTACCACCGCGATTGGCACCCGTTCACTCGTTCGACAGTGGTCGTCCTTCTTCGCCACCAACGGACCGCTCTTTCGGAGCACGTTTCCGATTCATCCAGAGCCAATTTCGCTGCTGGAAGTAATCCTCAATGTCGTGCAGCGTGCGTCCTTTGGTTTCAGGTAGCAAAAAGAACAACAGCAGCGATGCACCGAACGAGGCGAAACCGAACATAAGGAACAGACCTCGCGTTTTGAGTGCTGCTTTAGCGTATGGAAATCCTTTCGCCACACCAAACAGCAACAGGTTGAAGATGGTAAAGAGATAGCCCGCTATTTGGCCACGTATTTTTGCTGGCAACAGTTCACCGATCATTATGCCGGGCATGGTCATAAAGCCGGTGTTGGCACCGATGTAGATCAATATAAGTATCGCGGCGACATACGTGTCGTACTGGGTTTTTGGTTCATCGGCACGTATGTACATGAATGCTGCGATCGCCACGCAACTCAATCCGGAACCGAGACCGCTGAGCGTAACCATTAGCCGGCGTGGCATCATTAGCAGCAGGAAGCAGTATAGGAGTGTAAATGCAAGACGCACGATCGCTGTAAGTACGGCTGCCTGAATGGAGTTGATATCACTGCCGCCCAGATCGGAAATGATGTCCACGGCGTAGAATACGACGAGATACGTGCCGGAGAGAATTTGCAGCACGTGGAATGCGTTAATGATGATGAGCGGTTTAATAATGGCGATTTCACCAAGCGATTTCCAGAACCGTTGCGGCCGGCCATTGTTTTGCTGCTGTTCTTCCTCGAACCGTTCCGTAAGTTTGTGTAGCTCCTGCTTCGCCTGTAACGGACAGCCACGGAGCCAGGTTAGTGCTGCCGAGGCACGATCGGGCTGATCGTTGCGGGCAAGCCACACAGGTGATTCTGGTGCGAAGAACAGCGCAACGAAGGACAGCAATGGTAGCACCGTACCACCCCAGGCAACTTCACGCCAGTGGAACTGGCTACCGAGAGCGTACACGAGCAGAATGCCGAGCGAATAGGACACGAACGGTGCACCGATCAGAAGGCCACGTAACCGTGGTTCCGCTATTTCTGCCAGCAGAATCTAAAATTGAAGTTAAAATGACGGAGTGATGATTGCAGCTCGTTGAAAGTGGCGCTATATTCTTACTTGTGCCGGTGCAGCGATTAATCCTACGGAGATTCCAGCTACTACACGCCCCAGGAGAAGTAGGAAATGAGATGATGCTGTAGCGAGTAGCACCCAACCGGTGAAGAGCGGTACGATGGCTAGCAAGAGAGCGGGACGTCGTCCCCAACGATCCATGATAGGACCGGAGGCAAACGATCCGATTGGTGTCGCCAGGCTATGTACGCTCGCTTAACAGAGAACGAACAAATCATTAATGAAACTACACATATACATACATGGAGATATACATGCAGAATGTCGGAAAAGGATTATTTCATCTAAAAGAGAGTTGAATTTTAACATAAAAGTGTTTCAGAACTATTGCAACAAATATATGATGGAAATGTAAAGTACTTCAAGAAATTTTTAGCGACAATTTCAAACACAAAACGTTAAGAAAAACGTATTGGGAAGTTAAGAATTCCCATTCGTTTTTACAAGAGGATGAGTTTACTTTTTGGTTTTTAACATCATTATTTGTATTAGAATATTGATATAAATTTGTTACCAGTTAAACCTAAAGGCAAGTCATTCGACAAAACGCAATAAAAAAAGGAATTTTCGAACATGCTGATTGTATACTTCCACCTAAACACAGTTTTAGCCAGCGAAGAAAACATACCAATCCATGAACCCATCTCAATATCGATCGACAGGGTTTCGTTGGTATCGTAGAGTTGTGGCAATAGGACAGCTGAGTAGCCAATTGGCATACCACAGGCGGCAGCCAGAAGTAGCACGGCAGATGTGAGCAGCAACTGAAGAGAAAGGATAAAGATTTCATCGTTTAGAATATACAAGGTTATGCGAAAAGAAACCTCTGCTAAACGCTCACCAACAGAAAGTATCGTTCTTCATAATTTATACCGATTGAAAGAGTGGAAGGCACGCGCACGTATCATGATACCGCTTAATCAAAGACAATCAAGCATATCTGTTTGTTTGATGCGCGCGCATCGATTTAGTCACTCGATTGTGGCAATTAAACTGTTTCCCGAACGAAAAAGCTCATAGAAAGCAGCTTGATTGTCTTCACTGCCCGAACCGCGTCATCGCAATGACGTCGTTAGGAGTTGATTGCAACATACGCATTTACATTCGGTCGCATTAGACGAAATGCTTGCTGGCGGTGGCACCGGGTTTTGTGTGTACTATCATCAAAACAAACGCAACGATAACGAACAGCTGATGAGTGCAGTTTGTAAGTGGGGCTCGGAAATCATCGGAAATTGCTACCTTGTTATGACTACTTCCGAATTCAAACATAGTACATTGTAATGCAATGCAACCTCAATACACAATAACAGTAAAATTGCATACACTAGCACCATCAACGCTAAATGATAAGCTAATGTCCCTGCCCGGCAATAAAGTTCGTCGGTTTAGAACAACGTTTTGCGTTGGAAGATTCAAATCGCAAAAGTCCGCTTAAGTAAACTACTTTTTTCCTGTTTGCACGTAGTGCATTTAGCAAAGCAAGAAGTGATAATCGTGAGTTATCTTTGTGTTCATTGCATTATGGCATCAACAAAAAGTTATTGCTCTGTTGGGTGGTGGGAAAATTCTCCCGCAAATTATTTACATTACGATATGGTCAAATAACCGTGGCCGGTATTTGCCCCCAAGCTGCAACTGTTTGAAAGAGAACTGTTCCGGTTTTAAGCAAACATTCCACAATCACAGCTTACAGTCGGTTAATAAGTCGGATTAGCGATGTTTACAATTTGGTGCAATATTACAAAATTACAACCCATTGTTAAGCCGCTTGGGAAAAGCATTTGTCGCGCGAATAAAATAATACACACCTGATGGAATACGCCTTTCGTTGTAGACACGGTAACAACCTCCGCAAGGGTGCGATTTTGTTTGCTGTCGGTATAGTACGGTTCGTTGAGTTTTGTGCAGTGCTCGTTTGCGTGTTTTGTCGTTTCCTTTTCATCCGATGATTCTTTCACTTTGATTTTATTGTGCTGCGATAGTAGCATTGGACCGGTTTCTTGCGAATCCTGTTCGTTACCGGAGCGTATTATACCATCCGGTAGACATAGCTCCGTTTCTAGGCATGTGGCATCCTGTGGCACCCAGCGATCTTCTGGTGAATAGCTAATAAGGGATAGAAATTAAATTAGTAAACGTTTCATTTTTGTTATCTCACTCAAGCGATGACGTCGTTACTTATTCATTCAGTGACATTGCTTAATTCTTTTTTTTTGCGCTCAATCGACCAGGTGCACTGATGATAAGATATCTCTATTGCTAACCTTGGCCAACGTGTAGTAAAAGTAGTTTTCAAGTGAGCATAAAACAGCTGTGTCATCGTGTGCTTAATTTGTGTGCAATGCAATCGGAACAGGTTTTTGCTGATTTCTCTACTTGACCTAATCCGATATTTCTAAGCACCGCTAGGTTAAGGATGAGAATGTTTTTTTAAGGAAAACATTCCAGGTCACAATATTGACACCGAATTTTGCTCACTCAGCCACTTTTGTCTTTAAATCAATTTAACGCCTACAAACATACACTTTCTATTCACATTTACCTTTCTGTTATCTTCATTGCGAGGGCAGTTTGTGTAAATTTAGTTTAATTCACAGTAACATCGGTTCCGTTCGTTCCCAGGACCCTTTCTTTGAACAAATGCACAGAATCACCTTCTCTCTGTGGAGTTAGAGAGGAAAAGCTGCCCGAAGAAACTCGCGTTACCACCACCGCACGGTTCGAACGCGCGTAAACGAATGACTGAAAGTGAACTTTCCGCACGCAATCAGCACCCTTCACGCCGCCACAACAGCAACGCAAGACGCGCACGGTAACATCCGCGAGCGTTGTTAATAAGCGGGAACAACAAACGACCAGCACGCGCTGTTGATTCAAGCCGGCAATCGACAACGCGATGAGTTGAGTGTACAAAAACCGGTGTGCAGTTGAATTTTCTATACGTAAAAAAAGTTTACGCTTTTGGGTAGAATATATTTCGGCAAACAAACAACAACATAGGACATCACGAGCAGCGTACAAACGGGGGGCAGAATATTTAAGAGGTTAATATTTAACGCATTGCTTTACCACAGCACCAAGAAACTATACAAAATCCTTACATTAAACAAGCAAATTTGCCACAAAGCAATTTTGCGCAAATTTGTGCAAACAAAACGAACATTTTTTTTATCGTGCAAAAACCATAAATCTACCTCGTTTGACAGTTTGCTTGTTTACTTTCGATTTTAGCCGCCACAAATCGAAGCGGCGGCTATTTGGCGGCTTGAGAAACGCTTAACGGCGGCTATTGTGCTTTCACCATTTTTTTTAAACAGCTGTTCTCGGAATGTTTTTTTACACTTGTTTTCTTCTATTTCAGGTGAATATTGTGTGGTATTTACGAATGAAACGATCTTTGATTGGCTCGAAAGGTACACAATTCAAGACAAATTTATTTCAAACATTATACTGGTTTTCACTACATATGACAACTTTGATCTCAAAGGAAGGACTTAAGCGATACATCTTTACATCTATTTCAGTCTTTTCTACATCGTCCTATTCCGTCATTGGAGACTCCACGGTGCCGTAATGGTCCAATTAGGGTTATGCGATATACCGTTGCAAGACCACGATACAGGCACCATGTAATCGACGATCGAATCTCCAATATCCGGACAATTTCGCCGGGCGTAGTACTCCATATTGTACAGGCTCAGATGCAACCCATTCCCTATGGAAAGCATCAACCACAGGAGCACATTTCCCACATCCTTGCCCATTCGCTTGGTGACAAACATCAGCAACAGGCCAAGAAACTCGAACTGTACAAACATTACCGGATAGAAGAAACGGAACGTAAACGCCAGTATGAGCTCATGGAACACGGCCGACACAGTAAACACGGCCACCGTAGCAAGTGGCCTACAGTTACGGAACACATGCTCGACACAATCCTTGTACACGTACGTGTATAGCCAATCGTGCACCACCACGTTCCACGATCGGATGTATCCGGCAAAGGTGGACTCGTTCCACCAGTCACGATAGAACATCCGATCG
Source organism: Anopheles marshallii (assembly GCF_943734725.1). Classification (NCBI taxonomy): domain Eukaryota; kingdom Metazoa; phylum Arthropoda; class Insecta; order Diptera; family Culicidae; genus Anopheles; species Anopheles marshallii. The sequence goes on along the minus strand of NC_071326.1, from coordinate 77,285,324 downwards.
GCAAATCGCAATAGCTCTGCCGCACCATTCATCCACGCATGCAGCAAACTGTAGAAGGCACACAGGAATGATAACGAACCGGGCATAATGCTACCGAATAGTGACAGGACGAAGCTACCGGAACTAATTTTGGCATGGCCAAACTTCGCGAATAAAGGTGCCAGGAAGCGTTCCAGGATGAAGCTGATGTAGAACACGACTCCAATCACCTCAAGCGCATGACGAGCTACAACGCGCCATCGGATCTGCTTCGTGCGTGGATATTCATCCCGGTATACTAAGGTGGGTGCAAATAAGAAGTACACATAGGTTGAGAACGATGGTAGGCCACGAAAAGTGTCTGGAGACGCTGGCTTGCAGTCGGCATGCTTGTTATCGTTTGTTAATGCTCTCGGCACGTTACTACGGACAAAGGCGTGCGCTTTCATTAGGAGGCGAGTCATTTCCATGAGGTACGCCACGCCACTTGCTGGTGGAAGATCAAACCATAAGTGAGCTTTAATTGCAGCGACGATAAATCCACACTGGTACGAGACGAACAGCACGAGGGCAGTCCAGTCCCAAAGTCTTTGAACGATAGAACCTACGGAAGAAATCATGTAGCATTACAATAGTGGAGTTTATATCGAAGAAATCCTTGTAACTTACCCTGTTTACAGTTCCTGTGATTTGCAGCCCACATTCTGAAGCAGGGATACAGCAAGAAGGTGGAAGTTTGCATACAACACCACAGCATCAGTGCAATGTGGAACTTCCCGAACCCAGCAATGATCGGTCGAAAACCCAGATTGATACTGTCGAAACGAAAAAAAAAATAAGTAAGTAATCGTCACTTTACAATGATCCGTAATTCTCCATCATACCTTCCAGTATCCACAAAATCGTGCACCACAGTATTGAGGAACAGAATGATCAACATCACGACGAAAATGTGGTAGATCGTTTTGATGTGTTTCACTTCGAACAGATCAGTCAGCAACGAGTTCCGTGGCATAAACACTTTATCGGGCAATTTCCCACCCGATTTGGCACTCTTTCGAGGACCATCTCTGCCCATCCCATGGGTCGCCTTTTCGTTGAAAAGTTGTTTGAGCTCGTAGTTCTTCAGATTGAACTGTTTCACCTCGGTGAACAGATCATCCACGGCGAGGTCCATTTTTTTCTCCACATCTTTACTCATCCGATCGACAATGTCCTGCAATGGAGGTGCAGAGCAGTGATGCTATTAGCAGGCCCAAACCCCCAACGAACTGAGTGCAGCTTCACTTACATGCATTTTCTGTTTCATCTTTTCGATGGCCATATCTTTCACTATCTCCTCGCGATATTCCCGCTGAGCTGGAAGTAGAATTTTGGAAGGAAATGGTCCATTTACATTCCGTTACACAATAAGCACCTTATATTGCTATTGGTTGCGTTGTCATCATAACGGACACATTTTTACATAACGAAAGTTCCAAATTAGAAAACATTCTAAGGGAGAAACCATACAAGTGGTATTACGTCCGCATTAGACACCGGCCCACCAACACATGCTTACCGCGATTGTTGATCGCATTTTGTACGGTCGATTCGACCGGACCCTCATTGGCTCCCGAGCTAGAACTTTCACTTCCACTACCAGCATCACTCATTGTTCTTGGCGTTTTTTTTTTGGTTGTTGTCTATTTATGCTTCTTTTCTTCTTTCGTACGACAGATGTGCACTGGTGGGGTAGTACAACACGGCGCACGAGCCTTTCCAGGGAGAATGCGTCCCGACTTGGTGGCGGCCAATCAACAACTAAATCTCCGAAGCCTCCCGCTGTACGAAGCGCGGTCGCGTTCTTGAAGCCCCGGCGATAGGACGGTAATCTTTCCACCATGTCACTGCGCCGGTCAATTGCGTGTGTGTGTTGAGGGAACGCGCACTGAAATGATGGAGGGCACCCGTTAACGGGTGCCGAGTGCAACTGTACTAAAGCGTACTTTGAACAACGCACGCAACTGGTTGAGTACGATGGATGCGAAACAACATCCGTATATTTCCAGTATCCAGGTGCATTAGTCACCGCGCAAACGGAATGAAAGGTATTGCACGCAGATAAAACATAATTACACGTGCTTCGTTAAACTTAGAACAAAACCTTTAAATGTGTTTATTACGCACGCTGTAAAGACATATCGAACAGCTTAATTAACATCGTATCACTTTACTGGTGAAGCATCGCAAAGAAGCTTGATGCTGTTTTAAAGTGTCAGGTTCAAAGTCCACCAAGTGTTTTTTTAATGCATTTTTAAACAATCTTCAACTGTTTATGTATGTAATAACGAGCCTAGCAGAGATAAGCATAGTCTGTCCGGAACGTTTAAACTGAAAGATTAATCCTCAACGATTTTCTCGTTGAACGGTCTCTCCAACAGAGAACATGGAGATGGAATGGAAAAAAAAAACTTCTTACAACCGTAATAATTAACTTTTTTTATCTGAGTGATAGCTGAATAAATCGGACCGAAGACGAACCGGTTGTGTGTTGATAGCGGCGCCAGTCTTCACGCGAAAGGAACAGTCCAAAATCACTTCCATACCAATCCCCTGTACGCAGGACTTCACTATTCTGCTATGGGTGAATAAAGTTCAAGATTGACCCAGGTATGACAGGTCCTAAACCTTTTAAGATAGTTGTGGCATTTAAAAGAAGAGAAGAAAACCTAAATTAGGTCAACTAGTAGTAGAGACACCCAGAAGCACGCCTATAGTCGGCCTTACAGTACAATTTTAGTATCGAATCGCTATCCTGGAAAACATGATATTGAACTCAAGACTTTTGCTGACAAAAAAAACTGAGATGAAGGAAATTCGCAGCATAAGATAGTGCAAATGTAATTGATCAAATCGGAAATTACAGTTGTTCGTTGGATGTGAAAACATTCAAGAACTTTACCAGCTTTGTTTAATGTTTGTTTAAATCAATCTTTTAAGAGTTACACCAAAAGTGGAACTAGTCAAAAACCTGCACAAAAATGCAACAAAATGCACAAAAAAATAGTCGACCGTTGAAATTTGTGTTAGACCGGTTTGTTGTGATAAAAAGCAGGATTTTTTAATCATTTGTCGCGCTGTTATAGGAACCAAACGACCTTCAATAGACCCGACATGAGTTCGCTTACTTATTAAGCATAGTTAATAAGTAAGCATAGCATGTTCTGAATCGCATGCATGTTGCAACGAATTGTGTGGACAAATCGGAAGATTCGCAACGAAATGAATGTTTCGGTTGCTCATCGCCAGAATAGCACGGGTGGAGTTATTAGTTTTCTAAAACCGGTTACCAAAACCCGGACCGGATTGATTCTCGATTTGAATGTTGTGGCCGATCAGTGAGGCGTGACGAATATAAAAGCGGGACTCATTTTTCGAGCAAATTATACTCATTGTCTGAAGCTTCTTAAAGAACCATCGTTGGAGCACCGTATTAAAAGCGCAGTTCCCGTAAAGTAAAGTAAACAGTTAATTTCAGTACCAACAGTTGTGTTTCAGTGCCAGTGTTTCGGGCAATCAAATTGTTGCCTTGTTTGGGGAATATCTGTGTGATGTGATGAAATGGTACAATACTTTGTGCGTTATCGGACGATCATTTTTCCAGCTGTTTCGCGGTGACTCAACTATGTACCGAAAGTGTAGCCGAGCTGATATGCGTGCGTTCGTCACTGCGGACTGACTAAGTACAGCTGCACTCGGCAAGTGCTCTCAAGTGCTTTAAAGCGATTCCGTAACGACTGGCCTTATGATTACGAACTTTCGGGCTCCTGTTCGTCTAACAGAAGGCTTGGAGAAATTATTCTAACTATTAAACCGTTTAAGCGAAAGCATCGTGTGGATGTTGTGTTGTTCGGAGTAACTTTGGTCCTACAAAAGAAGGAGAGCAGAAAGAAAGAAACAATGGATGATATTGGTAGTGAAAATGAAAGTTCTGGCACTAGTGGTAAAGATAATTTTATCGAATTAATATATACCTTCAATAAGAATATCTACTAGACATGCAATCAATACGAGATACTTTAGTATAACATAATGTAATTGTGCAATTTACTTCCCATTTCACTTCCAGCTCAACGAGAATACCATGTGGCAATGGGAACTGATATGACAATAGGGAAGATGCAACAAAAACTGCACGTAAGTGGGGCTACTTACCATCTGAGAATTGATTCGAACTTAGCAATATCTTCCTCAAACTTAACAGGAGAACTTGATCGACCAAATAAGTGAAAGTGTTGCGATGGAAATGAAAATTCCGATACGTGATCTCTTAACGGATGCTAAAGAGTTAAATTTTCCGAACTTAGAAAGAATACAGCTGTTCACCGATGAATCGTCCAATGCAACGAGTAAGGATGTTCAGCGGCGGGCTTTAACAACGAAAAGAAAGTTGGCCAATAAAGTCTTTAGGGCTCGTGATTCCCCGTTGACGGATATGATGGCGGTGAGACACATCAAAACGATCTATCACATTTTCGTCGTGATGCTGATAATCCTTTTCCTTTACACCGTGGTGCACGACCTTGTGGATACTGGCATGTAGGTTAAACCGGTTTGAAATAGTTCAGCCTGAAACGATGATTAACTTTCTTGAATTCGACAGTATCTATCTGGGTTTTCGACCGATCATTGCTGGGTTCGGAAAGTTCCACATTGCACTGATGCTGTGGTGTTGTATGCAAACTTCCACCTTCTTGCTGTATCCCTGCTTCAGAATGTGGGCTGCAAATCACAGGAACTGTAAACAGGGTAAGTTACAAGGATTTCTTCGATATAAACTCCACTATTGTAATGCTTCGTGATTTCTTCCGTAGGTTCTATCGTTCAAAGACTTTGGGACTGGACTGCCCTCGTGCTGTTCGTCTCGTACCAGTGTGGATTTATCGTTGCCGCCATTAAAGCTCACTTATGGTTTGATCTTCCACCAGCAAGTGGTGTGACATACCTCATGGAAATGACTCGCCTCCTAATGAAAGCGCACGCCTTTGTCCGTAGTAACGTACCAAAAGCATTGATAAGTCGTACAAGTGATGAGACGATTCATGCGAACACTTTCTATGTTCTACCATCATTTGCAATGTATGTTTACTTCATGTTTGTCCCCACCTTAGTATACCGGGATGAATATCCACGCACGAGACAGATCCGATGGCGCATTGTACTTCTTCATGCGATTGAGGTAGTAGGAACCGTGTTGTTTATGAGTTTTATCCTGGAACGACTCTTAGCACCATTGTATGAAAATTTTGGCCCTGCTCAGATTAGTTCTGGCAACCTCATAAAGACACTTTTCTGCAGTTTCATGCCCAGCACATTGTTTTTATTGTGTTTCTTCTATTGTTCACTGCATGCGTGGATGAATGGTGCGGCAGAGCTATTGCGATTTGCCGATCGGATGTTCTATCGTGACTGGTGGAACGAGTCCACCTTTGCCGGATACATCCGATCGTGGAACGTGGTGGTGCACGATTGGCTATACACGTACGTGTACAAGGATTGTGTCGAGCATGTGTTCCGTAACTGTAGGCCACTTGCTACGGTGGCCGTGTTTACTGTGTCGGCCGTGTTCCATGAGCTCATACTGGCGTTTACGTTCCGTTTCTTCTATCCGGTAATGTTTGTACAGTTCGAGTTTCTTGGCCTGTTGCTGATGTTTGTCACCAAGCGAATGGGCAAGGATGTGGGAAATGTGCTCCTGTGGTTGATGCTTTCCATAGGGAATGGGTTGCATCTGAGCCTGTACAATATGGAGTACTACGCCCGGCGAAATTGTCCGGATATTGGAGATTCGATCGTCGATTACATGGTGCCTGTATCGTGGTCTTGCAACGGTATAACACACAATCCAAACTGGACCTTCACGGCACCTTGGAGTCTGCCATGATGCAATAGAATGATGTAGAAAAGACTAAGATAGATGTAAAGATATATCACATTAGTTGGTCTTTTGAAAAATGTATTCTAATGTTGTGGAAAATGCTGTTATGTTCAAGAATCAATCGAACTTTCATTATGGTATAGTTAGAAAAACATATAAAAAAACCCCACAATAAACGGGCAATGTTTACATTCAAACTGAAAGTGCAAACAGATTGGCGGCTGCAAAACGCTAAATTAGCCGCCATTCCATTGGTGGCGGCTGTAAAACAAATGTAAACAAAGCGAACTGTCAAACGAGTTGGTTTACGCCTGGGCGTAGGAATTATTAGGGCTTGTTTGGGTAAATTCAATCCAAAATGTGTGCTAATTTGACGAAAAGTGTAATTATCCGATAATATGTTTGAAGGGGCATGTAGCATTCCCTCCACTGCTTCGACACATGCTAGTGAAGTAAAGGATGACCAAAAAGAAACCCTCTCCGTGAGTATCGGGGGTTCCAATGAAGTGGACACAGTTGATTTAACAGCTTGCTGCCTAATATCAAAAAGTAAATAACATGTGGATCCCTCCCGGCGGTTCAAAAATCCCACAGACAAAATCGCATCTGGGAGAAGGAGCGACGGGAACGGTTGAACAAAACATTCGAAGATCTTCAACGTCTTCTTCCTGACCATGAACCAACATCAACGCTCAGCAAGGTGGAAATCCTCCAACGGGCCATTGAGCTTATTACTAAACTACAAAAAAAGATTAAGGTGCTGGTAGAAGAATGTAACGATCCACTGAAAGGTAGGCAAGCTCCAAAATGTAAAAGTTTCAGAGTAAGCTCTCAGCACTGCTTTCAATAAACTACTATAAACTACTTTCAGAACATGTTAAGGAGCAAGAGCAACGTCTAAAGCGGATGCTAGTGAGAAATGAAGAACTGGCGGGATTATTGCGTAAGGCAAAAATTAACGTTCCACCGTGCAAGTATACGATAGCCGAGGAGGAAATACAGCGACAAAGTGAGGAGAAAGAAAATGGAAATCGGGAAAAGAAACCGGCACCGAAGCAACGTCGCACCGGAACAGCTCCCAAAAAACCACCTGTGATAGCTAAACAGCCTCCAGCGAGTGTAGCGAGTTCGGAGTCTTTAGAGTTAAGTGTTGTTAAATGTGTTCCATCGACAGCAAACGGAGTGAACATAGCCACCAGTAGTTGCAGTTCTTGTAACATCTTATCTTCTACTACTGGTGCACCTACATTGAGGCACTTCAATGGAATAGGTCCTGGAAATGGTGGTAAGTAAGCGAAACTGTTCACAGACGGGAGGAAGCTAACAATAAAATTTATTTTCCTATTTTTAGTGAACGTCACACCTGCTCTACATCCCACACCGATAATGACCACAAGTGTAATAATATCAAACAACGGTAATCTTGTCCAGGTACCAATCGTGGCGCCACCCTCATCCCTGCTAATCGTGGGCAACGAGGATGTTCGATCGAAGATTAATCTTAAAAATCGTCCTCCTGACGCCAGCTCTGCACGATATAGGAGCAAACGGGGTAAATTTACCATAAAATCGATTGATCTTATCCCGGGCAGGATAGTGAACGGCAAGATACCCATACCACCGTTACGAAGAAGCACGTCCGATACCTTGAAATCTTCAAAAGCGCCCAGATTGAAACGGAAGCGGTTGATTGAAAAATGTATAAGATTACGAAAATCCAGCACACCAAGTACTACCACTACTAGACAGAGCAAAAGTCACGATGCATCGGCGGCAAAACGTGCACGGCTCCATGAGATCGGAAAAGCTCACAACGAAACGGTAGCGAAAGGTGATGGCGAAACTCAACAAAAAGAAAACGAACACGAGCTTCAACAATCGTCTTCGTTAGCATCAGCAATTAGTAAAAACGCATCCAAGGAACAACAGAAAGATGCTCAATCGAATGTGAATGATCTTGCACGGGAAACGCAACTGGATATAAGTTTAAATCAAACTGAACTAGCGGAAGACATTTTTGCAAATCTGCACGTTGGCCCCGATGGTTCGAATGTGCATGGAAATAATGAAGATGGTACCCTATCACCGACCGCAGCTTATCTAATGAGCTTTCCGATTGTAGCCGGTGGTGGAAAAGCAGCAGGCAATCACGCGGATACCGGAGAAGGTGACGAATGTCACGATACGACGCCAATAGAACACCCACCATCGAAGTCTAACATCATTTCAACTAACGAACAAACGAATGGTATAATATTAGATAGTTTTTCATCGTATTTCAACTATGGACACATTGATACGATGAGTGTTGGAAGCGTACCAACAGTGGGGCTTGATGTTTCAACCCTCCATTCGATCCCTGCCTTGGCTACTAACGTATCGGCAGCGGTGACGACAGCATCCAGCACCATTACGATTACTGGCTCCTCCACGAAGGAAAACAGTTTCACCAATTTCCCCACCATTTACCAATCGATAGATAATATGCTTGATAACAGACCTGTAGCAGCAAACAGATCGACAACGGTTGGTTCCACGAATAGATCACTCTCAACGGACACAGAATTCCCCGGCAGTGCAACGTTCACATTCACGCTTACATCTAACACATGTACAGCCCCGACGACGGCACAATCTGCGATCGGTTCGACACATTTTTATGGTTCTTCGTGTGGCGCACTTAACCCGGTGAAAACGGTAGACGAGTTTAGCTCAGTGATCGAAAAACCATCGATCGAATTCACATTCTCGCTAACTAGCACGACCGCTTCACAGCCCCGAAACGTTCAATCTCAGTATACGAACAGTACGATGCTAGCGACAACGATGACCACACCGTCGTACGAGACGTACGGATACTTTCACAAAACTGTTGCCAAACCGGCCAATTATTGTGCATCATTTAATGTGCTCGATCCGTTACTAGCAACCGAAAAGCCCGCCACCAGCTTTACGTTTAGCCTTACGTCCTCTACTAAGACGGAACCAGCATATGCGCAATCCTCGATTGTGACGGTGTCCTCCACCAACACTACGCAAACGTACGGAACGCCACCGAAGCTGTCCACCAAACAATATCATCAGCCAACGGGAGACAACTTCCCGGCCAAGCAAACACCTGCTGCAAAGCCGGATAAAGTCTCCCAGAGGACAAACAAAGGAAACGGCTTACATCATCAACAACAGAATTCGCAGAATCAATCTCAGCTACAGCCAGCACCTCAACAGCAGACACAATCCAAGTACGACGTTTCCTGGATGGCAGCAGGAGTACATAACGGCCAATCCACAATTTCATCGCACATCACTCAACATCAACAACCACAGCAAACGAGCTATGAGTCTGCCCCCTCGATCGAGTTCCCGACATCGGTAGGATATACCACCACGAGCAACTACAAATCGGACATCTTTTTCGCACATCCACCAGGCGAAGAGCATAACCTAACATGGTCGTCCCCCAGCAAACTATCCAACATATTGAACGATAGTTCTTCTCCATACTTTCCTCCCGTAACGCTTCCCACACTAAATGGCGATTTAGCACTCAACACCTCCGGGGGTGTTAATTCATTTGGCGGTGTGAGTGCTGGCACCAGCAATAAGCCAACTACCGTTGGAAGCTGCAAGGTCGCTACTAATCATGTCAAGAAATCGTACACGCACAGTAGCTCTGTTGGGACGGTACAGAATGAAGCACCATCCAGTGGTAGCTTCCTGTCAGTAAGCCAGCTCGTGAATGAGCCCTCGAAATCCTATTCCAGCAGTACGAACAGCAATGTTGCAATGGGCAGCAATTCCGGCATTTGTACACAGAAACCGACTAACAATAACTATTCCGCCGAGGCTTTGATAGGAAACTCGTACTCCACTCACTCGAGCTATCCATCCGTTGGGCTCGAGAATGGACGGAAGGATAAGACGTTTGATTACGGCTCTAACACGCTGGAGAGTGCTGCAAGTACAGCAGGTCCACTCATACTAAACTTCGATTCGTTTGGAAACTCCTCCGGGATGGATTACAATAAGGGATACAATTTTGGTAACCAGCAAAACGGGTACATTACCTCGTCGTACGGAGAAACCACGTACAACGGGTCCGGGAATTGCGGTGCATCGAACTCTGCCACCTCGGCCAGCATACCTTACTACGGGAAGTCATCAGTAACGCAAGGTTACTACAACCAATCGAATTCGGAAGGTTCAATGTTGGAGACGGGATCTTCTGCAACCGTTACCAACTATCCCAACACCAGCCATCCCCAATCGATGGGACAAGATTATACACCCTACTATCTTCCATCCTTTGGGGAGAAAAAGCAATATCCCGCATCAACTCATGGTGGGCCTTCCGAGCACTCGGGTGCGAAAAGTAAGAAAAGCCACAAACCAAGCACTACTGTTCCTGCGGTGGAATATGCCGGCCATACTACTGTCACCTCTACGATGGTTTCTACCACCATGAGTTCTAGTACCTCAAGCTATACCTACACGTCTTTGGGGAATGTGTCAAACAATGCAATAATTGGATCGTCCGGATCATTGGAGCATAGCGCATCGCAAATGGATGCTTCATTGTACCCAAACTACCACCATCATCACCGTCACAACTATCACCAGCAACAGCAACAGCAACGATTGCCAAATCAACAACCTGGCAATATGGCATCAGACGCTTACAGCACTTCCTCCTCAGCAACGGTCAGTCGCAAGCCTTCGACGGCAACCACCAGCACTGCTTCATCGTACCACTACACGCAATATTCGTCCGAAAAAATGCTCCAACCCGCTCATCACGACACTCACCAGCAACAACCGTCAGCTTACTCAGCATCATTCGCTGGTGGCCACCATCATGCTCATCATTTGAATCTTTCGTCCTGCATAAATCCCGCACCGGCAGTTAGCTATGCGAACGTGCATTCTACACAGTCTGCCTACGGTCAAACGTCCAGCTCCCATCAGGGGCACTACTACCGACAGGCACACCATCAGCAGCAACACCAGCAACTACCGGGCATGGCGTCCAGCACGGTGGCTCCCGTACCCAACAGTAGCAGTGCCTCGAGTAGCACCATAACAAACTTCAACCTGAGCACAATATGTCCGGAAATTAACGACAAAACTGGTCGCTCAAGGGATGGCCGATCAGCTGTAACGTCCGTACCGGGAACGGTAGCTGCATCCGTTCCCTCTATAATAGCACATTGGTAATGCAGGACGGGTAAAACTGCAGTCACAGTACTATTGAGTGAGAATATCTTACTGGATCAATCTAATCTAGTGCAATCAGATTTAAAAAAAACAACTCATTGTATAAACATGGACAAGGCTTCGGTTTATCTCGCCATTTAGTTAGGACAGAGCAAAGGTGATAATGAACATATTCTGTACGATTGACTTCCTCTCTCGTGTGTCGAAGGTCGGAGTCACTCAGTCACAGATTGTTTGTGGTGTGTAAAGTTTCGTATGAAGAGCTTTGTGTAAGGTATTGAGAAATGTTTAATTTTATTAACTTAAATCAATTACAATAAAGCATATTTAACTTATGCAATACTTAAATACCTCCCGGCAATTGTAGTAGATTTTATTATGGGTTAGTATATGTTACGCAGAGGAGATGTACAGATAGATGGGCGCACTTTCGCATTCGTCCATAATTTCACATATCAATGGTCAGCATTGATTGATTGATTGACGTTGTGCCAACCAGTCTTTCTACATGTAAAATCCTCTACTCAAAACACCTGTAGCGACAAACGAAGCTGGTACTATATATGACTTATATAACTTATACTTTGTTCAAACCTGATGCAACCCTCTAGCCACTTAGCTCGAGAGGAAGATGCTTAGAAGTATTGTTGGCCCCGTATGTGTGAAACGACAATGGAGGAGCCACTATAAATCACGAGCTCTATGAGCTGTACGACGACCTAATTATCATACAGCGGATTAGACTCGCCAGGCTTCGGTTGGCTGGTCACGTCATGAGAATAACACCGGACGACCCAACCAAAACCAAAACTCACTACCATACAGCAGATTAGACTCGCCAGACTTCGGTTGACTGGTCACGTCATCAGAATGACACCGGACGACCCAAACCGCAAAGAGGTCGCCAAAATGGATAGCGAAGGTGTGATAAGCCCAAAGTGAGATACAGTGATGGCTCTGGTCTCGACTCGACTGTGAGCGGCTTAGAGGACTCCTGCATCAGCCCAAGACCTCGAAGTGGTTGTAACGCCGGATAGGTAAGTAAGAAAGGGTATGTAAAGCTTTTTACATTGGCCTGTTCTTTCAGGCTTTCCTTGAAACTTTATTTACCCAAAGCTGGGTTAACCGGTTCGGGGTACGGAGTTTTGGTCCAGATGGGATTTAATATCGGTAAAGTCTTGTGCAGTTCATCCATACTTTCAAAACATCTCCGCAAGTATGTAAAGCTCATTAAAGTAATTATAACCTCACTTTTATTTTACTCTGGTTCATTGGTTCCCCTCTGAAGCCTCGGGATCTTCTCTCCGGCTTAAGTGTAACTTAAACATTTAACTTTTAACTTGAATACCAAAAGTATAATAATTGCAAAGAATTTCGCACTAAGACATGTCTATTATTCAAACACCGATTACATGAACCCCTACCAACAAAGGGAGCAACAAAACCCCAACCTTTGAGCCAACAACAACGGGACGCAAAAGGGACATCGTCAGAACAGAACGAAAAATAAAACAACCAGAGACCATCTGTTCACGCTCTCTCGCAGCACACACGGTTAACGTTAACCGATAATTATCGGCACGTTTCAACAATTGCAGCGCAAAGCCCGAAATGCTTTCTTCGTTTACGCCACGCAGTGTGTAAACGCGCAGGGCAAGGGCAAGGACAAGGACTCTGCCGGCTGTTTGCTGGATGTTCAATTGACCGGTCCCCGTTACGGTCGATCGGTTTGAGCAGCGGCGTTTTGACGGATTGGCAACGGCTCATTTTGGGACAGGATAATGGTGCACACCACCACCATTGCGTCACCATCGCTTCCCGGCACCCTAGCAGTGTGTCCGTGGCTCCTTGGATGGCTGGCCCCGTTGTTCAAATATCCTGTTATTTCGTATTCACCAAAAACCTGGTACGGAGCGGCCATAGTTGGTGTGACCACCACACACAGCCCACCGTGTCTGGGACGCGGAGCAGGAACAATGTATTAGTACCGGTTAGCAGAATAACTGCTTTGACAAACGCCTGACTGCAGTGTGCTGAATGTTGAGTGGGGGGAGTGTTGAAATATCGCCCAGGAACTTGGGAAGGAAGTGCCAACAGTCTGCGTACTGCAGTGCCCGTTATCTCCGCACCCTTCGCAGCCCGGTTCGATGGGCAACGATTCAATTAGTTATCGTCAGCCGCATATGCATAAATCCGCGTGGACTTCGGCTAAGAACAAACAGCAAAAAAAGAGACCGGCCGCCCAGCTCCGGTCTTTCCAAATGTTGGCGACATCGTCCAGCGCTACCGGACCCGGGGGCTACCCTATCGCTGCTAGACACGCGACACTGTAGATTCCCCCAGGCTCGGACCAGCGTTGTGTCCTTTCCACTCCTTACAAACACATACATCTCCCCGTTGGGACTGGGGAATCGCCTCTGCTGCAGCAAGGGAGGATTGTGAAGTTTACAATTTGTAAAAAAAAAAACAACGCGTCAATTAATGTAATTAACTTCTGCTTGGACCGGGGTGGCTTGGTTTTGGGGTGGCATTAGCATATGTGAACTGCGATCGGGGCTAGAAATCGTGTCGGAGAGCACACTTTTACGTACACCAATTGATTTAACCCCCCCTCCCCACCGTGTCCCGGGGCAGAGATCTAACAAACAAGCGCACACTTCAGCAGCAACCAAACCCAACCAGCGCATGAGTGCCGGCAGTTAACGTGCTGTGAGAGATTACTTCACGTAATTAGTTCCTGCGCTTTGGGGGGGGGGGTTGTCATCCTGTTGCGCGCTGGTGAGACCTCCGGTAGGATGCGGTAGCGACCAGCGCTGGTAGTTTATTCACACCAAACAGTGACCCATCCGTCATTGTTTTTAATTGGTAAGTTGTGTGAAGATACCCAAAATGCCTGATGTTGCAGGAACGCATTGGAATTGCTCAAGACTCCTCATGAAACCTCAAGAATTTTTGGTCTGTTCCACACACTCTTTAGACAATTCAAGCAGGTCACCGTCTCTAACCATTTTTGAAAGGGAAATCTTCTGGTGGAGGTCCAATATTAAAAGGCAATATCGTACCTTTTTTTACCAACCCAACGAACAACCGTACAGCACGGCAATTTATATCCTTCCGGAGTTCTCCCTTAGCTTACTTTGCGGCCGTCTATCTACGTTTGCAGTTTCTGTTTGTCTGTCCCTCCGCCTGGTTGCAACTCATCGGTTTTGTTGGTGCTGGAATAGAAAGTCCCAGTGTATATGTGAGAGCGACAGCAAACGAATACTGGAATGCAGTACGCCATTTCGACATGTCCGAACTGCAGTATGAGAATTCTTGAGTTCTGGTTGACCTCTTCCAGTTGGGTAGTTGGAGGGAAATGCACAGAAAAGGTGGCAAGTTTGTTTGAAGATGTGTGTCGCACTACTCCACACGTTAAGGGCTGTTGACCAAAAATCCTGCCTGCAAAAGACATAAAAACTTCAAGGTTCCTGGAGGGAGAGTGGTCTAAAGCTGAGGCCCCTAAGTTATGACCTTAAGACGAGTTTTAAGTTATGTTGATTTGTACTCCAAAAACCTGATTTACCACACGACCGTCCACAAAAGGGACTCTTTAAAACACTCTTCTTCGTCTTATTTTTTTGTCCTCGTCTAAGCTCTAAGCTGTCTCTGCTAGAACTCTCTCTCTCTCTCGCTCTCCCTCTCGTGGCGTATGTCGCGCAATAGGACCACTTTGGTAGGACCGCCTTGCCCAAAACTAGCAAAGATTTACCGACGCCACGGATGGGATGCCGTGTCACACGGAAGCAGTTTTGTGCAGTTTTCTGCATGCAGACGACCATCGGCCTCGTGTGACCCAGTCACAGAGTCGCCAGGCGCGTCTGCACATGCGAAGTAATACGACGTATATGCGAGAGGAAGGAGGCCCACCATTCGCGCACTTTTCACAGTGAAAACTTCCCGCAGTAAAGGCAAATGGAAGTGTTTCGGTGTTTCCCGACTAATATCCGGAAGATGTCCCAACACACAATCAGGGGACGCGCTCCGGGACGTTGTTTTCGGTGACCAAAATATCCGCGTGGACCGTTTTGATGCGAGATTTATAGGTGCTCGAGGTGCGCGAGGTAGGGTAGAGTTATTTCATTCGTTGGAATTTATTGTACAGGAAATGGAATAACTTTCGTCACCGTTTGGTACGCCCTGGCGAATGTCCAAACGGGGGGAAAGCAAAACAAAAACCGAACCCGAAAACTGCAATGCCAACTTCCAGCCCCAGTTGGTAGTAATGGCAAACTTGCTGCTGCCTTGACGGAGTGGTATCGTGTGCCGTCGTGGCTGAAGCCTTTCACTAACTGCCATTTCCTTTTCCGGATTCCAGACGGGATTTCGGGGGGGTGGACTGGAGAGGTCTCGGGATACGTTGCAACGTGCCCCAGTTGCAGTACAGCGTGACCTCCTCCAGGATCTCCGCGACCTTTTTGCTCCGGTCTGGCACTGGATTCCGGAGCTGCAGCAATAAAAAGCGGAGTGAAGCGTACTGGATATCAATAAATTTTCGGAACCTTACGTCGTGTACTAACGTCGCTTGTAGCTGTGTTGGCCCGAGTGGGTTTCGAATTTATCATGGCTCGAATCGTCGTCCCGTAAGGCTGCAGGGTGCTGGTAAACGATTTTAAATGGTCCACAGCATTTACACCGGACCGGAGCAGGGGGAAGGGGAGGACTTAAGTTCGATGCACTTCGTGCAAATAGGTTCGCGATAGGGTATTGCACCGTGCAGTGGCTTTGGCGCATAAATCATAAGCAAAGGTTGGGGAAATAGCGGGGGGTGGAGGGGGATAAATGGAGTCATTCCATGATCGAAGTGCGTTAACAGTGTGCTGATTGATGGTGATAATGTTTACTGCAAATAAACTCATCGATGATGTGTGATTTATGACTGTTTGCAATATTTGACGGTTTTATTTTAGTTTTGAATTTGTTCAGGAATTTTATGTAACATACACCCTGAAGAACTCCTCTACTCAAACACACCTGTCGCGACAAACGAAGCTGGGCGCTATATAAAACTTTCATAGTCCCACAGCACATACGCCTCTGAGACATGGACTTCGTCCAACGTTGACGAAAGTCATTTATAGTTCGAGAGAAAGATGCTCAGAATGATTTTTGGCCCCATGAAACTGCAATGGAGGAGACACCACACAATGACTAGCTGTACGCCAAAACTCACTGTCATACAGCGGATTAAACTAGCCAGGCTCCGGAATGACACCGGAAGACCCTGTCGCTAAAGTACTATTAGTTCGACGTCCTCACATTAGGACAGGCGAGGCTTGATAGGTACCCAAATTAAGATGGAGTGATGGGCGTTGATACGTCCATCAGAAGGGCTGGGATTACCGGATTGGCTAACGAGAAAAGCAAAGGATAGACAGGAATTCCAGATGTTGTTCTGAGAAAAATATTCAGAAAATCCCACAAACTTCCTAATTTGAACTTCAAATCCGCAGTATTCTTTGCCATGTAGACGACAATAGTCAATTTTTGCTCTGGTGAAGATGAGCGTTGAACCACAGTTCTCGGTGCATTACACAGAGGGTCAAACCACAAGACCATATAGCTACTCCGGCGTAGTGCCCGTTACACGGCAACCACATTCAAGTTCTGCTTGAAGTTTTAACTGAATTTAGTGTCTGAAATATCCGGTATAACGTCTAGCTGTTTTATTCCTTGCAAGCTTTTATTTACATTATTAATTGCTTGGTCATTTAGTTAACCCTTATATCATAAGCTGCCGTTTTTAACAGGCTATAATTCTGCCACTGCATACAGTGAACCAATAAAACCGGCCTAGAAACCGAATAGAAATTCAAAAAAATTCAGTGGACGACTCCATTTTTCCTACCGCTTTCAACCAACCTCTCCAGCGAGAATCCCTTGATTTGCAATTTAAAAATCGTTTCATACCAACAGTCGAAAATGTGCCCGAAATGTGTCATGTCGAAGCTGTCTCATCTAAATGCTGAGCCTCTTGCCACCTTCTTGCCGGGTTTTTTTGCAAACGAAACAGAACGGATGCGCCTCAAAAGAAATGTGTCTATACCCTCGAAATGTCGTTGCGCTTTGGTCGACAAACACACAGTCGGACACGGCAAGACTGGTCCGACCGTTGGGTTGCTGATTACACAAAACAAAACCAAAAACAAAAAAAGAGCGCACCACACCAACGTACGGAAAAGAAAATTGGGACCAAGGAAAACGGAAGTGACAGCCGTCTTTTTTCGCACTTTCCAGCGTCGGTTTGTGTCTCCTGTTTGGCACCGGCAAGGGAGGAGGAAGGACTTGGGAAGGAATAGCATAGCACTGGCAATAAATTGTGCAAATCCTTCTTCCATTTTCCCGTCGATGGAGGATTTCCTTTTTTTTTTCGTTTGCCAGTGGAAGGACTTGTACCGAGGGGGGTCATACCGGTGTGCAGCGTTTTCTTTGGCTGTCATTTGTCGTTTCGCCATTATTAAAATTTCACCAACTCGGTCACCCTTTTTTTTTTTTTTGGCTTCTGTTCTGATTTTCTTTGCAGCACGCTTCAATACGGGTGCGCTTCACGACACCGTGGTGCTGGTGGAGTTTGTTTGAGTTCGCAAACGCGAAGCAATAGACAAGATGACGTTTAATTAGTAGCGGCGCAAACAGGCGCTCCAATTCGTCGGGAGGAAACGCGGACAAGGAGAACACGAGTCAATTGAATTGATGTATTGAGATTGAGAAAATAGCGAGTCTCGGCGCTTGAAAGGTGGAACGGATTTTTGGGTTGATTTGGTTTGAATGTTGGAGAATTTTTTTATTTTTTATTTTTTTGGGGAAGGAATAAATTTCCCTTGTACAACAGGGAGTACTCGAACCGATCACTGTGTTAAGAAACATGATTTATGAACAATAGTAAAACGATTAAAGAGAAGAAGGTTTGGTTTGTTTGGTAGCAATTTAATGAGTTGACTGGTCTATAGACAACTATAACAGAGTTCAACTAGACTTCTGGGCATAGAAGAACCTTGCGTGTGAGGTCGTTTGGTATCATTCTAATGACATATACAACACCTCGAACATATGGCATAAGCAGCTCATTAAGGAACTTCTGAGCATATTTTCCTTCTCTATAACATCAGTATTTGTTGAAAAGAACCCCTGTTTAATGCACTCAGCAACGATAGCTTCTAAAGTTATCAATTTTTCATCTGTTTTAGGACCCGTTCTTATTCCAAACCTCAAGATAACGTTAAGAATATACCCAAAATGCCCTCCAGACGATAGTTCCTAAGATCTACGACTCCAAATTCGCGGATGATGTTATTGTTTGTATGTTTTAAGAAATATTAGGCCTCTTAGACCTCCTCTATATGCTCTTCTGAATGCTCCTCTATATCGCCAACTATATGACACTAGTCTCCTCGAATGACTCTTTGCGATACTGTGATTCAAAATGCTCTAGAAGACCTTCACATTATTGACCCACACTGTAGGAAGAAGCTCATACCATGAAGATCCCTATAATTAAACATTTAAAATCATTTTCTTTGATCAAAAGCGTGTCAGGACGTAGGAATAATCCCAAACCCCACGGGTCACCGAAACGACCTCAACTGTGCAGCCTCATTGCGTCCGTGGATCCATCCGGACACGATTGATTAGAAGAAGACGCGCCTTGATGATCTCGTTCGGCGAAGGTTATCAAGCGCGTTGCCATGATTTTGTTTTAGCAGCACGGGCCCTGTGTTTACTGGTGCTCCCGCGATCGAACCCCGCCAGCTGATAACGATGACCGATTCCGGAGGACCATCAACAATGTCCTGATTTAGTACGCTAGCAAATAACAACAAACACGTGCCTATCAGCGAGCGAAATCATCTTGTATGTGCAACAAGCGCGGGAGCAAAAAAAAAACGAATAGTCAAACAAACTTCATCACTTTGCGGTGCAATTGCGCTGGTGATGCAGTGTTTGTAATGAACCTTCCCGGATGCTTTTGCCGGGAATGTGTTAGACAAAAAAGGTTTCAAAAACATCGAAGCTCGTTTGGCGCCATGATGGCGGACGGTTATAGAGCGCGTGGTACGCACGCAGCCATCCAGGCAGCACTAGAAGCACTGGCCTCCTTTGACATCCAATCGGGGATGAGATGCGTCTTGTTGCGCATGGCAACGGAAGATGGAACGTTATTGCAAACATGGTTCGTCCCACTTCAGCAGTTTTGCGGAGAGTATCGCACAATAAGGAGGGTTACACGAATCTAGGACCAAGGACTGGGGACTTTGCTGCGCAGCATCCAACATGGCGCTGGACAATCCATTTTGGAAAAGACCAATGAAAACAGTCCCATCAAACTGCGAACGAATTGCTGATGACTGTTGTCTAATGCAATTCCTACATGAACGTTACTTGCATAACCCAGGAGCACCTTGAACGCGCACCACAAAAGTGCCTTCTTCCGGGGGAGTACACTTTTGCTTGCCTGCTTCTTCAAAACCCGTGACGCACCCGGGTCAGAAGTCGTGTACCGCCGCTGGGGTTAAGTATTTCGGTTACCTTCAAGCGTTGAACATTCACGCTGCAGCACACCGTGAACCTTTCCGTAACCTCACATCACATCCGGGCCCGGTTCGGAAGGGTGTCACAGACCTATGCAGTGCGTCAGTTCCTGAATGCATATTAAATCGGTGTGTACTGGCCGTTTTCTTTTGTCTCCTTCCTCCTCGTCAACCGCTTTCCGGTAGGTCACACTTCTCGCAGAGGTCTCCACCGTGTTTTTAACCATGTTGCGGTATGTGCGTATCTCGCTGTCCCCTGCGTGTGTGGACGGGTTTGAAGCTTTTGGTTTCAAATTTCTATCACCTCTTCCCATTGCGGCACACCTTGGCTGTGAACAGTAGGGATAGCGTTGAGTTATTCTACCAGTGCCGGCGGCCTTTAACTTCTCGGTGCGATCTAATTTCCACTTCCACGGAACAGTGAGGGACGATAACTTCGAACTGCAAAGCTGGAACAATTCGAATTGGTGTCTTTTAACATGACGAATAGGTAAATTCGTTCCAAAAATAATGTGAACGTTCTTATTCTCATACTGTATTATGTATCTTAAGCTGAATTCCAGGTTCCGAGTCCTTTTTGACTGAGTATTAAATTAAAGTCAGTTTTCAAATTTAGGATTCATCTCAGGAGGCTGAGGATATCAGAAAACTGCTCAACACAGTAGGCGTTGACGGGCGTCTTAGAATATTACAAAGCACACAGGAAAAGACATGCTTGAGATGAATAGACTTGTAAAACTTGTGGAATAATTGACGATCTGAATCGAATAATGGACATCTTCAATTTCTGGACATTCTTCATATTTTAGCATTTTCTCTATAGAATAGAAGGTTGTACTTTACACATTGATTCTACAGTGTCATGAAATTCATATAAATTTAATAAGCGGTGTGATAAAAGTCTTGGTATAACTAAGTCTAAGCTAAAATGTGAAGAAAGTCTGGAATTTAAATATGTCCGGAATTCGATTCAAAACAGTACAACAAAACAAATACTTTGTATAATTGAGCACAAAAGTGTTGTAAAATAATCTTCAAGAAAAATGTAACATTAGTTTAAAAATAATTCTTCATCCACCTATCTGTCCCACTATGCACTCATAGTTTGTACACAGAGCAGCACAACCCAGAAGGCACGGGGGGCCACCACAGTGCGGAGTCGTTTTTTTTCCCCCTGGTCGCACATACGAACCAGCAACACACATACACACCACGGGAGCACAAAATGGGAGGAGAGAAAAAAAAACCCCCACGATGACAAATGTAAAGATATGCGCCACTGGTGGTGGACCGTCCCCATTCCTGCCCCGGGCATTCCCAAAGCTCAGGAGGTCGGGTCATGTCAGCCGTCGGGGTCTCTTCGGTGGACTCCGAAGACGCAGACCAAACCAAACCATCCTTCGCACGCGGTCAACAGACAGAGCACGCAACCGGCAGCCAAACGCCGATGCCACTGTGTGTTTGGGCCACTTTGGTGTATTAAACAGGCGGAATGTCTCCGGAGGAATGTACCAGGAGTACACCGGGGTGGTGTTGTGTTATAAATAAATTCATTTCCCTTCCGCTTCGATGATGCGGCTCGCCTAACCGCATTCCTACCGGGGCTCGAAATTCGCCATATGGATAGTTCTTCCTTCGGCAGCAAAGATCATCACACTCCCTCGTCGGCCGGTCTGAATTTCCGTTGTCTACAATTCATAACGACATGTTTTCTGTTGCATATACCGCCAGCGACACATTGTATCGCAATTGAATTAGTAACGGCCGGCTAGTAGATAAGGCGTCCCCTCCCCCCCACCGGCCTTGGTAGCGTGCAACCAGTTTTACAATTTGGCTTAGAAAAAACTAATCTCAACACCAGCGCTTCTCGCTGCGCCGTCCAATGTCCAGCTGTGTAGTAACCCTCGGTACACGGGTGACAGAGTGACCGACTCAAATCAGCTTTCGCGCCCCGTACCGCAATGTGCCTCTCACGTACACACCCGTTTATATTCGAAGCCTTACGAAGGCAGTGGACATCATGAGGCTTGCCGTCGGGATACTCTCTCCCGAGGACGAGAATCCATACTTGGACACCTTCTCCTTCCCCGGCGAGACACTAAGAGGGGTCGACAATCTGTCGCCGGGATTTTGGGCAGTTTGCCGTAAAACCGTTTCGTCGCACGGTTTAGTTGCGCTTTCGACCATGCTACAGACATAAAATTTAAATCGTGCTTCCGCGCGAACTCCTCGGAACGGGCAACGGGACACGGACGGGAGGGACAGAAATCAATATTCAGTACAGTGAGCATTAGAATGTACTCGAGAATGTGCTCCGGCGGCTGTATATATTTGAATAAGTTTGAGGTGCAAAGAGCAATGGGTTGACTCCGCTGGAAAAGTGTGTCATCTCGGGCGTTACCTTGGGCGTCACTTAACGTTTTAACCACTGCCAGCAGAAGAAAGAACCAAAAAAGCTGCGTCCTGCTGCTTATCTAACCTGAAATCTCGGAAATCTTCTCCTTATAGACGTACTCTTCTCAGGCAACCACTTTCGTTAAACGATAAGCGGAAAGCCCAATCTGTAACCGGTGTCAGTTTTCCCAAATGCTTCGAAATCCAATTATCAAAAACCAATTGGCTTATCCGTGTGCGGACACCGCGAGCGAAACACACATCTGGCTGAAGTTTGGGACGCTAAGGCAGGGAAGAAAACACGCCAACTTATCTTCCCACGAAGCAAACCGCGATAAGATATTGGCTACCATTGGGTTCTTCGGTGGTTCAACCGTATCTGTTGCTTCTGCTGCTGCCAGAGCCTAGAGCCCGAAAGCAAAACCAGCGCCGCCTAATCCACACCTCGACGGCCCGGGACTGTGGAAGGCTTAGACGAACGCTCGGCATACGCTGATACGGCACCCCAAAAACGGATCTCTAATCGTAAGTGACGTGGCCGATAGGGCACGCACGATAAGCAAACTCTTCGCCCATATGCGCCAAAGACATCATCGTAATCGTGTACGGCAAGACGGCCCTGTTCGATAACGCGCGTACAATGAAACGAACTCATTGATTGGGTTTTGAGTTCCTCGTTTCGGTAAAAAAATTACTCATTAGTTTATCAATCGGTCGGAAAGGGCGCCATGTTGTTTGGGGTTGTGCGGGAACACACCGATAAGACGGCCGTCGGCGTCAAGTGTGATGCGCGCGCCGAGATTAAAACGGAGGAGTTGTATTGTCTGGATTGTTACTTGGGTCGCGGAAACGGAAACGGTGTGCGGTACTGCTGACATCTAATTCAATATAGAGTTATAGTTGTACCGCGATGACTGTCCTCTACGCGCAATGACAATGGTAGTGTTTTAATTTTAGATTCTGTACAGCAATACTGGGCCCTTGCGATGCTCTCACTAATGTATCTGCCGTCGGAAGCGAATGTCTTTTTTTTTTCGGAGATGTGTTCTAAAATTTATGACCTCAGAATCACGCTCCTGAGGAGGTTTTTTTCGGTTTTGGTGTTAATACCACCTTAAGCAGCCAAATCTTGCTCTTCTTGGTGAGTTCTTTAAGCTACTGGTTGAGCTTATTAGAAGAAAACAGAAACAACCAACGCGTGCAACATTCAACACGACAGCGCGCAAGCTCTCCAAATGACAATAAAATTGAACACAATGACAGGAATCGGCCCCTCATTTTCCCCAATCAGCGCCCCAATTCTTGCATGCCGACGGATTCTTTAGAAGCGGATATCGATTCTATTTCCGTTGCCTGTTCTCCAGAAGTACGGCCCATTCTATGCCCATCCCGGTAAGATCGTTCAGCAGTGCGTTTAGAAAGAAAATTGCTCTAATGATGATGGTCCAACAGCTCCAATAATATCTTCATCTTCATCTGTGTTATGGCACTCACGTGCCGCAACTAACGTTTGCCGGAAACGTTATTGACTGATGGATGTCACATCTGTTTTGTGGTATGGGCGGCCAGCAATTCTTTCAATTCGTGGTCCGCTGGGACGGGACGGGACATAAATATCCTCGACTCCAGGTTTCAGTTGAAACGGCCGCTCTTATAGCGAGGAGAATGGAAGATTATAAACCATTTACTGCGAAGGTGCAATCCAATTGGTGGTTCCTTAAATAAGTGTTCTTACATTCTGTTTTATTGCGGGCACTACTTCCTAGTTGGAGCTATCGCATTACATTTCAGCAGCATGACTATATGAAATGTTCTTCAAACGTATTGAATGTACTGACTGGCTATCCAGACTCAAGAATTACCAGGCTAGAATAAAGCCCGAATAACTCTCTTTGTGCTCGATCATCACACGAACTTATCGAAGAAAGGAAAGAATATCTCTTTGAGGATGATCACGCTAGAACCACCGGACGCAGATGACTAATGTTGGCTGGGAACGCTTCCTTTTCATCACACTAATTTTAGGGGTTTAGGTGAAAGGGGCGCTGTTTCGAAGTCGTTCAAAATTTCACCAATCTTGGGTCAAAAGTCAGCACCGACAATAACAACAATAACACCGATATGTTCAAATTACAGTCAGAGGGAACTTCACTACTCACAATACCTGTCGCGACGAACGAAACTGGGACTATACGCCTCTGAGACATGGATTCTGTCCAAACCTGACGCGACCCTCTAGCCTCTTAGCTCGAGAGGAAGACGCTCAGAAGGATTTTTGGCCCCGTATGTGTGAAACGACAATGGAGGATCCACTACAATGACGAGCTCTATGAGCTGTACAACGACCTAATTATCATACAGCGGATTAGACTCTCCAGGCTTTGGTGGGCTGGTCACGTCATGAGAATGACACCGGACGACCCAGCCCGTAAAGTCCTTTTAGGTCGTCCACATGGACGTGATAGGCCCAAAACTGAGATGGAGTGATAGCGTTCTACCGTGAGCGGCTTAGAGGACTTCTGCAGCATGCCTCGAAGACCTCGAAGTGGTTGTATCGCCGGATAAGTAAGTAAATAATTTCAGGGGTTTTAACCATGCTACTGCAGGTTGCAAGACCGTGCAAGACTATGCAGAACGAACTTAAAAACACATTAAAATGTAGTCCAGATCATCTTCGTAATTATTTGTATAGAGATTATCAACAAAAAAAAAACGCTTAAAACGCTTGGTAATTCTAGTGTTAAATAACAATAACTCATAAATAGCGTAGTACTCCATAGCGAGAACATACAGAATAATGCAATGTTTATATTTTCTTTTAGAATAATACAATAAATGTGTCATATACCAGACAGTTGTGCAAAACTGCATGACTCACAGCACAGGAAGTGAATGAAGTAACTAACTGTTGCAGAAGCAAACCGAAAGAGACGCGTACATTATCGACATTAATGCAATTATGAAGGATGTGCGGATGGAAGAAAAAAAACACCCGTTAGCCATCCGTTAACGTGGTGTGACAGGGGGCTTATGGTTGTCGTTTCGCACCTGTCTCAACTGGAACACGCTTTTTTTATGTCTTTATTTGGCCGTTTAGTTCGACGCACATGGGAAAGTGTCATTGCGGCGTTACAGCAAAATTAATTAATGGAGAAATACATGCATATGCGAGACATTCCTGGCAGCTTGCAGTGATGGTGGCTGTGGCTAGGCAAAACACCACAAAAAAAAAACATCACATAAAACAAGATGTTTTTTTTTAAACATTAAATTGTTTTTAATATTCATATTTTGAAAGTGTGATCTGCATACATTTCATTAATCTTGCAATGTCGGTTTTTTTGCTACCAAGGACTTCCAATTAAGAATTCATTGATTCGATACGACAGTACAGCGAAACCGTTTCAAACTTTTCAAGTATCTTATGGAACTCGAATTCGATTGCCTACCCCGTACCATTGGGTGCCCAAGAATAGAAAAGATCCAGCACATCGAGGTCCTTGCTATTTCAAACCCAGACGCAAGTACTTTCCCTGGAATGAATAGATCATCTGTCTGGGGTGAAATTTTTCGCGTGGAATTCCTCGCTTCAAACTGCCGCCCCCGGGAGGGACAAAAGTGTACAGTGTGGCGGTGTGTGGCGTTGGCAAACGGGCATCATCACGCACCGGGGCGCGGTGGGAAAACGAAACCCCCGCTTCGTCATCGCGCCTTGGGCGAGTACACATTCCACACTAATTCCTGCCTGTGTTTTCGGGTCCGGCGCTGGTTGGGCAGGGGGCTAATAGAGCGAGTGGCGTTGCGCTGCAATTGCTTTTGCAAGTAAAACTTAATTCATTACACCTATAAATAGTAAACGCAGCGGCGAACCTTGGACGCGCAAGGATAGCTCTCCTCTTCGGTTGACGAGATTTGTATAGATATGTAAGCATTTCTACGCGGCACTGTTGCATCCATCCAACGAAGCCTTATGTGGCAAAATACTTGGAGTCCAAAAAATAAACCACCACAAACTACAGTCATGTGCCGTTTTCATCGCATGCCGGCACTGGATGTAGTTGTACAGGAAATAGGTTTCTCCAATTTTTTATGTACCATAATCAATAATTTGTGATAGTTAATATCATGATGTATTAATCTGAACGTCGATCTGTGAGGATCGGCTCATAAGTTCTACTGTCTGGGAAATCCCTAATCAAATGTACCATTAGGTGGCCTCACTGAGATTGAATTATCGGGCTCCAATGTTCTGCCGATTGTTGAGGATTAACTGTACGAACATGCATGAAAGATTAGTATAAGTCAAGATCATACTCTACTTCATATAGAGCGAAAACCTACCAAAATGGCGTCGGTCCCATGATCGCCTGCTTTAACGTTAAGTCTCATATACCGAAGGTCGTGGATTAAATTTCATCTAGATCACTAGATCAGCAATTGCTAGATTGTCAACCCTTACTATGGAGGAGTGATGTTCTAGATGATATTTGATCCACAGACTTTGGCATATGAGACAGATCGATAAAGCAGGTGATCGTGGCACCGACTCCTACTAGTAAGTTATTAAGTCCAAACGAAGGCGCCGTCCTTGGTAGGAAACAGTTTTGATTTTGTCTTCGAATGAACAATGGCTACTATTGTGGTCAGTGAAAGTTTTTTTATACATTAGGTGTTGATAAGTTTTCAATAACTCTTAACTGTGCACTCAATAACAATCTTCTGTAGAAGCTATTGATTAACTCTCTTGGTGGCCGTATTTTGAATGCAACAGAAGTATTAATCGCTATTCGAATCGCTAGTTGCAAAACCTAATGCCGATCTCTTGGAAATATCTACGAAATGATTTCATCTCCCTTGGCTTGATATCTACTTTGACCTATTGGATGGTTCGATAAGGCGTGATTTGTCGTCTACAAGGATTATCCAAGAAACTCTTTTCGTTTTCCCATAATTATTATTTTCATAAAACTCTTCTCCTTCTTTGTACTTCACAACTCTCTTTATCATCGGCACAACAATGTCAAAAGGTCGAGGTCTGCCATTTCTGGCTTTCTTTGACGTTAATTTCTCGTAGCCTGTTGTGTGACGACATAGCATTCATGGAACATTTTGAAAGATTCTTGGTTTGGATGACTCCACGCTTAAGAATCACATGAATTACTCTTCTCAACAGATTTATTAACCACAACACTCGTTAGAACAGCATATCTTAAATTGTTAGATCAATTAGACGACATTCGGTGTCTGATAAAAATGTATCAAAAAATCAAAAAGAGACTCTAGCAGGTGCGCGGTAGGAGACAATTCGTAAAGATATCCATCGAATAACTAAAACCTGAAGATAGCTTCAATAAAACTTGCAACGCACTGTAGAGCAACTAAAAATTTGCTTCAAATCGAAACTCACTTCAGCAAAATGTGGAAATCTCGCGCTGCCGTAGTGGTCTCTCCGCTAGTCCGTGTGTCTATCTCCACTCCTCGCTGGCAAGATTCAACAACTCATCTCGGGCTACGATTTACATCGCCGCCAGTTCCCCCATCCCGGCGTGCCCGTGAATCGAAATCGAAAACGCCTCCCCAAAACGCACTCGCAAGTAACTCTAGATCACTTTCGCCGTTTGTGGTGCCCGTCTTGCCCGGTGATGATCAGCTCGTATTTACCCTTGGAGTCACTGTCACCCGTACGATCGTTTGTCGCAGGGGAAGATTGTCACACTACACATTGGGCCGGCGTTGATTTAACGCTATGTCTCTCCCGTTTTATTTCTGCTATATTTATAAACCCATTTAAATCTGGTTCGTTTTGCTGCGGCCAATGCAGAGATAGCGAGATACACAATGGACGGAGTGGCAACAGCAGTGACGGGGGAGAACACATTTTCCTTATTGTATTTTTGTCGTTTGTGTTTCTTAATTGTAGCTTTTTACTGTATATTCTCAAAAGGAGCTTGCAAACAGGTAGCAAACGCAACTTTTAATGGTAATGCTTGCGAGCGGTACCGAACATTCCAATAAATTACTCAACCCTTATCAAACACAGCGAACCGATCCGTTCTGCTCTATCGCACTCTAGCCATGAGCAAAGAAACGCTCAAATGTTTCCCTGCCTTGCTCGCCCGAACAGCACACGAACGCATCGAACTGCACCGAGGTGCAACACAACATGGGGAGAACAGGTGCCCGTGCCTGTGGTGTAGTTTTCAGCATGCAGATTACTGTTGCATGCGCGATCGCGCGAACGCACCCGCCCAGCATGTACGGTGCGATGCGGTGTGTAATTACTTTACGAGCCACACAAACCCCGCGACAGTTGTGACCCTTTGCGCGATCCCAGGTTGCTCCCATCCCGGCTGCGAGGGACACGGGGCACACGTTGGGATGATAAATTATAGAGCGACTAGGTCGTAGTACTGGTTAGCCGGTTGTTTGGGGAACTGCAGCGCAAAGGTGACACTGGGGTGGGTGACGCAGCAGTGGGAGGTTGGGGTACATATTGGACGGTTCTTTATTAAAATGCAGATATATGCCAACCTCTCCAGATGTGGGGCGAGTGTGTGCGTCTATCTGTGTGCATTCGAAAACGATCGAGAGTGATTAGGTAGTCGACACAAGGAGATTAATGGACGTGGAGAGTCACAGATAAATGGGGGGGGAATAGCTACAAGTCCATCGGTTACAAATCGGTTTCTCATTTCGTCCAACCATCGGTTGACTATTCATGAAGATCTTTCGGATGCAGAATATTAAATGTTACAGAAACCATTGACCAGAAGTTTGGTTGGTGAAAGCTCCATCGTCTCAGGAAACTTTCTTCTTTTGGGCAACACTAGTCGAGCTACAGTGGTCGCTCCACTTTAAATAAAGAATCTTATTCGAAACTTGTAGCAGGGATTGATCATCTTCGTATTCGTCTAATCCTACTAACATATGTATTAACTGTCTTATATTCTCTTCCGTTCCAATATTGAATTCTTACCTCCAATCCAATCCTGAATCCAACCTCACCAGGTCTAGGTCTGCCATTTCTGGCTTTCTGTGACTTTATTTACCCGTAGCTGGATAGTCAGTCCTGCGTACGGGGGATTGGGTCCGGATGGGATTTTGATCCGGTCCTTTCGTGTGAAGACCGGCGTCGCTACCATCATTTCACCGGGCCGCCTCGGATGGTCTTTATCTGCAATGTACATAATGTAAGAGACTTCAAAACTTCGTACACAGTTACAAGCGAGAGTTTAACCTAGAAGGATCCTAGGATCTTAGACTTCAGATAGCCAAGAAATAATACCCCAAACATTATTCTACAGACTTATGCTATTTGGTAGAGAGCCTCAGTCAGAATTAGTGATGCGCGAGTCGCCCCAGCTCACTCGGGTCGGGTCCATCCAGGTTTGGGTCGACCCAAAGGTACAAGTAGGTCCAGTAGGTGCAAGCTGCCATAAGCGACTCCGACCCGTGGGTACAACGAGTTCGGGCCGGAGACAGAACGAAGTAGGTACAGCTAACCCAGTAAAAACTGTTCTCAAATCGATCCCAAATCCCCCCACTTTTCATGTGTCTTGGAGCCTCCTCAGAAACACGTTTCGAGAGTTTTTTATTCAGAAAAAAACGGTGACCACAAACATTCTTAGTCCTAAAGCTTTCGTCAACACTTTACTCACAATTAAACATTTTTTTGTGATCTCGTCGGGAAACGCGTTGTTTTGTACTGGATTCATGGAGTAGGAGTAGTAGTCCATGAAATCAATCGTATGACTGGAACATTCTCATCGCACCGACATCGCAGCAGGAGCAGACCCAGGGGTGCATAGAGCAGCGTAGTCAAATAAAAGAAATCGATAAAGATT
This sequence comes from Anopheles marshallii, assembly GCF_943734725.1. Classification (NCBI taxonomy): domain Eukaryota; kingdom Metazoa; phylum Arthropoda; class Insecta; order Diptera; family Culicidae; genus Anopheles; species Anopheles marshallii. Next base: position 77,255,406 of record NC_071326.1, on the reverse strand, counting down.
TGTCTTGCCATCAGGTTACGACGATATGCAGGCAATCGCTCAGGACGGAAGTCTTACACGCTTCTTCCCACCTGAGAAGCGATGAGGATTATTAGAACTAATAATAGTAATCAAAAAGGTAATAATTAACCATTTTGTCAACGACTTTTCACTTCTCTGCCTCACTTTCTTTCATATGGTTCACTAAGTGTAGTAATACAGGTTCCAGGTAGTTTCAGTTCCAGGAGGTGAATACGAGCATCCGGTTGTATTTGTTTTGCTTATTGCAGGTTGTTTTATTGTTTCGCAATTTTCACACCCTACTAATTGAGTTATTTCTAACTCCTCTCTGCCACTGAAAAGAACAATAAACAAACCAATCTTTAACTACCATACTAACCTCACACCCTACACAATCAACCTGTAATAAAGAATCTTATGCCCATGTGGCAATTAGCTCCACTCTTCAACACGTTTTAAATACGAGCGCGAAGGGGGAGGGGAGGAGTTGGTCACCATATTTTGTGCACCCTAATTAAAATACGGACGCAACACGTGTTACCCAAAAGCCCAAGCAGCATTTTGTTTTTATCGGCGTAACGAAAACATTCGACAAAACGTTTAACACAATATATCCCACACACCCGCGCGCATCCATCGCACCTACACAGTATTGCGCGGGTCCAGCAGAGACCGTGGCACCCGTGGCGAATCGAATAAAAACCAACAAAAGCCTTTCCACGTTGATACAGCTTAAGGTTTTTTTCCGTTCCTTTCCCGAAAATTCATTCGTCAGCCACTTCTTGGCGCGGGAACGCAGACCTTTTTTTTCTTAGCATGTCTAACGCGAGTCCCGATTGGTGGTGATGGTGGTTGTGGGGTACTGAGGCCGCAAACACATGGCAATCTGTTCAAATAGAGATCCCGACAACAACCGCGCCAGCGGAGCTTGAGGTCCGTGATCGCCATATCCCCTGGAGCGGTTCACGATGCAAACGGGAAAAGAAGAGGACGCCGGCGAGACGGGGGGAAAAAATAAACCCGAAAAACATGTGTTTACCACGCGGGCACAAAACACAGTACCACTGTTCCGCTGTTCTGTGGTTGGTTTTCTTCTCTGCATCCCCAGTTAAAGCCATCATCTCGCGCGCTAGGGGGAAGTCACTGCTCTAAATGTGCCGTGTCTAATCGACAAGGGAAAATGGTCGATGCACACGATCGATTGATGCTTTCAATCGTAACAAATTCATTTAGCCACTATAGACCAGCCGGCAACAAGTGGCATATTATGGTGATTGGAGCTTCGCTTCAGTGTCACTTGCGACGCAACAAATTATGACCATTCTCCCCGCGGAATATAGTAATTAATTTAGCTCATAATTGCTTCAGTATCCACGTAACTGCTAGCGAATGTGTTAATTTTAAACAATTTTTATCTGATAGAAAGCATGCATAGTCCATCAACTCACACTGCAAACTTATCTTAATTCAGTTTTACTAAAGGTACACACCACTTTTACCATTTGACCAGAAGGTGAAACTGATCTGTAACGAGATAAATGGCCGATTTAAAGGAGAAAAAAAAACCCTCTCCATTATCGAAATCCATAAACCATCGAAGGAAATGAGCGAAACGCGAAACCGGAAAGAGTGAAGATTCCTCCCGCCCATCACACACAATATAACAACAATATACAAGCGTACATTTCTCGCCCACGTGTCCGCCGCCCCCCGGTAGGCCCCGAAAACAAACCAAAAAAAATAAAAAATCCCCCGCTCTTTCGCCTATGTGTGTGCGCGCGCGCGTGCTCAAACCGGCGGAACGAAACCGGTATATATATATATATATAATATGATAAGGCTCTTCTATGTTTTCGATCCCGTTAACGTACTAGTCTTGTGTCTTCTTTTTTTTGCACAATTGGTCACCACCGACCAACGGTCATCACAGTCTGGGGGTTTTTTTTATGAACGCATCCCTTTCCTTTTTGTGTTTCGTAATGGTACGGAGCGCGCGTTGTTGAACGTTGTTTTTATGTGTGTTGTTTTATGCGTGTATAACAAGCATTGATATAAGCGGTAGTGTATGTAACCTAACTCTTGCATCTAACTTTCTGTACGAGGTGTTGGGGAAATGGAGGGGGGAGGGGGTTCTTTTACCCACCAAGCCCTTAAACTAAGCTAAACACCGACGTTGCTTTCTCTTTCATTTCTTCCTATTGCTGCACGTGAAGTACAAAATCGCAATCGCGCTACTAACGCAACAGAGAAGAACCCTCCAAATTTAAACTTCATGATCTTCGGTACTGTTTTTCCTTCTTGTTTGCCGTCTCTCTGCTCTTGTTGCTAAAGCACACACACACACACACAACTGGGTCTCTCGTCCGACCGCCGGTCGTGTGGTGTTCTTGAAAAAAAACACAACTTTTTCCTAACATTTATGGGTGCCATAAAACAATAAATCCACGGGCCACCGCCACAAAACGCACGATCAACACTGGGGTTCACTTTCCTATCACAACTCGGGGGCACCCGGCACTGCTTGCGAAGCTTGCGCGTTGTGTGTGTGTGTATGTTTGGAACTCCATTCGTCTCGAATGCTGAAGCAGAGAAAAGCTACAAAAGAAGAAAACATAAGGGAGAGTTGTTATCGCTTTGAACAAAAAAACATATAAAAAGTGCATGCGGAACATCTTTTCCTATTTCTTATAAATGTTTTGTTAGATGATAAAGACATTTGCACTTAAAATCATGCCACAGGGTGTGTTTTTGCATAAACCACAATCAATCTACAATTAGAGTTCATTTTAGCTCAAATTGCATCGGTGTGTGTGTGTACTACCGACCATACACCACACAATCGCTTGATCCCCTATCATAAATGTTATCATAATTTAGTAAGTGGATCAACGATTACGATCGACTTTTAACCCCACTGCGGCTGCTGTTAGCAGGTGAGGTCCCCCAGCCTGGAAACAAAACGATTATAGATAGTGAACATGTGTTCTTATCTTTTGTTTTTTTTTTTTTGGGAAATGCTGATAAAGGTTAGTTGCAATTTGTTGCTTTGATGTTGGAAAGGAGGGTATCAGTGGGAATGGTGAATCACTTTATCTATTATCTAATCCGTTATTATTATAATTTATTGATACAGTCATCTAGCCTAACGAGGCCCACATAACTATACTAATCCTCACAGTGAACAGATAACTACACTTCAATAGATTCAATCCTGAAAAGAAGACACTTAGCACGGTAACAAGGATATGTATGTTACACTGCGAGTCCATGGCAAACGGTAAGAGATTACACGCATAAACTTTCTTTAGATTTGATGCAAGCATTTCCGTCATGTATTGCGCGGCGTTGTTGTCCGAATGATTCTGGCGAATTCTAAATTTGATCTTACAATAGCATAAAATAGAAATTTGAAACTATCAGTAAATATCAGTAAATATCGGTATCAGTATCAGTTATCAGTAAATATATAATCCAAAAGAATAAATTACCTTTTTCGAGCAAACGTCATCACACAACATTTTTAATGTTAACAAACAAAAAGCTACGTTAACACACATAGAAATGATATTAGATGCGCAAACAAAGTTTCTAGTATTTGTCATATAGCACTCTACCACTGAACTTTTAACAGCTTGGTAAACAACACTTTTTTAAGATTAAAACATCAGGTATTGTAGTAAAATATGCACATGAATATAAAAAAACCTGCTTTTTTTTTACTTCGGTTGTAATCTAATCAGATTATAGGATTAATACTAGGTTTTGAACTAAGTTCCTATCATTTTGCCAACAGATGGCGCTCTACTGCTAAGGTTTGACAGCTCGGTAAACAACGCCCGTTCTCGCATCTAAGTACTTAAATAAAATTAAAATCTTTAAAAACATACGTAAGGAAAGTTTCTTTCTTCACTATCAAGACTTTCAAGCATTGTTTTATAATTTTGTACTGAATAAACCTCTCCAAAAAGCTGATATGTGCTTTTAACGTTTTAATCACAAAAAAAAGATACATTTATGGTGAGCACTATATTCAATGCACTGCCACCGTGTCTCGGGGATTATGGGAAACATTTTCCAGCATAACACCATTTTCATTTCCATTACCAAAGGCATGTTTGTGCGAAAATTCCTTTCCCAGTACAAATATGTCTCACGCACAACACACACGGTAGAGGCCGTGTCTCGTTTGGATGTTTGGTGGAAACACATTTCCACTGTGGACACACCCTTCCTTCATAGCGTTTTCTTTACCCCTTTTCCCTCTTTCATTCCTCTCCCTATTGCACACACTCCGGGGGGAAAACGGTGCGGTTCTTTGCCCGGGAACATCTCTCTTACACACACCTTGGTTTTATTTTCACCAACCAATGTACCGACCACGTGTGGGAAGCAAAAATTTCATCGAAAACCAACCGGGCGAGAGAAGCAATTCAGAAATACAGGCATACAATCCAAAGCCAGGGGAAGAATATGAAACGCCGTTCTGACGCGCCTTTTTTCCCATATCACCCGCTGCCGCTGGTGGTGGGATGGATGGTGTGGCATTTGCATGCGACGTCGTACAAACATACAACACCAGAACCACAACAAAAAAAAAACGTGCTAAGGTTAAGGATATATTTCGATGAGCAAACATATGGTTTCTGTACGGATGACGACGATGATGATATGACGGAGAGAAAAAGAAAGCCAAAAACCACCAACTGCGAGAATCGCGCCTCAGACACCACAGGGGGGCGCGGGGCAAGTCAGGGATAGCAAGAACACGAGGAAAAACTTCCTTTTCCCTTTCCAAAAAAAATGAATGAAGAATATAACCTCCGTTGGTCAAACAGACACAGAGCGCGCCACACACATACCACTTACATTTTTCCTCTTTCACCCGGGAACCGGAGTTTTCCTTGCTTCCCATATTCCCCAGTGATAATGTCAGAAGGGACCATCATCACGATGGTATGCTCTATAATCATCATATGGCATTTTGCTGCTCTATAACGCGGGAGAACCACGCCGGCAATGACTTTGGTGTGTGTTTAAGCTTGGCTTGTGTGGTTTAAGGTACACGCGAGCCGTTTTCTTTATATTCACGGGATCTCGGGACCGTTTAGCGCTGGATGGCGGTACGCATGGGGTAACAATGTGGTCTTCTCCTTTAACACTTCACGCACACACTGCTGTGGCAATGCAATCTGTTCTGGAGGTTCCCTCTGCTATCCTATCCTTACTTACATTGTCATTTCAATTGTATTCAACACATTTTCAATTCATTTCATTGTTCCCATCGCTCCCCACCCATCATGCATCTGGTTTATTTTATAGTACTTATAGCACTAATAGCACTAATTTATTAAATCTACATCTGTTTTGCAAAGTACTTCACTAACTAATAGACCCACACAGAACACAAAACGGAGCAGATAGTGCAACATACGCCCACAGGGAACTAATTGCAGCGTTTACCAGGTCAGAGATAAATGTGTCAACACGCCTTTTGCTGTTTCATCATTCCACATTTGGTTCTCTCTAACCTTTCTTTGCGGGTCTTCTTGGGTGGTACGAAGGCATCAGAACAAGCTAGTCTGTTGCATTGAGTTATCATCAGAATATCCGATTTGTTTGATTAAATATTTGTGATAATGCATTCCAAATGCTGTTGGCTGCTAGTCGAAAGTCCCTTGTGTACGATCACGATCAACTATCAACCAGTCGTTCCAGAGGTCGCTCACCAATTGTTTCTATATTCGACGGATAGTTCGCTCTACCTGCCGTTCCAGGTCGCTCATCGAACGTACCTACAAAGGAAGGATAGTTCACTACCGTGCCAGAACGCTCCACCTATGTTATATTCTGTTCAACCTGTGTTACGATCAGTTCAACGTTAATTGTTAAGTTCCCCGACCGGTCTATATGGAGAGTTCAACCTGGGGGGGGTTCGATCGTTCTCTTAAAAGAACTGATCGAACTCTGTACAGGTATAGTTCATGTGATCCAACTCTTATATGCAAGTGGCAGTTCAATTAATGTGTTCTATCTTCCGGTGTCGTCATGCGAATGTTGCAAGCGACACTCACCGAGAAGATGATTAAAAACTCTTTTTGCCTGGTTCAGCAATTTTATCACGTTGATATTTACTGCAATATGTCTTCACACTTTCGGAGATGCCATATTATCATCAACACACACACACCAGGGACCAGGAAGGAAATTGAGCAATTTAAAAACAAGCGAGACACACATTTATCCTCCTCGTGGTTAGACATCATTTAGCGCTGGCGATGCAAATTTTTGGTACATTTAACTATCAAAATAACGTAAACACAGGAGAGAAGATGGATATTGTTACATTTTTAACGCCCGGTTGACCACCACCACTTAAACACTCTCTTTCGTTAGTGTGCGCCATTAACTAAATGAAGCGCGAAAATGTCTCTTCGCTAGTGGTGTTATGCAAACAACACACTCACAAAAAAGTGAGACACTTGAAGATGGTGCCATTTTCATCGTCACTGGCTCCAACCGGTCCGATAATCCCGGTAAATGATCGAGCGATCAGTGGTAAAAAAATTTTCTATATTGTCGCTTTTGTTCGGCATGAAAATAGGAACATAACCCAATCATGTTGCGAAAGCCAGGCTAAACTAAGTCCGTCCTGCGAGGAAGAACAAACCCAGCGCCAAAGTGACCCCCACAACCAACAACTCTAAATAGGTGACAATGCGACGAATACGCGCGCGTTGAGTAATTTCACTCTCCCGTGCGAAGTAAACCGCACAAATCTTGACGGTTTTTTTTTCCTAGAATTGGGCGCCGTTTTTGTTTCAAGTTTCACCGCCCGATCGGTGATCGGAGTGCGGTTAATGTGCGTGGTGCTATGTGGCCCTCCTTTCTCCTTCTTGTTGTGTCTCTGATACTTAGCTGCTAACTACACAACCGAACCGAATAGAAAATGTAGGGAGTGTTGCTTAACATTTGAGCATGAAAAATGCCCGAACGCTACGCGTCTTGAAGATGGATTTACCGCACATCAGTCACAATCACGAGTGGAAAAATGTGACGAAAATTGTCGCCACCTTGTTTCTAAGATCTTCTCTCCCTTACGGACACACGCAGTTTTAGTTTAATGTCCCTCAAAATAATACTTGTAGTGTGTGTGCATGTGTACACAGAATTATTCAAAAATATGTTAATTCGATTTCCCACTCTAGCAAAAGTTGGTTTAGTTAGGTGTCTACGCAAGTTCTTCTCAAAAGACCTCCACCAATCCTTCCCGCTAAAAACATGATCTTTTCAAGTATGTCGAGCTTGATATTTCTATCGAAATATCGTTACCTTTTTTCTTGTCCTCAAAACCTTCTTTAACAGTAAGATTCCTGTGCGCTATCTCAACCTGCGACAAAATACTGCAGATAGATACACACATAACGCTAACGATTCCGAATGGATTTAAAAAGTGTACAAACGAGAAACAATCTCACAGAATTATCGCCAACTAATAAATCCTTCTCGTCTTGTGAGAAACAACACCCGCCCGCCGGCCGGCCGGTCTACCTCTGGCTAGGCGATAAGAAAAAGATAGGTTTCTTCTCTTGTGTATCCTTCCTGCCAGCATTTCGAATTCGTATTACGTTGCTCATTACTGTCTCTCACACACATCAACGATTGCAACACGGTTGGTCTCGAGGGTTTGGTTCAACTAGATCTAAAAAAAGAAAAGACGAGAATGGTTAGTAAAAATGTTGTTTTTAAGCATTCGCGGGTGGACATGTAAACAATACACCATCCATCTCGTCAATATGATGGTGAACTTTACACTACTAGCCTTCTTTCTTTTCCCGGCTTGTCTAAATCACAACTCGTACTCTACAATTCCCAAAATATTACTGAGCGACAACAGCAAGGTGGACGGCTCTAAGTCATGACCCCTTTTAAGTATGGTAAAGAGTTGAAAGCCATGAGAGGATCATCTTGTTTCTACTAGGCAAAAAAAACCCTTATGTTGCAATTAGGTTTAAAACGATCTACTAAAAAAAACGTACTCAAGGCTAGAGATGTTTGCCAAAATTTGAAATGAAATATGAGACTGTGTCTTGTAGGTTTTACTTGGTGATGGTTTAAGTTGCTCCCTCTTGATAGACCGGCATGGTCCTTCTTCTGGCATGTTCTTATCTAAGTTGACTTTCGACTTTGGAATTATTATCTCACGTGACTTCAATAAACCTTACAAAAAAAAACACGTTCCTCTATCAACGTTGTCCCTCTTTTTTATGTCTTATGACCATAAACGATGTAGGTCACATTATTTCCAGTTGCATTTCCATGTCTCATACTTGTCTCTCTCAAGTCCCTTGACGTAACTAGCACCTGCCTGTCCCCACATAAGGGGAGATATCTCCTTCAATTCTCATATGGACAAATGCGCCCAAAAATGATCAATACTATCCCAAGGACACAGCACTCATTTGACCGCTGTGTCCCAGCTGCTGCTGCTGCATTCATACATACAAACAGAACACATGATGATCACGCAATTGTCGCATTGTTTTCTTATTGAGCACAAAACGCTCGAAATTGCACTGATGCATGTGTACGCGCGCGGATAGAGGCGCGGTACACTAAATGAAGTTGTTTGTTAAGGTGTGTTCCTCTTCTCGGCTTGGCGTCCGGTGTGGTCTCCGGGAGGCATGCAAAGGAGGAGGATGCAGCATCATAGCCCATGTTCGATGACCACCAAAACAAGCACAAACCAAGCGAGCGCTAGAGGAGCAACGGTTGTTGCCAGGCCGGGCGCAAAAAAAAATCTCCCGTTTGAACATCAAAAACTGGTTCTTCAGCGTTGTTAGCGTTGATGAAGGTTCCCAATCACGCCAGATAGAACGGAAACAAAACTAGAAAATGGAAAGATCATGCTATTTAAAATGGGTCTTGTGACTCTTGTCGTCTGATTGCCAGAACTTCACAAATATTGATCCACATTTTACCCACAATTTCGTTTGAGCAGGAAAAGTGATCATTTAAATGCAAGATTACTCCATATTATTATTTAACGGAGTGCAGCACCACCACGGATCGCAATAAAACTTCACGTGCTAACTCCACTCTTCTCTTTCAACGTTAATTCAAGGCTATTACAGACCCGGTGTTTGAGTCAAGTGCCGTGTAGCCTCCTCTCGTACCAATTGTGTGTGTTGTGTGTCTCCAGTAATCGGTCGGCGACAATCCGCAACATCCACACACACACACAAACCCCGAAGGAAATAACTTTCCTTCGCATATATGCTCTCTTTCCGCGAACATCATCATTACTGACCATAGCTTGCGCTCCGCTTTTCTTCCCTCGTTTGCGCGCCTATTATTGCCATCATTCCTCTTTCTCCTTATCCATGGTTTCTTCATGCATCCTAAACGAGGATAAGCGATCGAACGCAAACCGTAACCCTTGCCGCTTCTTCCGTGATCTTGTATGCTCCAAGGTCCAAACCATGTGATGGTTTGTATATTTTCCCAAACGTTTGGCAACACACACACAAACACGGTCACGCGGATCCCCTGGCTCTGTCGCCTGGACCATCCACTAACACGTCCTCCGTTGTCGTCCCACAGCACCGCATCGAGCAAACCATATCAATTTAACCAATTATGCTCAGCATGTGCGCGAGCGCACATTTCTTTGCTTCTTTCCTTGCTCACGAGCCCTCACTCGCCCGCCCGTTCCGTTGTCCCACCGCATCTTGATGGGAGAAGGGGGGGGGACATCAGACAATATTATTTGATCAGAGGCAGCGCGCAACAGCAGTAGCCCCTAAGCGGGGTAAACGATAATGTGAGCGACGGTGTGCGCGGTTTGGTGATTTTATGTTTATTTTCGTGTGGCAATTTGATCTCCCTTGGGCGCTCGCTAGAGCTCTATCCGTGTTCCTTATCCGAAAGATTGGAAAGAAGCAGTCGGACGAAAGGAGAGAGGTTTTGGAGGTTATGAATTTGGCCGGTATGTGAATTTCTTGATGGACCCCGGGTGCGGCTGTTCAAAACAATACACCGATGGAGATTTTTTGCTATATTCTACAAGTAAATGGAAAATAAATTAAAATTACTCACGCGGCAGAATATGATCGACGAAGAACAATCACCCGTTGCGTGAAATTGAATCCGATCTGTAGTTGCCTCATACTTACTCCCACAAAAAGTGTGTCAAATCAAAGTAGTCTCGCATGTGTGCACAATGTGCGGTAGTGATGGTTTTCGTTGTTCCGCCATTTTACTTATCCGCTGCAAAACTTAGGATGAGCTTGGGCTCGGACGACATCTTTACCTGACAGTATTAGAAATATCCGATAAAATATCTAATGCTGCCCGGTAAGATGTGAACAGAAACCCCAGAGGAGTGACGACAGGCGCAAAGACGACGCCGCAGAGTGCCGCAGCCGGTGCGCACACGCACGAAAGGTAGGTTATGCGGATGAATACTGCATGCTTCTTCCATCTGCGGTCATCATGCAACTCCGGCAACCAACAGAGGGCTTTCTTGATTTCCGTGCACCAACTCGTCGTCTTCGTTGTTTTGGCGAGATATTTCGCGGAATTAACCATCATGGTTAGGACCCATGATTAGAGGGAAAGTGGGCAACACAACAGCAGCAACAGAGCAAACATGGAGGACGACACCGTATTGATTTCGATGGGCGTGTGTGTGTTGTTTCGATATCTTTGCTGCAAAAATGTCACCTTCTAGTCGCAAACAAGACGATAGGAGGGTTCGTCCGAGGAATAGATACGGAGGCCGGGTACACGTTATTGGAACTGTTGCTGTTGCTGTATGTCTCTGAAGCCCCATCGGCGCGTATCAAGAATGCTCTTGAAACATCACCACCCGAACCGCGAGTTCTGGATGGCTGGACGTCGAGTGTGGTAGGTTCCACCTCCAACCTCAACCCGCAATAGAGTTGAGCTTCAAGCGTTCGCGAGTCTCGGTAATATGATCACCTCCCGGAGATTCGATCGGTTATTTGCCACCACATGCACACAAACACATACGCATCTTCACACACACACGCACACACACTCACACTATACATTGCTTCTACTCGCGAAACAAAAAAAAACTTGAATTTCAAATGACGCGCAGAATGGAGCTTCATGGCACACTCGATTGAACACACAAACGAGCCTCCTTCGACACTGGCGCGCGCTTCTCCGATCAAGAGGCATTATGAGACAGTTTTCTTTTTCGTTTTACCACAGCGCTGCACGCGCCCGGGTGTGCGGGGTGGTGTGTGACCGAAAACCCGAAACCTTATAAGGAATTACACGCGAGAAACACGCGCCTCTTATACGCGCTTGTGGCGCACAGAGCGTAGGTGCTTGATGCTACTGCTGCTTTACCTTCTACACAATATCGCGAATAGCGAGTCAATCATTCTATTCTAGAAATGCACTAGATGAGTTCTTCGGTCCTGTAGTGCGCGTCACATTACAAAGTGAGGTTAGAAAGGATAATAACCGCGTGCGCACCAGCCTTTTGTGTAGCGCTCCAGAATTCGCTCACGCTTAGAGAAATTAGCAATCGTACCTACTACTACTACCTACTTACGCACACTCACTGAGCAGGCTTTAGAAAAATTTCCTGATAAAATGTCTCCTTCGATTGACACTACCACCACCAACAACGCGGCACCGGGTCCAAAGTTGCAAAATGCGTGCGTGTGTGTACCTCGCTGTGTGTGGACTCGCGCGCTGTTATCGCAAAATTGCCAACGCAGCGTGTGCGCGCCCCAAAAGTAAAATGGTTTCGCTTCGTTTCCTGTACACCCGCACGGCAACTGCTTTTCTATCTCGCTCTCTCTTTCTTTTCCGTCCATCTAACGAATCCTTTAGTTTGGCTTCGCATCATGAAACCAAGTAGCCGTGATTGTGGCACAGAGAAACGCCGCTTGCTTGCTTTCTGTTTAATATCTGTCAAACTGACCCATCGTAGTTGCTTTGTGCCATTCTTGGTAAAACTAGCCGGGCGTTTTTCTTTTTACTTAAAAAAAACGATTCTGCAGTTCGCCGAGTTCGTTGGAATATTCTATTGTTCACTACCAACACTGACATCACGATAAGAATTGTACGAATGGATGAGAGTGTTCCGGAGAATTGATATTAATTTTCTTGAAAGCCAATTCAATTGAACTGTTACGATAGAGTTCGCCGGTTTTCAGCCGGTTTGCCCGCACTGAGAAGACACACAAGAGCCACCCCGAAACGACACTGCGCGCGTGTACTTTTGATAACTTCTTCCCGGTAAACGTGGCACCACTCGTTTGTGGTCCCGGGACACACACTTTTCACTGCAACTTCCCGATCGCTAATGGCACACCAACCAACCGGACGCGCGGGAAGCCAAAGCCCAACAGCAGTGCGGGAACACATCTTTCTTGGGCTAGTCCAAATCACGGGGCCCTCTCTATCCTACCGCGAAAACCTGGCCCATGCGGGCTCTACCGTTCCGCACATTCTAAGAAGACGAGCAGCGCGCGGACCGCACGAGACACCGAGCGCGAGCGTAGCGTCGTGAATTTGAACAATAACTGACTTTTGTTTCCGAGCAGCTCCAACAGGAAAATGTGCTTCTTCAGAAATTCAGATTGCATCCCCCTCTGTGTGGCCCTTTTCAGCTTGTAGCGTGCTACGTTAGTAGAAGCGAGAGCACCAGCAGCAATCGCACCGGGCAAAGCAGAATAGGCAGCATGTGTGGTGCGGTAGTGTGCGATAAACGGAAGAAAGAGAAGCGCCCCGATGGTAGAGGAGGCAGAAAGAGAAGTGTGACAGCGCAAGCGCAAAGAAGTGTGGTAGAGCGAGTGCACTACATTGTCGGCGGGCTACGCAAAGCGAGAACGAGAGCGTGAACAATGTTGATGGTGCAAGTTGCTGCTGTTTTGATATTGCACACCCGATAGGAGATGATCTTCTTGTGTAGAATGTTGATTGCGATTGCTTTCGGACGACATATTTAACAATTGTTAACCGCTTGGTGATATAACTACACATCCCTAACCACACAAACCGCTTCGACGGGATAAAACGCAACATTCGTGCACACATTCGCTGCTCCCCGCAGTAGTGGAGAGAGCAATATGCTCTGTCCTGCTCTGTTCATCTGCACCAAATGCACCAAAAAGAATAGAACACAAATGTAATGCTGTCTCCGTTCCCTCAAGGGTGAAAGGAAGTGATAAGGTATCGGCGCGTGTGGTGAATTTTAGCGTGAGAAACTAGAAACCACAAAACCGATGATGATGTTGACTAAAAATTTGGTAATTAATTCTTGTTCGCCTGTTTTGTTTCGTTTTAGTTAAAACTTATCGGACTTATTAGCGTTTCGCTGTTGGCTGTTAATATAAGGACTGGATGAACGTGGCCCTGAAGCTAATATTCAGCTAAAGTTTAACAACGGACCTCTTTTGGTTGATGATCTAGTCTGGACTGTTCCGGAACAACAAGCTGATATTCTGCCTGTGGCTGAAACAAGTTAGGGAAGAGCCGTATGTAGATAAATCAAGAAAACAAAGGTTCCCAACTACATAGAAAATAATATTCCCGAGTTAGCAGTTGGGAGGTTTTCACACAGGTGCTTTTCGGTCATGGATCTTAAAGGAAGTTCCTTAAAATCCTCCTGATCCCGAAGTTTTACAATATGTGAAAAACTCATGTACATTGGCACACTAACAACAAAAACCAAAGTCATCCAACATTACCGGGTGCCGAGTGATGGTTGAGATTCGACGATCTGCCCGCTGCCGGGCTTTTTCCTTACGTTCGTGTATGGGATCTCTGACTGTACGACGGTGAACGACGATATAGCTGTCAATCATTCTATAATTAAGCGATTTCACGCCATCTTACCGATGGCTTCTGCCCATACACTGGGGGGACACGCACGCACACGCAATTCCGTGTGTGCCGAAGACGACTAGACACAATGTGGACACACAACAGCAATGCTGATCATTCGAATCATCCTCTTCTCGGGCTGTGATAGCGTTAAGACAAAATCCGTTCAGAATTCGTCTTTGGGGTGTCCCCGGGAACGGAATCGAGAGATTTGGCGAATCCTAAGATCAATGTCACTCCTGCAATGTGTAGTGTATTGGAGGTGATCGAGCATCGGGAGAATGTACCGTTTTCGTAATGTACCGGCCGGTTCCGGCGTTGCAAAGTACAATTGTAGCATGTTTTACAGGAGGATCTTTCTATTCCACTTCACCGATACACCGTCCTTTGCTGCATTGCCAGAGCGTACGGCAGCGTCTTTGTCTTGCGGATGTTCTCCGCATACCGGTTGCCGAAATAGCGGACCATAATCACATTAGACACAAGCAGCAAAACGAAGCGCACTCGTTCAGGTTCCAAAAATAGTATTTATTTGGTATTCCATTCCTTTCAGATAGTCCGCAACCGCCGTATTTTTAAACTGTCACATCTTTGCCGTTGCCGAATGATCGGGCGGGAGTGGCTTCGCGCAACCGTCCGCCCGTCTGTTAGTGTGTGTCAACCTTCCGAATTCGTTTCAATTTGTCTCCCAAACTGGGAAAGGAAGGATGTTTGCTGCCCCAGCCGTCGCTGCTGCCAACGCCGAACTTCGATTAGATCTGGCATGTCATCGGGGTCGGCCTACCAAACTGGCAAACTGTTACTATCGGAGCCCCAGGGGTGTCTGGGCCTATCTTGGCCTGTTGTTTGCCGACGCTGAGATGCGCCGTTTGTGATGAGATCTTAATCGATCGAATGATAGATGAGTGAGAAAGTTGTTGAAAGCCGCAATGAAGCGTTTATGAAATGTGGCAATAGCGAAACTTCGAACGAAGATAAATTTAATGACTCGATCACATAGAGAATACAATTCATTCATAAAAAAAAAAAAAACAATTCCCAAACAGGACTAGAGTGCAGAACTGAATCCTCTTTAGAAAGGGAGTTGTTAATTCGTAAACCACTGATAACAAGGCCAAAGAGCCTTTGTTTTCTATGCATCACTTTTGAGGATTACGTAATTTGGAAACAGTGACGCAACGGCTTGTATTCTGCCCAGGCCCATAACAACCCGGGGAACAAGACCTCTGGCAATGCCGCAAAGCACACACATCGGGTAACTGTGTGTAATCATCTTCCTTCGATAACCTTTTTCCCCAGGAGAGGTTATCAAGGGCCATGGCAGTAATATTATTTCTTCCATAGACTTCCCATTCTCCTGATGTGCTCTTTTGTCGATTGCCATGTGATACTGAAACATGGTGGGTTGACGTGATTCGATTATGGCGCTGTTTGGAGTCGTTTACAGTCAACCAAATGGTACGCGAAGGAAATATTTACACAAACTCCTGTGGGTTTTGCTGTTACAATGGTAAGCTTCACGGCTTGGGCAAATGTTGTAATCCACCGTCTTTGTTTCTTTCAGCTGACCCTGCTGGATGTTGACAGCGGGACTATCATTATTGCAAAAATTATCGCCAATGTTGCCACACCATCTCAAGTTGCTGTAGTCAATCGAATGATGCTGATGCTTTTGCCGGCGTTCTGCAAAATCCGCACAAAGTTTCTGGAGCAATCGGCTGTGCAAACAAAGGGAAATATTTGTCCCAAATATTTTGTCAATTGATAAGTGCAGCTCTATCATAACGGAGTGCCTCGGTCCATATGACCTGATTCATGGATGTATAGGACATTTATTAAACTAAAATTACTTGAGCGAAGTCAACTTCTAGACCAACAATTATGCGTAAAACGGCACTAATAAAAAAATATGAGATCGCAAGGCAAAAAGAAATTGCAAGCTCAAAAACCTTGCTCAAAAAAAAAAAACCTGCGCTGGAATTTGCTCGTTGAACTAAAAACCAGGTGATTAATGCGCTTTACGCATGGTTTAATATAACATTCCTGCACCGTGTAAAGTTTCCGAAGTTTTTGCCCTCCTTTGGTCGGTGCATAACTCTACATCGCACTTTCGGTGCGTATGGGTGGAGCATGTTGATTGGATGTTTGCGTTTTCTAATCAACAAACCGAAAGCCAGCGATGCGCCACATGTCTTTCCAACCCATTCATCGTCGCTACGAGCTATCGGGACGATTAACTCCATTTCCCCTTATTAGCGCGCCAACATTGTGTTGCTTTAATGTTTGCTCTGATCCGGATTATAGGGACTTTTTAAAACATCGATCCCTAAAGCAATGATTAGCTTTGTCCGTCTCTGTTTGTGCCCTCGGTGCTTAAGCTACGACTTAAGCCACATACATACATTATGCCCTCAAACATTCACTCAAACATCCCGACCATCATTTAATAGCTTGCTCTCGATCGTTTCAGTTCTGGCTTTACCAACCGGGGGCTATATTTAGTATGTTTTGAGTGTCCAAATAAGCGCAAATGCAGGATCAAATACGCGTGAACGAGTCCCTCACACGTGAGAAGATTAATGATGGTATACTTTTGGTGTACGAGAAGATGTTACAGTTGTTTTTTTCGGTTGGTCGATAGTATTAGCTTTAAACGTTTGATCGTATCAATAATGTGTTAAGCGAAGAATAGCCAATCTTAATACAACTCCAATTTGTCTCCAAACGCGGTCCCCATGAAGCCATCTAGCTAAACAACCCATTTGTCACATTACTAGCAAATAATTAACGTGCTATCATAAGCGCCACGCTACCTAAAGAGCGGAGAAGAAGCGAAGGCAAGTTCAACAATCAGACAAAAAAAAAAAACTCGAGTTACGTTTCGTCTGTCACGGGCGGTCATGCGTCAACCCGTGTGTGGTGGCTAAAACCCGGTGGCGTTTTTGCTCATGTTGGTGCTTCGTTTTGAAGTGATTTGTAAATAAATTACTGTTAATTGTACACTCCTCCGCACTCTCTGACAGTGGGCCACAACTACACACCGTGCACCGGGTGAAACAACGCCGTGTACGTACAAGATATGGTAGCTTATTGAAGAGGAGTCATCTGAATTAAATAGTGTTTTGCTCCATGTGAAAAAACAATACTTCATTCAATGTTGTTCACTTATTGAATGTTGCTCGCTTGTTATTGAATTATTAGAATAAGCATAACAAAGAGAGCGCTGTGAACGTTTGGCCATTACACGAGTTGGTTGCAGAAGTTATCTTGGTTATCAATTCATCAAATAAGTTGTTTCTCTGGTATTGATCAAAACTAAACTCACGCCGTTTTCCTTGAACGAACGTCATGAAAGTTTGGCTTATCATTAAGGATTCCCGTGCGAAGGGTTGTTAATGTTAAAATACTTCACCAAGTGGATGAAACTTAAACATACACTACACATAAAGTTTCCTCAACGGCATAAGCTGGTGAATTTTATGAAAATGAAAGTACAAAAATTCACCGAGCAACTTATCAGTCTCAGTGCCTTGCACCCAACAGCAAACTTCAACTGCATATAGACGACCTTTGCCGTTCGTTTCGCGTTCCTTTGGCGTTGCTGCCCGCCGTGGAACGAGGTGGACGAATTAATCAACTTAATTACCAACCCCCCCACAAACGGCTTTGCCCCATGCACCGAAGGCTCCAAAACGGCGAAAGTCCACGGTGTCCACGAACCGATGTGCCGATTTGCACAAACTGATTAACAATCCAAAATCAGCAAACCAAACAAAAACCGGCATCAACAAAAGTGCAAAAAATCCAATTAACCTAGCCGTTTTTGTTCCTCCCCGATAGACGCTCTCTAGTGCGTAAGACGGCAGCGCAGGATGACCCAGGCCCGATTTGAGGTTAATGATAGCGGGGATTCGAACGGTTGCTGTAGCGAGAGTGTGCTGAACGTGTGGACAAGCCGAAGTCGACTTCCCGCTGATGGACGGGCGCCGTGTGCCGTGGAGGTTAAATGTTACAGATAGAGCCACCGGCCCACGGTGTGGAATATGAGCTTCCGACGATCGGGTATTATAGAACCAGAAAAAGTGATGAAGTAACACGGAAAATTATGCACTTTTTTCTGACTGTTGTGCCTCGTTATCTATCGTAATCCTTGAGTGTGATGATGGTGATCGAGTGCGGCTTGCGAGAGCTGAAAAGAAGACTGACGACAAATGGGACTTAAGCATCGATACGAGGGTCAATGTCGCGATACCTTTTAAAGCAAATGAAACTTCAGAGATACTAAAACTAAAAAAAAAATATAGAATCAAAAAAACATATGAGCAACATAATAACTCGATTTGCCTACGGTTGTACATCGCGTAAATGTCAATCAATATCCTCCAATAGAAAGACCAAAGCTCCAATACCCAAATGGGTCTTTAAAGCACCGGCTTGGCGAGTGGAATAAAAACACGTTAGTTTAAATGGCAAAAAGCAACTGCAATTTATCTCGTAAATATGAAGAAAAACGCCACCCAATGATGCCTGATGTACGCAGCATCTTTAACCAAGTCAAGGTAGAATGGTGACTCCACCAAGGCTGCCATCCATTCAAGTATAATGTGGCATCCAATGTCCACGGCCGTGTTGTGTTTGCCGAGCTGCTTTTTTTTTGTACATCAAGCGATCACGATGCACTGGAAATCAATAACTGGAAAAAAGGTGTTGTTTTAGAATTATTGCTTCAACTAACACACAAATTCTACCCCTCCGCAAGATGAGGTCACGAACAGTGTTTCCATAGAAGTAACTATATAGGCATTAAGGGACTTCTTCAGCGAGGGATATAATATGTTAAAAGGCATATACGACGGCTCTGGTCAACCAGCCAACCCACTGTTCCATTCAATTAATCTGCATTTAATTAACAAGTTGAATACCCTCAGGTCAGGTCGCGGGACCCTACCCTTGGGAGCCATTCGAGGATGTGAAGCCTGATGGTGATGTAGCTGAAGAGCTACGCATTCGAGCCTGGGTGAGTTAAGTAAGTCGAAAGACAGAGAATTATGACTATTTTATCACTGATATATACGCTTTGCATATTGATTTTTTCTTTTAGAAATAGCGAGTATTGCGATTAATTAGACAGAATAGAAGAACATGGACACAATGGCGGCACAGCAGCAGCAACAGTCGAAGGAGATCAACAAAATCTAGCCAATTGCTAGAACTTGTAATCGATACGTACAGCAGTTTGATCTGATTAATCATATGCCAATGCCACCATCGCGTACAATCGGATCCAATTCCAACGACTTCCAGCTCAAAGGAGAACCTGTAAACCTTCCACAACAGTGCAGTGCGAATGCGAACCGCTTGCAAGCGAGAAGTTAATTATCAACTGTACCTGTGTAGCACCTGGCGCTTGAATACCCCCCCCAGGATGTCAGCCGGGTTGTTACGGGCGAAGCAACGCGGGGACCGGTGTTGATGCACAGAACACCGCCCGTTGATAGAATCGAGATCCCTCCTGCTTCATCTTCCGGCTTTCGGAGCACTTGGTTGCAACCGGCGTAACCAGTTGTCCTTGCACAAATCATCCGAATGCTGACACATTATCCGTACGGTAGCGTCACGCGTGCGTGCCGCGCGTACATGCATAACATGTTCGTCTCCACCAGGTGACGCTCCGGTTTTGCCTATCTGGCGCGGTATCAGCTGCTACTGAGCTGCTCCCGGGTTTTGTGCGCGGTACACAGAGCATGGCGTTTGAAAGATCACACATTCCGCGGAGCGGTGGCTATCGATGGACGGGAGGAGAACGCTCGCCCCCTTCCCGGTATTCGAGATTTACTACCTCAGAATGCAGTTCCAGTGGTGGTCTAGGCTAGGTAATCAAATCGATCCGCTGTCACGTTATTAAAACGCTTCACGGTGTTATTTTGTTGGTAAGCGTTGGGATTAAGCTAAAGTGCCTCTTGTACGAATGAAGCCAATGATTATGAAGCTTGTTTTTGTGTGTGTATTTCTTCTTCTAAATGGATGGGCAAGTAGATCTTCATTCGCCGCACAAGCCACGGGCGCAACTAATTTGCCAACGGGAATAGCCGTCGTCTACGTCGTCGGGGTGCGTTAATACCGCTCGATTAATGCATACTACTTTTTCCCTTTATTTACAGCCATACTGCTATTGCGTCTGCTCTCCTGTTGCTGCCTGCACACAGGAATGATTTGAGTGGCCGGCCGGCCGGTCCAGGTGTTGCCCCGGCGACCTCCCTCCTGTATGCAAATTGGTGTTTGCAAAAAAAAAGATATAAGCCGTCGTGTCCGGACGGACGAGAGCGATTATCGATTGACTGGGTCTCGCGAGTTTCAGAGGCGGCATTGCATCCGCTTTTGCCGGCAATGGCCATCAAGGTGGTGCTTGGGAGCTTGGAAAACAAAACAAAAAAAAAACACCGCGTTCAAGCGCCAAGTCTTATTCCACGGACAGGGAGTCTCTTGGACAGTAGTCTCAGGTGCAGTGTAGCAGCAGCAGCAGCAGCAGCCGGTTAGTCCAGCCAAGGCTTGAATTAATAGACGGCGGAAAGGTTGAAGGTACTGGTTCTTTTTATTATTGGGATGCGGTACCGAAGCTGCTCCGGCTGATTGGATTAGCAGAACTCTGGTTTCCGCGGAGGTGACGCGTGTGCGGTGTTATGCGCCCGACATGTCACGCCACCTGTACGCCGCTGATGATGATGCGCGGTCGTCGACATGTGGGTAGAAAGAGTTGGCAATGGTCCAACGCAGGATCGATGAACCGTCTTGCTCGCCCGAGTTTCACTAAGCGGGTGATGCCAAAAGAGCAGGTTGCGATACCTGATGAGATCCTGGAGGTCGATCCTGAACGAATGGTTCAAGCCGCCGAGTGTTAGCACTGACCGAAAGTGAGCGCTGTAATTGTCGACGGGTCGGCTAATGGACTTTCACTTACCCGCGCTACCGTTTTGGCACGAGAGACTCATCACTAACCTGTCCATCGTGCTTCCCCCCACGAATCACCATCATTACAGGGCTTCATCATTGTGGCACGGTCCGAAAATCGCAAATATCCGTCCCGTGAAGTTCCGGGCGCGGCAAAAGGTGCACGACCCGGACGACATTGCGAGGAAGCGGCTGTCTCTGTTCGGTAACATTCACATCACAAACACGCACGAAGGGCAGAGGAAATTTATTAAATTGTTGCCAACGCGTTGTGTTGCCGGTGCTCGGAGGTGGGTTGGATGTGTTGGAGGACCTCCATGTAACAGCTGGCATCGTTCCGTGCGATGGTCCGCTGAGTGGGTGGGATCGGTTTTTCATTGTACGCACGCGAGAGAGTGACCGGGGTGGGGAAAAAAAAAACACCTCGGTATGCCATTTTCCCCACGCAGAGTTTTCCGAGGTTCACGCAGAGGACGTGCGCCGTGGTTAGTACATCAAACCTCACAATTTAGGGCGAACGAAGTGTGAGTGAGGCGAACAAATACAGGAAAGGAAGACATCACAAAAAAAAAATAAAATGAGCGGAACACAATGTACCGAAGGAAAGCTAGCAGAGTGTGTGGCTGGGAAGCGAAAACACATACTGGACAACAGCTTACTTGCTACTAAGCCTTGAATACAGTGCTCCAAATTGCTATAAGCGCATGGTGTAATGTTGTGCTAAGTGAAACTTTTGAGAAGAGTCGTTCACATGAAACTTTAGCAAGGAGTCATTCAAATCGGGAGTCGATTATCAAAAGATTCATGAATCTTCGAGGATGTAAGAATTATCAGCATTCAAGAGTCTTGAGGATTGATGAATCTTAAGGATTATTGTATCTTGAGGATTCTTCCATCTTGAATTTTCTTGGCTCAATATTGACTCTCTAAAAGATTCATGAATCTTCGAGGAGTGTAGAATTATCGGTAATCAAGAGTCGTGAGGATTGATGAATCTTAAAGATTCTTGTATCTTGTATCTTGAGGATTCTTTAATCTTGATTCTTCTTGACTCAATATTGACTCTCTAAAAGATTCATGAATCTCCGAGGATTTAAAATCTTGAGGAAACAAGAATCTTGAAGATTCATGAATCTCCGAGGATTTAAAATTTTGAGGAATCAAGAATCTTGAGGATTGATGAATCTTAAGGATTCTTGTATCTTGAGGATTCTTTAATCTTGATTCTTCTTGACTCAATATTTACTCTCTAAAAGATTCATGAATCTCCGAGGATTTAAAATCTTGAGGAATCAAGAATCTTGAAGATTCATGAATCTTGAGGATTCTTGTATCTTGAGGATTCTTTAATCTTGATTCTTCTTGACTCAATATTGACTCTCTAAAAGATTCATGAATCTTCGAGGAGTGTAGAATTATCAGGAATCAAGAGTCTTGAGGATTGATGAATCTTAAAGATTCTTGTATCTTGTATCTTGAGGATTCTTTAATCTTGATTCTTCTTGACTCAATATTGACTCTCTAAAAGATTCATGAATCTCCGAGGATTTAAAATCTTGAGGAAACAAGAATCTTGAAGATTCATGAATCTCCGAGGATTTAAAATTTTGAGGAATCAAGAATCTTGAGGATTGATGAATCTTAAGGATTCTTGTATCTTGAGGATTCTTTAATCTTGATTCTTCTTGACTCAATATTGACTCTCTAAAAGATTCATGAATCTCCGAGGATTTAAAATCTTGAGGAATCAAGAATCTTGAAGATTCATGAATCTTGAGGATTCTTGTATCTTGAGGATTCTTTAATCTTGATTCTTCTTTACTCAATATTGACTCTCTAAAAGATTCATGAATCTCCGAGGATTTAAAATCTTGAGGAATCATGAATCTTGAGGATTCTTGTATTTTCAGGAATCTTGAGGATTTTAGAATAGAAATTCCTATGAATTCATTCAGCTCCAAGGTTTTTTCAGATTCATGAATCTGAATCAGATTTACCCAACACTAGTAACAACATTAAATGCCTTGCTTAGTAGATTCAAATTCCCCCAAAATGGTGGTGCGCTTATAGAAATTCCGGCCACTGTAATGCTTTGGTCGATTGTGGACCTTTCCTCCCCGCCAATACAAATGCATTGCTTCTTGCCCACCGCATCACTTGCCCTGACCTCGGGCAAGAGAAATGGACGCTTTCGCGCGCGCAAAAATGAAAAAACGAAACCCCCAACATTTGTAGCTGCACTTTCTTCTGCATCTGTGGACAAGGTGGACTCGCCCGGTTGTACGCGCGCTAATGCACATTTCATTCCGCTTGTTCGCTTCGGGGGCCAGCTTTGGTGCGGCGACATGCATGAACGGGTTTCGGGCGCGGAAAAGGTGATGCATGTTCGGCACACACTCGGCCGATGGCGGGGCATTTCATTTCTGCCAAATCAAACAACGGCGCTGTGTGGATGGCGTTGGACGGTTTCGGAAGAGCGCACCGCACCAACGCTGCCCACCGTATATCCGCTTATCGTGTGCGGTGGGGTCTGCATGAAAGCCACACCACGGCACGGACACGCACCGAACGGACGGCGAAGCTTTAATGCGGCAGCATGCATGGGCCAGAACCCGTAGTCGGAATGGGAAAACCGCACAAAACCGACCCTGATGCATTGCATCTTTCGTGCCGTCGTCTTGGTCGTGGCGTAACCAGTTGACCATATGGGGACATCCACTGCCGCTGCTCCAATCCCCTAAGGGAACGATTCCGTGCGTTTCGTTCCCGTCCCCTTTATGTCGTATCGTGTTTGGCACACGTTTTCGGTTTATGCTTCTTCACATGCGGTTCTGCAAACACGAAACGGAACAGAACGCCCATCGGCGAGCTAAGGTTCTAGGGGAAAGAGAAAGAAGGAACGATGAAGGAAGAAGGAAAAATTATGTCACTTCATCGATTTTATTCGTTTCGTATTCCTGTTTCGTACAAAGCGTTTTGGGGTTGGTAATATATTTTTAAATCATTTTAGAGGGCTGATTACCATCGCTGAGAGGCTTCTTCCCATCCATCAGTTTTGTTCGGCGCTTAGAGCCCGCAGTGTCGAGGGCTATCAACATTGAAATGGAGAGTATCAAAGAGGAAGTCAAGAACAAGCAGAGAAGGACCAAGAACCAACAAAGGAAGGGTACAAGGGACACATGGGAAGTGACCGCAAATAGAAGTTCTTAGAACTTAGAGCATATTAACAAGAATCACAAGAAATGGATAATAACAATACATCTTTCTTTCTTTTAGACGTGCCGGAGCTGAGGATACTGGAAATTGATTGGAATAGTGATGCTGGATAAGGAGGTTGAGTGAAACACATGAAGCAATAAGAGGAATGTAGGT
Organism: Anopheles marshallii; assembly: GCF_943734725.1. Lineage (NCBI taxonomy): Eukaryota > Metazoa > Arthropoda > Insecta > Diptera > Culicidae > Anopheles > Anopheles marshallii. The sequence continues at coordinate 77,231,217 of NC_071326.1, read as the reverse complement.
TAAGGCTATACCTCCTATACCTTCAAGAACCCATTCTCGGCTAGTGGTAACGCTTCTGGGTTGCGTTCGCCTTGTTCCTCAGAAGTATAAGGTAGAGAAGCAGCTGAACAAAGACGAGCATAGAATGATAACGCAACTGTACTAATAATACTGCTAAGGTAGTTGTGTTGCTATATGCTGAATTTCGCTAGCTAAGACCAACTCACATGATACACATGTACCACACTCATAGCTATAAACGTCCATTTTAAGAGCTCATGTCTAAAGATCGGAGTCAGTTTTTTTGTCATGGTCCTCCCTTTCTTGGAGAACACTGGTGGCAATAGCACACACGCGCCCGCTTCAAAAAGATCGGAAAGATAATACTTTGAAGAACGAGAACTCCTCTGTGGCTTTCCAATCATCCGCGGAAGCGTGACATTTGACCAAACAAGCCCCCCCCAAAAAAAAAACTAAAATACACCGGAAACAGCATCGACCACATGGTTGCAGGAGGTGACGATGTGTAGAGACAGCACGGGACAAACACGCAGACACAGACGTTGCTTCGGTGGGCAACAGTTTGCACACGAACCCGCCGGCTCCTAACAACTTTCAAACAGCAACAGCAGAGGAGTTGCAGCGCTGTGGCGGGGAAAGGTGAGAGCAACAGGTCAGCAAAGCACACGGGGAAGACTGGAGAAGAAGGATGCTACCGATTAAGGACGCGTGTTAAAGCCGCTGCCCGTCCAGTTGCGGGCGATAGTTTATCGATTCGACGGTGTAGACTCAAACTTCCGGCATTTAAACGAAAAGAAGCACCGAAGCACCGTGCAACGGAAACCGGAAATCGTTCGATCGCCGTTTGGCTTCGTTACTGTTCCGGCACTGTGTTGACACATGAGGTTTCGGTTGTTTGAATTTGATGAAAGATGCACTGCCGATAGCGAACGGAGAAAGATGCACAGGAAAGTAAGATCAAGCTGCCGAAAGAAGGAACTTTTTGCTGTACATTGGGACAGAGAGTTTTTGTTTCCAATTGCTTCAGGTAATCAAATGTACATTAGTTCGGGAAGAGTTTTGTACATCCCTCAGCAAAGCATGATTGCTTAAAGTTGTTAACGCGCGCAAGATACACATCTTTATTAGTCAATTTACAGCCCATTTCATTCTCATAGATTCCGTATCCTGAGCCGAGGGTAAGGTGTCCCGTGTGTCGATCGTAAAACTTTGCGGCCCGCTGGCAAAGGTTTCACCACTATCTTTTTTCATCGCAAAAAAGCGCCATCTCATAAACATCCCCTCACGGTTCGGGACGGTGAAAAGGTAAAAAAAAAACAAACACACTTAAAACAAACAGAGAATAAAAATGTTTCGAATTAACCAATCCGTCCGTTATCGTTTGCAGCGAAACTGGCAAAAAGGCCGTACCGTAGGCGGATCCGTAGGGAGATACTGGAGACAACCTGCCGATAAATTGTGAGGTGGAAATGTGAACTTTTCCCCGTGACGGTGTTGCTGATCCGTGGCGAAACGCGTGAGTAGAAACGTGTTCAGTTGCGTACTTCTATCAAGGGGGTGGTACACTCTGGCACACTGAAAATAGAGAATTTGTAAGGGCATAATTATGTAAAAAGTAGAACAACATAAGTTTATTCTGTCTTTTTTTGCTGTTATATTTGTTTTCTAATTTGGGCAACTCTTTCGATCGCTACCTCAGATGCTGTCACTCCTTTGACTATGGTTGACTTGGTGATTCGGTGGACATTATAGCGACTGCATCGTAGCAACTAGAACAAAATTAATATTTTTCCTTTAATTTACGATAATTATCCTGTCATCGTACGTAGGATTTTTTGATTATATTTTAGAAATATAAAGTTGAGAACGTTTTTTATTAAGAAAAACAGATTTTTTTACCCAAAAATTATCATAAAAACCCTGCACTCAAGAATACAACTTCTACGTGCAATGATGGAATAAAATGTACCTCACGAATATAAAATGTACATAAGTGGACAATGGAGTACCGCACAAATTTTGCCTACGATAAAGTAAACACAACAATTTGCAATGAAGCTCGTGTTCTCGGAGTGCTCGACCTCGATTTTGCAATTTGCAAAGTTTGTCCCGTCGATGAGTTTGCTTGTATAGTCTGGTCTCCATGGCAACAACGTAGGATAGTTATAATTGAAGCTATTAAGCGGAAATTTACATAAAAAACACATTATTTTATCAATTACCTTGATCCAGTATTATCTTCTGTCATGACTACCGTATAAGATTTTTTTTTTAGTTTTTGGACTAGAATCTTTAATACATATAAGAATGACAGTACAGTGCATTTTCCTCCTCCAGGAATTACTGACGTATATTGTTAGCAAAATTCATTTCTTAGCTGTTACCTGATTTGAAGTCCAAAACACCAGAGCGCTAGTCACTCTGTTATTCATATGACGGAGACCTACCAAAACATAAGTAATTAAGTTGCTATGGATACGACTTCTAACCAACTTAAAAATTGTACAAGAAAAGTTTTGCTGACAGAACTTGTTTTTAACTTCCTGATAGATAACTTAAATATAGGAATATACATGATTTTTTAAAAGCAGAAATAACAGAGTATACTACTCCCTTACCTTACACAATTAAAAGGCAACTTCCGTCCAGCAGAGAGTCGTCGAATTGGAATGTTAAGTAGAAAGGTTTGGACCGTTTTTTTTTAAGTTGTATTATTTATGATGAAAGCAATATAGTTAAGAGAGTGATATATATAATAGGGAGATTTTAATACAGTTCAGCATGATATAAATGTATAAACAAGTTAAAGATTAAGATTCCTATTCGAACGCCGTTGAAACGGGTTTCAAGTCAAACGAACACACGATGTCCTATGCATAGATCACACCAAACACAAGAATTTTGTCTTTTTGTTGGACCCATTAGGTAGAACGAAAGGTTAGACAGAGTCGCGAAACACTGTCCAAAAAGTGTGTATCGATTACAATTAATTTTCATCCATCGTCACTTCACACGCCTTCATGTCGTTCGTCGGCGCGTTGTCGGATATGGGCTGGTCCATCAGCGGGAGGTCGTCGATCACGTGCCGGCCGGTAACGCTATCGCTCATGTCCTCAAGTTTAAAACACAGACACAAATGTGGTTCCCGACCACAGTTAGTCGCCACTCTCATTTAAATCATTCGTGTGCGTTGTGTGCGTTTTATATCGGTTCTTCGTTCCGTCCTTCGTTCGATGCTACAATGTTGGCAAGCGCATGGACCAAAGGCAGGCATACTATGCTTCATGCTATCCGAATGTGTCTGTGTTCCCTTTTTTTTCAACCGCTTGCAACATAAGATCCCGATGGGTTTGAAGAGAGCAAACAAACTGAAGCAGCACGATCAAGGCATGAAGACGGCGGACGTATAATGATCGAGCGAGGCAAAGAGGAAAACTTCTGATCAGCAAGAGGAGTAAGAACGCTACACGCGTAAAGATAGATCCGAATGTAGGAACAAAAAGGGACTATCAAAGAAGACGACAACCATTGCATCATACAATCGTTGGCAGTAGATATTTTTGTCGTCAAGCATCAAATCACCAATGTGAATGATTGGCTGTGTAATGGAGTTTGTTGTGCTTCCTCTCTAGACACCGTCCAAACAATGGGGCGTACTATTTCGAAGCAAACGTCTGATAAAGTGTGATGAAATAAGAGTGCAATAAACAATTTTGCTAAAGCATCCCATTCCGGGATGGGGAAACGTTAAACAGATGCGAGCAACTCTGACGGACGGAAATGGAGTCACAGAGTCTTTACTCTTCCTTGTCGCTATCGTTGCGTAGTGTCATTTAGCGCTGGGTATATGTTCCACATCAGGGTGGACTAGAGAAGTTACAGGGTGACTAATAGGCAGTGGTACTAGCAGTCGCCTATGCGTCAATCTGTTGAGATTAGTCAAGACAAATTCCAACACTAAGTTGTCCGACAGAATGTTTGTAATTGCAACATTGTATCATCAGGAAGTTATTGGTGTCTGACGCGAATATTGCTTATATCCAGTAAGACAATACTCAAAAGAGCAAAGAGAGCTCAATTTGAAACAATACTTTGAGGTTCGAATTCCAATTAGACGAAGCAATTATCGGAGAAGTAGCAGGAGCTTGCCTTTAAACTCAAATGTTTCTATTATGGAACAAATTATACTAAAATGTTCTTCTTATGGAACCAATTATTAAGCATCACCAGCTAGAGCGTGTTACACTTCATTCACCGCCCGACATTGCGTCGTCGACGTCGTCAACTCCAATGTCTATTTCTGTGGTGGTAGTCACAGTTGTACGGTTTCCACAATATCACTGCATTGTAATCGAACGTGAGGTTTCTTCACCCGATCACGTACAGTATGAATGTACACCCCTCACTGTACGACACTGGAGCTTCATGAACCTCTTCCGCCGGGAACTCCAGCACCATTTTGGGACTAGTTTAGATGACTAATGAATTATTCTCTGATATGATGTCTGCCATTACGAGTGGTACGTCTCAACACTCGCTGCGAATTGAATTTAAGCGTTTATAAATCAAACCAGCCGGTAGCCCCACTCGGTGGACGATATCAGGGGGAGGTCCGTTGAAATCATCCCTTGTCAAAACTTGCAAGCTACCTCCCAAGCAGTCTTTTTGCAGCCATTTCGGAATAAAACAGGACCGTTTTAGGACGTCCTAAATAGGTCCCGTTTATACTCCAAAGGAAGCAGATTGGACCTGTCGCGAAATTTGTCAGGGGGAGTGGCACAAAATTTTGGAAGCTTTTCGGTGCGATTGTGGTAGTGCAATAAAAAGTTGCAACTATTTTCCAGTTGGAAAATTTAAAAATTAATTTCTCTCCGATTTATGCTCTCTATCTTCGCTCTGTTCTATCTAGTGCAGTTCGCCTATCTGTGCTAGCGCTCGTTAGTACTGTTTTTTCTTGCACGTTTCGGCGCAGGTGGAAGTGCGTGTGGAGTGTAGAGGAGTGTGGCAGATGTTTTTTCCGTCGTGATCAGCTGTTGGGAGAACGAGTAGAGAACTTATGTTTTACAATTTACCTCATGTCGCCGTCGAATCGATGTTGCCACGGAATCCTAGTCAGAGGGAACACAACCGCGTCGAGTTTTGTTTTATGTAGTCAGTGCGTCGAGTGTTGTGTGTGTATGCAACTTTGGGGAAAATATATTCCGGTCATTTGACCAAATGTGTCATGATGCGCAATTGGCTTTAACGGGCTAAGCAAAAAATAAGTATGATGCGCATTGAAAATGCAATTATTTCAATGATGCAATGATTTTAGAAGGAAGTGTACAGTATGGATTGGGTCAGTGTTTGAGAACAATCCCTTGGATTTGTTATTGTCATATGGTTGAAACAATGACAATCGAACATTCGTATTCCCTCTCATAAAATGTTGATACAATAGACAGTACTAGAAACATGTTTTGAATGTCATCTTGCAGATAGGTACTGCAGTTGCTTTACGATGCAAATAAGTAAACTATTGATAATATTTGATGATTGATGTCGAAACATCATTCAGGAAAAAGAGACTACTGCAGGTTTAACATGGTTTCTTTCCATTTTACTCCGAAGGAAATTCGATGACCGATCTGGCTGGTACCAATTTGCGTACCGTGTTAGTCGTTATTGGTTGAGCCTGAAACAAACGTGTGAAGATGTATATGTGTGCGCACGAAGATAACGGTACTTATGCGCATAAGGTACAGTACCGCACAAAGAAGGTCTAGATGGTTCATGGAGTTAGTTTTCGTAGATGTTAACAAATCGTATATCGAGAGTAAACTATTACTGCTAGTTTGTTCGGAGTCCTATTAGATAGCATAGCTGAGGAAAAAGCGTGTATGTTCGGTCTTACTAGAGCCAATGTTTTTTGTTGTTGTCATGAAGCCTTCAGGTGTATGGTGACATAGCATGTTCGTTTTCTTTCCTTTCATGAAATCATAACCGGAGGTGGTTGTGGGTGAGGGGCATAGACAGGAGCATGTTGGTGTACCTTTCATTGACACAGAAGGATGTAGTAGTTTTAAACATGTTGTTATATTTTGTGTACATAACTCGATGGATCTGTTTTGCATGGAATAAGATTCAGCTAAATAGTGATCCTATCAATCCATCGATAACGTCCAACCGATGAAAAATTGACTGATTTAAAAAAGATGACCTCACCGTACTGCAGGAAAGCGTAATGTTCACAAAAGCCTGTAGCTTTTCATGTAGCGCTACAAGTCTATGAACCATTTTTACGCCGTCTTGCTAGCAATGCAAAGTCCGATTAAAAAGTCAGTATCAGTCTACGGATAGTCTTTTGCCTTGGCGATCAACTGTCTCTACGTGTTGGATAAATCATCCGTCTGAGGTTAGGGAGTATACAGTTATGTTCATCGCTTGTGAGCGCTGTTTAGAGGAATCTTTTTTCTCTGTAAAATGTTATCCTTTAACAGACCCAAACCTTCAGTCACTGCTTGAGAGAGCTACCTATTTGCGCACATCCGATTGGCCTGAGCAGAACCTGACGCATAATAAAGTTTACAAACAAGATGAGTCCTTTAACTAGTGATGAGAAGTTAGAGGGCCGATCCAAGCTTGAAAAATCTGATCCAATCCTATAATATGGGATCAAATGATCTAATGATAATATGGGATCTCTGTTACTTGCGCGCGAATAGCGCTTTTGATCCCTAACGATCCGGGATCATCGTTGCATGGAAAAGGTGATGCCTTGTATGGGGATTGTGATCCCTAGCGATCCGGGATCATCGTTGCATGGAAATAGCGTGTAAATTTACACGATCCGATTCCAACTTTGGGATCATTTCCCATCACTACCTTCAACCTCCAGAAAGAACGGAGGGATCACTTTGATTTCGATTGTCATCTTTAGCTGTTGCTAACTGTTCTAACATAACTTCGATAGCATTTGCCTAACAAATTAGCTGATAACGTGAACAAAATCTTAATCTGAACACAATCTTAATCTGTGCTACAACAGAAGAAACAAGACTGAAATCAAATACATTTGGCTAGGACCTCGTGCGTTGCTCATCCTGTTGTTCGATCCTGTTGTAGCATTTACCGTTAAAATTGCACGGATGGCATATTTACAATCATCATGACAAACAAAACTAGTTCGTCACAACATACGACCAGACAAACAACAAACCAAAAAACAACAAATACGTGAATCTACAATAGATTTCAGTAACTATAATTGTACCAGTGGAATGACCGGTAAAGTACCAAACATCCTCTGGGATAGTGTTACGGATATTAGAATATGTAGAGAATCTCACTATGAGCGAAATACATGCGTGCATTGAGTGAACAAAACAGCTCTACAATGTTTCAAATGAGTTTTTTGCCATGAATCCCTCTGCGCAAAGTGAATTCACGTTCAAAAAGTGAGGTTAAAAACGAAGGATTTTTGCAACAGTGGACTGTGTGTGTACGTTTGTTGACGTTTGTGTATGCCTGCAACGGACGCGACCGAGAACGAACGACTTCGAAGAAACGAACAGCAAGAGAAATTTCGCTCCGATTGAGAGAGCTTTCGAGGGGGGGCTCGATTCGACGAGAGTGCAAGCACGAGCGAAGTAGCTGTTAGAGCGAGCACTTTCTGATTTTCTATGGAGAAGGTCCAATTGCTCTCCTTGGGGCGCTCGGTTATCGTTTCCACCTGTGTGTGTGTTTTTTGCACTTCCAATCCTCCAGAGGTGTAGGATTCGATATCTATGGTCCAAGAGTTGTGTGTTAGAAATTCTACACGACCTGGCAAAAGAATACATAATAAAAGCGCACAAATTAACCACTTTTGCCACCGTCTTGCAACGCTCCTACAAGGCCTAGTGAGGAGTGAAGGATTTCTGAAAGGAAGACCCAGAGGAACTCAACATCTTGAAGGCGAAAACTCGACATAAAAACCACCGTGCACATCCGCGTAATGGGCAATGTTGTAGTCGACTTCTTAATGAATGCGTTTTTTTACGTTAATTGCAGCATTATTTTTGGCTGTTCTTTATTCCTTCTTTTCTTACTTGAAGTTAAACGCATGCAAAGAGCCTAAGTATTTTTTTTTGTTCGGGTTCCAAATACATGATACAAAAAAAAATCGGATTGGTAAAAAGTGTCTCGTATGAAATGCGACTCATAACAGGAGATGTTGTGGCGTGCTCTAAGCGAGTTCGTGGATCAACGAAAAAAAAAAAACCAGGGGAATTCTCATCGAATGGTAAGCGACAACTTTGGAGCTCATCAGCATTAATATGAGGAGGTTTGACTTGTCAGCAAACATCATCCGTACCATAGACAAGCCAAGTCTACGGCGAGAGAGAGAGAGAGAAAGATAAAAGAACAACCAAACAAAGATGAAAAAACAGGGAAAAACTACAAACCTTTTATATAATTCTCCAGGTTCTCCAAGAAGGTGGAACGCTGGATGGTGGCACGGTGGTGTGCCCCCGGTGCATGCGCAGTTGCACTTTTTTGACAACGGCGAAAGGAATTTGCATATTTCAGCAGCTAAAACGATGGGTAAAAACGAAACCAGTCCCCCCCGGGGGTTGCCAGCCTCCCCCAGCAATAGCGTCGGACCACGGACAGACATTCGCGTGTGGATGTGGTTGCTCCGTTCCGTTGGCATTGAATATTTAAGGAGTAATGAAGACATTCGCCGTGCGTTACTGGAGTGGCTACGGTGTATGGGTAAAGAGCCTCGAGAATGTTGGAACAAGATTACTGCGGTGGAATTTATCACGCGTTCTGGGATTATGGAGTGCATTGGCAGATTAACCAAGGACAAACATGGCAGATCTTGGCTGTTTGTTGGAAGAATTGCATCAACACTTTCCCATCATTGGAGCTAATGCAGTCTATTGGGATTTCTGGCGGAATCGTTAGAATATCTTTGTGGTATAATGTCTAGACTCTCCCTGGTACCTGGACATCTAGCAGTACCTTCGAGTACTAAGACTCTTGAAGTCCAAGATGTATGATCTCGAACTCTTACAAACGAAACCCGAGAAGAGTCAGGCATATCGGGCAAAGAATTCCAGCATCCTTCAGGCTAGAAGCGCACTCTCCACTAGGGTCGCTCCCCCCCAACAAATGGTTCCATCTGTGCAAGTGTTTGCAAAATTCGTTCGCGAAAGCACGCTGCTGGCGAACCTAACCTGTCCCAGTGTAGCGTCCGCTGCCATTCTCACCGCAGCGAAGAGGAACCCTTTAGTGCCTGTTTCGTAAAACGAGTTTTACCAGTTAAATTTTAATATTTTCCCCCCACCCCCTGGATACGGTTGCTCTCTGTGTTTGTCGTCCTGTCGTCTGCAAGGGAGCTGTTGCTGCAAAAAAAACCTGCCCAACATACGCAAACACACCCGGAGCGGAGTTTGATCTGCGTTGGAAGACTACGACAACAACCACACCACGGCTCTCCTGATCATGACGATGATGACGTCCTGGAACTGATCGCAAAACGTTTATTCCTCGCGTGGTTCTCCTCCTGATCAGCTCCACGCGCGGCATCGCCTCGTGATTAACGCGTTTTTATTCAAATGCAGCCGTTTTTCGGTCTTCTTGTGTTCGGGGGGGCTATTTTTTTTTTTTGCCCGATATTGCGAGGTTGCAAGAGGTGGTCGCCGTGCCTCGCTTAAGGATGGGAGGAGGGATGGCTGCGGGCTGGGGTTGCGCGTAAAACAAATTTTCCAAAAAAAAAAAAAAAACCCAACCCGACCTTCGCATCTTGGTCGGCGAATCCAAAAACGGACAGCGCCCGGAACCTGTTGGCATCACCGTACAACTTGTTGCTGTACCGGGAAGATATCGGGCACCTTGCGGGCGGGCGGAGGACCTTTCGGAAGCAGAAACAGGTTGCGGGTACGGTGGAGCCCGAGTGAGCCTGTGTGTGTGTGTGTTACAACAAAAGTGAGACAGGTTTTTGCAGTTTGTTAACAAAAATAAAAAAAGCGGCCACGAAAAAGAATGAAGAACATAGAACACGGAAAAAAACCGCACACATAACCGTTTTCCTCCACGGCACGATCTTCAAGACCGGGGGAAGCAACGCTTCCAACTCCAGATGCGGTCAATGACATGGAACATGTATAACAAAATCTTTAAATGCCACGCAAAACGCGAAGGCAGTGGGGCGCTTATAACTTTGAAAGATCATCTCATAAAGATCTAGCTCTAATGTCATCTGGTTGAGCGGAGTGACCAGTGACCACTCTATTGATCCTATCGTGATCACCTATCCGTGTGTGTGACGCTAGGCAACTTAATTTCTCCACAATGATGTTTGGCGCACGATTTGTCACTGGATTTACACTTCCTTCCTAAGCTCTTCAAATGATGCCGAATGGATTCCGCCAGGGAAGCCTCCTCCAGGTTTGAGACGTCCATGTTTTGTTTTTGCTCGTCAGCGCAACTACCATCGACAAGTGTGTCCAATGTGTTTTTTTTTTTGTCTGCGTGCACAATTTATTCACACTAAACGCAAAGTGAAAAGCGTTAAAATGGTTAAATACTGCTCCATCTGCTGCCAAAGTGCATACCACGGAATTGCGTTTACGCGTGGTTGCACCACACGTCAAACATTGGAAATGTGAAACCCCCACTGCAAATGGTAGCGCGGACTAGCCAAAAGCCCATTATTAACGGTGGCGATAAAGCGTGTCTAGCTGCAGGAAAGTTTCTGTTGGTACATCTCTTCCAATGCCACACCACGATCACATCCACAAACAGGAGCGAGAGTGTGTGTGTGAGAGAGAGAGAACAAACAGCGGTAATGAACACGATCGCACACTAATCGGGCGCTTAATAAGCTTCCCATCGCTGTGTTGCGTTATCGGCTTGCCCGACCCGATACCGCAGTGTAACGCTCTGTCCGCAGCTACTTGTACTACCTTCGCTTCAAAAAGATTATCGGTGACAAAACGATCATCTCGTCCGATGTCATCCTACGCGCACGGCTGCTTCCACCAGCACGGAATAAATCACCGCAGCAGATTCGGTTTGTCATTTCTTTATCTTACGGTGTACCATTTTTACTTCCAGCCGCTGCCTGTTCGGACGTGCGCGTGCGATAAGCGATGGCGGAGCCAGTGTGCAGACCCTGCGGGCTCGACCGAACCACGTAGAATGTGCGCTTGTATGTGGAATGGGGTTTTCATTTATCAAAATCACAGCGACACAACGCGAAGAATTCATGTGTCCCCGACACACAGGCCGAAAGGCGCCGACAGGGGTTTTTTTTTTTGTGTCGGACTCTTCTGGTGACCAGGCGGTTTTTATGACTCCCAACTGGCTATTTATAACGGATCAAGTGTTGTGGACTGATTGTTGTTATCATGTACCCGTGCTTAGTTGCTTAGTTAGCTAGAACCAGTTGCATCTCCATGACAATCTTCATAATATGATCGCTTTTTTAAAGCTGATTTTCTAACCCGAAAATGCCTGTAGATCAAAGTGTATCCCTGTCGGCCAGATTGTACGAATAGGCGAGCTGTCAAACCGATGCAGCCTATGCTACCCTTGTGTAGATATGTGCGTGTCTGCGGGCGTGTGTGTCACCCAGCTCGTCATCGTATCTTTGCCTTGTGTGGTTTTTTACCTAGCGTTGTTTGGCGTCAGTGGTGACTCTACGTTCGTGCCAAGTAGTTGCAGATTGTGAAAAGTTTATCAAAGAATGGAGATCAACTGAACATAGATTGTACAACGAATATGCACCAACAAGTAAGTACTTATCACATACATTAGCTGGAACTGTTGAGAAAGTCATAATTTCTATTAAACATGTATCATATCTACATTTCCAGGTGGTACAGAAGAGAGCTCCGCTGCAGGAACCAGCACCAACCGCAGGAAGGCTATATCGACATTATTGACGAATATCGAGGCCGAGGACAATCCAACACGGATCCTGGAAAAAGATGATTCTGCTGCGATGAGCATTCCGGTGGGCATCACCATCATCATGATCGCAAGCATGGATTGCGTTCGTCGTGACTGGAGGGTCCGGTCGTATGTTCCAGTTTCGTTTGAAAAGCGTCGCTAGACCTTTTTTGAATATTGTGCGGTAATGTATTGTAATGTGAAAACATTAAAGTGAAATAAAATAATGTTTACAAAAAATAACAAACTAATTTTATTAATATTTAATAACCTTGAGAAATAATAATTATTATTAACCTTGGGAGAAGCATCAGAGCTGTCAATCTGCATTGTACTGATAGATCTTCTTCTCCGTACGCCTAATCGTACACCTTGTAATTGTTCTAATCGGTTTACTTTTAGCGATTTTGTGCCGCCAGGGATTAGACGTGCTGGGATAGCTGATTCCAACCGAATGTCTTGTTGGGTCTATTAATAAACGTTGAGTATACGCTCTCTAGGGCTAGGTTAGCCCCTTCAGCGATGAATTGACAGATTTGACTCGATTGGAATGACGATTGAACATTTTGCTCCACGATGCTGTTGCTACAGGTTGCTAAATTAGACACTCTGCTGAACACCTGACATTGAACGAATGCTATCAAATCGTACCGTATCCGCTTCAAGTGATGTCACGATGATAAGCCACCCATAACCAAACAATCTTGGTTTACTCACAGTTGGGGTTTCTGTTTTTTGCCAGCTACGACTCCACTCCAAGACGGCGATATGTGCCTTCCCCCCTTATCAGGTGGTGGCTGGTAGTAGTAGCACCTGGGTGTTTTGTTTTATGACCCAGGCTTACTCAAGATAAGAATCATTCAAACGGAAGCAACGGCGTGCCGTGTTTAGTGGTGTAAATGTGCAAAAGCATCACGTCGGAAAGGAGTGTAGTGTATGGAACTGTTCAGGTGCGTTCAACTGGATGGAAGGATAGAATGTGGTTGTAATAACCATAAGAAAGGCACAAGAACTAGGAAGATAGCAAGTCTCCCATTGGACCCATCTTTAGGGTTCGAATGTGAAATCCACATTGCAATTGTGCAGGGTTACTTGGCATAGTGATTTGGTTTGGACTAATGGAGTTTGGACTTCTCTGACCATGTCCAAGACTAACTGACTAACACTTAGTAAGATCGGTCTTTGATCACCTCAGCGAATGTTCTCCATGGTTCCTGGCATCCTACGGGACTTTAAACAGCTAGGACGCGTAGGCCCTCTGACGAGACAGGGGGTTTGGGGGAGAGGCCTTGCAAGCCACCCCGAATACCACCGCAACGAAAAGTCTGATCAAGTACTACGAAGATCCTTTCACGTCTATGAGTCCAACATTCCTTTTCTGCATTTACCGAATGCGGCTATAAATTCTTCATCAGTTTTGGACAGAATTTATGAAGCTTCTCTTGGTTTTTTCAGTCAATACAAATAGGATATCTGTTGGTGGTAGGGCCAGTTTGTGACATACCTAAGAATAGAATAAACCCAATCCAGATCTAACCAGACGTGTGGTGTGCTGGGGATCTTACTTTAGACAGATAACAATCAGGAAAGATCTCCGAAGATGGTAAAGCACCCAGCCCATCCAGGATTCCATCCTCTTTGCCTAATTCGTGTCGTATTCTAGGGATCCTAATTTATTCGGATAACGATCAGGAATGATCTTCGGAGATGCTAGAGCACCCTTTATATTACAATTGTGTTGGTGTGGGCAATGATACCGATCGCGCTTATCGTAGGATGACGTATCCAGAAACTATATACAAATCGTCTTCATGACAACATTCATCGTCTGTAGGATTGACTATCCGGTTATGGATCTCGACTATCGGGGCCAGTTTGGAGTAGCGAAATTTCTTCAACCTGAACTAAACATGAATGGTTGACAGCCAGTGTCCTAGCGTGTATCTCTACATCAGTGTTGTTGACGATGTTGTCTTTTAACCTGAGATCTTTTTTTATTGTTTCCCAAGGCAAAAACAAATTTATGGAGAGGATGATTGTATAAAAATCAATTTGCGAAAAAAGTGCGTTGAAATATTTCTCCAAATATTTGTTTGTTTCTACACAATAAACATGCCATTGACTCAAGAGGTTGTCATTCTCCCATTTCACAACGGATGATAATTAAAAACCAACAAATGTCCGACATGTTCAATGCACTCAGAGAACCCTGCAAAAAGGGGATCCTGTTTTTATACACCTTCCCCCATACGTTAACCCAGTTATAAATGGATCCATTCTTCTTGAGCGATCGTCTTGCTGAGCTTTGGGGCATCGTACGGACCTCGGATCACTCGGAGGCGTGTGCAATGTTGTGGATTTAGCACGGATTTTTTATGGTTTCTTTGCCACTCCTCTTGCTGTTTTACGAAGCGAACTGAGTCCCGCGCGATCTGGTTTTATCGCGAATCGTTGTCGATCAGTAGCGTACCCGGTGGGGTGTATTTTTTTGTTGTTTGTGGTCTGAATGGAATACCTGCGGCATAAAAAAGTTGCGGTTCTAGCGTCTACTGTAGCACCACAAGCAGTATCAGCAATAAGCACCACGTCCAATTACCTTCCATTCTTCGCTTAGTCATCGGAAGTACCCTGTACGGCCCAAAAAAAAAAAGGTTCGTGGAAGTTCGGAGGTGTTAATCTGCGCTAGACCATTGTGAAAACTTTTTCCCGAACGGCAAACGAAGCGGCGAATCAATTTTCACTCTCATCTGTGCGCGGTTGGCCCGTTGCCCAACGAGAAGATCGCGTAGGGTGCGAAGGGACCACGGGGAGGTGATGCTCCCCGAATGGGATCAAACGAACTGCGGGGAGAGTGGTGGGGCCAAAGTGGTTCGGTGATTGCCTGGGCGGCTGCCGGTACTCTATAATTATGCCCGCTGCTTCGCTCCACCGCCACACACGTCACGCAGTGTTGCCAGCAGCCTTACACCGGCGCGATCGTGTGCTGGTCGGATGTGGCGCGTGCGCGGAAAAGCCCACATTTATGGGCGATTTTCAATGGTTTATATTGTACGCTCTCGAGTGCTGCTGTGCTCGAAGCCTTTTTAACAGGCGTCTTGATATAATCTTCCGATCCATCGGATCGATAGTATCTGGCCAAGCCGGGTGATAATTCTAAGAGCTCCCTGGCCCCCCCTCTCTGTAGCTTTTGGGTGAAATGAAATCGAAATCACATCGCTATTCGCTGGCTGCCTGCGTCGCCTGTCCATCGGCACTTACTACCGGCACCTCGCCTACGAAGACACGCGTGCGCCATAATAGATGTCCGAAAATAGCTCGCGCGGTCTCCTGCTGCTACTGTTGGCGTGCTCTCTCGCCGTACGACAAATGCAGGATTGTCACCGTCCCAAACATTCCATTCCGTACACATCTGCCTGCGCTTCCACCACCCAGCCCGCCGCCTTGCAGTATCGGCTTTCACTCCTCTTTGGATATTATCTTACCGCGGAGGTCTACTACCACCGTCACCGTGGCGCACTGTACTCGTTGCGCGTCCATGGCCCATTCCCGACATTGTTGTATCGGGTCGGAAGCAACTCTTTACCGGCGGTGTGTACTTCGCTAGACAGAGGCTTCTTAAGATTTATCTGCCCAGCAGGAAGGGACTCTCTCTCTCTCGCACACACACGGCCCGATCGCGGACGAGATTTAAAGCTGGTGTGTTAAGTATTTATTGCCGGCATTATTGGGGATGGTGTCGGCTTTTGCCGACTTTGGACCGGGGAACATTGTCGTAATGGCAGTTCGGACGGTTAATCTTCGCGAACGGGGCACGTTTTACTATCCGTAATTTCATGGCTTACAGGCAGCCGGTAAGACGGTTTTTCAACATTAGTGTCTGCCGGTTGCCGGTTGCTCCAAGGTTTGCGATCAACTCTTGTGTGTGTCGATGATGAAATAGTAATCGACAACCAACCGTCCCGCATGTGTATCAAAAAACCTTTTTTTAAATTTCGCAGTTAACACAACCGGCAGGTCGGTTTCAAATTCTAATGAGCGACTCCAGCAGTGGACCTTTTGCTTCGATCGGAACCTCTCGTCTATTTCTTGCAGTGAACCGATTTCCAAAAGCGATTGAACAGGGGGACGGGGGGGGGGGGGCGGGGGGTGGGGGGGGGGGGAGTGGGGTAGGTGAAGATGGGGAATATATTTGCATACATCGAATTAACGGGGTACGATCCGTTGGCTGTTTGTTGGTACTGTTTGAATAATTCAATACAAGAAGCTACACCCTTGAAAGAGCCGTCGAAGCAGGCTGAGAGTCCCAGACGAGCAGCATGTGAGCAATCGGTAGACGTCTATCGACAATTTGGACTGTACTTCGAAAATGTTTCTATATGCACCAAGCCGTTCAGTTCAATTCTTTTCAATTTTTGGGACGATTAAAGCAGCAGTTAAAGCAACTTTATCACTGAAGTAATGTTAAATAGAGAGATAAGAAAGGGTTTTGTCCGTCTTTTATGTTGGGAAAACTGAGTTACTTATGTCAAAAGTTGTCTACAATCACCTTGTGTCATTGGAGCTGTCAAAACCTTAGTTGACAGTTGTAATACTTGCATTGGCTGAAGTTAGTAATATCTCTATAGGACCAGTCATGGGGCAGATCAAACTCTAAGTTAGAAAGCTTAAGCTTTTAGCCTGTATCTGCCAATTAATCCAGGTACCGGGCTGTAGCATACTGTACAGATTCGTAAAGGACATAGCATTTTGACATAAAGAATGACACAAGGGATCAACACAAATCGATTAAAGTTTAATAATTTATTTTTAATTTCAATTCATTCGAAATAATACACAAGTCTGATTATTAAAATAATCATTTTTCAGGTGTTTTTGTTCAAAAAAAAAATTGTTTACATTTTTCGCACACGGGAAACATGGCCTAACCTACCTCAGACCAGCTAGCAAAATTCTTTGTTATGACATTTGTCTAGCTTGGGTTAGCTGCTTTCATTGGGAAACCAATCTAATCCTTCTTTCCTAGGCTTAACTTGGCCTAGGCGGAAAAGCCTGGAAACGTCAAAACGCATACATAAAAAAAACTGGCTTAGAGTATGATTCCGGCCAATATTGGAGTCACACAATACTCAGAAGTGTTTGACTTTTACATGTTTGTTGTGCAGTGCGAGCTCCAGTGAATAGTAACGCAAAATTCAGGTTTTAGAATATCGTCCAAAACTCACGATCACTAAGGACTAGCAGACGTAACAAGACGCGACATATGACGTATGTCTTCGGAGTCTTCGGGGTTTGTGTAGCTCATTACGTGAGTTGCTGTCCGAAGTTACGTTACGTACAAAGGTACTACGTCGAGATCACATCAATAAGCTAAAAATGCTTGGAAGTTCAAGTGTTGCAGTCTAATAAGCGGTAGCAGATGTTCTCTTTACTATTTCCTCATCCCTCACGTCACGTTGAGTGATGGACTCAGAATCTTTGGTACCACAATGTGACCCCTCTGCGATCTGATAGGGTGTAATCTGCACCGAGTGTAAACAGAATAACTAAAAGTGTCAATATTTAAAAGCACTCGCAAGTCTACTATCAATGCGCATTTGACATTCGATTCACATTGCTTCTTAACCGATTGATTGGAAGTCTGTTGAAAAAGAGCTGCAGCGTTATAAAATATAGCTCTGTGCGATGTTTGAGATCGGATTTGTTTCATAAGCGCTCGACTTTAGAGGATTCTGTGGTGGGGCTGATAACGATGGTAACCATGTTGCATGTGTGCTGCCAAAAGGCTAGCCGACTACCGACAGCAACACGCTCCACAGTTGACCCCTGCGGTAACCTCCTACTCTCGAAACTGCCGGGTTATCACTGGGCAAGAGCGCATGTAACCATTGCAGGCCCTGATAGGCTCATCGAACCAAACAGGAGGAACATGATTTTCGATGTCGGTTCCCAGGGTCATTGCTGCCCGAGAAGTGATAAGAAGATTCACAACCCACACGCTGGTGTGTTGTGCGGTGCTATATGGCGATTAAATGTCTCGTCTTTAGAATCCAAATCTTCGCGCTCAACCACAATCTAACCTCGTTCCCATAATGTTGCTTAGAGTGGGAGATCGCCATTCGTATGTGATAAATAATGTTCCCACGGATCTGCAGGCAGTGCCGTAGCGTTGGCCAGGTTGGCTTCTGGCAAGGGCGTCACAGTACAATCGCATCGTGATGACATCTTTTTAAGGCGTTCACGCATGTTATGCTAAGATGCAATTAGAAACAGGTACATTAATTGAAGTTTACACTTGACTGATCAGTTGTTAGGCATTCTTCAGATAGAGTGGTCCAATATCAGGGTTTGTATAATATAGTTTGGCATCAGTTTTTGAAATTAACCGACCTTAACAATTCGTGGATAATTCGGGTGGAAATGTTTACTAGAGAACATTTCGTCTATTTTAGACATACAAGTCAAGAGACAGGTAAAGAGGAGTTTTCTTGAGAAAATCTTGAACAAATTTTAAGACGAAGTCTTCGATTTCCTGAATTGCACTGACCAGTATTACCAGAATTGCTGGAATACGCATTGCAAATGCAAATGCAGATGCAGTTTATGGAAATCAATGCTATCTGTATTTTAGGAGCATTCTGGACATCCGGAAGTCATGTAGCAAAACATTCGCCAATGATGAACTATTTGTCTGATGTATTCAATAATTGTTCGACTCCTTCAAATAGGTCAACTATAGCCGATGGCAGCTCCTCAATGGATTTTTCCCTTCCGATATAAGATGGTCCTCCAAGGAGCGTTGCACCACGCGTCTCAGAAAGAAAATTGTTCCAGCCTGGGGTTTGTTAGACGAGATGCCCTAAAGAGATCGCAAGATGTCTGGAACTTATCGATGTTGTGTACCTGTTTAGCAGAATCTTGTATGCAGAGGACAGAGGCACAACATCAAAGGCTAATCCAGGGCCCAATAGTAGCCCCGAACGATAAGCGTAAAGATGCACATGCTGATCTTTGTCTGCAGACGCAGATGCGCCGTGCAACAATATTTTTACTGAAGAGTACTTGGCTGTGGAAATCAACTACAGCTACTTATAACATTCTTGAAGAATTATCCTTTTAGGTAAAGTAGATCCCTTATAGATAAGAATGAAATGTTACATTTCTTTACACAACAAATCCAAAATCAATGAACAATGAAAACAGATTCGTTTTACCTTTTTTAATAATGAATACATATTTTATTGAAATTTTTACCATTCCCTTTTGCTCCACAGCTGTATGGCTTCTCGTTTGCTTCCTTTGCTTCTTCTTCTTTTTTTCTTTATGTAGTACTCTCTGGTTTTGTATTTTCCGTGTGCCGGTTTACTTTACATTTTCCTGCCACCTTACCACCATTCTATCCCGCACCGTTGCTTACGTTTCTTATCCAGTTTTGATGTTTGTTTTGTTTTCTCGTTAATATAGTTACATAGCTTTTTATCGATTTTTTTTTTGTTGATTTTGTTTTGTAAAGTTTTCTTTTTAATATAATATATATATATACTTTTCCGTTTTTCTTGTTCGACTTCTGAGTTTGGTTTCAGTTGGTTTTGTGTGTGTTTTGTTGTTGTTAAGTCTAGAGTTATTAAATATTGTATGTGTGTTTGTTTTTTTGTTTGTTTGTTGCTATTTGGATGCTATCGGTTGTTTTTGTTTGTTTGTTGGAATAGTTTTATACGTTTCTTTGCTTTCTTTCTTTACAGTTGTATGTTCGGTTTTGCCTCTTTTTCTTAAATAGACAGCATTCCATACACAGCATTCCTTAGAATATATATTTATGTGTGGGTTCGCTTCTTTCTCGCGTGCAATTGTAGCTGTGTTGGAATTATTGTTTGTTTGCTTCGTATTTGATGCTGGATTTGTGTGTGGCTCTCTTTCTCTTCCTTTCTTTTTCTTTCTCTCTCTCTCTCTCTCTGTGTTTGCAACTATTCATTGAGGTAAATGCAACAGCGTGCGTAACAGTTTCCTATTTCACTTTCATGTTTATCTTTGTTTTTTTTCCCTTTTGTACGTATCAAGATGAGTGTTTGCATAGCTCGAAAGATGTGAAATGAGTGAGTACATACAGAGGAAAAATTAAAAATGGGTTTTTGTTGTTGTTTTGTTTGGTGACAATTGGGGGGTACCGGGTTTCGATTTAACGAAACTTTGTCCTCCATTTGCTTCTCTACCTTTCATGTTTCGACATTGGTTTACTGTTTGTTTGGTTGTGTTTATTGCACAGTTTGACATGGTTTTATAAAAATAATAAGCTTCTTTCTCACATTTCTTCGCCTCCTTTGTTCTGCCTACATTTGCATCTCTTCTGTTCAGGTGTTTTGCTCTTTTTCTTATCTCTTTTCCCACCCTTTTCCCATACTGGTGCCTATATTAGATGGCTAATTATCTGTACATTTGCTGGTTCGTTTGTCCCTCGTGTTTAGCTCACCTCCTTTATTAACACAGTTATATACGAATGCTTATATATTTTCTTCTCCATCGCCCATTTCCGCCAAGGATTAATGCAAAACTCAACAATTTTTAGGGGAGGAATCAGGTCAAAGATTGTTCACTTGTACAGGATTACGCATATCATTGTCGGATCATGGTTTTGTTTGGTTTTCCCCGGTTGTTTACCTTCTGTTTTTCATTGCGCAACCATTTTTACATTCTTTTTGGTTCTATTTACACGTAACGTTTTTTATAACAGTCACACCTCTCTTTCGATTCAATCCTTTTTATCTTCAGTTCGTTCCTTTCCGCCGGCAGGTAGATTGAAGTTGGGGGAAAAGAAATTATCTACCTAAGCTTAGTAATTTTTTGATTTAACTTAACTTTAATGAAAAAAAAAAAACTATCAACACAATATAGTTAAGTGGTGTAATTTATCTCAATATCAAAATAGGCTTTTGACATAAAGGTTTTGTTCTGAAAACAGTTTATAAAATTAATCTAATTACACTAATAAAACCTTACTGAATGTATTTTCATAAGTGTTTAAATAAGTGTAAAACAATTAGTACACAATAAGTCAGTTAAGCAACGCACGGACATGATTAACACTTTTCCCCCAAGTGAGACAGTTCGTTTTGTGTACTCTTTGACAGGGCAGTAATGAACAAGCTAAGGGGTGTTTGTTTTTCCGTTTTCGTGCAGTTTTTAGGGGATTACAGTTTCATTTTTTTGTCATTTTCCGCATGAAAATCGTCTAAACTTTATCTTTATACGCTACCGAAGCATAAAATGGGGGAAGGAAGTTGCGTGTGTGTGTGCTTGTTAATTTTTATCTTTAGTTTTCATCTCCTGCAGTGCTTCTCTTTCGTCTACTTCTTCTGGATGCTGTGTCCAAATTCAGTTTTCTTTTCTTGGTTACTTAAGTTGTATTTTTCAGATTTTTTTTTCATTCTTTCTTTTTAGTTTTGTTTTTGTTTTATGTAAAAAGTTTTAGCAGTCTAATTTTGATGAGTTTACCCATACCTTCAAACTCTGTACGATTTTTCTGTGTTCGCTTTAGTCTCATTAAATGTTATCCTTCCCCGCCCATGCTTCGTTTTTCTGCTCAGTCCTTGTTTTATGTTTTGGGAAATGGGGGAGAGAATAATTACCTTAACAATATTCTAGTGCATAGTTATACCAATTACAGTTATTCCAATTGCAGTAATGTATGTTTCTTTTTTGGATATTTTTCTTCGCGCCGAACGTTTCGACGAGCATAGATATGGGCTATGAACTATGGAAAGTTTACGAATTTTGCTTGGAAATATTTGGAAATGCGTGTCGATTGGAATGGAGCCATAAAAAATGGAAACCTATAAAAAAAAACTATGCTTCTTCTACTACACCACTGGAATGTGAACGTTCTGAGAGTTGTGGTATCGATCTTTACTCGTTTTAAAATTGTTTTAATCGTGTGAACTTTCAAAGTGTGCTTACGGTGATGGTGGTTCTTCTCATGTTCAAAAAACTGTATTAATTACAATGCTACGCTTACTTGTTCTTCCCTAAAGTTCTACTAATCTTTTACTCCAACTGGTATGGTTGTGTAAGGGCTTGTTTACTTATGTGTGTATGTGTGTGTATTTTTTCGTTTTATTTAATATTTAATCCTACTTTCAAGAGCACCGCAATCAGTCATCTTTCGTTTTATGTTGCCCGTTATTGGTTGGTTGTTATAGTTAAAAAATTTGCAAGAAAATCAGACAATTACAAATAAAAAAAAACTGAGAGCACGATGTTAACATATAAAAGAAATCATAAAGCACAATTTAATTCAAATAAATAAGTGTAATGTAGTACAAAAAGGATAAAATAAGAACAAATAATCGATGAGAAAATAATTGTGTCATGCGGATTGCCTACTGAAAGGCGTTTATTTCAATTGTTACGCATACTGCAGTCTGCAGGCGCTTAATTTAAAATAAACTCCTACATGTATGCAATCCACATGGCAAATCGTATCGTATTGCTAGAAACAAACCAGACGACAAGTTAACACTTTAATTTAGCAAAAGAAAATAAAACAATCTATTTTTTGGTTACATTTCCAACCTTTACACTCCCACTGCCTGTACCATCCAGTCTCATATTCTTTGTTGATTCTTGTTCAAAAAACGTGTTAATTTTAATTATTTTTTTTGGTTTTTTACACATGTAGCGTTACATTTTATGAATATCTCTTCCTTATCTCGTTAGAATTTGTGTCGAAAAAACGTTGCGCGACACGCTGGGGGAAAGGATGTTAGTTTCTTAATTGTTGTTAGCGCAGCTTTGTCGATGTTTTGACGTATTTTGGTTAGGGGCAGCACCGGCTTAATGACGGTTTAGGATCGGATTCGGTTGTGGTTTAGGGGATTGTTGTTTCCGCGGAAAGGAGCGCCGCTACTCGACGCTTCAATGCATACAGTTACGCCAGGGAAAGGTGTGTTGTCGTATGCTTTAAAAGAGTTGTACAGATTAAACTTCAAGGATTCGTAATAAAAATAAGACAGTAAAATAGACAAAACAGCGCACAATAGAGGAAATAAAAGTCCAGTAACTTAGCGTAGCAGCGCATCCGTTGTGGCAGTATTGTATTTTTATCGCTTTTGAAAGCGTCATTGTAATTAAACCAAACTATATGAACACATCGCTGTGATAACATTTTTAACATGTTCTGCCAAAGGGCAGATACCAAATATGGAAGCTTACTGGTTTTTTTTTCTTCCAACTAACAAATTCTGTCAACAAACAAAAAAAAATGGTATTTTTTTGATAATTAAAAAATTGTTTAAAAGTAAAACCCATAGCCTATTCGTTCGATTGCATACATTTGGCGCCAACATGTATGCAATTTGCTTTGCACGCGCAGCTTGTTGGTGGTGCGTTCAACACTTTTCTAAGCTGATTTGTTCAATGTGACTGTTCGAAAAAAAGCCCGTCCAATTTTTTCCCGTTAATGGCAGTGATGTGTTTTCTTCTTATTCGGACGCTTAAAAGCGAAATGTGTGCTATTAATGTTTCTTATTTTCATTATACACAATGTTATCATCAATTTTGTTTGGTTTCGCGTCTTTTTCTCTCTCTATCTCTCGATTTTTTAGATGGTTACAGTGACATTGGTAGCATAGTGTAAAAAATGTCCTTTTACGTAGCTTCCAACGTTGGTTTAGCAGCAGTATAACATCTAACTATCACACAGATATGTTGCTGCCAATGTAATACACGCTTAATGTAGATATTAAGTTTGATGCAAGTGTGTGTTCGTGTCACTCTCTTCTGATGGAATGTTATAAACGGACTATCGTTTGTAAAATGTATTATTCTTCCTCATATTTTTTGCTCTTAACTTGTGTCTAGCTCCCCATTAATGTATGTTTTTGAGTGCAATTAGAGGAAAAATCGCTTTAGCTGTTGTTTGTTTGTTGTAGCGTTGTTCTTTTACTAGTAAAATGCGCGACGAGATTTGATGGAACATTTCTTCAGTAATAAGATTTTTTTGAAAGGGATTTTGTTTTAATCTTACTGCCACTTTGCTTCCCACTGATTTAACATCATCAGTTTTTTTTTCATTTTTCTTAAACAATTATATATTATGGTTTTATTCGGGTTTGTTTCTACGGTGCACAGCATTCATTCCCGCACACCCAATAAAAGCTACACGCGTTAAAATTGTTTGCTCAATTACACACTCGGTTGAGTGTTTTACACCTCTTTTTTTTTGGTTAAGATTTGCATTTAATCATAATCGACACCCAAAAACCCACGCACACGCGGAACACGACGTCACTGAGGTTGGTTGCGTGTGTGTGCGTTTGAAGACTTTTTACTCTCCCGCCCACAGCCACGGTAGGGGCATGATGGGCAAATGTTTTACAATAAGTTGCATTTGTTTGTTTCATCCTTCCCTTTTTGTTTTGTTTACTCGATTTTTTTTTCTAAATTTATTTGATGTTTGCTTCACTTCTGTTATTACCCTAGTTGGTTTCTTTGTTCTTCCGCTTCAGCTTGTAAGCTTAGTGATGGCTTTGTTGACTGTTTTCGCAGCACACACACACTTGCACAGAGCGCAGTGTGACAAGTTGGTGACATTTTGCTACAGCTGCACGTTTGTAAATGGCTTCCTTCGATTGTAATCGTTCGAAAATGTGAGATGGGTGTGTGGGTATGTGACGAGCATGCTCTATTTTTTATGTGCATTGTGTCCTGCAGCTCACTTGGATGAATTGGCTCCACACAAGCAACCAGCTAAACGAGCGCACGGCGCGCTCACATATCGCTCGCTAGCTTTGGGTAATATTTTGACTCCATATTTGTATAATTTATTCACGCCAAAATAAGTAAAGATATGTTGTTATGTTAAAATTATCCAACAATGGACGATGTTTGTAAAAAAGGAATTAAATAAATTTAGAAAGAAATAAGTCCTTAATATTATGTTTAAATATATAACTGTATAAATGCACTGAATTTACATACAAAATCGATGTATTGTTAACATTCGCAACGCATTTTAGTGTAAGTAAAAATACCAAAAAATATCTAAAAACGTTTTTTCTTAATTTTAACACATCGCTGGAAATAAATTGCACATATTGTTATATTATGCAGTGTACAGGTTGAGCAGAATATTCCAGCTTTGACCGATTCACCTATACACTATTGACCGCTTTTCTGAGTGTGATAATAGTATGACGAGCACAGTAATCATTTCGCTTTATTCAAGCTACTTTTACTATCTGTTTTAGCGTAGTCTTGTCTTCATCTGAAAGTATGGTCGTGCCGTGTTATTTCATAATTTCATAATATCTTTACTCATTTCTACGCGCACAAATCATTCAAAAAAGAATCAAAATATTACCGAAAGATACTTCACGATTTGCTGTACCAGCTCCTTCACCCCGTGCAGTTTATGCTTTCATCCATGCGTGTATAAAGTTACTGTATCATTACTTCTAGGTGTATGATTCTACGTTTTCGAAACGGCAGTGATTGGCCCGAAGTAAAACTTGTCCATCCCTTTTAACTACTCCTCCCGACCAGGTGTGGAAAGGCTCTCATTCATTGATACCATATATCCGCACATACAAACTTCAACTAGGTTTGGTGTAATTATCACTACCACAGCAAACACCGAAAACTAAATCTGGCACTCTTTATCAATCTTTTGCGTCGTTTATGTTCAAAATGTCCATCCAAATGCTCGCGTGATGTTGAATAATTTTCTCAAACATTACTAATGGTTATCAACGGTGTAAAATTGATTTAAAACTTGAAATGACTGAAAAGCGCCTGAGTGTATGCAATGCTTATTACACTCGAGTGGTTCAAAGTATCACTCATAGGTGGCGCGCTTAGGACCTTTCGTTCGCACAGTGGGCTAAATTAATACCGAAAGGAAGCATAATTTAACATTCTTCAAAACTTATAACAAAACTAATGAAGATTAATTATATTGCATGTAATTGTAATGACAAAGCAAAACACAGCAACGAAAATGAAATCATTTGAATAAAAAAGAAATATTTTATTACAAAAAAATAATAAAATAATATAGCAATAATAATAAAAAGTAACTATCGATAAGTCATTAATAGTATTTGAGAAAATTTTGCACATATCCCAGTTCAATGCTTAACACGAAATTACACAAAATTACACTATTACACTGCTGCTGCTGCTGCTGCTCTGTATCCCTCTCTTCTCTCTTGCATGTTTTTTTTTCGTTTTTTACAACTCTTTCCCTTAGCATTTCTTTTTGCACACGTTTTTCGGCTGTTTCTTCCACTGTTTTTGTGTGTGGTTTGTATGTAACCTTAACCGCATCATCCGCGCTAATTACTTTGCCCCCCTCCGGTGGTGAAGGAGTGTTTTCTTCCATTTTGCCACAACTTTCCACAACGTTTTAATGTGAAAATAATA
The DNA here is from genome assembly GCF_943734725.1 of Anopheles marshallii. NCBI lineage: Eukaryota > Metazoa > Arthropoda > Insecta > Diptera > Culicidae > Anopheles > Anopheles marshallii. The sequence goes on along the minus strand of NC_071326.1, from coordinate 77,204,883 downwards.
CGACTTACTACATTTTAAAAGCTGTACATAATTTTACAACCCAAGCGCAGTTTTGGTGCTTCGTTTTTGTGTTTGTTATTTTCCCATATTTTGTGTCTCTCTCCCTTTTGTTTTCCTCCTTTCTTCACAAATGCGCATTTTTACACATTTCTTTTCACCATTTTTGTATACAATTCGTGTAATTACTTTACTGTTAGTAGTAAAGAAGTATCTTCCATCAGCTGCACCCGGGAATCGAATATCGGGCATATAGATCTATAGACGTAACATTCACTTGTGTGTGGGAGATTTTGTCCCTTAAAAAGCCTTTTTGCATGGCGTAATTTTATACAAAGTTAATTCGCCCATATTGAACAGGTTGTGGGGGCGGTGCGCGTTCGTATGAGAGGGATGTTTTGTCCTAACCGTTGTTTTCTATTTGCCCACTCGAAACCTTATCAAACGTCCACCACGCACACACACCACGTGTGTGATCAGTCCATATATCCAGTGTTTAGTTTCTGTTTCCTTCTAAAACAACCCACTCGCTTTCACGCACGCAATTCATTTCCTCCAAACGCCTATCTAAGTAAAGTTTCTGTTGTGTACCATGCTGTGCACCGATCTGCACACAAAAATGAAAGCTGCACTTATGTTAAAGAATTTGTGTGTTTACTAGTTTCGCTTTCTTGTTCCACTTCCTACTTCCATTCCATGCAAAACAGAAATACATCTTCGGTTGTTTTTTTTGTATGTTTGTTGGTTTGCTTATGTTTCTGTTTTCTTTTATAAATTTGTTTTTCATTTACTGCTATCATCTGTTCTATGTTTGTTTGTTTGCTTTGAAGTTTGAATTGTATGAATGTGACTGTTTATTCTTCATTAAACTTGCTGCAAGTTATTTATTTGTTTTTTTTTGCTGCTTTTTTGTTTTCCCTTTTTAGTTTCCTGCACTGTTTGCGACTTTTGTTTTGTTTTGTTTGTTTTATTTGTTTGTTTGTCAAAAGGCACCTCCGTTTCCGAAACAAAAACAAAACCTGTTCACTCTACTAGAACTATCCTCTTTCCATTGTGACCGGCATTCGCGTGTTTCGTTTCACTGTTCATGTCTTTGTTTTCTTCTCCGCGTTGAGAAACATTTTTTTATATTAAACAATACAGCGGTGCTATTATGAAATTTGATGCACTTTAACTAAAATAAAAAACAAACAAAGCATTACCATTTTAGGCGGATGTGCTTGTTCATGTTTTGTTCCCCAGTTTTGTTTTGTTTTTCTCTACTATTTGTGTTATTTTTATGAAAAATATTTCTACACACAAACGACACTTTTCTTTTTTGTCGTCGCTGGAAAAAAAACAGAGAGAGAGAAAATTAAAGATGCTGATGGACGGGAGGATATGGATGGTGATTTAATTTAAAATTTCACTACAACAGGGTGTCAAAAATCAATGTAAAAAAGGGAGGGTAAACGCGCGCAACTGCGGCTTTTCACCTTTTTTTGTTTTGGCTAAAAACGATTTACACAACATTTGACTAATAATTGATATAATTTCGCGTGCTAGTAAACAATCGATTTCGCACCAAATGGAGACAATAGGCTAAAAGTGTCCTTAATAGAGAACGAAGTGTGGGAACGAAGCTAGGGAATTGGTTTTAATTCAAGCGAATTAGCGTTTGACGGTTTGTTACGGTTGATGCTACTAAAAACAGATATGTAAAAATGTAACAAAAGCACGCTAAGAAACATCCATTCCTAACGGCTAAGATGTAAATAAAGTAAATGCAACATTACTTTTGTTCTTGACAAGCAATCTTTTTTTTTCTACTAATTTGTTTTAAATTATACACCTCGTTGGGAAGCGAAAACCCGGATTCAATGAAGGTGGGAAGAAACAAATCCAACCGGTCTTTGAATGCCATTCATTAAGCAATTTTGTCTAGCACAGTCATTCATCATCAAGCTGCAATTTACTTCATTTAAAATAACGCTTTCAAAATTTAATTCGTACCGTTTGGGACAAAAGGATAAAGAAACATGGGGTTTGCTGTTGTGTTGCTCTAAACCGGGATATCGACGGGAAAATGGGGAAGCTTTCAAGTGCTTTAAACCCTGAGCCCTACTACCTGGTTGTTCCTGCCTTTTGTTACTAACTGGATTCTGATGTTTACTAAAAAGAAAGAATCAAATAACACACACACACACACACACACACACACACTCTACATTTCAAGTAGAAAAATGGAAAAAGCAATGGGTACCCATATATTACTCTCCTCCAGCCCTTTTAAACAGCAGGTCACGGCATTTTCATACTAATTCGTTCCAAATATCGGAAAACAACTACAGACACGATCGCAATGATGGGCGGGGGATTATCACCATTATCTTCTTCCCATGTGTGTGTGCCTGTGGCATTTTTTTTAACCAAAACGAAAGCTTTTCCAATCTTTTTATACCTTAGTACAGCTAGAGCTTAATTCTAACCTTCCTTTCCAACCCGACACACACTTTTTTCCGCGAGTGGGTGCATGTACTTTCTTGCAATTTGTTTTGCAACACTATGCTGGTTTCGGGACACTTTGTTCTCACACCACTGCTTCGCATCGTTCACGCAAATATACGCACATGCATTGTCGGTTAAATGTTCCTCTTCTTTAAGCTGACATAGCATTTGTGTTTGTGTGAGTGTGTTTTCGTATGGTGTGCAATATGGTAATAGTAGTTAGTTATATTGATAGTAATAATAATATATGCTTCTCTTAAAAATTATTAACAAGTCACAGCCAAACGATACGAAAGAAGGTTCCCCCGGCCGCACGTGTGTGCGGCGCTCACATACCCTTCTTCGTCGCACCGCAAAACGCGATTCCCTTCCATGCTTCCATCCAACTAAATCCCGCATCCCACACACACACACACACAACACGACCTAATCCTGCACACTTACAGTATACTACTAACGATTACCGACTGTCCATCCTGACACACACACAAAAAACCCTCCAAACACTAAACAAGGAAGCGAAAATCCCTTTTGTTTGCTCATGCTGTGAACATTTTGTGGCATTTAAAGTGTGTTCTTCTCTGTCCATCGATCGCGGGAAGAGGAGTTTCTACTTTCTTCTACTACACATCTACTTCTCTTCATGGCAGTAAGTATTCTGGGTCGGATGTTGTTTTGTTTTACTTCCTCTTGTTTGCAGCAGTTTTGTTTTCGTTGTTGTGTGTATGTTTTTGTTTGTTTGTTTGTTTGTTCCTTTCACAATAATTCTCGCAGTGTTTCCGGTAGCAAATTTCAAAAGTAAATAGTAGTTTAGCAGTATTAGTAGTAGTAGCAGTAGTAGTAGTGGTGCTACTACCATCCTATTACACTATAGCAGCGCATTGTAGCTGGCAGTAGAGTTAATGAAGACTTTCCCAGTTGGAAGTTCACGTGTGTGTGTGTGTATTTGCTGTTGGTATACCAGGCAATGGGAACACGATTGCTGTGTTTGTGTTAAGAGATGGATGATGCTTGATAAGGTGCGCCTTCTTTCGCATCTTTTTCCACAGTAATAGTGTAGTAGTAGCAGTAGTAGTCGTAGTAGTGTGTCTGTTCGCTCACTATCTGAACGCATCTTGCTATGCTGTGTATTCCCCCGCTTAGCTTATTAGTATCGTTACACCCTATCTGCTTAAATACACACAAGGACACACTACTACTAACGCGTGCGTGTGTGTGTGTGTGCACTCGGGTACCCCCGTATCCGATGGGTAAAAACCGTGGCACACAACCCGCTCCCTTCCCTTCTATCGTATAAAACACGTTACTATTCCTGCAAACTTATCCATTAGTAATTAGTAGTCCTTTCTTTATCGTTATTCTCTCCTTTCCACACATTCACAACACAGTTTACGGCGCACAGCTCTCTCGCTCTATCTCTCTGTCTCTCCGAACCGAACCTTCCTTTGATAGCAGAGTTTCTCATCCCTAAACCTCCCTCTCCCATCGGAGGGAAACAGATTATCTACAGGACAATATAATGGTTTCTATTGCAAATTCCCTTTCTGGTTTTCTTTCCCTTCCTTCACTATGAAAATGTGTTTCATTTGCTTACGTTTTTTTCCATTTGCAACAACAACAGTGTGTGTGTAGCAAAACAAAAAAGTACAATAACAAAACAAGTAAGAGAAAGAAACACGCGCGCTCACTTTCGCTAAATTACTAAACTCACTAAACTTAAACCAACTTCAACTATCGCTGCTTTGTGTCGTCGCTCATCGCGCGTACCTGCTAACTGTACAGATGTTACATTATGTAATAAATGGGGAGGAATGAAATATTGTTTGCTTCTGTCCCCGACCTCAAACGCCACCTCTCTTGGAGAGCGTGTGTTCCCTCCACACCCTTTTCACATATTCGTAGAGTGTGTGGGTGTGTTCAAATCGAGAAAATTCATGTAAAGATCTCCCCCCGAAATATATGTTGTTAACCGATTTTGTGCAAATGGCCTTCCAATGCACCCGAAAAGAGCTTCCTGCTGTTATGGAGCATCCTGAACCGCACATGAGGAAGGACAGAAGGGTAATAAACCAGCTAAAATAAATTAACTCTCTACGATAAATAGAATGTCGTCGTCCGGGAAGACGCTACCGGTGTCCGCACGGACGCCACCATCGTCGTCGCCGTCGTCATCGCCAACGGGTTGCTCGGTCGCACCGATCAGCCCCGCGAGCGGATAGTGACTGTCGAACAGTACGTCACCCGCCGCAGACGATGATGGGCCACGGTGCAACTGCAACGCATCAACGGTGACGGTGCCGACGACGGAGGGCACCGTGCCCTACGCTAGCTATACGTGTTCGAGCATTCCGACAGTGGAGAGCAGTCCGTTGCTACTACTATTACTGCTGCTGCTGTTGTTAGTGCTACTGGTGTTATTACTACTGCTGCTGCTGCTGCTGTTACTACTATTACTTGTGCTACCGGTGCCGTTCGCGCCGTTACTACTACTGTTGCTACCGCCGTTCACGGAACCGTTGCTGACCACCCCCACGTTAGTACCGATGGGAAGCGTGGGCACACCGCCATTACTGTGAACCTGTTGCTGCTGCTGCTGCTGTAGCTGACTGGATTGCTGCATCGATCCAAGCTGTACACCGTTGCTGACGACGACAATGTTCGACGAGGTGGATGCCATTGAGGAAGCGTTCGGATTGTCCGACTGTTGGTGGTGCTGTTGTTGCTGCTGTTGCTGCTGCTGTGCGACCAGCTCTTGATGCCGTGCCAGCCCAACCGGTGGTATGTCCTGCACGTCCCATATCTCCTCCAGGAAGCGGGGCAGCTTGCGGTTCTTCAGCTTAAGCGAGAAGCACATCTCCGAGTTTTGGTTCCCGAGCGTCCGCAGCTCGGTCAGTATCGAGAGCAGCTTCGCAAACGTGACGCTACACTTGGGATCGCCACCGTGCCGGTTCAGGATGTAGACGCGCAGCGTGTCGATGTAGTAGCTCTGGATCGTCTCAACCAGTTCGGCCTTCTCGAGACCGGGTCGATCGGAGAAGATGACGATCGCCGTTAGCAGCGCGTACTCCACGTTGTCCACCGTGAGCGTGTACATCTGCCGGCAGAAGTGTAGCAGGTCCTCGATCGTATCCGCCATGCCCGCCATCTTGTACGAGTCGCGCGTGTACGATCGGTTGTTGGCAAAAAGGATGGAGTCGGTTTCGGCGTCGTACCGGCGGGCCATTCGCAACATCATTACCTCACTGGAGCACGCCTGGTGGATTGCAACGGGGGAGAAACACATTTATGTACTGTCTCAAAACGGTAACAATATTACGTATGGCGTACGTACCTTTAGTAACGTTATTTGATCCTCCTGCGGGATCTTCGTAAATGCTGGTAGTCCCTTCGCGAACTCGACGATAAGTTGTACTGTGAGAATGGTGATTTCCGTTATGTGCCGGAAGTGGATTTCGTGGGGATCTTCTTCCTCGTTTGGTGAGTTCTAGTGAGCAAAAGGAGAGAGAGAGAGAGAGATATAGTATTCAGATCCAACACCGTCTGAAACACTTTCTCCACGCATATAGTGTTACTTACAATCATTATCCTCTTGAGATCTTCCTCCGACGGTTGCTCGTATCCATCCTGGTACCAGATGAGCTTGTAGATGACGGCCATCTGATTAGCCGTCAGTAGAGGTATATTTCTTTGTCGGTTTTCATTCAACAGTTTCTCCGGTAGTAGCTACAACAAAATGGCATATTATTAGTAAAGAGCCTCTTTGGCATGCACATGACATGGCACACTACTTACCGGTATCGCTGCGGTGGGCGGTGATTCGCACTTCATTAATACCGGCAGCAGCTCCGACTTGTAGCTGCTGTTCGTTGTACTAACAGTGGTGGAAGGGTTCGTCTGTACCTTATCCTTTTCCTTCTGCGCCTTCTTCTCCTTCCGCTTGATCGCGCACTGGTTTTCCGGCACGACGCACTCCGGCCGCATGCCAACCGCGAGACACTTCTTCAACCGACACTCCTGGCACTTGCGCCGCATGTACATGTCCATCTCGCACGCATGGCCAAACTTGCAGCAGTAGACCGCATTCTTGGTGACACTACGTCGGAAGAATCCTGCAAAGCGGGGAGTAACGCGCGTTTAGTATGACTTGGATCGATATTCTACTGCTACCACAGCTACTTACCCTTGCAACCTTCGCAGGTAAGCGCATTGTAGTGATAGCCGGATGCCCGGTCACCACACACGAGACAAAGTTCCTCCTGTTGCCGTGGCGTTGGACCCTTTTTCTGCTTCTTCGCCTCACTGCCATCGCCGGTGTAGCCGTTAAGACTGCTCGACGGCGACAAATCTTCACGTCCTGTAGGTACACAGAGAGAAGATGAAGATGGGTTATGCGTTAGTTATTATTGCTTGGATAAATTTCGTTTCAGATCTTATCGACTGAGGTGATATTAAAGTGCATCCAAGCACTCCGGGACATTCGAAACAGCTGCAGGGACTAATTCTGCAAAGCCGCACGCGAACATTTTCCAAGAACAAAGACACAATTAAACTGCAATGTGCAGCAGTGTTTTGTCATCGTCCGTGTGCCTTTTTTTGTTTTTGTCCACCCTTCCCCTTTGGAGCTTGTCGCGGAATACATTAGAAGCCAGGAGAGGAGAACATCAACCAAACTCATTGCATTGGTTCTTTCTGGATATCTTTCCGGAGCAATCTGCGCTTGGACGAAACTTGATAAGAAAGTGCACGCGCGCATTTGTGCCGCGCACCGGAGAAAAACACAAAAGGTTCTCAAGCGTGGTACAAGCGCGGTGGTTCCACAACCGCAAAGAGACCCCTATCACACCATGAATTATGAAACAATAAAAAACTGTTTTAATTACCCTCGAAAAATTGTTGCTCTTGAACTCGTTTCTTCTGACATTACGGATACGCACACCAGGTTCCAGGATCCCTCAACTCCCAACACCTCAGCCGCCTCCGATCCGACTACTTTGTGACAGTTTTCGGAAATTTAAGACGCGTCCCCATCACGCGGTAGGCGTTGCAAGGCTTGAGGGTTTATTATACGTTTATTACTGCTGACAATATGCGAATGCAGAAAATTGCATATTTGCACCACAGTTCCCCCCGGGTGTGTTTTTTTCTTGGTGATTTTATTAAGAGGAGTTAAAAGTGGTGGCAATTGGGGAGGAACTCCGGAACGTAATCCTTGCGAAGAAATAAATTAAGTAAGACGCTCTTGGGGCGGATGGGCGGACAAGAGACGGAGAAATGAGAGCGAACGGGAGATTGCGGTAACAACAGTAAAAATCTCATTATATCATGCGCAGATGTATTTATTGTGTCAGTTTGACGTTGTGCGCATTATTAAAAGGTCTCATGCGCGCGCGGGACGCGTTCCTGCCTGACCTTCTTGCATATAGAATGTACATTTTATGCTTTGTGCGTTTGCAAACTGCCGGTGCCGTGGACTGATTTTTGGACCAGATTTGCTCGTAATCGGAAGAAATGGTTTTTTGGCACCCCTCCCCCCCTGCTGTGTTCGGTGGTGTCTGCTACTACTGCTGCACATATTTACGCACGCCGAAGCGTGTTGCTGATGGTGATGAAGCGCAGAAGCGTCCAATTAATTATAAAACTGAATCCGTATATCTTTCCACTGGTGACATGGTTAAAGGTCGGCCGCGAGTGTGCCGATGGATTGGACTGGAATTCGGTTTCAAACACCGTGTGTCACTCTAGCAGGAAGTCTGTCCATCTCTTCCGACACGATTCCGACATGATCCCGACAAGGGTGCCGCAGGTTTGTTGATTGTGAGACACACGTCTTTACACCAAATTAATGACACCCACACGTATCAGTCTACCGCCGCGGGTCTGTTTGACCAATCGACCTAGAACCCGTGTGTGCGCGGGACCGGTTATTTATTAGCGTTGCGGGTCGTGATTTCGGCGGGACCGCGCCGCTTTCTGGCACATATTATTGCACCGAACGCAAGAAGGAATGCAATTTTGTCGTCTGTCACACACTGCGTTGGGTTGTGTTGTCGTCTGTCTTGCGGGGTACGGGGAGGGATAAAACGATCCGGCATGTCACAGGACGGCATTAGAAGTGCTGGGGCGAGATGAAAGATTACTCGGCAAAAATAACAGCCAGCGATCCCTTGGGTTGGGAAGTGTATTAGGATGGAATCACCGGGGGAAAAAAAATTGCGCCTGTAAGCGCCTGGTGGTAAAATCCCCGCTGCAAGCTCGTGGAGCACATGGGGCGAATGAATTATGGCAAACATTTCGATTGGGCAGGGAAAAGGAGAGCGAGAGCCAACCGAATTAAAAAAAAAATCACCACTACACAATCGGTTCACCGGATCTGTGGAGGAAGGTCGAAAGGAACACACAGTGCATAAAACATGCACCAGCCGGTAAGACATTTCCTGGCCGGAGCGGGGTCTTATTTTTTTCTTTTGGGGTAGAGATGAGATATATAAATGTGTCGTCGCGGTTGTTGCATTCCGCGAAAAAATGCATCTTTTTGCTGGTGTTGTTTGAGCAGTGTTTCGCGCTCGACTCCCCGTTCCAGAGCTAATCACGCACTCACCAGATGAAGGAAGAAACATTAACCGAACGAAAACCCCACGACGGGTAAAACATTCTAAAATTTTGGATACCGAACCCTTCGACCGAAACGCAAACGTCACGCTGCGAGTGTTCGGGGGGGGGGAGGGAAACGATAGGGCGAGATTGGTAATGGTAGGAATTAAAAATCTTCCATAAATCTCCACCGGGCGCAGACACACACCGAAGCATCGGGGACCCCCACCCGGCACCTTTCACTTTTGGAGAGGCCGTTAATTTAACTTTTTGCCAGGCGGCGCGCGTGCAGCAAAAGCAAACAGGAATGAGAATTTGGCATGCATCGGAAACTGCATGTCTGGGATACCATGTGAGGTCCTCCTGCTGGAGTGTAAAGACTAGAAGTGCATCTCGTGAACGAACTCCGGAAGGATCGAGTTCCTCTTGAAGCTCTTGAAGCTATTCTTATCTTATTAAGCCACACGAAGGTCCCATTCGGCTTTTGAGGAGCTTCAAACAACTGCAGTACAACAAATAGCCCTCAACTTCTTCTTGATCGGTATATCAACCTCAAGAGGTCTAGGTCTGCTGCCATTCCTGGTTTAGTTGGGCTTTACCCATAGTCATTGTTAGGGCGGCCCGGTGGCATGATGGTAGCGGCGCCGGTCTTCACACGAACGGACCAGTCCAAAATCCCATCCGGACTCATCCCCCAGGACGCAGGACTGACTATCCAGCTACGTGTAAATAAAATCACAGAAAGCCAGAAATGGCAGGCCTCTAGACCTCTTGAGGTTATTCTGCCGATAAAGAAGAAGAAGGATAGCCAGTTCTGCGCACGAAGGCATAGTCCGGATGAGATTTTATATCGGTCCTGTCGTGTGAAGACCGGTACCACCTCAACGATCCTCAGCAATTGCTGACATTCCATGCCTTAAAGCCAATACTATCTGCAGATGAAATTCCACTTTTTCACGGTATTATCCTTGACATCGGAGAGGCGGAAGAGAAAACACCGAACCATGGACACCCATAGTAAGGGTTCATCTAAATTACTAATCAACCCGCGCGGCAATGTGTCAGGATATGAAAGAGGGGTACGCTGTTCAGCGCGACTTCTCCACTTCTCCACATTTTCCTTGACACGGTTCATTGCCTTCGGTTGCGGAAAGACGCTCTAAACTAAACCCAAAACCCAACCAAAAAAAAAACACACAGAAACACCTCCGAGCGTACACACGCTGGAATGTGCGGAAGCTGCCAGGCTTTAATAAAGATGAGATGTTTTGAATCGAACTCCCCGAAAAAAAACAGGAACAGACCAAAGGACGCTGACCAGCGTAAGTTTGTGGCTTGATTTAGCACTGTTTTGCTGGAAAGCAGCGTTTACTTATGCATGTGCGTTACCTTGGAAATTGAATTACAAAAGGGAAAAAGGAGATGGTGGATTGGGTGGTCCCGCACAACAGGACATTTCCTACGTGGCTTCGTGAGTGTGTTGTTTAGGGGACTTATCCGGTACCGAAAAATGATAATGAAGGTATGGAGATTTGAGCTTCGGTTGGCTATTATCTCTCCGGAGCGTTAATGAATTCTGGCGATCGTGGGATTTTCCATGCTATGGACGAAATATCTCGAATGTTCCGGAACTTATGCGAAACATTCCAAAGGGATTCATCTTTGCGGGGTAAGAATCGCCAACCCGATGTTGATCGTGTCTAGTGATAAACAACTCGGCATGCCACAGCCGTAACCTGCAAGATCCTTGAAGGTCGCATACTGCCATACACTAACAGAGCTGGTAGCCATTCATCACAACCCCGGTGATGTGCTTATCAGCAGTCACTGCTTCGTGGTTGTTGATCATGGATTTCTAAGTCTGAAGGTGAACACCACCACCACCACATTCGCACCAAGTGGAATGTCTCCACCAACGCGCGATCATGTAATCTTGCCCTACAACTACCCCTCCCTTTGCGGGGCCTGCGTCTCTGTGAGTGACATCGATTCTAGAACCTGCGCAAGCTATCAATAACAGTCCCTGGTGAATGAGTGCAGTTCCATTCCGGTTCGGTGTGCACATCGGCAGCCCGCTTTTTTTTTGCGCTAATGCCGAATGAGTTCGATATTAAAACGTTAGACTTTCGATGACGTCAGCGGACGGAGCGGCGGTCTGTGGTAAAGTTTGTCGGACGATCGACGACCTCGCGGAGCGTGCGTGGTGGTGGTGTTGATCACGATCACAGTTTGCAGTAATCTAATACAAGCACGTAGAGGTGTTCAAATGCGTCCAAATAAAGCCTGGTGGGAATTCCAACTTCCACCACTAAATGACCGTACAAAAACTGTTGAAGTAAGTGCACTTCCCATCAAATCGTGCCTCAGAAAGTAAAGTAACTTTTTCCACCAATTAATCGCGCATAACAGGAGCCAGCAGTTTCAGAGATCATTAAAATTTTGTGCAACCAAACCAGCCGGTTGACTTCCTTCGCCGATCCGAGATGTGAACCGCTCAAAAAATGATAATCTGCATATTTATGATCCCGGGACCAACGAACCCCGAAGAGGAAATATTCCTGCGAGCAGTAAGTCAAAACTGGGTGCTCCACCACCACAATGACACAATGGACAGCCAAGAAACAACTCCCTTTCCCCTGCCCACCCAACACCGTAATGTGACACATCTCAACGAACTAATTTGCAGCTCATCTGTCGAACGGCCGAGCCTCAGCCCACAAAGAGTGGTAGCTTACCGGATCGGAAGATGCATGCAAGGCTCCTGGTGGAAGGCTTTTTTAAAAAACGCAGATGATCCACCGTTCCCAAGAATTTGCCCAACACGCAAATGCCAAAATGGCTTCTGCTGTATACCCCGTGCTGTTCTGGGGGCACAATCCGAAACGAAGGTTCCCGCTCGATACAATCGCCCCGACAACCATTTACGATTTCGATGAGTTATTTTATTGCACCACATTTATTTCCCCAACACAAAACACTAATAAACGAGTGGGGGTTTATTTTTGTTGTTTTTCCCGCCCGTCTGCTTGTTCCTGTATTGATATCTGCCGCATTTTAAGCTCTTCCGAAGATGCCACGAAGATGTATTGGGCATGGAAAAGGATGGATTTTGGTGGGCGATTCCAACTGATCAACCGCTTTGGTGATGAAGCTGTGATGTGTATAACAACCCTTGAGAAGCTTAAAGTTGGACAACTATTAAAAGTAGATCCTCCTCCTCATAGCTCAAGTCGTCTGAGGTCTAGAGTTTGAAGAACTTCAAACCGGTCCAGATTTTGCGGGTGTATTTGGTTTGGGTTCTTTGGGCTGCTTCTGAGCTGCTCTTCCTCCAGGGTCCAAAAAGTGCATCACCGGTCATTTACCAATGCTCTCTCCCTCCCTTCCGGTCTCCCTGAGCTATATATCGCACAAGGACTTGCTCTTCTTGACCCAACTGGACGGTAAATCACGATCCGTATTCTTCACCAAAATCTAGAACCCTAGGAGGCAAACCGATTAATTTCCGCACAACGCACAAACTGGTGTTCTGGCCTGTGCACTTCATCCGCGTACCTTTTTTGCCTTAAAGCAACATTGTTGCACGGATGTATCTACGTTTAAGGCACAACAGCAGCAAAGCTTTTGGGGGGTTTGGTGGTTCTTCTGCTGGTCGTGTGTATTGTTGCATTGTGTAACTTAATGTCCAACCAGTCGGTACAGAGCTACCGTTTTTTTTTCGTGACAGTGGAGTGGAGTTTTAGTTCGGAATCAACCGGTTTTCTTTCGGTGAAAATGGACTTCCACCTTCGTTTTTGAGACGTTAACAGCAGGATAGCTTTGTCATCATTAGCTGACCTATTTCAGCTCGGTTAATCCAACCATTTACCAAACCATGGAAATTATTCACACTAAACCGTGTTAATTAAAAAAAAAAACCTCCAGACCAAATTGCACACTCATCGGTGCATAAAATAGCCGCCGTGCAGTTTTGCCTGGCATCCCCATAAATGCATCATCGGTCGCGTGTTTTTATGTTGTTTTGTTTTTACGGTTCATCTCATTCAATTTTAGCATCAGCAATAACGTACTTGTGGCGTGGTGTGTTGGCCCTGTGGGTCTTCATTACCGCCCTCCCTCTGTGTATGTCGCCCAGAAACTAATAATACACCACCCCAACCCAACGGTTAAGTGGCAACCGTAAAAGGGCGCTTGGGGGTAGTGAATTGACGAATGAAAAAAGGGAACCAACTACACCTTTTTTGTTAGTCTGGTGGTGTGTGATGGTGGCGCATATACTCATCCGGGACCGTGGCGCCCATCGCATGGAAAGCATAAAGCGGAAGAAGAACGAAAAAAACCCCAACACACACACACACACAACTCCCCAATTCAATGAGCTCTCAACCCCACAGCGTGTATGTAAAAACGAGTCGCGCGTTCCTCGGATGCACATTATTGCCACCCCCTCGAAAGCAACAACAAAAAAAAAGAAGAAAAAGCAAACATACACACAACAAGACAACAAGAAAAATGCGATGAAAATATGTACACACAACGGTCCTGCCCGACTCGAAAAATTACTGTCATAGGTCGGGGTGTGTATATGCAGCACCGGCAGCGCACATATTACAGACGCCGAGCGCCAGCGGTGCTTGGGCGCACGGGAAGCACGGGGGTACACAGAATGTGTGCAGCAGGGAAAAATGTTTATATGAGCGACACGATGAAGATGGTGGTGGCGCACCATAGTACACCCCGGCCATGTTGTGCCATGACGGGCCCCGAAAGAAAGTGAAGACAAACGAACGAAAGTAAATGGCAGCAGCAGCAGCAGCGTGTGAAGATAACCGTCTGCGAGAGCGCAGGCGGACGGGTGGCCCCATGAGGTATAAAACAAAGAATTATCGATCGGGTATGAACCGCCGGCATCTCTCGCGTACAGGGGGAACTTTGCTGCCACCGTCTTCTTGCAGTCGGAAAGGCACGGAACGCCATCGGCTGCATATTGTGGCTGCGGGGTGCTCCGAGCACGCAAGTAAGTTACTGGGTTTCTCGTGCGTGTGTCTTGCAGTTCGTACGCGTGTGCGGGCGCGAATAAAGTACGACAAAAACCCCCGCGCACACTCCCACCCACCAGCCGGCACAAAGGGGGAGAGCCGTGCAGCGGGAGGAAGGAACGGTGGTTGATAGATGCATCTAAAGATAGATACCCCGGTCGCGTACCCGTGTGGGCATGTGGGGACATCGTCCCATTCAGAGTCACAGTTAGCAGCACCGGCACCAGTAGTCGTCTTCAGCTACGAGAATCTGGACCTCTGGAAGGGTGGGGTTCCAAAGGGTATATGGCGTGGTGAACCTCCGATGACGCCTGACTGTCGACGACTTCTTCCCGGGATGATGTCGAGAATCGGTGGTCTTCTTCACCACCACCACAGTTGCTCTTTCCCTCTCCACACACACACACACGAACGAAAATGACAAACGTTCGCAATGATATCTTCAGGATTCCCGAGTACTCCCGCCGCGGGGCACGAGCGGCCGAGGGAATCTTAAAGGCAATAAAAATCGCAAATGTGCGTGTACAACACATACCGCAAGAAGATTTGTTGGAGGACCTTTTGGGTAACCATTTCGTGGCAGTAGCATCATTATCATCATCATTAGTTATTGGAAAATGGGGTACCCGGAATCGAGCTGTTTTTCTACGGTGCTACCATTCCGGAAGAATTTTTGTTTGGAGAATTTGCTGACGAACTAAAGTTTTGCGAGAGGGACATAAAAAGCGTCCCTCCAACCACCTCCGCGCGTCCGATCATGGTTATAAAATGTTTACGAGATGAACTCTTCTGGTGAATTAATTTGGCACTTTGGAAGGGGGGGAGGTTTTCTTATCACGCGGATTGAATGTAACAAAGCATTCGAAACCAACTCATCAGCAAATGACATCCTTTACGATGTGAAGATCCTCCCGGAAATAACATGTCCGAAAAAAAACCCGGGTCTCTCTCGCTGTTTTTTTTTTTTGGTCAACTCCCTCCGCTTCAAGAAACTGCAGAACAACTTCATTCGTTCGCTTCATGCAAATCCGCTTCAAGCACAAGCAGCGGCTTGTTATTATTAACAGCTCTTGTCACACTCGATTGCACTGTGCAAACTCACGTTCGTTCGTTTCACCGATTCTGTGTCCCCGCATTCTACCTTCCCCCCCCCCATATTCTTACGCCAGAGGAGAAAGATAGGCCCCAGACATTGGTCGCCTATTTCTGCCCATCGGGGTGTAATCTACAACCGACAAACACACTACCACACGGTGGCCGGCGTTGCAATTTATCATCGTTGCCACGAGAGCGAAACTGCGACGCACTGTGTGTGCTCGTAGTGCAACAGTGACAGCGTCCTTTGCCACAGTGTGATGCTGTGCTGAAGTGTCTGCTAGTAACTTGGTAGAGAATGAAAGAAAACTGTGCCTGAGTTCTTAGTTTTTCTTGATGTTGGAGGGGTTTTGAAGGGTGGAGGAGGAGGCCACTCTTCCCTTCTAATGGGTTTCAGATGGCGGATAGCACACATACACATCACCCGCTCCCCCGAATGGAGGGGGTCTTAACCATCTATCACGACTATCCCCACCGCAACAAGCCAGCAATAACAACGATTGGGAAGATTGCGCTTAAGTGGAAAGTGAAATGGGAAGTGCACTCACTCGAACATGCGCACGCTCGAGGGTGAGATAGAGTGTGTGTGTGTGTGTGTGTGAGTTAACCACCATCACCACACCATGGACGACGATGAGGGCACTGTGCGTCCTTGACTCTTGTCGCTTGCGCCAGAATGCACTGCCGACAGTAGCGGGGGGCCGGTTGGCCAGCAACCGTTGG
This sequence comes from Anopheles marshallii, assembly GCF_943734725.1. Classification (NCBI taxonomy): domain Eukaryota; kingdom Metazoa; phylum Arthropoda; class Insecta; order Diptera; family Culicidae; genus Anopheles; species Anopheles marshallii. The sequence continues at coordinate 77,188,954 of NC_071326.1, read as the reverse complement.
GAGATAGACGAGCCGCAACAAGACCTGGCCCGTATTCTGGCCCACAACACACAGCGGCGGCACACATAATCTGACATTCTATCCCCCGTTTCCAATGAATTTGCCCTGCCCGCATCCGGGGCAATTGTAATAGCAGCAGCGCACAGACGCGCAGAAAATGCAGCAGAACCCTTCTCTCTCTCTGCCGGGGCAACCAGGCGCAACTCATGAAAGTGAACCTAAATTACAACTCGTGCGTCATGGATGGTGCAGAACACTGAGAGGAAGACGGTGCAAACTGCACGCACATTAAAACTTGCTGGCCACGAGCAAATTCGATATGCGAATTGTGCGGCTCGAGCGGTTCACTTGAAACCGTACCGGAGAGAGATATGGAGTTACGAGGTCAGGATGGTGGCGTATTTCGGGAGCATCGCGTTTTGAAGGGCAGCGTGTGTGAGGTCAGTTCCCTTTTCGGCCCAGCAAACGCTGGGAAGAAATCCCGGGCCCGGACGCCTTTGATCGTGACTCCAATTCCGCCGAAGCTTGAAGGATTGTGAGGATTGGGGAGTCTATTTTTATGTTCCCGTGTGTGCGCGAGTGAGCATGCGGGTCGATTTCTGCAATTGAAGCACCTTCAAATATCGAGCATAAGCTGTTCTTCTTGGGACACCAACTGTGGACACGCGTCATATACAGCGAGAACTTGTCGGAACCGGTCTCACATTAGATCTATGATGTCTATTTAGATCTCCACTGCTGTAGCGCCTATGTATGTGGTCACACTAATCGATTTATGTTGCACAGGAACTGTGCAAGAAGTCACCAAAAGCGACGACTCCTTCCAGCAGACACGCTCTGCGCAACTGTTGAAACGCTTAATGAGCCAACTTGGTCAGGTTGTACCGGTTGTACCAGGCAAAGACTTCTCACCATCGGCCATAAGTGTAGCGATCTTACTTGGGTGTAAGCGCGTGATTGACATTTTTCCACCCCTTCTCGCGGGGTCCGTCACAACTCAGACATTCTGCCGCAGCTAACCAGTACCGAAGTGTCCCCCCCCCGCAAAAGTTGTTCACGATCACGATCAATTTGATGATATGGTTTCGAACTTGAGCAATCGACACATTCTGGTGAATGTGTGTCCACACCGACAGGGCGCACGGTTGCATCGCCTCAGGTACGGAACGGATCCATGCTACTTTCGCAAAGTCAAAGTCCACCACACAACACACACACGGCCCCTTTCGTCACCTTTAATCTACGTTTCCTTTTACAACCAGACGGTGGGGTCTGCGTGGTTTAAGCGCTGCTCTTGTCATAAGACGATCGTACGTTACAGACTCGCTTTATCTGGGCGTTATGATATGTCCTTGAAGTGAATTTCCATTTTGCCGGTGCCGGTGACACAACCGCAACAATCTATCGAACATGATACGTGGATGAGGCATCTGTCACGCAGAGCGGTAACGGGTTTGCACCACACCATGTGCCCATATAAATATTTGCATATTTTCCATCAAAAGAAAACGCCACACATTCACTTCGCGATCACGCCGGAAATTCGCCGCTAGTGACGGCAATAAATCGTTTTTTCGCGACGTGAATATGTCGATTCGGAAATTTATGACGATCGACTCAACAACTCATCAAACGCACAAAAACCGTGCAATCGGCAGTAAAACCATCGCGACACCGGTCGCAACGCATTAGAAAGCGGAAAGAAAGCGAGTTAATAAAACCAACCGCAGCATATAGACGTGACAACACACACAAAAAAATGTAAACCTCCTCTAAAAGCGGAAAAGGGGAGGATCAGCGTTGTTGATTGATGCTAACGTTGCAAAACGAAACGGAAAGTGACCAAACGGTGTGGAGAAGAACGAAACGGTGGTAAACACAAAAAAAAATAATTTGCAAACCCGATCTCAGAGGGTGTGTGTATATAATATGGCAAAAGGTGGTCGGCTTTTGGGAGGTCTTCAATAAAATCGAAACTAAAATCTAAATAAACGCAACTTATGCACATCAAGCGTTTTAAGCGTTTTGTGCATTGATGATCATAAACACCATTTTAAAGACCTGGATTACGTTTGAACATGTTTTTGAGTTCGTATTATAGAATGGAAATGTAAAAGTCATACTTCACTTAGGGTATAATTTTGCATACTCAAAAAATAAAATGATGAAAATGAAGCGTTTCTGTTAAAATGATTCGTCCCGTAGTTTTAGTGTAGGGGCGTCATTAACACTGGAACTACCGGACAAGTCATTTTCATCACACGAATCTCTGGCTTTAAACAGTTCCACCGTAGTTAATGCAAGGTTATTAAATACCTACTCTGAAATATTTCGAAATTGTTAGTAAAGAGACTATCCATAAAAAAACGCTTAAAACGCTTGATAGTTCTAGTGTAAAAACGTAGACCAAATCTTCGAAATTGTATTTTTTTTAAGACTCAGTGAGATAAATTTCGCTAAATTACCCTTAAATCACCATTAATTCATCGGGATATTAAAGGGTAAATTAAGCGAAAATTGGCAGTCCTTAATTTACCCTTTCGAGCAATTTTGACATGTTTACATTTGCGTCTGTAGGGCTTGGTAATTTTCCCTTTATTTACCGCTAAATTAAAGAAAATTCTTTCACTGATCATGCACCACGGGTAGAGTAAAATATGAAACATTTTTAAACCGCTTTAAAAGCATAAATAACCTAAAAACATGGTTTTATTCGATGCATTCTGGGACTCTATGACACTGCCTCCACAACACACAAGCAACTGATACAGCCTGACGAAAAGAAACTGCTCGACTGGCTAAACGCTTGGTAGATCTTGGTAGTTCTAGCGTTAAAGACAATCATTTACACTGCTGTTTTACTGTCCCGTTGGCTACTTTTAGGCACAAATATAATGCGATCGTACTTTCTTTCTTTGCCGCCCAAAAATCGTTTGAGAAAAAGGCCCACCTTCAACAAACACATCTGCAAGTATCGGCGAAACGCACTCTCCTCATCACCACCAAGCGGTCCTTTCTTCATCTCGACTTAACGGCCCTTGCTAACAGACGTCAAAAACTTTTGCACTGCGAAAAATGTCTTACATAGCCTGCTTCGCTCTCTTCGTGAGGGGGAACTAAAATTATCCACTCAAGAAACATCACCGTCGGTTCGGTGCGCGTCTGACATTGAAAACCGTGGTGACTTTGTTTTTCTGCTGTGCTTCTCGCTTTCGATGGCTTTGCGCTTGTTTTCAGTGGGGATGTGTGGCGGGAGGGTGGCAATATTCTGTGGCGAATTTTGTTTTTGATAGATTTCTGCAAACAACTCGCGCAATGCAAACATCAAACGGCGCGCGTTCGCGTTTTGTTCGCGGAAGCTATTGGTGGTGTGCAATCAATTAACGGGCGAAATTGTTGCTTTCACGAGCGCTCGTTTAGGATGGCTTGCAAATGCTTAAAATCGTTTTTAAATACTTCATCGCGCGATTATCTTCAGTGGCAGTTTTTTTTTTTTGGTATGAGCGTCAAGAGTGTCAGCTTTGAGTGTGCTTACATAGGAATTATTTACGTCACCATGCATACAGTGAGGGTAACAGAATAAGTGTCTAGGGCGTGTACTAAAATTTGGTACTTTGTACTAAAATAATTTTCTCTTTGTAATTTTTCACATCTAAAAGTTTGTAATTTAAATTTAATTTATTTAAGTAATTTTAAAATAATTGAAAATTTTGTAATTTTATAACCTAACATCTTCATTCTGTAACATTTTGAGCTCTATCCAGTTTATTCTAATTTATAGCACTGTATGAGGACATGGGGTCTAAGAAGAGCACCATCATCTTGACGCTCGCTACTTCAGGGAAGGTATGCGATCCAAAACGTGACACCCGGTGACAGAGTTCGCCTCAAAACGCTTCCGTCGGACGGTGTTAAATTTTTGTGCGCCATAAGTTGACACGTGTATTTATAGGCCTTTTTCCTGACGGGGAACAACAAAGCTATGCAACAATCACCCTCTGATAAGGATCACTTTTCAATAGTGGCCGGCCTGTTACAAGTATTGCGCTCCAGGCCCTAATGGGGGATATGGAACCGTACACGAATTCCTACAGCAAACACATTAAGATAATCGCCGATTCCCGGAGAGGTTTGTGAAGAAGGGCCCACACCCAGATGCACTTAGACGCCGGAACGTTCCAACAAGAGCGGATCCGGGGGAAAGAATTTATCCGACCATGGAAGAAAACTGGGGAAAAGCATAATGAAGTAATTTGATGATTCATTTCAAGGTTGTAACATTGAAATACAACACGGCGCGCGTACAGGCCGCACACAGCAGCGGCCTCCGCTCAATGACACATGGAGGCATGGAACAGACATTACCATTGTGTGAAGCATTTTCTTCACGATGTCCAATGGGCTGATCTTGAGATTAGTAGCAAGGCAAGTACGCGGCGCGTACGCTCGGTTCGGTTTTCACCACAACATGATGAATTGATTGCCTCTTTTCAAGCAAGGTTATGGCCAATGGATGCTGGGTGGTCGTCGAAACATTACTTATCTGGCAAAACGTGGACACGCGATTCGCGCGAAACGAGTGCCGTCTTTTTGCCGCAAAACCAACACACAGTGCAATTTATTGTTGTTTAGCTAATTATTTTCGTCGAGGAAAAGGAATCCAAAAAACAGCACGAAATCAAAACAAATTAAAGTGCAACATGAGAGGGTGACCAGCGGCGCAGACCACTTCCTACACACATTTGCACTTCATTATGAAAATATTCTTTTTTAAGCTGAAGCTGAGGCTTTTGGCATTTTCTTAACAACAACCACATCTCGAAACGAGCCTTCTCCTTGGTGCGTGCTGCAAACTGATGAAGCTAAATAGTCCATAACTTACTGTACGTTATGATAGCTAATGGAAGGTTCTGACACACTCAACTATACTGGATGAGATGAAGATAACCGCAAACATTAGTGAGAAAGAGACATCACTGAAGTGCGAATAATTTTTTTTTGGAACGGAAAAGAAGAATGTATAGATTGCTTAAATGTCGCGTTGACAGAAAGTCACTCTCGTACAGGAATTGTTAGGCAAATGTGTGTCTTGTACTTTTAAACGCTCCTAATAAGAGGGATATGTCACTTAAATTGCATACTTTCAGGCGTATTTTTTTCGTTTTCATCACCGGACTTTCGTCATCGTTCATCGGGAGTTTTCTTCGTTAAAACGCGCTAACATGTTCAATAAAATCATCTAAACAGTTAAAACCGGCACCCGACCTCCGTCGAAACCCGCATGCCAGCCCGATGATGGTGGTTTGTTTGTTGTTGATTGATTCTTAATTCCAAACCCCAAACGTCATCCCGTTTGGGGATTGCATGCGCGAGGGTGGTGCGAGGGCACATTTCAAGTCCACCGCGACATTTTAGGATCGCCCAAAAGTGCATTGACACCCGGGGCCGAAAACCAGTCGCGGTGTGTGTGTGTGTGTTAGAACAACGACACCGCCACACACCACCAATCGCACTGCTTCTACTCCCCCACAAGCAATGGGACACAAGAAGCATTTGGGTGCATTTAGTTGTTTTTTTTTTGTTTCTTACGTTTTGATATCGGTTTGTACGGCAAAAGACCCAACAGAAGTGAAACGGTACGTGGTGATAGAAGGAGGAAAACGCAGCATATAAAATGGCCACTAAATGAGAACATTAAACCGGGGGTAAGGCGTAGTCCCGCAAGGAGGAAGAAACACTTTTTATAAAACAAAACAATAATCAAAAAAAAAAGAAACAAACATAAAAAGGTTTCAAAAATTGCCAACCAAACCATTAGCACGCGAGAGAAGAGGAAAAAACAAAGCGGGAAATAAAACACAAGCGATCTTTAAAAAGAATAAAACCGAAAGAGAAACGCACTGTAGTCAATAAAATATCCTACGATATATATTTCCAAAAGATATTTTTAGAGACCGATTTGGGATGCATGATAGCAGCAGCGGCGCTTGAAACCGCACGCAAATCGCGACGCCGGCGATGCAAAAACTGCAGTTTTTTGTGGCGCTTTTTTTTGCTGTTGCGGAGGTTTTTTTTATTTTAGTCGCGCGTGTATTTTCGCTGTGATTTTAGCAACACTTCCCGTTCTACGACCAAACCCTGGGTTGTTTCTTTTTTAGATTCCTCAACGAAACTCAACCCACCGAGTGTGGAGAAATGTGTTTCTGAGACGAAGACATGCCATGACGCATTCTAATTTTTTGTTTTGCTTTTGTTTTTTTTTTTTTCAACCAATGCAATTCTTGACTAGGCTTAGTTGTCCAAAACCCCGGTGAACGGTAAGAAAAAGCAACAGTGATGGCGTTTTGATTTTTGTTTTTTTAATTTCCTTCCTTTTTCGATTGACTAGTGCTACAACACCCGAACACCGCACGGCGACGATACACCCGGTCAGGGGAAACGGACGCAAAACAAAACCCATCTTTAATTGAATCGTTTGTATGCGCGCCGGGGCTAGCGAGTGCCAGTGCTAATGCCACGTCTGCGACTGTCTCCATGTGGGGAAACACCGGGGGAGGCGAGGGGCCAACATTCGGTTCAAATGCAATTTTTTGACAGGCGCGCGCGCGCTCGCGAACGCAAAAAATTCCGACCGTCCCGGCGAGAGGTGAAGGTGAATGCAACGTTAAATAATGCAAAACCCCGAAGCCGGGCCAAACGTATCGCATTACGCGGCATTTAGAATGAAATTAAACCAAAAACAGAAGACGATGCCGGGTGGTTCTCGTGCGTGCGTGATTTTGGGGTGCGCATTTTCTGACTCCCTCTTGCGTTCGCATTGGGTTAGTTGTAAAATGTTTTGCGAACTGGCGAGATATTAGTGAACACGCTTTATTTCGACGCGTGTCCACATCCGGATACCAGACATTCTTCAAGGAAATGATCGGTAATTTAGCGTGAAAATCGGTGATTTGCTGTTAGCCTGACGTCAAGAGTAGTTCGGATGATTGAAATGGCTGGAAGCAACCGCCACGCAACTGCTCGGAAGAAGCAATCACACAGCACCAACTGGGTGAATGGATTGGATGTGACGGAACCTATGAGGAAACCAGCTTTGGAGGCTAGAAGACTACCCTGAACTTGACGGAAAACTGAAACAACAATCCATCAAAGCGTGAAGAAACACGTGCTCCGGCAGTTGTTTTGTTGGCGCTCATGATGTGCATGCGAGATATGGACACACCAGCGGAAGAAACTCCTCCATCCAAGGAGAAGCCCCGCCAAGAGGAAAGGGTAACGTAAAGATGGGGCAATTTTGTTAAATTTTACACACATGAAAACATGTGTCTTCGCTCATTCGGAAAACGCGTATCGGGAGGTCATCATAGGGGAAAACTAGAATCAGAGTACCGCAATTAGATGACTTTCCAAACTCAATGCCGGTGGGCATTAAGTGATCGTGCCGTACACTGATTTTGGTAAGTGTGTGATAGCGAACGGTATGCCAGCTGGGGTACGCTTCTAAGCCCCCCTTCGATATGCGAATTAAAGAACCTTCAGACATTGCTCCAACAAACTTGGAAAGAAGTAATAGACCTCAGCAATAGCGGGGGGAACCTTCAACATAAATTCAATAGCCATAGACATCCGAGAGCTTTATGTGAAACCCCCTCAGGTCCGCTCCCTCAGGCAACACGAAGGGCAGGTTTGTACCTATGCAGTGAACCAGTGCGACGCACACCTCCATATGCTCTCAGTGGGACCCTCCGGTTGTCCAAAGATAAGATCGATCGAAATGGACGTGCTGACCTTGAATCGAATCTCGCCGCTTCAAGCAACCAGGGATCTCTCTCTCTCTCTAGGCACCGGCCACTACCACTCTCCAACCATTCACCATTTAAGAGCGATCGGTAAAGCCAGAGGCCCCCAGAAGGCTTCAAAAGCACCCTGGATATCGCCACCTCCAGCAAACTCGTCCGGAGGAAGGAAGTTATAAATAATCGAACGAAAAGTAAAAGGAACCTCACCAAACACTCGCGAAGTGGAAAGAAGGATGTGTGCACGAGACCATTGGGCCAACGGAGCGCGAGGGATAGAAAGAGCGGGCGAGACCTACGGGTTTAGAGCCCTGGTTTTTATTCGTTCCACATTTTAGCCTTCCCATTTTTAGCTCGGAATCGACGAAAGCCCAACTAAATGGTGATCGAAGAGGTTGCCTCTTTTTTTTTTTAGCTCCGATTCTTTAAAGCATCATGCTGCTATAACCACACATGTACCTCACAAAAAGTGTTCCAACATACAAAAAAAAAAACATGTTGCAAACTCATTAGCCACGAAAGCGTAGATAAAAGCGAACGGTGCTACCATCGCGCGTAATGATTTGGAGAACGACCGACTGGTTCGCGACCGGCCGCTTCAAACCGGTGCTGTGTCCCCAACCAGCCGGTCTCCTGGCGCGACCAGAAGTTTTATGCTAAATCGTTCGATCTCCGTAGATAATCACAAACGGTCCGAAAACAAAAAGGGCGGAAGCTGATCGTAATGTTGTTCTACGACTTCCACGGGAGGTATTGGAAGATGTTTGATGAGCCACAGGTTGTTTTTTGTCCAATTTGGGCGAGGGCACACTGGTCAGCAGTAAACTTTGACATTTGCTGGAGCTGCCTACAGTACCTACGAACTGCAGAGCGCCGTGATCGTTTGTCAGGGTGGCGGTACAGTGAAGCGCGAATTGAAACGGAACAAGTCTTTCCACTATTTGCGATCTCCGCTTTACGGGCGGACCTCTTCATCATATATAGCGAGGCATGGGGAATCATCACCCATCAATGCAGACAACGGTGTGCGCGAAAAGAGTGAAGGTAGCGCAACCGCATTGCTATACGAAACTGGTTTTCAATTCGCCCGCTGATAAAGGTCTGTGCTTGATCTTTCGCTGCATGATCCCTTCACACCAACCCCAAACACGATCGCCCATCGTAGCGGGTGAAATCGTGGATGGATATTCTTTTGCACCGAGACGATACTACACCTCCATCGGTACTGGAACTGGCAGTTTCCACCGTCTCCTCTCACTGGGCTAGTGGTAAGAATGAGCTAGCACCGGCGAAGGACCGAGGCGTGATGCGGTACAGCCAGCGGTCGGTGCAGCAAGTTTATGGATTGATGATTGAACCAGACCCAACGATCAGGTTGGGGAAGAAAAGTAAAAGCCTCCACCTCTTCCTTTGCATAAACTAGACGACTTGCCTTCGCACATGCCGGCTTACAACGAGCTTCCACCACCAGCGTACCGAGCGAGGCGTAAAGCATTGACTTTTAAAGCCCCCTTTTAAATCGTGCTGGCTTTTTTGTTGTTGTTGTTGTTGTTATTGCTGTTGTGTGATTAAGTTACTGACCATACTTTGCGTCAATAAAAAATACGAGAATATTTAATTTTAATTACAACTCGAACTAGTTTTACGACCAGATCGCCAACGAGCTATGACGCACAATGAGCAGGGTGAGAGAGTAGGTTGATACCCTGCTGTAGCAGGGAATTATAAACGTTGGTGCTATTATTCTGCAGGGAATTCTTCAACACCACCAACACCAATGATACCGCAAAGTGAGTTCCACGGGTAAAAAAGGTTGGAAAAGACATGGCTACTCTTAGTGCTTCATAGAATTACCCACGGTGTCTCTGTAGTTGCATCACTGTCATAGGAAAAGCGTGCACTAAACAAACACTGAACCACTTTTCATCTCACGGATATTTGTGTTTGTGTGTGCCAGTGTCTTTCACGGCGACTCCAAAGCCATCCACTATTGCATACGGAGAGGTCTTGCAAAGTCATGTACTAAATCCACCATGCAACAGCGTGGCAGGTACTCGTAGGTTTACAGAGCCGATCGGAGCAGCAAGAATTACTGCCCAGAGCGAGGAGGAACTTGAACGTAGACTTCACCTTGGAAGTTGTCGACTAGAAATCTCCGATCTCGTAGCAGGTGTGGTTGGATGACTTGCTGGAGGGCAACACAGAATCACGCGCATAGAAGAAATGGACAGTGAAGTACTCGTTTTGCGTCCCCCCCCACCCCCTCGGTCTAGAACTCACAACAAAAGTAGCTCGTAGAAGATCGATTAATTGAACGTCGATTGAGCCTGAAACCATCGAAACCTCATGCACAGAATTTTCTAGCCCGTCCAAAGACTCGGAGGGGGGCAAGAGAATTCAAATTAAACAGGAAACTGTGCACGAGAAGCGAAATCGAACGACGAGAGTCTACAGAGCATGTTGGAATCGGTAAAGCGTATTAAATTGTACAGCTGATCGTTAAGGAACATCAGAGCACGGTATTCGACATACTTCAACGCTTAATTATAAGATTAAGCTGGAGATCCCCACGGAAAGCTTTCAGAATAAGGCTTTGAGGTTAGGATAAGTATAACGATCTAGTTACCTCCAAAACCTGCCACAAAGAGTCGCATAGCAACAGGTGGCTTATATCACAAACAAAATCGGCTCTTACGTGGACAAGACGGCAGACGTACGCACTGCCGTTGCTTCACAGTACCCATCTACCGGAAACTCAACTATTTCGACCATGACAAGGCACTCTTTTCTAGCAAGCTGTCCATTCTGCACATTGCTAGGCTATATGCTGAGTTGTACTCTGCGAGGAGAAAATGTTTCCGCCGACTCTAAAGAGAGTGATGCATTTCGAACAAAACGAAATATTTGCTTCATCATCATTAACGATCGCAGAAGAAGCAGGATAACAAAAAAAAAAACAATTGAAAGAAATAGGAGACTTTTGCTGGAAGAAAACAAGATGAATCGAGAGGAAAAGGAAAGATTTTCCTTTCGCTACTACAATGGTAAAATTGAATCTTACTGCCTACAGCAGGCCCACCGAAACACCGAGGCGTAGAGAGGCGAAAGAGAAATGATTTATACCTATTTTCAGCTTGTAACTTACGTACACCTTTGTACAATTATGATCTGAGACGATCTTGCCTTTCCCGGTAGCGCGCGTAATCTGGTAGCAGAACCAATTTTATTAATTGACTGCGAAGTGTTCATAATTCGATGCATGGAAATGGGGGTTTTTTTTTTGGAGCGCCCCACGGTTTACTTCATTAGAATCTTTGCCCGATAACGTGGGCCGCACGTTGCAGACTTGGTCTAGAAGTCTTGGTCCGTCCGTCACCGTACCACGAACCTTCGGCCATCCGGTAAAGGAAAAGAGATTGCACATTGCAACGGTTTGGGGCCCATATGGTCAGAACCACAACGAAGCAGAAGTGCATCAGGCACTCCCACACAGAAGCAAAGACGCGCGCGCCTACGCAAGCTCATTTATCGTGTCAGATTTTGTACGTTTCTATGTCTTTGGTAGAATTAAAAGCGGTAAAGCGGTTTACATCTTGAAAATAGCCGCTTAGTCTTGTTGTTAGTCATAACTTCATCGTCAGATTTGGATGCAAAAAAATAAAAAGAATGTATTTTATTCAATACCAGCTGGCAAATAAGAGATAAATCATGGGAGTTTTTAATTTTTCTTAATGATCTCCTTCGATTTTGGTGCCTCCATGCCATGCACACGATTCAACGCATTGAACTTGAACGTGATATTCTGCATAAACAAACAATTCAACGAGTCATGTGCCTCAAAGTACTTCACAAACACACGAAGGAAGCATTTGCATACACATTACTCCTTTGGTGTTGTTAAATTTCCAACAAATTGTCGTCTAATTCTTAACTTTTGTCTTATTTGAAGAAACCTTCCAACGCAATGAATATCCAAGACGTTCTCCAGAATTAAACCGAGAAGAAAACGCTGCAACGCTCTTAATTGATTTCACGCGCTGTTTCGTACATTACTCTCCTCACACTCACCCTTGCTGCCAACCCGTTCTAAAAGTTGCATTTTGCATCACTGTGTATTGCATCAAGGCTAATACCAACGGGGGTGGGGGCAAAGTGCATATTTTGCACGCAAATCCCTGCCACCACGTTCCGGGGCGAAATGTAAACAAACGTTCTTTTTTGTGCCTAAAGCAGCACTTCGGCGTCTTCTTGTACGGCGTGTGCGTGCATTTGGGCAGGCATGCACATCCTTGCTTGCGCTATCGGGCACTTCTTTCCACCTTCCCCAAAAACCGCTTATACAATTTGTTACATTAAACCGTTGGAGGTTGTGCAGCTTTCGGGGTGTGATCATTGCGGCCCCACTATTGCATTGTAGCAATCTGCAACGCCGCGTTTGTTTTCATTTCCAATTTTGCTAACATGAAAACATGCCGGTCAGCAAAATTTCCGTTGCAGTCGCTCTACTGCAACGTGCCGAAATACTAATGCAATGTTTATTATTTTTTAAATACATTTTTCTTTATCAAAGAGCACGAGAGATGTAGAAGATCATTGATTGGAAGTTTGTTTTAACGACCAAAAGTTTATCAGTGATTACATTCTAATGAAACAACAAATAGACCACTTTGGACCGGAACTTGGAATCAGATGTGGGTGTCTGTACTGGAGGAGCGCTGTTGAGTTGCAAAGAAACGGCCATTGCGGCTCTTCCAATTTGTGCGCAAATTTGTTGCCTGTCCGTGTCCTTTTATGGCGAATGCCGAATTGAATGTCCAACGTGCATTTTAATGTACAAAAGCCGACCTTGAAGTGATGGACTTACCTAAAAAGAGAAGAATAATAAAGAAAAATTAATATTTGTTGGATTATTTAAATGAAATTGGGAATGTTTAGGTGCACAAAACATCTGACGAACTGAAATGAACTGCGTTCAAATGGTTGCTTTTGCGATAACAACTGATGGACGTGAGGACATGGACAACCACAAAGAGTAGCTGCCGCACCATCTCAAATAACAATAGGATCGTTTCTATTTGCTTCAACAGCATCGGCCCACCATTGTTGCAACTTTGTTGCATCCATCTTCCCGGCAAACATCGCTCACATGTACGTCTTTGCTAGTCCCGGGCGCTTGCAGGGAAGCATAAAAAAAAAATGCGAGCATTCATGGGGGTTAGTGTCAAGAACATTATTCTCCCTTTTTTTTGTTGCTTCGTTTGCGACCGCAAAGAGTTAAACGCGGTCGGTAGGCAAAAGGGACAGCAAACAGCGTAAAGCATTCCCAACTGCACTATTGTTGCATATGTGCGGCGTAACGTACAAACAAACAACGCTCTCTCGCTCGGTTCGCCAAACAGGAAGTCTAGCGAGTAGACATGGCGCAAAAGTGTGCCCGGTGGAGGGTTTTTTTGCTCTCAAGAATAGTACACCAACCAAACTGCGTCTGACAGGCAACGCGGGTGCACATGCACCGTCGTATGAAGCCGTGCGCAGTTATGAATATACAATTGCAGTTCAGCTGCAGCGCGATTGGTGGAATAATGGTTAAGAGCATGAACAAACTATCATCTTTCAAGTACGCCGACGGCGTCGAGAGCAACGGCGCCGTCAAATGTGGGCCTGTGTGGGGCTTTGCAGTTTTCGATCCGACTTCCACGTAGCAATTCTTGAAAGTCTCCCGAAGACAACAGTCTACGGATCAGCATCCACTTGTTGCGTATGGTACAAGCGCGGTGTGTAATTAGTAGCCATTTCCTGTGTACGATACCATGCCGCAATTGGCTCAAGACGCCAAGAAATCCGAACCGCCGCCTGGAATAAAACGTCTAAATAATCCTCACCAGTGTGTGTTCCAGCTGCGATCGCTAGAAACTGATACGATCGATATTCAAATGACCCTCGAAGAAACCGAATAGGCAAGCGCATCTGGGCAATGGATTGCATTCGAAATATTCAAGACCACCTTCCGTCGCCTTAGCAATAACCTCCAAAGAAGGTCCCACACCTCCCACCCAACCGAAAACACACACACACACACACACGTGCATCAATATACCAGCATCGTACGAAAAAGATCATCAAACCGTATCGCTGTTTTACATAACGCTGGCCCCCACTCAAAAAACCCCTCATCAATCCACCGAATGATCTAGAGAGATCACTGGACGCGCCCGTGTCTTAGGGTTTCAATGCAACTCCCTTCACCCGGTATGCCTTTCTATCTCTCTCTCTCTCTCTGTGTGGGGCTCGATTGTGAAGTGAACGTCAGCATAGCACAGTCGAGTGGAGTATACACTATTGCAACCTTGCCCTTTGGTCCATCTCAACAACCTCTCGCCAAAAGGGAGAGTTTGTGCCCTGTTACTGCGCGGTCTCAGGGATCGCTTCACCCTCCCACAAGGGCATCAAAAAACCGGAGCGCACAGCGGAGACGAGTCGCTACCTCCGACCCAACCTCATACACCATCTCCGCCATCGGCAGTTGTCAGGCACCGGGAAAGTGCACCGCACTATCTTGATCGGTTGATCGCAGCACTCAGGTCATT